>NC_081408.1:765078329-765765829 GCF_030272615.1 Cryptomeria japonica
TATAATATATTATAAATATTATATAATTATATAATATATTATATTATATATTATTATATTATATAATATAATATAATATTTTATAATCTCATATTATATTACATATTATGTATTATATAATATATAAAATAATATAATAATATATTATATATTATATAATATGTAATATATACTATATTATTATATTACATTATATATTATATAATTTATTTTTTAATTTAAAATTACCTATAAAAATCGGATATCCGATTTTATCCGATATCCGATTTTCTTAGGTGTTTACCATGCCAAGGTGTACTGACACCCAGGCCAAGCAAAAAATCAACACAGATTTTTGCATTTTTAGGCGAGTAGGGAAGGCTATTTTTTTCACATCGCCACTTTTTGGCCCCCCATGATCCTGCACTAACCCTTGGAAAGGATTGGACTAATGGAATGGGATTGTGAAAAGTGGATGGTGGATAATGGATGGGGTTTTTAAGAATTTGTGGAAGATCAACATTGGCACACACCTTGAAGGGTGGTGGAGTAGTGGGGGATAGAGTGTGGATTTTGGGAAATGTGGACCCAAAATAGAGGAGGGGGATGATGGAGTTGGGATGGTGGATTTTGGGACATAAGGACCCAAAATGGATTTTGAAGATGGAGGAGTTTTAGCTGGAGGATTGGAGGACTTTTGAATGGATGGAGCTTTTGGATTAGCAGGTTTGGATGCCAATTTTGATTTTTCTTTGGGATGCATTGCTTCTTTGGGAATCCATATAGTTCTTGATTTTTTATTTTGGGGCCTTTGTGGCCTTTTTTATTTTTCTTTTTTTCGGATCATATTTTTGTTTTGGGCATGTCGTTTTGAGGTGACATGTTGATCCTTTGATTTTTGTAGATTTTGAGCTTTATGCTTTTTAGATTGGGAATCCAAATTGCTTCCAATAGAAATGGGATGGGTGTAAGAGGATGAACAACTTAAGTATTTTGTGGATGGTGGCATGATGAAAGGAGAGTGTTGGGAGGCATTGAATGATGTGTGCCTTTGTTGATCTTGCTTAGGGATAATGGATGGAGGGATGTAAGAACCCAAAATGGATGGAAGGAATAGAGGATTTAGTTTTGGAATATAAGGTCCCAAAATGGATGTCGATGACAGGGGATAATGGGATTTTGATTTGTATGAAGGAAATTTGGATTTAAGAGGAATAGAGGATGTACCAACATCTTGAGCATTATCTTGAGGACCCTTATTATTTCGGAAATGAGATGCGAGTCCATTTTGAGGGGGATGAGATGTAGAAGGAAGATTAGTATCTTTAGATGGATTGGGATCGTGACATGGAGATGAAGGGATACTTTGATCTTGACTAGGGAGGGTATCATGAGTTGGAGTGGGAGGGGTGATTGGATCATGAGATGGAAGAGGATCATGCGATGGAGGGAGAGGGTTGGATAGAGGAATAATATGATCATGAGAGGAAGTGGATGGAATTCCATCATTAGATGGAGTAAAGGCAGATGCATCATGAGATGGAGAGTATTCTATTCTAGCATGATTTGGAACAAGCTTTTGGCATGTTTGGAGTTGTTGTGTGATGGAAGAAGGTATGGAAGCTTTGATGTGAGTAGATTGAGGAATGGGGGTATCATGAAGTGTGAGGGATTGGAATTTGTTTTGAGGTGGAGGTGATTGGGGTGGGTGGAGGACTTGAGGAGACTTGGCCACTTTGCTTAGAGGTGAGGATTTTGTCTCCTTTTCTAGCATGTCTTGGATAAGATTATGGATGATGGACTTGGAGGATATGGATAATATGTATTTTGGAGGATTAGGATTAAATGGAGAATTGGGATTAGATGGAGGATTGGGATTGGGATTGGATGGAGGATTAGGATAATGGATTGGGTAATTAGGACTAATGCTTGCAGGACTATGGAGTAAAGGATTTGGATGGGGAGTAGAGGTAATGAATGTGTTGTGAAAGGATGGGGATTGAGATATGGATGGGAGGGGAGATGGAGGTATACATATTGGATTAGAGGAGTATGTGGATGAGGGATAATATGGAGATATGGATGCGGAATAAGATGGATTTCCATTGTCGAAGGTAGAGGAAGGATATGAGATATGGTATAGATTGGGATTAGGTACAATCTCTTGAGGTGAGATGGATGGGAGATTATGGGATTGACTTGGTAGGCAGGTTCATGAACTTCCATGAGCATCTTCTCATACCAATCTTTGAAATTTTGGGTAATCATGTTGAGGGTGAAGGATTAGATTGGAATTGGATGAATATGTTTTGGAGGAGAAAGATTATGAAGATGAAGTTAAATTAAGATGAGGATTAGGAATTGGCTTGGAATGATGATGGATTACATTTGATTAGATTTGTATTGGACTTGATTTTATTGGATTAATCCTTTGATTAGGACTTGATTGGATTGGATTGGTCCTTTGATTAGGACTTGATTGGATTGGATGGGGTCCTTGGATAAGGACTCAATTTGATTAGTCCTTGGATTAGGACCTAGATGGGAATCGATGATGAATTGGATTTGATTGGATTAAAGGATTGGATGATTTACTTGATGGGGGATTGGATAACCGGATTAGGAAGATGGATGGATTTGATTGATTAGAATTTTGGAGATTTGATTGGATTAGAGGGAGAATGATTATGGAAGAACAATAGATAATAGGAAGAATAAAGGGGGAGGCTACCCAAAGTTGGATGGATGATTTGGACAAGAATATTGGTTGAGGGAGGATGATTGTTTGAATGGATTAAAGTGGATTGGGGATTGGGGAATTTATTGAATAAATAAAAATGGATTAAAAATTTGATGATGACAAGATGGAATTTGGAAAGAGGGAGGATTGATTGGTTGTGGGGGATGGACTTGGCAAGATATGTCAAGTAAAGAAAATACAATGGCCAAAAGAAGTTAGACTCAAAAGACACTCATTCTCCTTCACAACATATCTTATGTAGAGCAAGGACAATAGTCAATGGATCCCAATTGGTTTCCCAGCTACGCTTACCCAAAGTGGACACTTAGATGCTTGATCCCACTAGCTCCCCTTCATGGCACTCACTTCTCCGAGGAAGCCAAGCATCAATTCTGATGAAAATTCCTCATGGCAAACTTTGTGTCTCTACTAAGGGCCATAAAAATATGGGCGGCTTTGGAGGTCCAACCTCCTGCACCAATGACTAGAAGGTTTTGGCCACTATGCACAAGGTGCTTAGTAAGACTTCTCATTAGGAGCTACCCTTCGTAGTTGTGCAAGCACAATTGAGTCCTATAGCCCAATGAAGCACCAAGAACTTACTAATCACGCAAGCGTGATTGAGATCTCTAGGACCCTACTAAGCACCTAATGTGAGAGTGAACTCTCATATAACCCCAACCATTGATTATTTTGATCTCAATGGCCTATTTATTATAGTGAGTTGGGAACCCCAGGTCCATGTGTACTCACTTGGGTTGTTCCTCTCTCACTGGCTCTATGAGCAACTCTGGAGGGCAGACCCGCTAAGGGTAAAAATGTAATAAACCTAGAAAAGACCAAAGGGGTCTAGATTTCTGATTGCCTACATATGCAAGAATGTACTCTCCTACCCTCTGACTCTTCAAAAAAATGAAAACACAAGATTATTTTACCTCCTAATTAGATATAGGTGCTTAATAAAAGAAATGCAATGTTTGCTTGAACCTCCTAGGCAACCTGTGAGAACAATGGATTAGTAGTTTTTGTGATAATCAATCTTGGGCATTCGAAATAAAAGAAGCTGCAAACACAAGATTATTATCCCAAAAGAATATTGTAAAATCGGTTTTCTTATGATTTTCTAAGTAATTTCAAAAAAAAGTTTGATAAAAACTGATTTTATATGCTAAAATTATAGAAATCTAAAGTCCAAAAACAAGGGTTGACTTTGCACATGCTAAACTAATTTTTGAAAAAATATATGAAACATCTAAAGATAACCCATTTTAGATCTTTGAATCCTCTTTCCAACATATTTTGAATTTTTTAAATCTGACACTCGAACGAAACGTTATGTCTATTTTATGAAAACCATTTTTTTTACCAGAACGCACGTGTTGAACCCATGGCGCTTGCGCTGTTTTGTAGTCACTTACACTGATTCAGAGGCACTTGCACTGAAGCACGTGCTCAGGCACTATTGTGCAGTTTTTAATGATTTTTTACTCTGCGCATGCGTTTTGGCGTGAGCATAGGCACTATTTTGCCTATGCACGCGCTATTTGACAGTTTGAATGAAAAAAAATTGGATTTATACCAAACGCACATGTTGATTTGCATTCTGGCAGGCTGATTCACTAGCAGATGCGCTGATTGACCCAAAATGCAGAAAAGGCGCCACAAAATTCAAATTTTGAATCGCTTGCGTTGTTTGACCTGTAGACGATAGGATTTGATTTGGATTAATGGAAATGGATAGATTTGGATTTAATGAAACATTATGAGGACATGATGAGGATGTGATAGAATAGAAGAGAAAAATGGCAACGTAAGATTAGAAGAATGGATCAAGGATAAATAGCAGCATGACAATGCATGAGAAGTGGATGACGCACTGATTGACCAAAAATGCAGAAAAGGCACCAGAAAATTCAAAATTTGAATCGCTTGCACTGTTTGACCTGCAGATGATAGGATTTGATTTGGATTAATGGAAATGGATAGATTTGGATTTAATGAAAGATTATGAGGGCATGATGAGGATGTGATAGAATAAAAGGGAAAATTGGTAGCATAAGATTAGAAGAATGGATCAAGGATAAATAGACAGCATGACAATGCATGAGAAGTGGATGATTTGTGAGGAGAATAGACTCCAATTTATAGATTAGAGAAGGCCAATGGAGGGTCAAGATTGATTTGATCATGAAGGGTTGACATCAATTTGAAATAGAAAGCATGAACCAAGGGCGCCTTTGGAAAATAAATGGGAATATTAAATTCCTTGGGAAAAAGGGGGGAGAAATTTGAATTTCAAATATAAGGAATTAAAAATTCCAAAATAAGGATGCATTGAGGGATTCAAAGAAATTTGAATTTCTTTGAGAGACTCGATGTTGATGTGACATGAATGGGAATTAAAAATTGAGGGATAATGACAAGCATTATTATGAGATATTCTAGAAGCATTAATTAGGTTGAGTGGGATTAGGAAAAGTGATTTGGAGGAATTTCATGACTAGGTTAATTAATTAAAATTAATTAACTGAGTAGGTTTAGAGAAAATAATTATTGGAGGAAACTTTAGAAGAATAGGGGAATAATTAATTTATTTGATAAATTAATTATTGGACAATAGTGATGGAATTAATTAAATTAGATTTAATTGATTCTGAGAGGAATAAGGATAACACAATTAAATTAATTAATTATGTTGGCAGGCTTAAATTAATTAAATATTGCTTTAATTAATTTTAGGTGTCCACAATTTGGTTTGGAAAATTCCAAACCGGTAAGTACTCCTATGGTTACAAGTGAAAAATTGACAAACAAGGATGCATCTGCATAGGTAAATCCTACTAGGTATAAGTCTATGATTAGTGGTTTGTTATACCTGACTTGGACTATACAGATATAATGACTGCAGTTTGTATTGTATCAAGATTTCAGAGTGATCCTAGAGAAACTCATGAGAATGCAATGAAAAGGATTTTCGGGTATTTGCAAGGAACAACTGAATATGGTTTATGGTACCCTAAAAATGATGACTTTACGTTATTTGCATATACAGATGTAGATTGGGCTGGAGATATTGATGACCGGAAGAGCACATCTGGTTGAGCTTTCTTTCTTGGAAAGAAACTTGTTTCATGGATCAACAAGAAGCAATCATGTACCTCTTTATCTATTGTTGAAGTGAGTATGTTACTATTGCTACTAATTGTACACAAGTTCTATGGATGAAGCAAATATTGAAGGATATAAAGGTGGATTGTAATGAACCGGTAGTTATTCATTGTGATAATTATGTTGCTATTGATATATTAAAGAATCTGGTATTTCATTATAAGACAAAGCACATATCTATCAAGTACAACTTTTTGAAGGAAAAGATGGAAGCAAATGAAGTAAGACTGATTTTATGTAAACACTAAAGAGAAGATTGTAGATATTTTCACTAAACCTTTACCTAAGGAATCATTTGAGTACTTCAGGGACAGATTGGGAGTTTTTGCCCCTCCGGTAGAGACTTGATTGGTGTTGACTGACATCTGTCTGGTATCAGAAAATATTACTCATTCTGGATTGATGTGGGGATGCTCCTACTCAAGGGGAGTAGTTTGCCTTGTAATTCAGTAGTTTTTGGTTTTTGCTTTGATATTTTTGTCAGATTTTTGGCATTGATTTCAAAGAGGGAGAGATATTGATATAAAAAACTTAAGGAGTTGTATACATTAGGGAGAGAGATATATGTGTAATTCAGAGCTTTACAGTGATATCATTCACAGGGGGAGTTTGGTCTTTGATGTCTTCCATTTGGGGAGACTTGTTTGGCATTTTCCTGGCACTTGGATGTTTTTCACATCTAGTGTTGCCATCAATGCCAAAGGGGGAGATTGTTGGCAATTTTGAGGAATTGATTATGTGTTGCATTGATATTTTATCATTGATGTCAATACTAGTTGTTTTGGTTGCTTTATCGGTATCCTTCTGATCCTGGTAGGTTGTTTGGTGTCTGATTGAATTAGATCATGGTGTTTCGGTATGCTCCGGTATGTTTGGTTTATGGAATTAGCTTATTCATGCTTCTCAGATTCATGTTCAGTTGATTGGTTTTGATTTCGTGATAAGATGCTATCATGTATGCTGGAATGTTTGGCTTATGGTTTTGGTGAAGGTTTCCCTGGCAGAGCATTATTGTAGATAATTGATATTATGCATAAGTGGTGTTGGAGCGACTTCAAGTGGAGTTTTAGGATGCTGATGGTGATCATGTTCAATACTTGGTTTATTGGGATCATTGCTTTAGCATGTGTGGACCTATATTGGGTCCCATTTATCTAGGTTATGGATTGAAATAATATAACGTGTGAATTGGTCTCCTTGATATGTTTCCAGGATGACTTATGGGTTGGATATTATTTGTTTAGTCTTTGGCCGACATGTTTTGTAATTATGTAATTGCTTTATTGTCTGGTGGTCGACCTTATTATTTATGGTTGAGGGTTTGTATATATAGATGTAAGATCTCATTGTAGATCATGGTTATGAGATTATGAGATTATATGTGTGAATAATGTAATAATCATTAAGGCAAAGGATTTGGTCGATCATTGGAGATCGGGTTGGGTTTATGTAAGAGGATTTAGTCCTCTAGTATTGAGCTTAACTGGAACTGTACTCAGGTGTAGGAGATACTATCATTGCAGTTCATTCATTCTTCCGGATTGTAGTCTAGATTTATATGTAGCCAGTGAGGTTCATTTTGTAATGAGCAGTGTGCTCTAGGTTGTTGGCCTTCCTGCAAGTGCAGCCCTATCATTTGTAATCACATACTTACCACAAAAGTATTATCTGACTATGGGTAGGCTTCCCACCATGGTTTTTCCCTTTACCAGGTTTTCCACATACAAATCTTGATTCCATGTGGATGGTATTTATTCTCTGATTATTTCTTGTGGTATATGTTATTTTAGTATTTGGTTTATGCATTCTGGTATTGTTCTTTTGGGTTCTAGTATTAAATTTTTAATTGCTAAAGGTTCTGGTAATCTGCTGACAACTGATTCACCCCCCCCCCCTAGTTGTCCTTCGGTTATTTGAACTGTCCAACAGACAAAAGTAGAGCCTACCCTGCAAGTTGAGTGATAGTATTAGGAGCTCACCAACCATGCCTCTCACCAAAGCTATTATTTTGAAAAGTATTTGTTAGACGGACACTAGGTGCAAAGGCTATCCAGCCAACCATACTATTATTTGATATTTGATACCTTGTGGGTATTTTGATATGTTAGATGGGGATTGAATGCTTTCAATTTCATTATACCATCATTAAAAACATTATTTTTTTAGTCCAAAGGCAAGGTTTATCATCACATGTAAAATGGTTGTCATTGTTCTCTTTGTATATATTTTCTCAAGACCCTTAGCAATACAAGAACTTTTTCAATAGTGATTCCTTTCTCTATGATCGCATCAAATGTGATGGAACATTGAACTTGTAGGTGATAAGCCATTTCTTGATTTAACTTTTGGATAAATGTGTCAACAAGCTTTTTAGGAATGTGATAGGGACACTTGCTTTCTATATTTCTCCATTATTGTGGGAAGGAAGCAAATTTTTATGCATTTCTTTATTTTCTATTATACAAATTAATCTTAGAAACCTCATGTTTAATGTTGTATGAAAAGTGTGAAACAATTTTCCCTTCCAGCTCATGCAGAGATTTAATCCCATGAGGTAAACAAGAAAACCATTCAATAGCTTGATCTCCAAAACTTATTGGAAAGAGGTGCATAATATAAGTGCCATTATAAGAAACCTTCATGCAAACTAGATGAAAATCTCTTGCATGATAATGAGGATCACCTTCTCCTTTATACTTATAAAATTCAGGTATGTCAAAGTTTTGCAGAAAAAAAGGTATCATAGGTAGGGATCTATCAAAGGAATAAGGGAATATTTCCTCAAATGTATAACCCTTCTTAATGCACATCTTAATTTCATGTTTGTTATCTCTTATGGAAAGCTCTTAAATTGGGATGCCAAGTCACTCATTGGTATTAACAGAGGTGAGTTAAGGGTATAGGTTGAGATGGGTGGTTAGATTTGTGGAATGGAAAAGAAAGGTTGACTTTGTGGAATATAATTGCATAGTAAGAATATGCATAAGATGACATAGGTTGAATTTGGTAGTAGGTAGAATATTCTGGTATGTGCGCAGTAATTTAAGGTTGTGAAGTTGTCATGGATGAATATAAGATTCTAGTGGTTGGAATAAGAATGGATGGTGGAATGGTAGGTGAAGGCTTGGGTGTGAAATGATCTTCCAAGTCATCATAAGGATATCTTAAAACTTTAGACGTATTGTGAGGTGAAGTTGAGGGATTATGTATAGAAATAAGATTAGATTGGAAAGAAGTGGTAAGGTCTATAAGATTAAGAGAAAGTAACTTTGTACCCAGGGCTCTTATTGAGCAACATTTTATAATAATGATCAACATTTGGAACAAGGAGAATTTCTACCACTTTCGTAGCCCTAGGTTCTTGTTCAATCTCTCTTTTCTCTTCTAATTTTAGCAATTTATTTAGATAAATTTAAATCTCTAATTGTTGAGTTTCTGTGGGTTTAGTTATTTGATTACCTTCAAAAGGAGGTAAATATTTTGGTATTCGAAATGAATATTGAGTTCCTCTTGGAGAAGTTGTGAGGTTTGTGTTGGGTTATTGTGATTCTCTGTTTCTCTTATGTTGTGATCTTGTGGTTGTTATGTATGGATTTCAATTTTGCAATTTTTAGCGTTTGATTGTTTTTGGCAGTTTAGTGTGTGAAAGTTTGTCTTTTCGATAGTTGATTTGGTACTATGTTTTCTTCTGACAAGAGATGTAAGAGACACAATAGATAATGAAAGACACCAAGTACATTAACACCTCTACAATCACAAATATTAAGATATTTTTTTAATATTTGAATTTTTTTATAAGATTTGATGTAATAAGAAATGAAAGATGAAGTCACTTTCCCTATGTCTCAATTTGGATTTTTTTCCCCTTTTGGATTCAAGAAGGGAAGAAGATTTGAAAATTGAAACACATAGTATACATCAACAAGCCTATGGAATTGGGATTATCAATCCTTGTATGTAGAAGAAAATATATTAAAAAAAGGTTCAATTAGGCTTAACAAATCCCAAGTATGCGTGCCTATCCTCTATATACCACAAGGGTAAGTTGAGGCATAAATTTGAAGATGAAAGAGAATAATGCCACAATTTTGGGAGGAGAGGGTAATACACTCTATGCCTTCACTTCTCTAAGGAATAAACTTCTTACATGTTTAAGCCAAATTGATAATATTATACTTCCAAGAGGTGTGTCTTTCGATTCACTCCCAGCTCTTTATAATCTATCAGAACATGGGAGTCAAGGTTTTCCCTTAGAGAGGTCTCTTCTCTAGGTACTCCCCTTGAAAAAAATAAGATCACGCAATTCTAACTACTCAATTTATCCACTAGGACATGAGTAGAGAACATACATAGGTAGACCTTAGGATTAAAAAATTATGGTTTATTTTAGATCTCAAATCCAAATGTGCAATATTGATTTTTAAGCCCAATTTTAATGTAAGGAAGACACACCGAGGAATATGATCTAAAGGAAGAAATATTTATAATATAGATACAAAAGACTATGGTCACTTTTAAAATGTAAATGAGAGGGTTGAGAATAAGTGAGCTCGGATTTAACTATTGGCAAGAGACATTGTTTTGGTGAAGATTGGTGCATGATTAATGCTTAGGGGTTGTCATTGATGGCAACTCAGTTTGGAAATCACATCCGATGTATATAGATTTGATTTACCAGAAGTCATATTGTTCATAAGGCATAAGTCTAGAAGGTGGAACTCAGTAACTGGTAGAGCATGAGATCATTGTGTACATCTTGATTTTTGTGATTAAATTTTGGTTGTGATGATCAAGGTAATTGATTTGAGGTTCAAGGTAGAGTATCTCATGATCCTGATATCCGATGTTCATTTGTGAGTAATTTTAGAGGTCTAGTATCTGGTAATTTAGTTAGGGAAGAGCTATTTTGGTGTAACATGTGTTGCAGATTTGTTGGGTTGATTTTGGTGATCAGTTCCATGTTTGAGGTTATTGGGCTGATTATGGGAAGCTTATTATCATCTTATTTTGTTTAGCATTTTGATTTGTGGATAGATTGAGAAGACTTGCTAATACACGTTTCATGTTGCATGTTATGTGGTTTTTGGAAGCCAACTCAGTAAATGATTATTTTTGTTGGTGCGGATATATAAGATCAATATGGATGAGGATTTTAGTGAATATCATGAGTGAGGAATGTGTGACAAAGTAGAAAATAGAGTAGAATAATAGATTAGTTGCAAAAGATAATAAGAGCCTAACCAGAACTAAATTTTAGCATAGTTAGATGCTATACTTCAATTCATTCATTGTAATAAATTGTAATAGCCTGTAAGGCAGTGAGCCTTCCTCCGAGTTGTAGCCCTCTTGTAATTGAGTAGTGAGCTCTAGGCAGTGAGCCTAAATGCAAGTGCATTCCCCTTATGTAATATTATCATACTTCTGGCCATAGTATAGTAATATTGTGGGTTCAAATCCCACCATGGTTTTTCCCTTTCTAGGATTCCACATAAAAATCTTGGTGTTATGGTTGTGTGATTAATTGCTTTATGTTTTTGCATTTCATTTTCATTCTTATTCATTCAGTGGTTTAAGAATTAGGCTAATAAGTTTGTATATTTCAAAACATTGATTCACCCCCCCTCTCAATGTTCATTGATTCCAATAATTGGTATTAGAGCTTTGTACCTTGAAAGAAGCCAAAAAACTTGAGGAAGATCCAGAAGATTGAATCAGTGGACTCCAGTTTGCAGAGACAGCTTAGTGTGGTACTTGAAGATCTTGATGCAGCAAGGAAAGAAGTAAGTTCTTTGAAAAGAAACCTGAGTGCAATTGAAGATTTAATTAAAACCTTGAAAGATCAAGTGAAAACTTCTAGAGAAAAGAGAAAGGAGTGTATGGACAAACTCAAGGAGAAATAAGAATAAAGCATTGACAATTAAGCCCTACAAGACAAGACAAATGAATGTGAGAAGCTTTCTAGCACAGTCCTGAAGAATGAGATGCAATCTATTGTGATGAAGCTAACAAAGGAGATTGAAGATCGGAAGAAGAATGAAGAAACCTTGACTCATTCATTGAAGGATAGATCTGATGAATGTTGCAGATTGACCTATAAGAATGATCAATTGAAGATTGAATTAGTGCAATCCAAGAATTATGGACAAGAACTTGAAAGGCAAGTCATAATTATGAGAGATGAGCTCTCTATTGCTAATGAGTACAAAGAAAAATTCAAAGCTAGTTCAGCCCACTTAGATGAGATGCTGGAAAGTCAGAGACATAGGAAAGACATGTGAGGACTTTGATTTGAGAAAGGAGAATCCTCTGGTTCTGGTCAGACCAATCATCAACAGAAGAACAAGAAACCTCCGATGAGACAACTTAATGCCTATAAATTCAATGAAAAATATTTTGTTTGTGGTAAATTCGGTCATATGGCAAGTCAATGCAGAAATAAGATGAATAATGGAATGATGAATAATGGAATGATGAATAATGGTCCTACCTTTACTGATCAATATTTCATATGCAACAATTTTGGTCATAAGTCAAACGTGTAAAATAGTGATAAATAATTCTTAGAATAAGAGATGTTACACTTGTGGAATGTTTGGGCACATTTCTAACCAACGTAGGATGAGACCAAATCAAATGAACTTCGGGCCTGCACAGAGGAATGTTGTTTGCTATTCATGCAACAAACCTGGTCACATTGCAAAATATTGCAGAAGAAAGGACAAGAGAAAAATGCTCTGATAACCAAGAATAAATCGGATGAAAAAGGAAAAGAAAAGGTGGAAGAGATCAAAGATCAACATAAGAAGATGTGGGTTAAAAAGGAAGATTCAAATGTGTAGAATGGCTCCACATCTGATTCCGGTGTTGGAACCTCATCCGGTAACTAAGGCATATTGGCCTTAGGGGAATGATTTTCATGCAGATCTTTAGAAACACCCTTTTGAGATTTGTAACCAATCAAGGATGGTTGTAGATGATGGAGATTAGCTATGTAGTTGATACCCAAAAGTTTTCATGTAGCTTGAGTATCCAATAATGAATTCTTGAAGATGCAGGGTATTTGGAAGCCTTTAGGATTGAGAATTTATTACAACTTAAAGTTAGGTTTTCGGTGGATAAAAAAGGCATTTCACTCATTCATTCTTCACATTGCGAGCAAAGAGTAAGAGCAGAAGAGGGAAGTGAATGAGATTGAGCAATCATAGCAAAGATTGAAGCGGTCAGTCAACGATTCCTTGCATCTAGTTGAGAATAAAAAGGCATTTATCCATTTACGATTTGTCTTTTTATACCCTAGTTTCAAAATGGTATCTACATCTGGTGTTGCAACTCTACTTGTCATCAAGATTACTGAGAGCACAAGGCCCGCATTCAAGAGGCATCCATTCAAATCTGTTAAAGATGATCTAGAAGGTGCTTTTTCCTTTGTCCTATATGGCGTACTACATAACAAAGATATTAGGGTATACATCCACTACAACATCAAAGAAATTGGAAATGCAGACATTCTCTCACTGTATACCAAGCATATGATGGGTGGAATCTAAAATTTGAAGCTAGAATTCAGGTCATTGTAGGATAAGGGTTTCATCTAGTTTATTCATTTTTTGGTGTTCAATAAACCTGAATGGGTCTGATATATCCTAAGTTGAATCCATGATGAGTTCACATGGCTGGTCCAACCTCACAAAACCACGAAGAAAACCAGTCAAGCAGTTACTTGTTTGAATGCAACTAGTGAGATCCCCAGTCTGCAAAAAGTTCAGAATGCTATAGTGACAGCTATTACTGGATCCCAATATGACAAGCGGTCAATGACAATCAGCGATATCATTGAGAATGATGTGATATTTTTCTTGATGGTGACTAGATATAAAGTGTACCAATCCAGCAGGAAGAAGTCTGTATCTGGTACTGCTATATTTACAAATTATCAAATACTAAAGGAAGACAAGAGGTATGATCTTTGTGCAATTCTTCTCAATAAGCTATTGAGCAATCTGAAGAAGATAAAGCAAGACAAGAAACATGTTTTCAAATTTAGTTCCTTGATTGTCTGTGTAGCACTATATTTCTTGAATGAAATCCCTGGTATTGGAAAGATTCAATGGGCTTATGATAAACCAATGGTCATTCAAATCAAGGAACGATTGCATGGTTTAGGTGACATAGTTGCACACAAATCTACTTTGTGGGGACATTTAAAATCCTTTCAAGCCATGATGCAAAGTAGAGAAAGAATCTTAAAGGATACTGTTGAGAAATATGAGAAAACTATCTCCTTTATGGTTGATAAGGACCAATTTCACCTGGAGGAAGTTGAGCCTAGAACTATTTAGATCATGCCCGTGGGGTATGAAGTGGATGCAAACACACTTGATGCATATTCTCAACATTTGTTGAGTCAACCGATGGATGATAAGGAAGAAAGGTTCGGTACCTGCAAGGAAAAATATCTTGATTTGCACAAGATGTTTACCAGACTGGAAAGGAAGAGAAAAGTAAGAAAGGATTTTGAGGAGCTAGTAGAGAAAATGGGTATATCTAAGGAGGTTGTGCAAAGGGCAAGAACGAAAAGCATACTTAAGGAGGAGGACATGGCAAAACCCAAGAAGTCAAAACCTATTTCCACCCCTCTGAAGCAATAAAAGCCTAGACAGACTTAGTTTGCACCTACCTTTGGCATGTAGAAGCTTGTCCCTCCACCCAAGTCATAAATAGAATCAACCACTGGAATAGAGAAGAGAAAGAAGGAGAAGTCAACAAGAAAATATGTAGTTGTTGAGGAAGAAACTGAATCGGATGAAGAGGTTAGAGAAGTAAAGAAGACAACCACTTATGCTAGAGTGGTGAAGAATCCTCGGCCCGGTGGTGCCCAGCTGACAAAGAAGCCTAAAACAAAAGCTAAGTCATCCAGAAAAGTCAGAGAAAGAAAGAAACAAAAGTAAGAATTGGACGCAGCTCTCAAATCTATCAAAGCACAAGGTACATATGAATTTGTGCCCCCATTGACCCTGAAACAAATAATTGATGAAATTCTTAAGGATGGTGATTTGAAGAATGTGCCTGTGTATTATGAAAATATTGATGATAAAGATCAGAGAGCAATTGAGGAAGCAATTGTTGAATACATGGATGTCTATAGTAAAGCATTGATAGATTTGTCATCCATGATCCCCAAAAGCCAGTATGATATTTTGGATACAAGGAGGCATACAACTAGTCTACAGGATGAGAGATTAAAGTATGTACTAGTAAACTTATCTGTTGTCATCTCCAAAGATGAAGTTATTAGATTATTAAAACTTGCAAAGGAAATATTTCAAAGTAAAAAGAGGGTAAATAAGTTTATGCTCGACAAGATAGATGAGGTGACCAAGGAGACAAAAATAATTTTGGGAATTTTTGATAGAGCAGAGATATGATCTGAATCCAGAAGAGCCATCTCGGGACACATTTATTCTGGAAGTACATGCAATAGTTCCTAATAAACAAAAAGATCAAACATTTGAGAAAGCTACTCTGGAAGAGCAGCCCAAGGTGCCTACCACAGTTGATGATGATAATGCCAATATTGACATCTCCAGTGAAGTTACAGAGGATCCTTCAGTAATTAAAGTTGTGTCAGATAAGGCATTTGAGGAGAAAGATGATGCGGAAAAGGGTGAGGATGCTAGTAAAAAGGGAAGTGAAGAGGTGGCAAAGAAAGAAAAAGGAGAGGAGGCAAATTAGGCTCCAGCAATAGTGGCAAGAGACATTGTACCTAACAAAGGGAAACAAATTGCTACTGATTTAGATGATTTTGGTCAAGGACCTATTGATCTGAGCTCATTATCTCCAATTCAAGAACTAAAGTTGGTAACTCTCGCTCAAGCCAAGGCCAGTGAGGACTTACTTAAGTCCCATTCTGCTGACAAAAAGTTGATATCATTGGTAGGAGACATGTTGGAGAAAAGTATGTCATCTTTCATACCAGACACATTTGATCACTCCAATCATCTTAAAGGTTTGTTGAATGTTGTAGGATCTCATTTTGATTCTTTGGAGAAGGAAATAGACATTAAAGTTTTGAATCAATTCAACACTATGAGATTAAAACAATTTTAGAAGATGATTGAGGATGATGGAATTAGTTTAGTGTCTGCGATGAAAAGTATTCAAGATGCACTTAATGAAGGTGGTAACATATTCAAATCATGTCTAATTTTGCCTAAGTTCACTATAGACATTGACAAGAAAATAAGGGAATGTGAAGGCTATCTAGTGAACATATCCCAGTCATATGCACCAAAATTTGCCCCAGCTCGCAATTTTGAATCCCAAGTTTTGAGTGTATTAAACAAGATTAAAAGTCTAAACCAAAAAAAAGATAGAATTTTGGGTAGAGTAGTATAAGTATGGATTCTTATCACTCCACGGATAGATTCTTTGATGAGTAGAATGCAAGATGATAAGGATGCACTGAATAAGCCTATTTTGTTTTATAAATAGGGAACAAAGATGTATGCTTACCTTTTCAGTGGAATGATCAACATTTTGGAGAGCTTGAAGAAGGCATGGGATAAGCATTTTTTGTCCCTTAGAACATTTTTTGCAAATATATTCAAATTCTTGTGAGCAACTGTACATATCTTTGTATATCAATTTTGGTGGACTCCTATCTTTAGCATTGGTGTCAAAGGGAGAGAGAGCAGAATAAAAACTAGTGTAAATTCTCAAGGGGAGCTTGTAGATTCTTGGTGAGTTTGAAATTTTGAAGTTTTGCAATCTTGAGTGTACAGTTCATTTTTCACAATGTTACCATCAATGCCAAAGGGGGAGATTGTTGCCAAGAGACACTGTTTCGATAAAGATCGGTCCATGATTAATGCTTAGGAATTGTCATCGATGGCAACTTAGTTCAGAAATCACATCCGATGTACTTAGATTTGGTTTACTGGAAGTCATATTGTTCATAAGCCATAAGTCTAAAAGTTGGAACCCCGTAACTAGTAGAGCATGAGATCATTGTGTACATCTTGATTTTTGTGACGCAATTTTGTTTGCAGTGATCAAGATAGTTGATTTGAGGTTTGAGCTAGAGTATCTCATGATCCTAATATCTGGTGTTGATTTATGAGCAAATTTAAAGGTCCGATATCCAATAATTTAGTTAGGGCAAAGATATTTTGGTGTAACATGTGTTGCAGATTTGTTGGGTTGATTTCGATGACCAGTTCCATGTTTGAGGTGATTGGGCTAACTTATGGGAAGCTTATTATCACCTTCTTTTGGTAAGCACTTAGATTTGTGGATGGATTGAGAAGACTTGGTGATACACGTTTCATGTTGCATGTTATGCGGTTTTTGGAAGTCAACTCAGTAAATGATTCTTTTTGTTGGTGCAAATATATAAAGATAAATATGGATTAGCATTTTGGTGAATATCATGAGCGAGGAATGTATGTATGAGGGAGTTTGCAAATTTGGTGAACAATTTTGAAGATTTTGGTACTCTGGTGTGTGACAAAGCAGAAAAATACAACAGAATAACAAATTAGTTGCAAAAGATAATAAGAGCCTAACTGAAATTATATTTTGGCATAGTTAGACTCTATACTTTAGTTCATTCATTATAATCAATTGTAACATCTTGTAAGGTAGTGATCCTTCCTTTGGGTTGTAGCCCTCTTGTAATTGAGCAGTGAGCTCTAGGCAGTGATCCTAAATGCAAATGCATTCCCCTTATGTAATATTATCATACTTATGGCCATAGTATAATAATATTGTGGGTTCAAATCGCACTATGTTTTTTCCCTTTCTGAGTTTCCACGTAAAAATATTGGTGTTATGGTTGTGTGGTTAGTTTCTTTATGTTTTTGCATTTCATTTTCATCCTTATGCATCTGGTGGTTTAAGAATTAGGCTAATAAGTTTGCAGATTTCAAAACACTGATTCAAGCCCCCCTCTCAATGTTCATTGATTCCAACATTAACACTTTCCAAATGTGTTTGAAAATCCTTGATCCAATATGAAGATCTTCAACCTAGATTTCATCAACCTTGAACCTTGAACCTTGATCTTTACATACAAATGCCAACAAAAAAGATCACTCAAATTTTATCCTCAAGTTCACTCTAAGGTGAAATAGGAGAGCATATGTAAGTAGATCTTGAGGGTTAAAAGACAATAGTTTGTTTTAAATCCCAAATCCTAACGTGAACGGTTGATTTTAAGCTCAATTTCAAGTGTGTGTGAGAACATGCCACACATGATAGTCAAAAAGAAAATAAATGTCTTGCAAAAATTCATTCATTATGATAATATATAAATGATAATAGAACTCTTGAATGAATTATAACATAATTTTACGATGCAATGAAACATATGTAAAGAAAATATAAGTCCATCACAAGATTATAATTTAATTTTTTTTTCTTAGACCTATTTAAACAAGATCTGATTATTTTACGATATTTCCTACCTCAAAAAGAAATGCAATGCAGATACCCCTATTAAATTTCTCATATATTTCCAAAAACTTAATGTTTTTTGAAAATTTCCTTAATTTGAGCCCTAGAGAGAATATTTATTTATTTATTTATTTTTAAAGATCTAATGTTTTAAACTAATTAATTGACGTAAAAAAAATGTAAAGATCAAAGCCCCTCTAACATTTGAAGATATTTAAAGAAATATAAAATAATTCAAAAAAATATGTTGATTTGTGACTAGAAATTAAGATTTATAAAAATCATAATACCATCATAGATCCCTCCAAATTGATGATTTGAACTTGATTTTTTATATTTTAGGTTCTTTCAATGATCCCCAACCTCTAGTTAAAAATTGTATAACAATTTATAACTTAATTTAAGAGATACAATTAATGATGCTCTGCAAAAAGGATATTGTTAGGATGACAAACACAATCAACAAGCAAGTAACCAATTGTTAGTGTTAGTGTTAGAAATCACAAATTAAAAACTATCCTAAGCAAGCATATCAAGAGAGACACTACACACAAAAAAAAAAGGCTTAATGAAACTAATAAATACAGCAAGACATCTCCAAATGCCCTCCACCATGTTTGTAGCTTCTCCTCCCTTCTTCCTCTCCTCTCCAAGTTCCCAAATGAGTGTAGCTCTCAATAGCTTTTTGCACTATTTTTTGGATGTCTTATGGAGGTTCAAGATTGTGAATAAAAGCTCATGAAAATACAAACATGAACAAGCTAAAAATGAGATATTATCTAATCTAGTGTTGATTTTAGTCCAAAAGAGTAAATGTAAATGCTTATGCTAAATGCTCTCTAAAATTCACTATAGGTTAAATGCATATAAGTTTTCAAGGCCTAGATTATCAAGAAATTAGCTCTATTTATAGGTAAAATGGAGCAATGGAGGGTTGAGATTGAGAAATCTCAACAAGGGTCAAGATTGAAGGGCTTATGATCCATGTGAGGGCTTTCAATCCAATCCCAGGATGACAAATGTCAACAAGAGATGGGTTGAGAGGAGAGGGAATAAGCATTAAATGCTTGACATGACTGGAGGGTTAACTTGGGAGGCAAGGTTAATGTTGAGTTGAAAGAATAACGCCATTATCTAATAAATAATGTCTTTATCCAATGGATAAACTCTTGTGCAAGAGTTAGTGGGAACAACCATGGTCAAAGCAATAAATGCTTGAAGAGACCCATGGGTTAAATGAGGGTTGAGTTAGAGGTAAAGTCTCTAACCATGGGAGCAAGTGGATTTAACCATAAATGGTTATGTAAGAGCCATAAATGGTCATGTAAGAGCCATTAGTGGTTTGGAAGACTTTAGGGGTTATCTTGTTGAGAAAATAAAGCATTAAATGTTTTTCAAAGACTTTGGAGTCTTTGAGAAGTGACTTCAAGTTGCCTAGGAATGTGACAATATTTAGGGGATGGATTAGGCTAATTAAAAATGATTAGAAAGGGGTTAGAAGGCTCTAGAAGGGGACTTAAGATTGCAAGTGGATTTGGTGGGTGAGGAAAAACAGGATTTAAATTAAAATAAAATTAATTTATCTCAATTTGTGGTTGCAACTTGCATTTGTAGGAGAATGCAAGTGGGGGGGGTTTAATGATTTAAATAAATATTTTATTTATTTATTTAAAAGAGGAAAAGGGATTAATTTAAATTTATTTAATTGATTGTAAATTTGGTGTAATGAATTAATTAAAATAAATTGAATAATTTATTTAATTAATAGGACAATGTTTGAAGATGAATTAATTAAATGTTAATTTAATTAACTATTGGCTAGTGGGTTTATTAATCAAATAAATAGTAATATTCATAAAATTAAAATGGACAAATTTATGTGATTGCATTTGCCCCTCTTTGAGACAGTGCAGTTTATCATGTCGTTTCAAAGAAAGAAAAATATAGGTGTGAAGAAATATGCCCCATAAATGTTAATTTAATGGGTGGTATGCCCCCTTGAGAGATGGGCCGAAAATTTCAAAAAATCGAGCGATCTCTCAAAAAAATGAGAAGTGGAGGGGAGAGAGAACACAATAATTTAGCAATAACGGTGAAAGAAATGGGAGAAGATGGAGCTAAAACGGAGAAAGGGGAAGCCAGTGAGTACCCTTAGGTCATGCAAGAGGTATGGGGCAAATGCGGTGTTTGTGCTTTTGATTGATGCTATACAATTGATCAAAATTGGTTAGAACAACTTAGTGCAATTGGTTTAATTACCCCAGTTGAGTCAAAGCATGACAGTTGATGTCAGTTGTTTGCTTAGACAAGATAAAGTCTGAGGAAGTGAATCAAAGTGACCCGTTGGTGACTTAGACAATTGATGTAATTACCCAAAGTCAAGGCATATGAAGCAAAATACTCATTGAGACTTAGACAATTGATGTAATTGTCTGTTATGATTGTGTTGGATTGATTAAGCAATTGATAGTGTATGCGTGTGATGGATGTTTGTGGTGAATCATAGCAGCCCCGTTGTGACTAGGTCATTATGAGAAATGCCTGTTGTAGTCTAGGTTTGCCATGATCGATTACCTGTTGAGACCCGAAGATACTTGATAAAAGTATTTGTTGATAGTCGAGGTGTGTGTGAGTTGATGTGCCTGGGTAGATAGAGTAACTGGCTTGATTGTGTGGATGACTAAGGATGGGAAGCGCAGCCCTTCTTGTTAGAGATGGATGGTGATGAACGTAGCTTGATTGAGTTGATGGGAAATGATGAAGGGATTATGATGATGTTGATGGGGAGGGTGAGGGGGAAATTTAATGTTAGATAGAAGAAATGGAAGAGTTGGGACTCATTCCTATGGAAGAAGATCGAAAAAAATAGAGTATGCATCCATTGTCTTTACTATGTATGAATGATATGCAACTATTATGGATGTATGGATGGATGGATGGATGGATGGATGAATGGAATTCAATGGAATGCAATATATACAGATGAGATGAAATGACGATCCATAGTGCTTTTATTTTTCATCATTGAACAATGGTAGTATCAATCTTGGACGAGGTAGTAGGAACCAAGTTTGGAGCATTGTGCCTATAAGCAAGCAACATAGATAAAGAATATGGACACTCCATAATGGTTCATGCTCATATGGTCAAGGTATACATTGTAGTCAGCAAGCCGTAGTGATCCATGACTGTATTTCACATAAGATCACGTAGCTTAGTGAACTTCCCACGTAGACACCATTAGTACATGCCCCAGAACTTCATTGGAATAATTCACAGAAGATAAACAAACAATGCTTAGGAACCATCCCGGCTACTCTAATCACTTGTGGATATCCCAGAGTAGCGTAGGCACCTGATATAAATGAATAAATAACTTTATCAAACTAACCAAGTACTTGATAGCTTAAAAAAAAATTTCTTGTCAAAGAAAATGTTATCATGTCTTTGTTTTGGTAAGGAAGGATGCATCCTGGTTAAGATAGTTGTGTGTCAATGTTGATTGTTTGGTTGATGTGATAAGTGATCATTGTTTGAGTAGTTCAAAATATTTGTTTAATGTCTTCTTTGATGCGTATGTACAAAGGATGCTTATGCGTTGCCATGTTTTTGATCGATTTTTGATGTTTTATGATGTTTTTGGATTTTGTGAGTTGTCTTGAATTTTTTTTGCATTTTGTGAGATAGTTTTGAATGTTTTTGGATTTTGTGAGACAATTTTGACTGAAGAACTCAATGAATCACAAGTAATGTAGAATCCACTTCCATCAATAGGTTAAGAGCATTACCCCCAATTTAGACATGACTATGAAAAAGTGGGATGCAAGACGCATGAAGTACTATCCTTGATTGCAGATCAAGAACAAGCCATGGTTTAAATGATGGATGAGTGGATGCAATGAATGTGATTGCAAAAAGTCTAAAATAAAATGGAGCCATAGCCTTTACAAGTGGCATCTATTTGCCAAGTTTTCACCATCGCACTTACCCAAGGTGCCACCAGAGTGGTTGTTCACCGTTTGGATGCATGATTTTTCTTTACTATTTTGATTTTTTTGTATTTTCTTCAGGACATTTATCTGAATGTTTTTGGTGTTCTTCTGGTATGTATGGGAGCTTGATGTTCTGTAAAAATTATGTATGGAACCTTCTGAGGTGCATGTTGTTGATCGGATCTGCTAGCGGTTCTCCTTCTGAAGTAGCCAACTGATATGCCCCGGACCCAAATACAACAGTGATAACATATGGACCTAGCCAGTTTGATTCAAACTTTCCCTGATGTTCTCTGTTTGGTTGGTTATGAGGATTCTCTCTGAGGAAAATATCACCTACCTCAAATTCATGAGGTCTAACTTGGTGATTATAGCTTCTGCTCATTCGCTGCTAATAGGATTTGAGGTGTTTGTATGCAGCTTGTCGCCTTTCATCAAGTAGCTCTAAATATTGGAGACGTGATACTCTGTATGCTTCATCATCTATGAGATTATGCAAGGAAACCTGTAGAGATGGTATCTCAACTTCAATAGGTAAGATAGCTTCTATGCCATAGACCAGTGAGTAGGGAGTTGTGCCTGTAGGGGTACCAATGCTAGTTTGATGCGCCCATAGTGCTGGATTTAATTGAACGTGCCAATCACGACTGAAATCATTGACTATCTTCTTGAGGATTCTTAATATGTTCTTGTTAGATGCTTTGACCTAACCATTTCCTTGTGGGTAATAGGGAGTGGAAAAGCGGTGTTGGATTTAAAAATTCTCACAAAGCTCACGAACATCCTGATTTTTGAAAGGAAGCTCGTTATCTGTGATGATGGACATGGCCACACCATACCGGAAGATGATGTAATTAAGGATGAATGAGGCGATCTGCTTGTCGGTGACTTGGGTAAGTGGCACAACTTCAATCCACTTTGTGAAGTATTCAGTGGCGGTAATGATAAATTTATGGCCATTGGATGAAGATGGATGAATTTTACCCACAAGGTCAACTCCCCATTGACAAAAGGGCCATGGTGTTATGATTGGTTGCAATTATTGTGCTGGTGCATGTATCAAGTTTCCATGAACTTGTCATTTCTTGCATTTTTTGACAAAATAGTAGGAGTCTTTTTCCATGGATGGCCAATAGTATCCAACGCGCATGATCTTCTTTGCTAAGGAAGGACCGCTTGAGTAAGTCCCACAAATTCCTTCATGTACCTCTTCCAAGGCCTTTGTTATCTCATCTTGTTCCAAACATCGAAGGAGAGTACCATCAAGACTATGTCGGTATAGGGTTTCAGCAATGATGGTGTATCGAGCGGTTTGGTGAATGAAGGTTTTGCATTGGTTATTCGATTGGTTAGGAGGAAGTGTGATCATGGAGATAGGTGTAGAAATCATTGTACTATAGGGATTCAGAACTGACGAGGCAACATATCATCTCAAATTCAGGGATATCATAAGCGGGAATCCAAAGTTGTTCTAACAAGAACTCATAGTGTGTTGAATTATGTAGAAGATCTAGGAGAGATGCAATGGTAGCCATGGCATCAACAAATCGATTCTAATCTCTGAGTATCTGCTCAAAGGTGATAGTCATAAATGATGCTTTAAAACTATCCACCATTTGCTTGTATGGCACGAGTTTATCATCCTTGGTCTGATATTCATCTGTAACTTGTCAGATGACCAGTTGGGAGTCGCCATATATCTGTAGTTCTTTCAGTTTCTATTGTATGGCTAGTCTGAGTCCTGTGATTAGGGCCTCATATTCTTCTATGTTCTTTGTACATGGAAAAGTTAACCTGTAAGACTTTGTGATGTTGTCACCTTGAGGTATGATAAACAAAATGGCTGCCCTCGAGCCATGCCTAGTATATGAACCATCAAAGTAGAGCTTCCATGGTTGCGTTGTTGTGATCATGAATATCTCTTCATCTAGGAAATTAGAAATAAGAGGACGATCGCCTATGAGGGGTGCATCACCCAATTGATCTACAATAACTTTCCCCTTGATAGCCTTACGGTCCACATAATCGATGCCAAATTCACTCAGAATCATCACCCATTTGGCCAAGCGGCCTGTCAATACTATTGTGTTGAGTAAGTACTTTAGTGGATCGATCTTTGCAATGAGTTGTACTTTATGTGTTAATAGGTAGTGCCTCAGTTTAGTGAGTGCCAAGATTATTGCTAGGCAAGCTCATTCAATAGGTGTGTAATTGAGTTCATAGCCGACCAGTGTGCGAGAGAGATAGTACACAACAAACTCTTTCCCTTCTGCATTATGTTGTACTAGTAGTACTCCCAATGTTGTATTAGTTCCTAAAATATAGAGCAATAGAGGTCTACTTGGATCTGGTGGGATCAACAACGGTATATTCATGAGATAGTCCTTAAGCATCTGGAATGCTTGTTGGCATCTGACATCCCATTGAAAGTGGATGTTTTTGTGTAACAGATGTATAAGGGGATGACATTTATCTGCTAGTTGTGCAATGAATCTTCGAATGGATTGTAGCCGCCCTTGTAATGTCCTTAGCTGACTGATGTTCTTTGGAGGTGGCATGTCCATGATTGCTTTGACCTTTGCTAGGTCGACCTCAATACCTTTGCTTGAGACAATGTATCCTAGAATCTTCCCTGGGGTTACTCCAAAGACACATTTCTTTGGGTTGAGTCGAACATGATATTGTTCCAGTTTGTCAAATTTTTTCTCTAATATCTCAAGATGACCTTCTCTTGTTAATGATTTTTCCAGTAAGTCATCAACATAATCCTCCATTATGGTATGCATCATATCATGAAAGATGGTGATCATTTCTCTTTGATAGGTCGCCCTTGCATTCTTTAGACCAAAAGGTATTACATTCTAACAGTATGTTCCCCATGGACATGTGAAGGTTGTCTTATGTTGATCTTCTAGTGTGATCTTTATCTGATTGTATCCTGAAAAGCCATCCATGAGAGAAAGCATGGCATGTCCTATTGTTAGGTCCACGATCATGTCAATGTTTGGTAGGGGGAAGTCATCTTTAGGACATGCCTTGTTTAGATCTTTGAAGTCAGTACAGATACAGATGCCCCCATTTGGTTTGCCGATAGGTAAAATGTTGGATATCCAATCTGCATAATCGATTGGTCGGATGAAACCAACATCCAGGAGTTTCTTAAGTTCTGCTTTGACTAGTACTGCAATCTCGGGGTGCATTTTGTGAAGCTTCTGTTTTACTGGTTTAGCTCCTTCTGCCACAGTGAGGTGATGCATGACTAAAGAAGGATCTAGACCAGGCATGTCTGCATATGACCATGTGAATTTGATCTGACGCTTCTGAAAGAATTCTACAAATTTAGGTTGTTCCTCTGGAGTTAAAAGAGATGTCATATGTATGTGGTGAGGAGTTTCAGAAGTCCCCACGTTGAATTCTTATGTTTCCTTGATAAGGATCGTTGATCGTTCCTGATTTGCACTAGAGGGGAGGATGTCAAACCGTTCATATGTAGGTGCCTCAGAGAGGTTTTCACTATTGGATACGCTCTTTCTTTTTACTTTTTTGGGATCAAACAGTGCCACAGTGTGGTTTTCACTGGAAGATCCATGTTTTATTGTAATATTTTTGCAGCTAAAAGGTTTGGCATCCGCCCCGAAGTATGAGGTGCTATTAAGTTTAATGGCCAATCCATCTTTGTGATCCTAGCTTGGTATGTTATCTCATAGTTCCAAAAATTCAATGATCACCTCATCGTTTTGGAATTGGTCAAGGCATGGGGATTAGATTGGTTCCATTCAATGAGTTCAGGATGGATAATGGGTATCACCTAATCGATTAGGTTAAGTTCATAAGATGTGTCAGTGAGGGTTAAGACATTGTGTTGAAGATCGTTGATGGTACTCTCCCTGTCAAAATCGGGCGTAATATGTGACGTAGGGTCTGTGGAAGGTGTTTCTAGTTTAGGAACCCAAGAGGTATGAATATGTGTTTCTCCATAAACAGGGATTTCTTTGTGAGGTGGAGGTGGTGATGCGTCTTCCTCATCTAAAGTATTGAGATGTACGGAATCAAATTCCCACTCATGTGAGTCGATCTCCGAGACTTTGTCCAACATCAGATTACTATACCAAATCAGGATATCCTTTGAGTTAAACACTACAGGTGTAATTGGCTAATGTACCTTTTGAGATGGAATGATTGGTGTTGTGGGGAGGATTATTGGGATCAATGAATCCGATAATGGGAGTATCGACATTTTTGAATCTGCTACTTATGATGGAATTATCAGTGATGTCGATACTATTGGGGGTTCTGATACTGCTAATGGTGTTGTTATGCGGTTGCTACTGTTGATGGGGTTGTTGGTTTGATTGGTGGGATGATTGGTGTTGTGGATGGTATTTTTGGGATTCTCACCCTCATTGGGGCAGTTGGTGCAGTTCTTGGCATTGCTGATATAATCAAGGGTGGACTCTTTAGAGTATTAGGCTAATATAGAGGTTTGTTGGGTTTCCCTTTGAATCTGAGCTTAGGAAGAGCCTCCTTTTGAAAGCCTAATCTAGTGTTATCTTTAGGCTTTAATTCAGGCTGCAATGGCTTGTGTCGTCCTTGGTTGTGAGGTCCCAAAGCACTTTGACCATCATAGCCCATTCTTTGCATAATGGTAAGGCCGAAGCTTAGCTTGTGGGATTTCCATGGTGATAGGGTCTTTATAGATCCAGTTTGCTAAGTCCTCATCTCTGGTCTCCTCTTCTTGACTCTTTCCAAGGATAAAAGGTGCCAAAGTGCATGCTATCTTGAACAGTGGTTCTTGAAGTAACCTTTGAGGCTTACCATGAGTTCTAGGGGAAGTGGGTATTTGCCCAACACAAAAGAGTTGGCTTAGATTGTAGTCCCCAGGACCTTCCTCTGCCATTTTTATTTTTAGCTTCTCTTGCTTTGGTATAGTGATGTTTGAACTCGAAAGAGAGGCTGGACTTACATATGATGTGGATGGGATAGCTTCTCTGTTGTTGGGAATGGTAATCTCTAGCTAATGGTTGATATTGTTACAATAAGCAAATGGATTTGCATTGCCCAGGATTATAATTTCTACACCATTATGAGGGAACTTGATACACTAGTGATAGGTGGATGGAACGAATTTCATGGCGTGTATCCAAGGTCTTCCTAACAACAAATTATATGGCAGAGGAAGGTCCAAAACTTGACATGTGATGTGCTTCATCATTGGGCCCACTTGGATTGGTAACACAACTGCTCCTTTTGAAGAATGCACTGCATCATCATAGGATTTTATGGTTATCTTTTTGCGGGGGTCTACTGATTCAACTGCATATCCCAGTGTTGTGACCAATTGTAATGTATAGATATTTAGGCCTGCTCCATTGTCGATCAAGACTCGCTTGATCCTGTGATGGTTGATAAATCCTTCAATATGGAGTGAGGTGTTATGAGGTTGTTGGAAGAATGTATTGTTGCTTTCAGAGAAAGTGAGACATAGTGATGACCTAAGATTACCAACCATAGCTTGAAATTGATCTGTATTTAGATTGGTAGGGACTAACGCTTCTTGGAGAGCTTGATCCAAGATTTTTTTATGAGACAGGGATAGGAGCAAAATCTCTAAGATGGATATAAGTATGAGCATCTTATCTAATTGTTCCACAAGGTTATACTGCTTTGGGATGGATGTTGTGCCTTGTGGAGCCGCTTTAATGGTGATCTTGCTATGACGTGTAACAACATTGTAGGTAGGGCTTGGATCTTTGATGGTAATGGTTGCAATTTGTTCATTGGCATCATATAGGTGATTCACTGTGTAATTATAGGTGGCTCACGTATAATCATTGGTATTTGTGTTTCTTCTTGAAGTGGAAGGACCCCTTTGATCTTGTGATGGAAGCGGATTCTTAAACATGAGATGATCATTATTTGAGGTTTTTGGGTCATGTCCTTCAATTTCAATCTCTCCTCGGTCAATAAGATCTTGAACAAGATCTTTCAATCTATGACAGTTACTTGTTTTATGCCCCTTCCCTCGATGGAATTAGCAATGTTCGTTATCTCTCCACCATGGAGGTTTGACCTGAGGTTCGTAATTAGATGTCTTTGGTAAGGTCACCAGATTTGAAGAGACCAATTGATGTAAAACTATTTCAATAGGTGCCCCTAAGGGAGTGTATGTACGTTTTGGTTTATAATTTTGTTGTCGTTGTCTCTGTTCCTCTTGCAGTGCATTGTGTCCTTGATTTTGCAGAGAAGCAACCATGTTGTTCTTAGGAGGGCAATTTTGCCCCGCAAATCGAACCACAAGTTGTGCACTCTTTATAGTCCTTGCATCTACAACCTCGTCATTGATGATGTTTTTGTTTTTATTCCAGAAGTTGGGTTTATCATTGTTAAAGCGCGGGCGAGGGCCATCTTTTGGTTCATTGTATATCTTGATAAGTCCCTTTTTAATGAGGGCTCATTCACATTTTAACCCCTGGGTGATCATGTCAGCAAAGGATTATGTGCCCTTCATGTCTAGGTGGAATTCCATTTCATCGTTCAAGCTGGAAGTAAATATTTCCACTAGCTCTCATTCAAGTAAATGAAGAGAATGCCTACTAGATAGTTGTCTCCACCATTGCAGGAAAGTTGAAAATAGCTCCCCTGGTTTTTGCTTGGTATTACACAGATCTGCCATGCTAACATCATGTTCTATGTTGTGTGAATAACGTGTGATGTCGTGCGGAATGGACCAAGTGTTGGGGAAGACTTGTGAGATTGCTAAGCACAATAAGAGATAAACATTAGAATTAGAGTTAGCAAAATCATAATCTAAACACTATCCTAAACAGGCATATCAAGAGAGACACTACAAACACAATAGTGAGCTTATCAAAATGAATAAAAGCTCCAAGGCATCTCCAAATGCCTTCCACTATGCTCATGGCACTTCCTCCCTTGTTCCTCTCCTCTCCAAGTTCCAAATAAGTGTAGCTCTCGGCAACTTTTTGCACTATGGATGCCTTATGGAGGTTCAAGATTGTAGAATAATTAACTATGCAAATGCAAATGATAGACAAAAGCTAAAATGAGAGATTGTCTAATTAGCTACTGTTAATTTTAAGCCAAAAGAGTAAATGTGAATGTTTTATGCTAAATGCTCTCTAAAATTATCTATAACTTGGATGCATACAAGTTTTTTGGATTATATTTGTGACGGAATGAGCTCTATTTATAGCAAAAATGGAGCAATGGATGGTTGAGATTGAATGATCTCATGAAGGGCCAAGATTGAAGGATTTGTGATCCAAGTGAAGGCTTTCAACCCAATCCCAGGATGACAAATGTCAACATGAAAGGGCTTGAGAGGAGATGGAAGAAGCATTAAATACCTAACATGACATGAAGGTTAAGTTGGGAGGTAAGGTTAAATGTTGAGTTGAAAGAATAAACCCATTATCCAATAAATAATATCTTTATCCAATGGATAAACTCTTATGAAAGAATTAGTGAGGATAACCATGGTCAAAGCAATGAATGCTTGAGAAGACACATGGGTTAGAAGATGGTTAAGTTAGAGGTTAAGTCTCTAACCATGTGGGTGAGTTGAGTTAACCATAAATGGTTATGTAAGAGTCGTTAATGGTCATGTAAGAGCCATTAGTGGTTTGGAATACTTTTGTGGTTAGCTTGTTGAGCACACAAAGCATTAAATGTTTTTCAAAGACTTTGGAGGCTTTGAGAAGTGACCTCAAGTTGATTAGGAATGTGACAATAATTAGGAGATGGATTAGGCTAATTTAGGAGCGATTAGAAAGTGGTTAGAAGAGTCTAGAATGGGTTTAGGATTGCAAGTGGGTTTAGTGGGTGAGGGAAATTAGGTTTTTATTAAAAATAAAATTGATTTATTTCAATTTGGGGTTGCAACTTGCATTTGTAGGAGAATGCAAGTGGGAGGGTTTAATGATTTAAATAAACATTTTTAATTATTTATTTAAAAGAGGAAAAGGGTTGTAATTAAATAAATATAAATATGATTTATTTAATTAATTGATTTACGGGATGTGTTTTAATGATTTAATTAAAATAAATTGAATAATTTATTTAATTAATAGAAGAATGTTTGGGGATAAATTAATTAAATGTTAATTTAATTAACTGCTGGCTGGTGGTTTATTAATCAAATAAATAGCAAATATGCATTTCATTAACAAGACAGATTTATGTGACTACATTTGCCCCTCTTTGAGGCGGTGCAGTTTATCACGCCATTTCGAAGAAAGAAAAATAGGTGTGAAGAAATATGCCCCATAACTATGAAGTTAGTGGGTGGTATGCCCCCTCGAGAGATAGGCTGATTTTTTTTGAAAAATCGAGCGATCTCTCGAAAAAGAACGAGAATTGGCAGGGTGGTAGGAGAGAAGAAAAGAATAATTTTGGTAAAAGAATGGAAGAAATTGGAGTGAAAACGGAGAAATGCGAGACGTTGTAAGTTCACGGGGACCACGACGGTGAGCGGGGGAAAATTAGGGTTAGGGCGAAGGGTATATATGGGATGAAGGAGGAAAAATAGGGTCATTAGCATCCGTCGCCACAGTGATCCAGAGCTTTGAAAGGGACATTCAACGAAGGAGTGAGCAACAGTGGAGATGGAATTCCGCATAGCAGATCACCGGCTAGAGAGGATCCGTCGGTTCGAGCGGCCAACTAACTACGAACCACTGGTACGCAAATCAAAAATTTTGTCATTTGTGTATTTTTGATAGGTTTTAGGCATGCCAAAGTTAAGTCAAGACAATTTTAGCGTTGTTGTCGCCCAAGGTAGCACTTTTGTGCCGCTATGGCGCTTTTCCCTAGTGGTATTAGTGCATTTGCTAAGTGTAGCGCAATCGTCCTCCAATTGTAGCGCAAGTGTCAATTTAGCACCATCATAATGCGCTATTAGCGCCATTGCAATGAAGTGGTGCTATTGCCTAGGTTGAATAGCGCTATCGCTTATATAGTGCTTTTGCATAGTTGATTTAGCGCATGCGTTCGTAGTTTAGCGCTTTTGCTAAAAATTGATGTCCAATTGGTTTTAGCACAAGTGCCAGTAGAAATGGCACTTTTGTCTGAGAAAAAAGATGCCCCAGTGTTTTAAGAAAAACAATCTCCTGATTCGAGTGGGGGGTGGATGATAGGATTAGTTGTTTTGAATCATAGCATTCCCGATGAGACTGAGGCAATTGATGGAAATGTATGTTGGTAGTCTAGGTTTGCCATGACCGCTTACCTATTGAGATCCGAAGATACTTGATCAAAGTATCTGTTGATAGTCTAGGTTTAAACTTTAAGAAAAGTTTGAAAACAAAACAATCGATGATGATGTGCGATGTGATTGGTGCAGGAGGAGCTGGGTGTTTTCTAGATGAGAGAGCGCCATCTAGTGACACAGCAACTGCATGGGCAGCTGACAAAGGCCAAGATAGATTGCATTACGGCTACTGGGTTGTATGACGTTATGTATATGCCCACGATTTGAACGAATCGTGGACTCCTGATAGCTCTGGCCGAGCAGTGGCACAATGAGACATGCACCTTCCACCTAGCGATGGGAGAGATGACAATGACTCTAGAGGATGTGTGGCAGATTCTCCACATTTTGATCCTTGGAGAGCTTGTTACATATGACAGGGGGTTGGGGACATTGGTCATGGAACAATTGTTTGAGGAGGATGTGTACATCCACGATGGATCCATTGCATGGGAGGATATAAGAACGTTATACGAGCCATTGCCATCGGTGTTAGTGGGGATAGTTGGCGGATTGTTGTGCCCAAATCGATGATCACATGGACTAGCTATGGGATGGGGACAGGTTATTGAGAGGATGGTGACGGATGGGACACGATTTGCATGGGGACCATGTGTGTTGTCCCACTTATACAGGGAGCTACATGAGGTGGTCTACCAAGAGATCACATCACTGGGAGTTGGGATTACACTTCTACACATCTGGGCATGGGAGAACTTGCCAATGACACAGCTAGTGTGCCCCAGATTTAGGGCTATTGATCAGCCTTATGTATATATGTAAGGAGGGATTAGGAGCCAACCCCACTTGGGGAAGTTGGAGTGGTGGCATCAAGCATTAGATGACCTGGATGCAGTGATATGGAGGTCGTACTTAGAGTGTGAGCCTTGGGAGGATGATGGTGAGGCATTGCCATACGTGTTTATGACACGATTTTTTATTGGTAGGACGCCCTACAATGTGGAGAGACAGGTACCAGGCTGAGTCATGAGACAGTTTGGGCGGAGATAGGGGTTACCAAGGGGTTCTGGAGAGTATGCACGAACAGAGTGGGGGGTATGGAGATGGGAACTAGTGCTACCATTTGATCAGGCACTAGCAGAGTTTCGTACCTTAGAGGCGAGACCCTCGGGGATGAGACTGACAGTGGTCGATGCAGGTGTCACAGAGGAGTACACACAATACCGTGCAGCCGATCCCATCATTTCAGGAGGAGAGGAGACAACGACAGAGGAGGAGAGGAGGGAGAGGAGTAGGTGATGGTGGGTGAGGGGATGGAGGGGATGCAGGTGATGGCAGTAGAGGAGATAGATGAGATGGAGGGAGAGGGGATGGCGGAGGGGGAGGTGGAGGTGGCAGATGATTACATAGGAGAGGCAGAGGCAATCAGCTGTTATGCCTATCACAGGGTCCATTGATAGAGGGGGAAGGAGAGTAGGAGGGAGGGATGATGGAGGGGGGGATGATGGAGGAGCTATAGGTGGATATGAGAGTGCTACAAGTGAATATGAGGGAGCGACAAGAGGAGATCCTATGGAGGTGGGTGAGGGGGAGATCTGTGGGAGTTTTTTATAGTACAGTTGCAGAGTCACCTGACGGTAGCACGGGCAGAGATAGACGAGATGAGATCAGAGGTAGCAGCTAGGGATCTACGGTTGTTTACTTAGGAGGCAGAGGTGAGGGTATTGAGGCGAGAGAGGGATGATGCAGTGGAGAGATTTACTGAGCTGCAGGAGAGAGTCTGAGCAGAAGAGGGATCACAGGGATAGGGGTCGATTGCTAGAGAGCTATGGCAGGTCGGGGGAGAGATTGACTATTGGCGGGGATTATATGAGCAGGTGGTACCAGTTATTCAGCGGGCCATGAGCTATTCTTAGATGCGTCGGGTGAGATCAGAGCAATCACAGAGGGTGCAGAGTAGTGGTGGGGTTATGGGTCCTCCCCATCAAGACAGGTCAGGTGGTACAGGTAGTAGTGGTGCAGGCAGTAGTGGTGGTGATGTGGGTGCAACTTCTGGTCACAGTGCCATTTGAGAGCTCTTTGTGTGCATTTTGATATTTTGGTGACATGGATTCTTGGATGGCTCTTTGATAGCCTATTTTTGTAGACATCATTGGACTCTGATACATTTATTATTTATGATGATATATATGATGAGATCTCATTTTTTTGGCGGTGATATGAGATGTAGGTGATGTGTTATGTTTATGCTTATGCAGGATGATGATTTATGAGTTGATTCTTTATGTATGATTCCTATATGCATGTTTATATGGATGTTTTTATGCTAACGTGTGTTTATGCAGGAATATGGATGAGAATGATGTATTTTTTATTTATGCATGATGTGGGATGTATCTTGAAAATGTATGATAATGATATGCAGGATTTTGAATGTGATATGTATCTTGAAAATGTTTGATAATGATATGCAGGATTATAAATGTGAGATGTATCATTAAAATGTATGTATGTAAATGATATGCATGATTTTGAATGTAAGATGTATCTTGAAAATGTATGATAATGATATGTAAGATTTTGATGTGAGTGTAACTAAATGATAGAAAATGAGTTTGGAATCATGTATGTATTTTTAATGAACTAAATGATGTAATGATATCATGATGTGCAACCTAATGCAACCGAAATGAACTACACCTTAATGGAAGTATATATGAATTTGTTTAAATCAACTAAATTATAAAATAAAAATGGATGAATAGGATAATGCACTTAAATGGATGGATCTAAAAAAATGCAATGTTTTTGTAAATGCAACTACATGAATCTAATCATGATAAGGAATCTAAAATTGATGCAAAATGATGGTTAATGATGGAAGATATAACTAAAATATATGAAATGAATATATAAAGGAAATGTTTAAACAAACCTTCAAATGAACCCGAGTGGTTGTAATTTAATAATGATAAGGATGGTGTAATCGTAAAAAATGCAAGCACCTATTAATGAATGCAACTAAATGATTTTCAAAATGCATTGTGTTTAAATGAATATGAAAATTAGTTAAAAATGAGTAAGAAAATAAATGAATGTAAATGCAACAAAATGTAATGAGATGATAATGCCATGGATCCATGATAGATGAATGCAATTTGGTGAGAAAGACGTGGATGTGAAATGCATATGCGAAATGATGTATTAGAGACCTCTGTCATAATTTTTATCCAAGATTAATGCGGTTTTAAATGACTTTTGCACATTCTGAACTTTGATTTCATTTGCATACAAACCATAAATATGAATTATGAATATGGATGAGCGATATGCAATGGAATGCAATATAAACAGATGAGATGGAGTGATGATCCATAGTGCTTTATTTTCATCATTGAGCAAGGTAGTAACAATCTTGGATGAGGCAGTAGGAACCAAGGTTAGAGCATTTGTACCTATAAGCAAGCAGTATATATAGTATATATAAAGAAAATTGACCCTCCATTCTGGTTCATGTTCATATGGTCAAGGTATATGTTGTAGTCAGCAAGCCAAAGTGATCTGTGACTGTATTTTGCAGATGATCACATAGCTTAGTGAACTTCCCACGTAGACACCATTAGAACATGCCACAAAACTTCATGGGAACAATTTTACAAAAAGAAACAAGCAAAAAAGATATCAGGAGCCATCATGGCAACTCTAATTACTTGTGGATATCCTGGAGTAGTGTAAGAACCTGATAGATATAAATATATGAAATATCAAAAATCACCAAGTACTTATCAGCCAACCAAATTTTCTTGTCAAGAAATTGTACCATGTCTTGTTTGAAAAGGAAGGATGCATCCTTGTGAAGACGTTTGTGCATAGATGTTTGTGTGATTGGGATGGTTGATGAGGTAAGTGATCATCAGTTTGACTAGTACAAAACTTCTTGTGTTTGTATGTGCTTGTGTTTGTATCTACATGGACTAGTCTACATTACAAGGGGTTTTATTGGCTTTGTGATGTTTTTGGTATGTTTTTGGTGTTTTTGACGTGTTTTATGAATGTTTTGTTGTTTTTGATGTGTTTGAAGGAACAACCTTTAATTTATCCCAAGTAATATAAAATCCACTGCCATAGGTAGGTTAACGAACAAACTGCCCCCGGTTAGGTGGTGGTTTATGCAAGCGTGAAGTGAGACATATGGATGAATAATGCTGAGTTGTAGATCAATAACAAACCATGACATATATGATGGGTGGATGGATGTAAATGGATGCAATGATTGTGATCACAACAAATATTAAAGACAATGGAAGCTGATCCTTTACGAGTAGCACCTGTTTGCCAGGTTTTCACTATCGTACTTACCTAAGGTGCCACCGGAGTGGTTGTTCACCGTTTGGATGAATGATTCTCTTTCTATTTTCTTGATTTTTTTGTATTTTATTCAGGACGTTTTCTGAATGTTTTTTATATTTTTCTGATTTTTGAAGGATTCTATTACTCTGCTCAGCTTTATGTGTGAAACCTTTTGAGGTGAATGCTATTGATCGGATCTAATAGTGGTTTGCCTTCTGGAGTTGCCAACTAATATGCCCTAGACCCAAAGACGACAGTGATAACATATGGACCTAGCCAATTTGATTAAAACTTGCCTTGATGTTCCTGGTTTGGCTTGTTATGGGGATTTTCCCTTAGAACAAGATGACCTACCTCAAATGTGTGAGGCTTGACTCGATGATTGTAGCTTTTGGTCATGCGCTATTGATATGCCTTGAGGTGGTTGTATGCAGCTTGTCATTTCTCGTCAAGCAATTCTAGGTCTTGAAGACATGATACTCTGTATGCTTTATCATCTATGAGATTATGGAAGGAAACCCATAGAGATGGTATCTCAACTTCAATAGGCAAGATAGCTTCTGCACCATAGACCAATGAAAAGGGAGTTTTGCCTATAGGGGTTTGAATGCTAGTTTGGTATGTCCATAGTGTTGGATTTAACTGTATGTGCCAATTACAGCCAACATCGTTAACTATTTTCTTGAGGATCCGTAATATGTTTTTGTTTGATGCTTTAGCCTGACCATTGCCTTGTGGGTAGTATGGGGTGGAGAAGCGATGTTGGATGTGAAACTTTTAACAGAGCTCACAGACGTCTTGGTTTTTGAATTGGAGTTTGTTATCTGTAACGATGGACATGGGTACACCATACTGGCAGATGATGTAATTAAGGATGAATGAGGTGATATTCTTGCCGGCGACTTGGGTAAGTGGAACAACTTCAATCCACTTAGTGAAAATTTGGTAGTGGTAATGATAAATTTATGGTCGTTGGATGATTATGGATGGATTTTACCCACAAGGTCAAGGCCCCACTGACAAAAAGGCCATGATGTTGTGATTGGTTGCAATTCATGTGCAGGTGCATGTATCAAGTCTCCATGAACTTGGCATTTCTTGCATCTTCTAAAAAAATAGTAGGAGTCTTTTTCCATGGATGGCCAGTAGTATCCTGCTCGCATGATTTTCTTGGCTAGTGAAGGACCGCTTGAGTGAGTCCCACAAATTCCTTCATGTACCTCTCCCAAGGCCTTTGTTATCTCATCCTACTCTAAACATCGAAGGAGAGTACCATCGAGACTATGTTGGTATAGGGTTTCAGCGATGATGGTATATCAGATGGGTTGAATAATAAAGGTCTTACGTTGGTTATTCGATTCGTTAGGCGGAAGTGTGTGATCATGGATTTAAGTGTAGAACTCACCATTTCATGGGGAATCGGAACTAGTAAGGTGACATATCATTTTGAATTCAGGGATATCATAAGCGGGAATCCAAAGTTGTTCGACCAAGAACTCGTAGCACGTAAAATTCTATGGAAGATCTAAGAGAGATACGATTGTGGCCATAGTGTCAGGAGATCAATTCTGATCTCTGGGTATCTTCTCAAAAGTGATAGTGGCAAAGGATGCCTTGAAACTGCCTACCATTTTCTTGTATGGCATGAGATTGTCATCCTTGGTCTGATATTCATCGGTGACCTGTCTGATGACCAGTTGAGAGATTTTCCATAAACTTGTAGCTCTTTTAATTTCCACTGTATAGCTAATATGAGTCCTATGATCAAGGCCTCATACTCTAATATGTTGTTAGTGTATGTAAAAGTTAGCCGGTAAGACTTTGGGATGCTACCACCTTGAGGTGTGATAAACAAAATGTCTGCCCCCGAGCCATGTCTAGTATATGATCCATCAAAATATAACTTCCAGGGTTGTACTGCTATGATTGTGAAGATCTCTTCATCTGGGAAGTTAGAAACAATAGGATGGTCACCTTTGAGCGGTGCATCGGCTAATTGATCTGCAATAACTTGGCCCTTGATAGCCTTGCTAATTCACTTAGAATCATCACCCATTTGGCCAAGCGGCCTGTCAATGCTGCTTTGCTGAGTAGATACTTTAGTGGATCAATATTTGCGATGAGTTGTACCTTATGTATCAATAGGTAGTGCCTTAATTTAGTAGCTACCAGGATTACTACTAGGCAAGCTCGCTCAATAGTTGTGTAATTGAGTTCATAGCCAACCAGTGTGCCGGAGATGTAGTATATTGCACACTCTTTTCCTTCTGCATTATGTTCCGCTAATAAGACTCCCAATGTTGTGTTTGTAGCTGAGATGTATAGTAAGAGTGGTCTATCTGGATCTGGTGGGATCAACAACGGTGTGTTCATCAAGTAATCTTTGAGCATCTGAAATGCTTGCTGGCATCTAGTATCCCATTGAAAATGGATATTCTTGTGTAACCGATGTGTAAAGGGATGACACTTATCTGCCAGTTGTGCAATGAATCTTCGGATGGACTGTAGCCACCCTTGTAGTGTCCTTAATTGACTGGTGTTTCTAGGAGGTCGGATCTCCATGATTTCTTTGACTTTTGCTGGATCAACCTCAATACCTTTGCTTGAAACAATGTATCCTAGAAGCTTCTCGGAGGTCACTCCAAAGACACATTTCTTTGGGTTAAGTCGAACATGATATTGTTCTAATCTATCAAAGATTTTGTCTAATATAGCCAGATGACCCTCTCTTGTGAGTGATTTCGCTAGTAGGTCATCAACATAATCTTCCATGATGGTGTGCATCATGTCATGAAAGATTGTAGTCATAGCCCGTTGATAGGTTGCACCTGCATTCTTGAGACCGAAAGGCATCACATTCCAACAATATATTCCCCATGGGCATGTGAAGGTTGTTTTATGTTGATCTTTGAGAGTAATCTTGATCTGGTTGTACCCTGAAAAGCCATCCATAAGAGATAGCATGGCATGTCCCATTGTTAGGTTTACAATCATATCTATGTTAGGTAGGGGGAAGTCATCTTTCGGATATGCCTTATTGAGATCTCTAGAATCTATACAGATTTGGATGCCCCCTTTTGGCTTGCTGATAGGTACTATGTTGGATATCCAGTCAGCGTAATCAATGGGTCTGATGAAACCAACATCTAGTAGCTTTTTGAGTTCTGCTTTGACTAACATTGTAATCTATGGATGCATCTTGAGAAGCTTTTGTTTAACAGGTTTAGCTCCTTTTGCAACAGTGAGATGATGCATGACCAAATCCGGATCCAGGCCAGGCATGCCTGCATAAGACAATGCAAAGTTGATCTGACTGTTACTACTTATCAAGTTTGCATTAGTTTTATGTTCAAAGTTATTCTATATACTCTAGTCGGTTATCTCTACCAAGATATTTAGTCCGTATGCACAGTCCAATCGGTTATTGAAGAAAGTAGTCTCAGAACGTAGTATACATCGAGCTATCTACTGAGTATCATTTCATGTCTACCGAGCAACAAAGATGACACACCAAGTTGTTATACACCGAGTGAAACGTGTTACCAGATTCATTGAACCTGGACATACATATGAAAATGTGTTACAAGATCGAGGAACATCTAACCGTTATCACATTGGAAATTGCACTTAAAGATTGTGTATGATTTTGAGGTCATCTAACCAATGAAATATTTTGCATGATTATTCATTCGATAAAACATGTTTGTAAGATCGAAGCAATGAATGGATCACTGACATAAGAGATCTATTTATATAGCATGAGTTAAGAATTAAAAAGGTGTGTGCATGAGTGTAAGAAGACTGTTACAGAGACACAGAGGTCATTGAGAAGGTTTTCAGAGAACAGTCGAAGAATAGAGTAAATAAAAGGGTTTACCGAGTTACTATATGGGTTACCGAGGTATGCTATAAGCAAGGTAATCTTATTCTAAGCATATAGAATCTGCTATAACATTCCAGATGTAAAGTTATAGATTTTTGTAATGATTTATTGTAATATTTTGAAGTTGTAAGAGAAACCTTTAACAGGGTAAAAGACTCTAATCAAGTCTATAAATTGTAAAGCCTCTAACCAGGTGCAACAATTAGTTTAAGTGTTGTAAAATCCTTTAGCAAGGTAGATCTAACAGATCCTGTTACTCCTAATAGGGTAAGCTATCAGAAATAGCTAAACATGTAGCTCTAACCAAGCACTCTTTATTATTGCAGTAGTGAAGTTGTGGGTGCCATCCCCACCGTATTTTTTCTCTCTAACCAAGAGTTTCTGCGTAACCAAAATATATGTGTTATGGAGTGAATCATGTATGATTGTTATCTATTTGTTTTAACTTTATATTATGTTACTGCACTATTCGATTTATGCATAACAGTAAAGTTATTATTAAAGAAAAGTTTTGAAGTACTGATTCACCCCTCCCCTCTCAGTACATTAGCTTTCTATATTGGGCCTAACAATTGGTATCAGAGCTTGAATCTTGGAAAAGGTTTTAACTACCTAAAGAGAAAGATCTTATCAATGGAGGGCTATAAACAATCTTGGAGGATTGTATATCTGCAAGAAGAGCTGGATCATGCTAATCAAGTGATTGCAGACATGCAAAGGCAAATGCAAAAATCTCTGAAAGTGAGAAGAAGATTATCTGGTTATTTGCAGGACTCTCAAGAGTTAGTGGAACAAATTGAGACATCATCTGAGAACAATATATCTGAAGAAACTAAAGAAATGATTGGAGTATTGAAAGAAAAGAACAAAGCACTAGTTGATCAACTAAAAGCAATGAAAAGAGAACATGAACATTTCAGCACACAGATGACTAAAAATCTTGATGCATTGAGGACATCCGAGGATAAAGTAAGAGATCTAGAAAGAGAGAAACAACATCTTGAAGTCTTAGTATCTCATAAGAATGATGAAATCACAAGGATGACTGGAATTCAACAAAATCTGTCAGATCAACTAGGATATGCACATCATGAAGCAATTTTGAAGGATGATGAGAATCAAGCATTGAAACTTGAAGTGTCAAGGTTGACCGATGAACTTGACACAGAGAAGAAATCCAAAGAAACACTGAAGAAGAGTTATGAAGCATCAAAGATGTTGGATGAGAAACTGAATACAAGATGAACCAACAAAGATGCAGGACTCGCTTACAAAGGAAAAGACTACCGAGAAGGGAATTCATACTATCGAGAGAGGAGAATCATCAAAGCAAGCTAGATTTAAGAAGAACATCAAAAGAAAGAAGCCTATTTGCAACTACTATGGAAATCAAGGTCACACTGCCAACATGTGCCAAATCAGAAAAGGTAAGCAACCGAATGTCACTAAGTCCAAAGGTTATTGTTACAATTGCAATAAATATGGTCACACATCTAATCAATGTAGGACAAATTCTGTTAACAATTATCAGAAGGCAAAATTCAAAGGGTTTTGTAAAAACTGCAATAGATATGGACATAGTACCGAGAAGTGTTGGTTTAAGAAAAAGAACTATATGTGGTATGCACACCGAGAAAATTATAGAGATTACCAAACTCACACACATCCTTACCGAAAATATTCTGCAGTACCATGGGATTACAATACAAGGATATGGTGTGAATGTTGTGGAAGATATGGACATATAAGTGCCAACTGTTTTATAAGGTTTGGGATGTACAACCGAAGATCATGGAAAAATCCTGGTATGGCATGTTTTCATTGTCACAAAGTTGGACACTTAGCTGGAGATTGCAGAGATCAACCTAGACAAGGCACTGAGGAAATAAAAGACAAATTAAAGATGATTTGGAAAAACAAGGAAATTGTGTCAAATGAAGAAAGCTCCTTACCTACCGAGTTAGGTGCTCCTATTCCAAATTAAATGGTAAAGGTATGAAGGGACTGCATTCTCTCAAGGCTTAATCTTAACAGTTCCTATTTTATTATGTACTTAATTCAAATCTGTATAATTAAGATGTATTAGTAAGTTTGAAATTCTATCAAAGTCTTTTGAAGCACTTTACAGGAAACCTGTCAAGTCGGTATGCACAGGAAACCTGTCTAGTCGGTAAATGAAGGAAGTTTGGTTACTTGGTTAAAGTGAGAAAAAAAGAAAGAAGTTTTTATTGGAACCAAGTGCATTTAATGTTTTTGACCTAACCTGCACAGAGCCCAATAAGGCATATTGTGTACTTAAAAGCATTTTCGCAGTCATTTTCACTTACCAAGTTTTTTAGAGAGCAGAGCAAAGCAAATCTAAGGCAATCAAACCTCCTACAAAGAAAATTTAAGGTATTTACATCAATCTCAATGCATTGCTAAACTGATTTACTGATCTTATCTAGTTGCCATTATCTGCTAAGTATAAAGCGTCAGTCGTTTGAAATCTTGAAATCCTAAGGATTCTTTGTTAGCTTTTATCTGAAATCTAAAATGGCACCTAAGATCCAAGATCCCATTGTTGTCAAGAATGTAGAGAAGCCCTCACTAAAATACTCTTTGACTCCCAAAGTTGCATCTGAACCGGATGACAAAACCGCTTTTTCACTCATCCTAGATAGAGTGTTGTTAGTCGAGGATGTGAGATTCTTCGCCAAAGGTCGTGTTGAAGAACTCGGTCATGTTGAAATCAAAGACACCTATGATGAGTTGTGTACCGATGGTAAATTGAATAGCAAGTATGAGCACATCAAGACCAAGGGATTGACTGAAGCCCTAACCTATCCCCGTGTGTTCAAACCCCAGTGGGTCAAGTTTGTTCTGAGCAGAGTTCACGATGATTTCATGTGGCTAGAAGAGCAACCATTTAAGATTACCAAGGAAATCATTCATCTGATTACTGGTTACCCCATTTATGATCATGCCCGAGCCCAAAAGATGATATCATAGAAGGAATTGATCAGTTTAACCTGAGTGGAATTAGATTGCAGAGGATTGAAACTGAATAATGTCACAGATGAAGAACTAAAATTTTCCATTAGAGTTATAGGTTACTGTTTCTTCCAATCAGCAAGGGAAAACAGTGTAGCCTGTGCAGCAGTAGACTTGGCATACAAAATTGTGAAAAAGGGAATGAAAATTGATCTATGTGAGGTGTTGCTAAAGAACCTATTTGAGAATATGAACCCCATCAGGAAGCCGAAGAAGAACAACTCGGCTAATACACTAAAGTTTGGATCATTACTTGTATGCATGTTTTTCTATTTTGAAAAATTCTTTCCATCAGTCAGTAAAGTCATTTGGGAACTACACCGACCAATCACCCATCAGATCAATGACTTCATCAAGAAGTTAGGTGATAATTTCAATGATATTATGGATGACTACTTCAATAAATTTAAAGAGAAAATGCATAACAGGTACCGGATTCCACCCTAGCTAGTGGAGAAATATAAAAATGACATATGTTTTGAAGTTGACACCGATTACTGTTATGTGAATGTTGTGGAACCAAGAACTCAATCTTTGTCACCTATGGGTTATGAAATTGATTTTGACATCACATAACAGCAAATTGATGCATTTCTTACATTGCCAAGACATGCTACCAAGCTGAGGTATGGAACCTATGAAGAAGTGAAGGAAAAAGTAAAAATGAGCATTGTAGTACCCAAAGCTACAAGAAAGACAACAAAGATGATAAAGGCATTATCGGAGAAATTCGGAGAAGAATCTTCCTCTACACCTATCAAAGGCACCATTGCCATTACTAAAGAGGAATATGAAGCCCAAGAGGTAGCTATAACATTGAGCACCAAATTGCCTAAGGGAAAAGTGTTGAAGAGAAAGAAATAGACACATTAAAGGCCTCACTTAATCCACCTCCAAAGTGACCTAGCACAAGACCATCAACAACTTCACCGAGTAAGAAAACAAAGAGTGTTATTGTTCCCAAGGTAACAAAGACCTACAAGAAATCTACTCGGAGACTCATTTTGGCAAAAGAGTCTAGTGATACCGAATCAGAGGATGCAAGCAAATTTCAGATTGTCAAGAGCAAGAAGGTAAATGTACATAGTGTTGAAAACTTCTATGCTTATCTGAAAGAATATGGAGGATTTGGATCATTCAAATATGTAAAGTACGAAACCAGAAATGATGATGATAAGAGACAAATTGAAGAAGCTGTCATCTGCACACTTCTAAAATTTTGGTTGGCTCCATTGGAACTAGCTAAGTCACTTTTGAATGAACTTTACTTGCATATTGATAATAGGTGGAAGTATGCAATGGACTCGGAGAAACAAATCAGAGAAAGAAGTTTAGTACATCTCTTTCCTGACATGTCAGTAGCTGAAATACAAGAACATCTAACAACCTACAACTCAAAGTTTCTTGTCAAACAGAGAGCCTTAAAACTGATGAATGGGCTATATATTGAAGTGGAAAATGAGACAAAAGCAAAGTGGCGGGAAATATTTAAAATCAAGGATACTGGTGAGCAAGCTATAGTTGAAATTGTTGATGTCACCAAGCAAGATCCTAATGTTACCGAGCAAGACCCTGCTGACACCATTCAAATAGATGAAGATGTCATGGATATAGAGGCACCAGAATAGGAAATGATAGAAGGCAATGCATATGCAAAACATGTATCTAGTGAATCAGTCTTGGAACAAGTTCAGCCTTATCCACCAGTCAAGCAACCTGTCTCAACTGAAACCCCTCAGGATACGAATCAAGGCATCGAAGGCCACAAGTCTACAATAGGAGAAGGTACTACTCAAGAACAGACATCTCAATCACCTTCTAGCACTGAGAATGTTGCAACTGAGACACCGAGTACCAAGACACCAAAGGACACTACAGAGGCTAAAGAAACTGACCAAAGTGTTGCCTCTACCAAGCAACCTACTGAGGGTCATCAAGCCTCACAAGCCATTATCTTAGTTCCATCGATGAAAGGTAAAGAAAAGAAGATGAAAAAGCATAGTTTTAAAGTTGATTTGTCAAAACCAATAGTGTTACCCAATATAGATATATCAAAATTAAAGGGGCAAGCACTCATTGATTTCGGTGAACTATGAAAAGCAAAGGGTGAACAAGAGAAGCAAATGGAAATTCAAAAGAAAAATAAGGTACTTCAGAAGGTAAAAGCACCCTTAATAGATATGCTACCTGAAGCTACAGTGTCAACAGATGCAGCCATCCACATTCAACTGGATGAACTCCTAACAAAGATAGAGACATCTGGAGTCGATGCATCAGAGTATTTGAGCAAGCTAAAAGACAAAGAGCTTACTGCAAAAATGATAGAAGAGGTACAGAAAGCTATAGCTATTGGCAAAGTTAAATTTGTCAAATTTATTGCTGAGTTGACTCCTCAACTCAAGCACATTCTTTATTTATTTCAGAAACTCTGCACATTTTCTTTATTCATTAAAGACATTAAGAATAAAACAGAGGCAATTAAGAAAGAGATCATCGATCTCTCAAATAAGTTGACCACAGAGCCAAATTCAATTCAGAATTTTTATACAAGGTTACAACAGCTCATGGCTCAACAATTGGACCTAAGAAATGAAGAACACAAGATTAGGATGGACATAATGACACTTCAGACATTATTCCTTCCTCATCTTTCATCCATTCAAGAATAGATTAACCGAGCCACCTCCTTATCTACTACAGAAGAGGGAAGCACTCTAGATGGATTAATATCATTATTGGTTGATATTCAAGCACATAATTCTTTAATGGACAGTGTAAATATTGCACTCTCTATCGCTCTCACCGAAGCACGGACCAAGTACAAATCCATTTTTGACCAGTTACCACCCCCGAATGGTAACTAAGTTTTGATGTTTGTCAAAAAGGGGGAGTGATACAGTATTGGGGGAGTGTAGTATTCAAAGTATAAAACAAAAGGAGTATAGTATACAGGGGGAGTATATCGAACAGAGTAAGCAGAGTATCCAAGAGCAGTGAACCGAGCAATGAACAGGACAGTAAGAAAAGATCAAGAGCACAACACACAGAACATTGATCACCAAGCATACAAAATCAGAGTTTTGTACAGTATATCGATAAGGGAAGTATATCTAGATATATTATTTTATTGACTATTATATATACTGTTAGTATAGTCAAATTTTGCATGTATATAGATTATTGAGTTATAACTTTGAAAGTAGTTTTTGTCAAACATCTCAACTAATGTCAAAAGGGGAGATTGTTACTACTTATCAAGTTGCCATTAGTTTTATGTTCAAAGTTATTCTATATACTCTAGTCGGTTATCTCTACCGAGATATTCAGTCAGTATGCATAGTCCAGTCAGTTATTGAAGAAAGTAGTCTCAGAACGTAGTATACACCGAGCTGTCTACGGAGTATCATTTCATGTCTACCGAGCAGCAAAGATGACACACCGAGTTGTTATACACCGAGTGAAATGTGTTACCAGATTCATTGAACTTGGACATACATATGAAAACGTGTTACAAGATCGAGGAACATCTAACCGTTATCACATTGGAAATTGCACTTAAAGATTGTGTATGATTTTGAGGTCATCTAACCAATGAAATATTTTGCATGATTATTCATTCGATAAAACATGTTTGAAAGATTGAAGCAATGAATGGATCACCGACATAAGAGATCTATTTATATAGCATGAGTTAAGAATTAAAAAGGTGTGCGCATGAGTGTAAGAAGACTGTTATAGAGACATAGAGGTCATCGAGAAGGTTTTCAGAGAATAGTTGAAGAATAGAGTAAACAAAAGGGTTTACCGAGTTACTATATGGGTTACTGAGGTATGCTATAAGCAAGGTAATCTTATTCTGAGCACATAGAATCTGCTATAACATTCCAGATATAAAGTTGCAGATTTTTGTAATGATTTATTGTAATATTTTGAAGTTGTAAGAGAAACCTTTAACAGGGTAAAAGACTCTAATCAAGTCTATAAATTGTAAAGCCTCTAACCAGGTGCAGCATTTAGTTTAAGTGTTGTAAAATCCTTTAGCAAGGTAGATCTAATAGATCTTGTTACTCCTAATAGGGTAAGCTATCAGAAATAGCTAAACATGTAGCTCTAACCGAGAACTCTTTATTATTGCAGTAGTGAAGTTGTGGGTGCCATCCCCACTGCAGTTTTTCTCTCTAACCAAGAGTTTCTGCTTAACCAAAATATATGTGTTATGGAGTGAATCATGTATGATTGTCTTCTATTTGTTTTAACTTTATATTATGTTAATGCACTATTCGGTTTATGCATAACAGTAAAGTTATTATTAAAGAAAAGTTTTGAAGTACTGATTCACCCCTCCCCTCTCAGTACATTAGCTTTCCATATTGGGCCTAACATTGACATCTTTTGAAGAATTCTATAAATGTAGGCTTCTCTTCTAGAGTTAAAAGAGATGCTAGATGTATTTGGTGAGGAATCTCAGGGGTCCCCACTTCAATGAGTATTGTTGATCTCTCTTGATTTGTACTAGAGGGGAGGATGTCAAACCTTTTATCTTCTGGCGCCTCAAAGAGGTTTTCACCATCAGATATGCTCTTTATTTTGACTATTTTGGGATCAACAAGTGCCACTGTGTGGTTTTCACTAGAAGATCCATGTTTTATTGTTATATTTTTGCAACTGAAAGGTTTGGCATCTGCCCCAAATTATGTTGCGCTATTAAGTTCTATGGCGAATCCAGCTTTGTGATCCCCACTTGGTACGTTATCCCTTAGTTCCAAAAAGTCAATGAACGCCTCATCGTTTTGGAATTGGTCAAGTCATGGTGGGTTAGGTTGGTTCCATTCGATAAGTTTAGGATGGATAAGAGGCATTGCCTCATCGATCAAGTTGAGGTCATGAGATGCGTTGGTGAGGGTGAAATTGTTGTGGTGAAGGACATCAATGTCACTCTCCCTATCAGAATCAGGCATTGGATGTGACGTAGGGTCTGTGGAAGGTGTTTCCAATTCAGGCACCTAAGAGGTCCTTATCTGTGCTTCTCCATATACAAGAATTTCCTTGTGGGGTGGAGGTGGTGATGCATCTTCTTCATCTAAAGTATCAAGATGGATGGAATCAAACTCCCACTCATGTGAGTTTGTTTCTGAATCACTCTCAACTATCTGATTGCTATACCAAACCGGGATATCCTTAAAGTTGAACACTATTGGTGCTATTGGATGATGTACAGCTACGGATGTACTTGCAGGTATTATGGGTGTTGCTGGAAGGATTATTGAGACCAATGAATCAGATACTGGGAGTACCGGTGTTGTTGGATGTACAGTTTCTGATGAGCTCTTCATTGTTGTCGATGTTGCCGATGATTTTCCCAAACTTGGAGATTTTAATGTGGCCAACAGTAATAGGGATGCAGTTTTTGCTAGTTTTGATGGGGTTACAAACTTGATTGGTGGGATGACTGGTGCTACTGGTAATATGATGGGTACTGTGGGTAATTTTATGGGTGTTGTGGGTTCTGTATGTATTTTCAGGGGTGCAAGTGGTGTTGTGGGAATTGTTGCTATGGTGGAAGGAATTCTCAGTCATGTTGGTGCAACGGGTGTGATGCTTGGTGCTATGGAGATTATCAAAGGTGGCCTCTTAATAGGCTGATATGATGGAGTACTAGGTTTTCCTTTGAATGTGAGCTTAGGGATGGGTTCCTGCTGAAAGCCAAGTCCTATTTTATCTCTTGGTTTCAATTCTAGTCGTAGGGGTTCAAGCCTACCTTGCTTGTAAGGTCCCAATACACTTTGGCCATCGTGGCCCATTCTTTGCATGATGGCAAGGCCTTTTCCATATTTATCTATGGGCAAGGTAGCCTACGGGATTTGTGTTGTAACGGGATCTTTGTAGAGCGATGTTGTGATGTCCTCATCCCGTGTTTCTTCTTCTTGACTGTGTCCATGGACAAAAGGTGCTATAGTGCATGTTGGCTTGACCAATGGTGTCTAAAGTAACTTCTGTGGTTTTCCATAAGTCCTAGGAGAAGTGGGCAACTGTCCAATGTAAAAGAGTTTACTTAGATTATATTCTCCAGGTCCTTCCTCGGACATTTTCATCTTTAGCTTCTCTTGCTTTGGTATAGGGATGCTTGAGCTAGAAAGAGAAGTGGGACTAACAGATCAAGTGGAGGGAATAGCTTTTGTATTGTTAGGAACAATAATTTTTGGTTGATGGTGGATATTGTTGTAATATGAAAATGGATTCGCAACATCAGGAATGGTAATCTCTATGACGTTGTGCGGGAATATGAGACATTGATGATAGGTAGAGGGTGTTGCTTGCATGGCATGTATCCATGGTCTCCCTAACAAGAGATTGTATGGCAGAGGAAGGTCCAAAACTTGACAACAATGTGCTTTATCACATGGCCTACCCTGACAGGTAATACTACAGCTCCTTTGGAAGAGCGTTCAACATCATCATAGGCTTTGATTGTGATTCTTTTGCTAACATCCATGGCTCCCACAACATACCCCAATGTTGTGACCAAATGAAAAGTACATATATTAAGACCAGCTCCATTGTCAATCAAGACTCGCTTGATCCTGTGTTGGTTTACGAATCCTTCGATATGGAGTGAAGCGTTGTGAGGTTTTTGGAATGATGCATTGTCACTTTCAAAGAAAGTGAGACATGGTGATGATCTTAAACTACCAACCATAGCTTGAAATTGATCTGTATCCAGGTTAGTAGGGACTGACGCCTCTTGGAGAGCTTGGTCCAAGATATGCTTGTGAGATGGAGATAGGCGAAGAAGCTCTAATATGGATATGAGCGCGGGTGTCTTGTCTAGCTGCTCTACTAGATTATACTGTTTAGGCATAGTTGCTGAGCTTGGTGGGGTAGCTTTAATGGTGAGTTTGCTACGATGTGTAACAACATTGCATTCAAGATGTGGATTTTTGATAGTGATAGTAGCAATTTGTTCGTCAGCATCATAAAGATGATTCACAGTATAATTATATGCGCCTCGCGTATAATCAACATTATTTGTGTTGCGGCCTGAAGTGGAAGGACCTCGTTGATCATGTGATGGAAGTGGATTCTAAAACATAAGATGATCATTGTTGAATATTTTTGGATTGTGTCCTTCAATTTCGATTTCACCTCAATCAATAATATCTTGAACCAGGTCTTTTAATTTTTTGCAATTACTTGTCTTATGCCCTTTACCTTGATGGTAGTCACAATTTTCATTATCTCTCCACCATGGAGGTTTGACCTGAGGTTCATAGTTTGATGTTTTGGGTAATGTGACCAAGTTTGAAGAAACCAATTGACGTAACACTATTTTGAGGGGTTCCCCTAAGGGTGTGTATGTTCGTTCTAGTTTAAAATTTTGTTGTCGTCTTGGTTCCTCTTGTAATGCATTGTGATTTTGAATTGGGGGAAGAGCAAGAGTGTTGTTTTGAGGAGGGGGATTTTTCCCTACTAATCAAAGGACTAGTTGTGCACTCTTGATAGTCCTTGTGTCAACAACTCAGTCATGGATAATATTTTTGTTTTTGTTCCAAAAGTTTGGTTTATCGCTGTTGAAGCGTGGACGAGGGCCATCCTTGGGTTCATTGTAAATCTTAATAAGGGCCTTTTTTATGAGAGCTCTTTCACATTTTAACCCTTGGGTGATCATGTCTTCAAAAGATTTTGTGCCCTTCATATCCAAATGGAATTCCATTTCTTCGTTTAAGTTGGAAATAAATATTTCCACTAGTTCTCGTTCTGGAAAATGAAGAGAGTGTTGACTAGACAGTTGCCTCCATCTTTGTAAGAAAGCTGAAAAGAGTTCACCAGGATTTTGTTTAGTGTTACATAGGTCTGCCATGGTTACATCATGTTTGATATTGTCTACATAGTGTGTGATGAAATTTTGAACCAATTCTTCAAATGTCCTAATGCCACCTGGAAACTAAGAAAACCATTGCGTAGTTGTTCCTGCCAAACTATGTGGAAAGAGCCACATCTAGTATGTATCTTCGTATGCTACTTCAAGGCAGGGGAATGAAATTCTCTGACATGATCTCTAGGGTCTCCTCTTCCTCAATACTTTTCAAACTTGGGTGTTTCAAACCCTCGTGGAAAAGGTGGCATATTTAGATTCCTATCAAAGGGATAGGGACAAATGTCATTAAGTGAAAACTAGTTTGTTTTCACGCCACTATTGAGTTGTAGAGCGAGAGTTTAAACTTTTTGTCTCAATATGTCCATTTCATTAGAACGTGGAGGAGGAGGAGGAGGAGGAGGAGGAGGATTTTCTTGATGAATTGGATCATACCGGGTATAATCTCTTCCTCTCCCACCATCATGATGACTTTGTTCAGATATTTGTCATAATTGAGTTGTATCAAAGCTAGGAGGGAGTTTGGCACCATCTTGTGCAAGTCTTAAAAAATGTGCATCTGCGTTATTTCAAAGAATTTCATCAAAGAGCCTATTGAATCGGGGATTGTGTTGAGCTTTTTCTATGTCATCAGGGGTTGGAGTGGTAGGATCTTCTGAATTAGGACCGCCTCCAACAACCTCTTGGAAATCATTGCGGATGTCGTCTTCCTCTTTAATTTTCGGTTGGCAATTTCTCATTGATCTAGTGTAAGACGTGATGTTTTTGATGCAGATGAGTGATATGATGATGATTTGTTTTGAGTGGAAGACAAATTGTGAAATGTTTTTTTTTGTGATGGTAGAATCTTTTAACACTGGAAGGTTGTATATCAACAAAAATTATTGTAAGGATTTCTCTATGTGGTGTCAACAATTGGTGATGTGATAAGCTGTAGCGAGGTTTGAGATGCGTTACAAACCGAGCTACCTAGTAATGAGAGGATTCACTCATAAACTAGTTTTAACCTGCGTAGAAATGAATGTAGGATGATTGATCCTAGATGAGAGACACTCTAAAAAGTGGTGTTTGTGTTGTGATTTTGAGCAATACTAAAAAGAACTAAGGACAAGAACCCTTTTGTGTTTTGAGATCTAGATGACTGGTGATGTATTTTCAGAAATGTGAAAGTGGGAGTGGTATGATATACACCTTAATAGAAACTTTCTATGACGAATGGTGTAAACTCTTCTTCCTCTCTTTCAGGGGTTGGTGGTTCCCCTCGTGCTTTGTTATATGTAATGCAGATTTGAGGAAAGAAAGAAGGGTTGATCTTACCCCCTTTGTTTTTGTGATAACTTAAAGCTTTGTATTGAGTGAAAGCTCTAGTTCTTAGAGGCTCTGTGTTGAATTCGTTGGTTTTTCTTTGAAGATACAAGCGCATATGATGCAAGAAGGCTCTATGTGAGAAAAATTTGTCTATTGATATAAACAAACTTCCTTCTTTTGATGAGAGTCTTTGAGCTCAATGGTCTTTTTCTCAATACAGTCCAATGATGAAGACTCCTTTTTCTCAAAACGTGAGTGATGGTCATATAATTTTGATACTTTGTTTTTGTTGGATTTTTGTTGAGATTTTTGATGTTTTTGAAGTTTGTTTTTTATTTTCTAATATGTGAGTGTGTTGGGATGGATACTTGATTTCTGAGTTTGTTTGGAATTTCAGGCACAAACAGGTAAGTGTCTAAATGAACCCATCTTTTTGAACTTTTGACCCCTTTTAACAAGTGTATTTTAGGTGATTTTCAAAGCCTGAAGTCGGCTCAATTTGAACTGATTTGACACAATGTGAAGACAAATCAAGAACTTTTTATCCCTAAGGTCATTGGCTAGTTGCAATATTTTTAGCCCACATCTAGATATTTCTTCAACTGTGGTACTACATACCTTATGAATCCTGTCGTGGCAGGTAAGGATGTGATATACTAAGTGTTGCATGAATATAACAGGTAGATGATCCCTATGATTGGGGAGTCACCACTTTTATCAAGTCACAAGTAACTTTTCAAAAAACTTTATTTCTATTCAAGGAAATATGTATGGTGAGTATCTTGGGAGAAAAACCATCTATGCTCTTGCACTGAAATTTTCACAAATATCCTCAATCAATAGAATGGGTGGGCTTCTAGCTAAATAGGTGTCTAGTAATGTTCAATGTTTTTGGACATAAGTTCATTCTGCAGTGACTCACTTAAGAGACTTATAACTTGTGGTGGGGCCCATATGTCCTTTCGACAAGTTACACTATAGGAACAGTTATACCCTAGGCTACAGCTTTTGCTCTCACCTGATTTCTATAGCAGCTTGAAGGATTTACCGCATGAGGTCATTCCCAAGAGTGATGTGTCCCTTGGCAAGCCTCTCTTAAAAAGATAAACATTGAGTGTTACTAACACTTCTCTCTTGCACCTAGGACCACGAAAGCCAAGGGAGAGGATAGTGTGTGTTAGAAGTAGGACCACTCAACAAACTGTTTTGCACAAGTGTGCTAATCACAAAAATTCACTTATTCTTTTTAACTGTTTTTCATCGCAATGTGATCTAACTATTTGGAGATGTTGCTCCAATAATCATGGTGTTCTTTTTAACTTCCAAGGAAATTTTTTTGAGTAAACTAGGAAATTGAAATCCTACTCAACTGAATTGATAACACGTATGCTTGAAGTAAATCGCTTTAGAACATAAAACTTTTGACAAGTTGATTGTTTTTTTTACTTGCACACAAATTGAAGTGTTGATTGTGAATTGCCTTAAGTTTGATGCAAGAAATGAAGTTTGTTTGTTGATTTTTAAGCACCAAAATAAGTGAATCCTAACTTGCAAAGAAAGCAAATTTGTGGGGTTTGATTGTTTGTTTGTTCTTTTTATTTTTGCTCAATGAAGTTCTTTTTAAGCCCAATCTGAAAGTGTGATTTTAATTTTAGAGCCCAAAAACGAAGTGTGAAGTTAATCTTTAAGCCAAAAAGAAAAATGAATTCATTTTATCCAACTTTGAAAAACAACAAAGTTAAAGGAATAAAATCAAATACTTTTTACTCTAAACTCCTTCACCCTGCACAAACAGTCAAACAGTTTGTCACAAAATATATATTTTTTTAGTGGGCTTCCACAAGCCTAATTTTGTGATTTTTGATTGCAAAGTTTATTTTTACAACTCTCTGATACAATAGTGCCACTCTGTGTAAAAACAGAAGTGGCATTTTAACAACGAGATGTGCTAAAATACTCTGTCGGGCAGAATGGAATTTTGTCAAACAGAGTGCACAAATGAGCTAAAATGAGGATGAAAGCGCTATTATATGTGCAAAGGCTCTAAACTAAGGGAAAAAGAACTAAAATAAGGATGAAAGTGCTATTCTATGTGCAAAGGTGCTAAACTAAGGAATTTCAAAGGTGCTAAAACACGAACAAAACCACTAGAGCACGACCTATGTGTCAATTCAAATCATAAAAGTTAGTAGTTTAAAAATTTGGTTGTGTTTGATTCACATCGGGTTCACCAAATGACGTCGTGTGGAATGGACCAAGTGTTGGGGAAGACCTGTGAGATTGCTAAGCACAATAAGAGACAAACATTAGAATTAGAGTCAGCAAAATCATAATCTAAACACTATCCTAAATAGGCATATCAAGAGAGACACTACAAACACAATAGTGAGCTTATCAAAATGAATAAAAGCTCCAAGGCATCTCCAAATGCCTTCCACTATGCTCATAACACTTCCTCCCTTGTTCCTTTCCTCTCCAAGTTCCAAATAAGTGTAGCTCTCAACAGCTTTTTGCACTATGGATGCTTTATGGAGGTTCAAGATTGTAGAATAATTAACTATGCAAATGCAAATGATAAATTTTAAGCCAAAATGAGAGATTATCTAATTAGCTAATGTTAATTTTAAGCCAAAAGAGTAAATGTGAATGTTTTATGCTAAATGCTCTCTAAAATTATCTATAACTTAGATGCATACAAGTTTTATGGATGATATTTGTGAAGGAATGAGCTCTATTTATAGCAAAAATGGAGCAATGGATGGTTGAGATTGAATGATCTCATGAAGGGTCAGGATTGAAGGATTTGTGATCCAAGTGAAGGCTTTCAACCCAATCAAGGATGACAAATGTCAACATGAGAGGGCTTGAGAGGAGATGGAAGAAGCATTAAATGTCTGACATGACCTGAAGGTTAAGTTGGGAGGTAAGGTTAAATGTTGAGTTGAAAGAATAAAGTCATTATCCAATAAATAATGTCTTTATCCAATGGATAAACTCTTGTGCAAGAGTTAGTGAGGATAACCATGGTCAAAGCAATGAATTCTTGAGAAGATACATGGGTTAGAACATAGTTAAGTTAGAGGTTAAGTCTCTAACCATGTGAGTGAGTTGAGTTAACCATAAATGGTTATGTAAGAGCCATTAATGGTCATGTAAGAGCCATTAGTGGTTTGGAAGACTTTTGTGGTTAGCTTGTTGAGCACAAAAAGCATTAAATGCTTTTCAAAGACTTTGGAGGCTTTGAGAAGTGACCTCAAGTTGATTAGGAATGTGACAATAATTAGGAGATGGATTAGGCTAATTTAGGGGTGATTAGAAAGTGGTTAGAAGAGTCTAGAATGGGTTGAGGATTGCAAGTGGATTTAGTGGGTGAGGGAAATTAGGATTTTAATTAAAATAAAATTGATTTATTTCAATTTGGGGTTGCAACTTGCATTTGTAGGAGAATGCAAGTGGGGGGGGTTTAATGATTTAAATAAACATTTTTAATTATTTATTTAAGAGAGGAAAAGGGGTGTAATTAAATAAATATGATTTATTTAATTAATTGATTTAGGGGATGTGTTTTAATGATTTAATTAAAATAAATTGAATAATTTATTTAATTAATAGAAGAATGTTTGGGGATAAATTAATTAAATGTTAATTTAATTAACTACTGGCTGGTGGTATATTAATCAAATAAATAGAAAATATTCATTTAATTAATAGGACAAATTTATGTGACTACAATGTGCAATGAACTTTTGGACCAGTTCTTCGAATGTCCTAATGCCGCATGTTAGTCGAGAAAACCATTGTGTGGTTGTCCCTCCCAAACTCTGAGGAAAGAGGCGCATTAGATATGTGTCTTCATATGCCACTTCTAGGCAAGCTGAGTGAAATTCCCTGACATGATCTCTAGGGTCTCCTTTTCCCCAATACTTTTTGAACTTAGGTGTTTCAAACTCTCATGGAAAAGGTGGCATATGTAGATTACTATCAAAGGGATAGGGAAAAATATCATTAAGTGAAAACTAGGTAGTTTTCACACCACTGTGGAGTTGTTGGGATATATTCTCGACTTGGTGTCTCAACATGTCAATGTCATTAGGAGGAGGAGGAGGTGGGGGATTTCCTTGATTAAGGTCATATCTGAAGTTATCTCAACCTCTTCCACCCTCATTATGACTATGGTGTTCTGATGCTTGTCATAATTGTACGGTATCAAAATCAGAGGGTAGTTTGGCTCCCTCTTGAGCAAGTCTCAAAAAGTGAGCATTAGCGTTGTTTTTGAGGATTTCATCGAAAATTCGATTGAAGAGGGGATTGTGTTGTGCCCTTTCTATTGCTTCAGGAGTGGGAGTACTAGGATTTTGATCATTTGCATTTCCTCCAAGGGCTTCTTGGAATTCATTGAGATTTTCCTCCTCTTCTTATTCAAGTTATAGTTGTCTAGTCCTTGATCTGGTTTGAGCCATTTTGTTTTAGAGTTGTTGATGAAGTTTGGTGAAAATAATTATGAGTTGGCAATGAAATGAGAGATAAATGTTTGGTGAATTATTTAGCATATGGATCTCTAACACTAAAGGTTTGATGTTACCAAAGTCCTTTGACGAATTGCTTGTTGTGTTTCTTAACAATGTTTGATATGATAAGGTATAGCAAGGTTTGAGATGTGTTACAAACCAAGCTACCTAGTAATGAGAGGATGCACTCATAAATTAGTTTTAACCTGCATAGAAATGCCTCTTAGGATGAGTTTATCCTAGATGCAGAGACACTCTAAAAAGTGATGTGTTTGTTTTGATTCAAGCAATATCTGAAAAGAACTTAGGACAAGACCTCTTTATGTTTTGAGAGTTGGAATGGATTGATGATGGATGAATGTGAGAATGGATGGAATGTTAACTTCAATAAAAAATTTGTGTTACAAAGAGGACAAATTCTTCCTCTTCTCTCTCGGGGGTTGGCGGTTCTTCCCAAGCTATGTTATATGTGATGCAAATGTCTTGAAAGAAGGCAAGATTGATTTTGCCTCCTTTGTTTTTATGATAACTCAAAGCTCTATATTGAGTAAAAGCTCTGCGGTTTAAAGACTCTTGATCAAACTCGTTGGAGTTTCCTTGAAGATATAGACGCATGTGATGCAAGAAGGCTCTATGTGAGACAAAAATTTGTCTATTGAGATAGAAAAATCTCTTTCTTTTGATGAAATCCTTTGAGCTTAATGGTCTTTTCTTCAAATTGATATGTTGATGAAGATTCCTCTTTCTCAAAATGTGGAGGATGGTCATATACTTTGATATCTTTTTTGCACTTTGTTTTTATTTTTTCTAAATGTTTTTTCGAAAATTTGTGTTGCATGAATACTTGTTTTTGAATTGGTTTTTGATTTTCTTTGACAAGAAAATAGAACAAGCACACAAACACAATAATGTTGCCTCAAAAGGCACAAATAAGTGTGGGTCTAAATCAACCCAATCTTTTGAACTTTTTGACCCTTTTCCAAATGTTTTTGTGTATGTTTTTCCAAAAGTCTGAAGTCGGCTCAATTTATCATTGGTCTGACACAAAATGAAGACACTGAACAAACACATTTTATCCCTAAGGTCAAATGGCTAGTTGCAATAATTTCAGCCCACATCTTGATATTTCTTCAACTTTGGTACTACATACCCTATGAATCTCGTCGTAGCAGGTAAGGATGTGATATACTAAATCTTGCGCAAGCATACCAGATAGATGATCCCTATGATGAGGGAGTCACCACTTTTATCAAGCTACAAGTAGCCTTTCAAAAAGCCTTGTTTCTACTCAAGGAAATATGTATGGTGAGTATCTTGGGAGCAAAACCATCTATGCTCTTGCAATTAATTTATCACAAACATTCTCAATCAATAGAACGGGTGGCTTTCTATATAAAAAGGTGTCTGGTAATTTTTGATGTTTTTGGACATAATTTCATTCTGCAGTGACTCACTTAAGAGCCTTGTAACTTGTGGTGGGGCCCATATGTCCTTTCGACAAGTTACATTATAGGAACAACTATACCCAAGGCTACAACTTTCACTCACACCTGATTTCTATAGCGGCTCAAAGGATTACCACCCGAGGTCATTCCCAAGAGTGATGTGTCTCTTGGTAGACCTCTCTTAAAAAGATAAAATTTTGAGTGTTATGAACACTTTTCTCTTGTACCTAGGACCACGAAAGCCAAGGCAGATGATAGTGTGTGTTAGAAGTATGACCACTCGACAAACTTTGCACAAGTGTGTCAATCACCAAAAACACTTGTTCTTTTTAACTGATTTTCATTTCAATGTGATCTAACTATTTGGAGATGTTTCTCCAACAAAAATGGTGTTATTTTTAACTTCAAAGGCAAAATATTTTGTAGTCTAAGAATTTGAAATCCGACTCAACTGAATTGAGAACACATTTTTGCTTGAAGTAAAATCGCTTTGAACTTGAAGGAAAAATGGCTTGTTCTTTTTAAGTTTTGTCCAAAACAAAGTGTGGATTGTGATTTCTTTAAGTTGATGCAAGAAATGAAATTTGTGTTGTCTTGTTTTAAAACCCAAAATAAAATGAATCCTAACTTGCAAAAATCAAATTTGTTGGGTTTGAGTTTGTGGTTCTTTTTAGTTTGCCAAAATGGTGTTCTTTTTAGAGCTCCAAAATGAAAAAGTCTGATGAATTTTAAAACCCAAATTGAAGTGAAGTAAATTCCTTTAAGCTGTAATAGAAAATGAATATTTTTTAAACCCAACTTTAAATACAAATTTTAGAAAAAAACATTTTAACTTACTAAAAAATCTTACAAAAACCAACTGATTAGTAAAATCCAAAATTTTGGTGGGCTTCCACAAGCCTAATTTTTTGGTTTTTCGATTATAAAAAATTCTTTTTACAACTCTATGTTACAATAGTGCTACTTTGTGTGAAAACAGAAGCGCTATTTAACACGAAAGCGTTAAATAACCAGCGAAAGTGCTAAAAGAAGCACAAATGCACTACAAAAAGAGAAAAAGGTGCTAAAAGAACTCTGCCATATAGAATTAATTCTGTCAAACAGAGAGCCAAAAGCACTAAAAGAAGATACGATAGCACTATTTAAGGGTTAATAGCGCTAAAAGATGGACAATAGCGCTAATTGAGAAATAATAGTGCTATTATTAGGAACAATAGCACTAAAGTGCCCAGTTTCAAAGGCGCTAAAGCGAGAATGAAAGCACTAAAGGGTGACCTATGTGTTAATTAAAACATGAAAAAATGTTAGTAGTTTTTGAAAAAATGATATCAGAAGGTTGTGTGTTTGATTCACGTCGGGTTCACCAAATGATGCTCTGCAAAAAAGATATTGTTAGGATGACAAACACAATCAACAAGCAAGAAACCAATTGTTAGTGTTAGTGTTAAAAATCACAAATTAAATATTATCCTAAGCAAGCATATCAAGAGAGACACTACACACAAAACAAAAAGCTTAATGAAACTAAGAAATGCAATAAGACATCTCCAAATGCCCTCCACCATGTTTGTAGCTTCTCCTCCCTTCTTCCTCTCCTCTCCAAGTTCTCAAATGAGTGTAGCTCTCAGTAGTTTTTTGCACTATTTTTGGATGTCTTATGGAGGTTCAAGATTGTGAATAAAAGCTCATGAAAATGCAAACATGAACAAGCTAAAAATGAGATATTATCTAATCTAGTGATTATTTTAGTCCAAAAGAGTAAATGTAAATGCTTATGCTAAATGCTCTATAAAATTCACTATAGGTTAAATGCATACAAGTTTTTAGGGTCTAGATTATGAAGAAATGAGCTCTATTTATAGGTAAAATGAGGCAATGGAAGGTTGAGATTGAGTAATCTCAATAAGGGTTAGGATTGAAGGGCTTATGATCTATGTGAGGGCTTTCAATCCAATCCCACGATGAAAAATGTCAACAAGAGATGAGTTGAGAGGAGAGGGAATAAGCATTAAATGCTTGACATGATTAAAGGGTTAACTTGGGAGGTAATGTTAATGTTGAATTGAAAGAATCAAGCTATTATCCAATAAATAATGTCTTTATCCAATGGATAAACTCTTGTACAAAAGTTAGTGGTAACAACCATGGTTAAAGCAATAAATGCTTGAAAAGACCCATGGGTTAAATCAGGGTTGAGTTAGAGGTGAAGTCTCTATAGTCACATAAATCTGTCCAGTTTGATTAAATGAATATTTCATATTTATTTGATTAAAAACCCACTAGCCATCAGTTAATTAACATAATATTTAATTAATTCATCTTCAAACATTCTCCTATTAATTAAATAAATTATTCAATTTATTTTAATTAATTCATTATACCAAATTCACAAATAAATTAAATGAATAAATCATATTTATTTCATTTAATCCTCTTTTCCTCTTTTAAATAAATTGAATAAAAAATTTATTTAAATCATAAATACCTCCCCACTTGCATTTTCCTACAAATACAACTTGCACACATTTATTGAAATAAATTAATTTTATTTTAATTAAAATCTTATTTTCCCTCACCCACCAAATTCACTTGCATCCTAAATCCCTTTCCTAAATTCTTCTAGAACCTATCTAATCCTAATCAATTAACCTAATCCATCCCCTAATTATTGTCACATTCCTAAACAACTTTAAGTCACTTCTCAAAGACTCCAAAGTCTTTGAAAAGAATTTAATGCTTTGTGTGTTCAACAATCTAACCTCTAAAGTCTTCCAAAACCACTAATGGCTCTTACATGACCATTTATGGCTCTTACATAACCATTTATGGTTAATTCAACTTGCACTCATGTGTCTCCTCAAGCATTTATTGCTTTGACCATGGTTATCCCTTTTGCCTTTGCACAAGAGTTTATCCATTGGATAAAAGTTTTATTCTTTGAATAAATAATTTATTCATTCAACCTAACCTTGACCTTGACTCCCAAGTTAATTCTCAGGTCATGTCAAGCATTTAATGCTTATTGCCTCTCCTCTCAACCTATCTCATATGGACACTTGTCATCCTGGGATTGGGTTGAAAGCCCTCACATAGATTGAATATCATTCAATCCTGGCCCTTGTTGAGATTACTCAATCTCAACCATCCATTGCTCCATTTTTCTTATAAATAGAGCTCATTTCTTCATAATCCAGATCTTGAAAACTTGTATGCATCTAAGTTATAGAGAATTTTAGAGACCATTTAGCATAAACCACTAATATATTGTTATTTTGGTCTAAAATAAATTATTTTATCATCATAGCATCTAGTATTAGCTTTTATTCACATTTGCATAGCATTTTAGAGTAAACATTTCAATCTTGAACCTCCATAAGCATCCATAGTGCACAAAGCTGCTGAGAGCTACACTAGTTTAGAACTTGGAGAGGAGAGAAACAAAGGAGAAGGAGCTAAGAGCATGTTAGGAGGCATTTGGAGATGTCTCGTTATATTTACTTTCCTAGTTAAATATTCTTTCATGTTTTTGATGTCTCTTTTGATATGCCTGCTTAGATTAGTTTTTGGTTGATTAACACTGACAGTTTCTTGGTTTTTTGTGTGTTATTCCACCATAGGTTCTAGTCTAACCTTCCCCCATTTCGCAGAGCATCATTTGGTGAACCTGACGTGAATCCAAACAAGCAAAAATATTTTTTTTAACAAAAACTAACTTGTTTGAATGTTTAGCTTGACACACAGGTCGCACTTTAGTGCTTTTGATCTCATTGTAGTGCTATTGCAATTTGATATTCTAGCGCTATTGTCTCAAATTTAGCGCTATTGCCCATCTTTTAGTATTTTTGAGGCTTAAGTAGTGCATTTGTACATATTTTAGCACTTTTTTTTTTGTTGTTAGGGTTTTACTTTTAGCGCTTTTGTCTTCGTATTAGCGCATTTGTGTTAAATAGCGCTTCTGTTTGCACATAGAGTAGCGCCATTGTAACAGAACGTTGTAAGAAAATTCCTTGTAACCGAAAACCAAAATTTTTAGGCTTGTAGAAGCCCACAAAAACATGTAGATTTTTCTAACTAATTATCTTTTGTGCAGGTTTTAACTAACCCCTACAATAGGATTTTTTTTTAGCAATTTTAGCTTAGGAAATAAATTTGTTCATATTGCTAACTTTGTCTTTCAAGTTAGGATAAAATAAATTCATTTTCCTTTTGGGTTAAAATCAAATACACTTTCATTTGGAGTTTTAAAAAGAACCACATCTTTCGTTTAGAGTTCTAAAAAGAATCACACTTGTTCAAAGTTAAAAAGAATCACAAAAAAACAAACACACAAAATTATTTTTTGCAAAGTTAGGAACAAATTCTTTTGGTGCTTAAAATCAACAAGGCAAATTTTATTTCTTGCATCAAACTAAAATTCACAATCAACACTTCATTTCGTGCAAGTTAAAAAGAATCCCCAATTTGTCAAAGTTGTTCTCAAATCAATATACTTCAAGCAAAACGTGCTCTTAATACAGTTGACTAGGATTTCCAATTCCTAGATTACAACACATTTTTCCATTGAAGGATAAAAAGAACACCATGACTGTTGGAGCAACATCTCCAAATAGTTAGATCACATTGCGAATGATGAGTTAAAAAGAACAAGTATCTTTTGTGTTTGACACACTTGTGTAAAAGAGTTTGTCGAGTGGTCCTACTTCTAACACACACTATCCTCTCCCTTGGCTTTTGTGGTCCTAGGTGCAAGAGAAAAGTGTTAGTAACACTCAAAGTTTTATCTTTTTAAGAGAGGCCTGCCAAGAGACACATCACTCTTGGGAGTGACCTCACGTGGTAAATCCTTCGAGCCGCTATAGAAATCAGGTGAGAGCAAAAGATGTAGCCTTGGGTATAGTTGTTCCTACAGTGTAACTTGCTGAAAGGACAAATGGACCCCACCACAAGTTACAAGGCTCTTAAGTGAGTTAATGCAGAATGAACTTATGTCCAAAAAAATCGAACATTACTAAATACCTTTAAGTAGTAGCCCACCCATTCTATTGATTGAGGATATTTGTGATACAATTCAGTGCAAAAGCATAGATGGTTTTTCTCCCAAGATACTCACCATACATATTTCCTTGAGTAGAAACATAGCTTTTTAAAAAGTCACTTGTGGCTTGATAAAAGTGGTGACTCCTCTATCATAGGGATCATCTATTTTTTGTGCTCATGCAAGACTTAGTATATCACATCCTTACCTGCCACAACAGGATTCATAAGGTATGTAGTACCAAATTTGAAGAAATATCAAGATGTGGGTTGAATTTATCGCAACTGGCCATTTGACCTTAGGGATAAAAATTCTTTGAAGTGTCTTCATTTTTGAGTGAAGACCAAGTGCAAATTGAGCTGACTTCAGGCTTTGGAAAAACACCTAAAAATACACTTAAAGGAAAAGGGTCATAAAAAGTCCAAGGATTGGGTTGATCTAAACCCATACTTATTTGTGCTTTTTGAGGCAACATTCTCATGTTTGTGTGCTTGCTTTGTTTTCTTGTCAAAGAAAAATCAAAAATCAAATTCCAAAAACAAGTATTCATCCAACATAAACATTTCCAAACATCAACAAAAGATCAAAGACAAAGAGCAAGAGTATCAAAATATATGACCACTCTTCACATCTTGAGAAAGAAGAATCTTCATCAACACATCAACTTGAAGAAAAGACCATTGAGCTCAAAGGCTCTTATCAAAAGGAGGAAATTCTTCTATCTTAATATACAAATCTTTGTCTCTAATAGAGATTTTCTACGTCACATGTGTCTCTATATTCAAGGGAAATCAAACGAGTTTGATCAAGAGTCATTAAACCGCCGAGCTTTTATGCAATATCGCACTTTGAGTTATCACAAAAACAAAGGAGGCAAGATCAACCCTGACTTTTTTCTAGATATTTGCATCACATATAACGTAGCTAGAGAAGAGCCAACAACTCCTAGACAAGAAGAGGCAGAGTTTGTTCCTTTTGTAACACAGAGTTTTTATTGAAGCTAGCATCTCATCCATTCCCACATTCACATCATCAATCTGTTTCAATTCTCAAAACATCAAGAGGTTTTTGTCCTAAGTTCTATTTCGACATTGCTTGAATCAAACACAAACACATCACTTTTTAGAGTGTCTCTACATCTAGGATAAACTCATCCTAAGAGGCATTTCTACGCAGGTTAAAACTAGTCTATGAGTGCATCCTCTCATTACTAGGTAGTTAAGTCTGTAACACATCTCAGATCTCTCTAAACCTTATCATATCAAACTTTGTCAAAAATAACAAGCAATTCAAGAAAGAACTTGGGTAGCATCTACCTTTAGTGCTAGGGATTCGTATGCAAAGCAATTCACCAAACATCAATCTTTCATTTCATTACCACCTCATCATCATTTTCATCAAACTTCAACAAAAACTTGTAAACAAAATGGCTCATACTAGATCACGATCTAGACAACTCAAAATTGAAGACGAAGAGGAAGAAAATATCAATGAATTTCAAGAAGCCCTTGGAGGAAACACAAATGACAAAAATCCAAGTACTCCTACCCCAACAACAATAGAACGGACACAACACAACCCTCTCTTTAATAGATTGTTTGACGAACTACTCAGGAGCAATGTTGATGCTCACTTTTTAAGACTTGCTCAAGAGGGAGCCAAACTACCTTCTGACTTTTATGTTGCACAATTAAGACAAGCATCAGAATGACAAAGTCGCAATGAGGAAGACCAAGGTCGAGAACACATCAGATACAACCTTCCTCAAGGTAATCCCCCACCTCCTCCTCCAAATGAAATTGACATGTTGCCGCAACAAGTTGAAAATCTCGCTCAACAACTTCATAGTGGTATAAAAACCAATCAATTTTCACTCAATGACATTTGTCCCTATCCCTTTGATAGAATCTTCATATGCCACCTTTTCCACAAGGGTTCAAAACACCCAAGTTCGAAAAATACAGAGGAAAAGGAGATCCTCGTGATCATGTCAGAGAATTCCATTCAGCTTGCCTCAAAGTGGCATACGAGGATACATACCTCATGCGCCTTTTTCCCCAAAGCTTGGGAGGAACAACCACATCATGGTTTTCCCGATTACCAGGTGGCATTAGGACATTTAAAGAACTCATCCAGAAATTCCTGGCACATTACTCACACAATATTGAACGTGATATCACCATGGCTAATCTATGTAACACTAAACAAAAACCAGGGGAATTATTCTCAGTCTTTCTACAACGATGGCGTCAAATGTCTAGCAGACGCTCTCTTCAGCTACCTGAACAAGAACTAGTGGAAATATTTATTTCCAACTTAAATGAAGAAATGGAATTTCACCTGGACATAAAAGACACAGACTCTTTTAATGACATGATCACCAAAGGCTTGTAGTGTGAGAGGGCTCTCATCAAGAAATGACTTATCAAAATCTACAATGAACCAAAGGATGGCCCTCGTCCACATTTCAATAGTGACAAACCAAACTTCTGGAACAAAAACAAAAACATCATCAACGACGGGGTTGTGGATGCAAGAACTATCAAAAGTGCACAACCTGTAGTTTGATTTGCAGAACAAAATCCCCCACTTAAAATTAACACAGTTGCTCCTCCAAATGAAGGTCGCATCACATCTCAAGATGAACCCAGATAGCGTCAAAAAAAACCAAAGCGAACATACACTCCCTTAGGGGAACCCATCGAAACAATGTTACGACAGCTAGTTTCTCAAAATCTGGTTACCTTACCCAAAACATCAAATTATGAACCTCAAGTCAAACCTTCGTGGTGGAGAGATACTGAACATTGCGATTTCCATCAAGGGAAAGGGCATAAAACAAGAAATTGTCACAGATTGAAAGATCTTATTCATGATCTTATTGACCGAGGTGAAATCGAAATCAAAGGACATGACCCAAAGACAACAAACAATGATCATCTAATGTTCAAAAATCCACTTCCATCACAAGATCAAAGGGGTCCTTCCACTTCAGGGCGAAACACAGATACCACCAATTATACGCAAGCCACATATAATTACACTGTGAATCGCCTATACGATGCCAGTGAACAAATTGCAACTATAACTATAAAAAATCCTAGCTCCACTTGCAATGTTGTTACACGTCGCAAAAAGATTACCATAAAAGTAGCTCCACAAGGCACCACATCTATCCCAAAGCAGTATAACCTTGTGGACCAATTAGATAAAATGCCCGCACTGATATCCATCTTAGAGCTATTGCGTCTATCTCCATCTCATGAAACAATCTTGGATCAAGCTCTCCAAGAGGTGTCAGTCCCTACCACTTTGAACACAAATCAGTTCCAAGCCATGGTCGAGAATTTAAGGTCATCACCTTGTCTCACTTTCTCTGAAAGTGACAACTCTTCCTTCTAGCAACCTCATAACACCTCACTACACATTGAAGGATTCATCAACCAGCATAGGATCAAGCGAGTCTTGATTGATAATGAAGCAGGCCTAAATATCTATACTCTACAATTAGTCACAGCTTTTGGATATGCAATTGAATCAATGGATCCCTGCAAGAAGATCACAATCAAAGCTTATGATGATGCAGAGCGTTCATCCAAAGGAGCTGTTATACTACCAATCCAAGTGGGCCCTGTAGTGAAACACATCATATGTCAGGTTTTGGACCTTCCTCTGCCATACAATTTGTTGCTAGGAAGACCTTGGATACACTCCATGCAAGCCATTCCATCCACTTACCATCAGTGTATCAAGTTCAAACATAATGGTGTAGAAATCACAATCCTGGGTGATGCAAACCCCTCTGCATATTGTCATAATATCAGTCATCAACCAGAGATTATTGTTCCCAACAATAGAGAAGTTGTCTCCTCCACATCATATGTAAGTCCAACCTCTCTTTCCAGTTCAAACACCACTATACCCAAGCAAGAGAAGCTCAAGATGAAAATAGCAGAGGAAGGTCCTGGGGAATACAATCTCAGCCAACTCTTTTGTGTTGTACAAATGCTTACTTCTCCTAGGACACATGGTAAACCTCAATAGTCACTTCAACAACCACTGGCCAAACCAGCATGTACATTAACACCTTTTATCCTTGGAAAGAGTCAAGAAGACGAGACCAGAGATGAAGATTTAGCAAAATGGATCTATAAAGATCCTATCATTACCGACACTCCGCAAGCTAAGCTTCCCACGAACCAGTATGGCAAAGGCCTTCTCATTATGCAAAGAATGGGTTATGATGGTTAGAGTACTTTGGGACCTTGCAAGCAAGGATGATATGAACTGTTGCAGCCTGAATTAAAGCCTAAGGATAACACTGGCCTAGGCTTTCAAAAGGAGATCCTTCCTAAACTCAAATTCAAAGGAAAACCCAACCAACCTCTATATCAGCCTAATACAAAGAAGTCACCTTTGATTATAAAAGCAGCATCAAACACAATAGCAACTACCCCATTGAGGCTAAAAATCCTAGCAAAACCATCCACAACGCCAATTATCCCACCAAACAAACCAGCAATAAAATCATTAGCAGTGGCTACTATATCAGAACCCATGACAATATCTATGACATCAGCAGTTCTAGCAAAAGCAACAGAGTCAACACTATCGATACTCCCCGTATCAGATTCGTTGATCCCCATCATCCTTCCTGCAGCACCGATCATTTCATCTACAAAGGTAAATCAATCGATCACACTTGCAATATTTAACTCAAAGGACATCCCAATATGGTATAGTAATCGGATACTGGAAAGTGACTCGGAGACTGACTCACATGAGTTGGAATTCGATTCCATACAACTTAATACTTCAGATGAGGAAGACACATCACCACCTCCACCCCGCAAAGACATCCTTGTTTACAGAGAAGCACAGATAAAGACCTCTTGGGTTCCTGAGCTGGAAACATCTTCCACAGACCCTACGTCACATCCTATGCCTGATTCTGATAGGGAGAGTACCATCAACGACCTTCACCATAACATCTTAACCCTCACAAATACATTAACGAATTTAACCTAATCGATGCAGTAATGCCCATTATCCATCCTAAACTCATCGAATGGAATCAAACTAATCCCCCATGTCTTGACCATTTCCAAAACGATGAGGCGATCATTGACTTTCTGGAACTATGAGATAACATACCAAGCTAAATTCGTCATTGCACTTAATAGCGCAGCCTACTTTGGGGCAAATGCCAAACCTTTCAAGTGCAAAAATATAACAATAAAACATGGATCTTCCAGTAAAAACCACACTGTGGCACTGTTTGATCCCACAAAAGTAAAAAGAAAGAGCGTATCCAATGGTGAAAACCTCTCCGAGGTGCCTAACAATGAAAGGTTTGACATTCTTCCCTCTAGTACACAGCTAGAAAGATCAATGATTCTCACTGAAGAGACAACAGAATACAACGTGGGGACTCTTGAAACACCTCACCACATACATCTGGCGTCTCTTTTAACTCCAAAGGAAAAACCTAAGTTTGTAGAGTTCTTCCAAAAGCGTCAAATCAACTTCACATGGTCATATGCAGACATGCCTGGTCTTGATCCAGATTTAGTCATGCATCACCTCACCGTAGCAGAAGGAGCCAAACCTGTCAAGCAGAAGCTTCGCAAAATGCATCCTCAGATTGCAGTACTAGTCAAAGCAGAACTCAAGAAACTCCTAGATGTTGGTTTTATTAGACCAATTGATTATGCAGATTGGATATCTAACATTGTGCCTGTAGGCAAACCAAATGGGGGCATCCGTATTTGTACTGACTTCAGAGATCTAAACAAGGCATGTCCTAAGGATGACTTCCCCCTACCACATATCAACATCATAGTAGACCTAACAGTAGGACATGCCATGCTTTCACTCATGGATGGCTTTTCAGGGTACAATCAGATAAAAATCGCACCAGAGGATCAACATAAGATGGCCTTTACATGCCCATGGGGCACATACTGCTGGAATGTCATGCCTTTTGGTCTAAAGAATGCAGGAGCGACCTATTAACGAGAAATTACCACCATCTTCCATGACATGATGCATACTATAATGGAAGATTATGTTGATGACTTACTGGCAAAATCACTTACAAGAGAAGGCCATCTAGACATATTAGAGAAAATCTTCGATAGACTGGAACAATATCATGTTCGACTCAACCCAAAGAAATGTGTCTTTGGAGTAACCTCAGTGAAGCTTCTAGGATACGTTGTCTCAAGAAAAGGTATTGAGGTCGATCGAGCAAAGGTCAAGGCAATCATGGACATGCCACCTCCCAAGAACATCAGCTAGCTAAGAACACTACAATGGCGACTTCAATCCATCTGAAGATTCATTGCACAATTGGCAGATAAGTGTCACCCATTTACACACCTGTTACACAAAAACATCCGCTTTCAATGGGATGCTAGATGCCAGCAAGCATTCCAGATGCTTAAAGACTATCTCATGAATACGCCATTGTTGATTCCACAAGATCCAAGTAGGCCTCTATTGCTCTATATATCAGCAACAAGTACAGCATTAGGTGAACTATTGGCACAACACAATGCAAAAGGGAAAGAGTGTTCTTTTTACTACATCTCTCGTACATTGGTTGGCTATGAACTCAATTACACCCCTATTGAGCAAGCTTGCCTAGCAGTAATCTTGGCAGCCACTAAATTGAGGCACTATCTGTTAACACACAAAGTACAGCTCATTGCGAAGATCGACCCACGCAAGTACTTACTCAGTAAAGTTGCATTGACTGGCCATTTGGCCAAATGGGTGATGATTCTCAGTGAATTTGATATCGAGTATGTAGATCATAAGGCTATCAAAGGACAAGTCATTGCAGATCAGTTGGCCGATGCATCCCTCATAGGCGACCATCCTCTCATTTCCAATTTTCTAGATGAAGAGATATTCATGATCATAACAGTACAACCATGGAAACTCTACTTTGATGGTTCATACACTAGGCATGGCTCGGGGGCAGGCATTTTGTTTATCACACCTCAAGGTGACAGTATCTCGAAGTCTTACCAGCTTGCATTTCCATGCACAAACAACATAGCTGAATATGAGGCCTTGATCACAGGACTCAGACTAGCCATACAATGGAAGTTACAAGAGCTGCAAGTATATGGAGACTCCCAACTGGTCATTCGACAAGCAACCAATGAATATCATACCAAGGATGACAAACTCATGTTGTACAAACAAATGGTGGACAGGCTAAAGGCATCATTTACTACTATCACCTTTGAGCAGATACCTAGAGATCAGAATTGAGCTACGGACCCTATGGCTACCATTGCATCTCTCCTAGATCTTCCATAGAATTCAACACGCTATGAGTTCTTGGTAGAACAACTTTGGATTCCCACTTATGATATCCCTGAATCTGAGATGATATGTCGTCTTATCGGTTTTGAATCCCCATGGTAAGGTGACTTCTACACCTATCTCCACAATCACATACTTCCTCCTAACCAATCGAATAACCAACGTAAAACCTTCATTCGCCAAACCGCTCGATATACCATTATTGCTGAAACCCTATACCAACGCAGTCTTGATGGTTCTCTCCTTCGATGTCTAGAATAGGATGAGATAAAAAAGGCCTTGGAAGAGGTACATGAAGGAATTTGTGGGACTCATTCAAGTGGCTCATCACTAGCCAAGAAACTCATGTGCACTGGATACTATTGGTCGTCCATGGAAAAAGACTCCTACTACTTTGTTAGAAAGTGCAAGAAATGCCAAGTTCATGGAGACCTGATACATGCACTAGCATAAGAATTACAACCAATCACAACACCATGGCCTTTTTGTCAATAGGGACTTGACCTTGTGGGTAAAATCCATCCATCTTCATCCAACGGCCACAAATTCATTATTACCGCCACCGAATACTTCACAAAGTGGATCGAAGCTATTCCACTTACCCAAATCACCGGCAAGTAGATCATCTCATTTATCCTTAATTACATCATCTGCCGGTATGGTGTACCCATGTCCATCATCATAGATAATGGTCTTCCATTCAAGAATCAAGATGTTCATGAGCTCTGTGAGAAATTTCACAGATCCAACACCACTTTTCCACACCCTATTACCCACAAGGCAATGGTCAAGCCGAAGCATCAAACAAAAACATACTAAGAATCCTCAAGAAGACAGTCAATGAAGTCAGTCGTGATTGGCATGTTCAATTGAATCCAGCATTATGGGTGTATCAAACTAGTATTCGAACCCCTACAGGTGCAACTCCCTACTCACTGGTCTATGGTGCAGAAGTTATCCTTCCTATTGAGGTCAAGATACCATCTCTATGCGTTTCATTGCATAATCTCATTCATGATGAAGCATATAGAGTATCACGTCTTCAGGACTTAGAGCTACTTGATGAGAAATGACAAGCTGCATACAATCACCTCAAAGCCTATCAACAGCGCATGAGCAGAAGCTACAATCATTGGGTTAGAACTTGTACATTCAAGGTAGGTGATCTTGTTCTTTGAGAAAATCCTTGTAAACAACCCTACCGAGAACATCAGGGAAAGTTTGAATCAAATTGGCTAGGTCCATATGTTATTACTGTTGTATTTGGGTCCGGGGCATATCAGTTGGCTACTTCAGAAGGAGAACCGTTAGCAAATCTGATCAACAGCATGCACCTCAAATGATTTTATATATAAGCTGCACAGAGCATCAGGCTCTCATGTATATTTGCAAAAACACCAAAAACATCCAGATAAATGTCCTGAAGAAACATACAAAAACATCAAAATATGTAAAGAAAAATCATACATCCAAACGGTGAACAACCACTCCGGTGGCACCTTGGGTAGGTAAAATGGTGAAAACCTGGCAAACAGGCACCACTCGTAAATGCTATGGCTCCATTGTCTTTCAGGATTGTTATGATCATAATCATTTCATACACACATCCATCCGTCTGAACCATGGCTTGCTATTGATCTACAATCAAGAGATAGTACTTCATGCATCTTGCATCCCACTTTTTCATAGTCATGTCTAAACTGGGGGCAATGCCCTTAATCTCATTAATGGAAGTGGATACTACATTGTTTTGTGATTCACTGAGTTCTTCACTTCAAAACTATCTCACAAATTCCAAAAACATTTGAAAACTATCTCACAAAATCCAAAAACATTCAAAACTGTCTCACAAAAGCCAAAAACATTCAAAACAATCACCAACATACCAAAAACATTCAAAACAATCACAAAATCCAAAAAAATCAGAAAACATCAAAAATCAATCAAAAACATGGCAACACGTTGTACATACTCATCTAAGCAGACACCAAGCAAACACTGTGAAAAACTCAAATGATGATCACTTATCAAAACAACCAAACAATCAACATCAACACTCAAAGTGTCTTCAACAAGCATGCATCCTTCCTTACCAAAACAAAGACAAGATGATATTTTTCTTTGACAAGAAAATTATGTTTAAAGCTATCAAATACTTGGTTGATTTGTGGGTTATTTATTCATATCAGGTTCCTACAGCATTGTTTGTGTATCTTCTGTGCATTATTCCGATGAAGTACTGGGGCATGTCCTAATGGTGTCTACGTGGGAAGTTCACTAAGCTACGTGATCATAGGCAAAAATACAGTCATAGATCACTACGGCTTGCTCACTACAGCGTATACCTCGACCATATGAGCATGAACCATTACCAAGGATCCATATTCTTTATTCTTTATATATGTTGTCTACTTATAGGTACAATGCTCTTTCTTTGGTTCCTCCTACCTCATCAAAACTGGATAAAGGTTTTTATCTCTTATTATGGTATGAACTTGTCTCAAGATATGATCAGCCCAAGATCAAGGAGGATGATCCAAGTCATGCATGAAAGGAGATGATCCTTGTCTGTTCCGCAAGCAATACTCAGGTCAACTTGACCCATTATATCAAGTTGTTTGTATTAACTTGCTATATCAAAATCCATGTAAGGAATACTTAGGTCATCTTGAATCATTATGTCAAGTTTCTTGTATTCTCTTACAACATTTCAAAAGCTTGATGATGAAAAATAAAGCACTATGGATCATCATTTCATCTCATCTGTTTATATTGCATTCCGTTGAATATCGTCCATCCATTTACTCATTCATTATTCATATACATAGTTTTTTGCATGCAAGTGTGAACAAAGTTAATATATGAGAAGTTATGTGGAAATTGAGCTGGTCTTGGATACAATCACGACAGAGTACTCTGATACATCATTAGTGCATCATGCCATTTCTAAACAACCTTGCATTCATCTATCATGATCATATCATCATTACATTTAGTTGCATTTACATCAAGTGCATTTCATATCATTTAGATGCATAAAGTTACATATAGTTCATTATCATTTATTGACATTAGACTTATTATATCATTTATCATCATTTATCATCATTCATCATTGCATACATCTATTTATCTATCCATTAAGTTAAGTAAATTCATTTATCCATTTAGTATATTTTTATACTCATTCAATGCTTTTCATTTAGGATTCATTACAAACATACATTCATTTTTTAATTGCATTAAGGTGTCGTTATTCATGAGTCGCATTATCATTACAATATCATTTCACATCACCATTTAGATTCATAAACAAAACCATTTGTTTCCACATAGGTTCATATACATTATCCATATACGTTAATTTAGATATCATCATTTCAACATTTTGTACTTTACATTTGTTACATTCAACATCTAGATGCATTTACATATATAAATCATTCATTCACCGCATAAAATCCTAAAAACATTGCATATCATTTGTCTCATCAAAATCTAAACAAACATCATAATCATCATTTTATTATGCATACATAGTCATCATGGCATTACATACATAAGGCATTACATCACCAACACATCATGCACACATATATAAGCCTGCATATACATGTTAGCATCATGTCATACAACATGCATATAGACATCATGTAGGCATAAATCATCATAAAAACATACATCTAAGAATCATTTCATAAAACATACGTATAGCAAAGAACAAGTATCCATCTAAGCATAAATCATGAAATCACCATCAAGCATAAACTCCATAACATGTCATCAAAATGCATATCATCACAAAATATGAGATCTCCTCATATATATCATCTCATATCTCAGAGTACAATGAAGTCCAAAAAAAATCAGCTACCAAGAGCCATCCAAGACACAATCCAAAATGACAATATAAATACATGCATGCAAAATGCTCTCTCAGATGCCACTCTGACTAGATGCTACACCACCATCACCACCTGCTTCCCCACTAGTCCCTGCACCATCCGACCTATATCTCTGTGGAGGACCCATCAAACCCCCACTCACTCTTGCACCACCTGACCCATCTCTCCGAAGAGGACCCATCACACCCCCACTATTTTGCACCCTCTGAGACCGCTCTGATCTAGCCTACCGCATCTATGAAACTCAGTGCCCGCCAACTAGATGGCACCTCCTACTCATATAGGCCTCGCTAGTAATCCACCTCTGCACCTGCTCTCTGTATCTCCCTCACCAAAGCCTCCATAGATGACCCCTGTCCTGGTACTCACTCCAAGACCTGCACTCTCTCCTGCAACTGGATCACCTTGTCCATGGCCTGATCTCTCTCCTACAGCACTACAATCAGCTCTGACTCTCGTGCAAATAGCTGCATATCTCTGGCTGCAACCTCCGCCTCTAGAGCCTCCACCTATGTCTCGGCTGCTATAAGTCAAGTCTACAAATGTAATATCACATTATCTCAAAGATCTCTAGTGGCTCCCTCCCCTATATCCATAGGTGCCTTGCTTGTAGCTCCCTCTCCAGTGGCTTCCTCCCCTGTATCCATCGGTACCTCCCTCTCCATCCCTCTCCCCCCAATCTAACTCCTCCCTACATCAACGGTCCCTATGATATCCACAATGGCAAACTGCCTCTCCCTCTCCGCTGAACCCAACCACCAACGCCACCTCCACCTTCAAATCCAAAAACGTCCATATCGAAGAAAAAGACCATATCAGGATAGTGCAAAAATAATTATATCGATCCCCGATGACATGGAGAATGGGGTAGGCAAAACCATTAGTATTACCTATATCGATAAAACAAACTCCGAAGCATTAAGCATAAAAGTGCATCGGAGACATATTGAGACTTCGGGAGGAATAGAAAAAGGCTATTCCAACCCCCGATGAAGATAAAAGCACCTACAGGGATATCGGTGTAAATTATAGCAATAAAGTAAACATGCATTAGGACTCATCGGGACATCGGAAGAAGCAATTTTTTGCTATGCCGAGTCCCGATAGGACTATTAAGGCGGATGGAGAGTTGCTAGGAGTTCTTTGGGGTGATTTATGTCGATAACGTGGCGGACTTGGTCACAATGCGGACTCATCGGGGCATTGGAGGGACATAAATTGAACTATGCCAATACTCGATGGGACATATCGATCTATGTTTCGGCTATCGGGAGGGAAACAGGGACCAAAAATAGCGTGTTAGCGATAGGTTACGCATTCAGCCACAGCTCCAAAAATAGACATTTTTTTTGCTATTTTAGACTATTTTATGCAATTAATAGTAAATCATATTTAAAAAAGCAGACAAAAATCCCTGTGTAAAATTAATTACAAATTTATATGGGTATTTCTACATATTCATTTGAATCATTGGAAGATAATTTCAATATTACTGTTAATTGTTAATCGCCCAAGGAGTAACACGCCTAATTGCGTGTTACTCAGTGCGTACGGCGAAGTCGGCAAGGCCGCGGCTATTGCCCAACTAACAACGCATAGAAATCCATCAGAGAAGCGGCAAAACCGATAACAACGCATGGAAATCCAAGGTCGGACCTATTGGCATTACTCTCGCCGATTAAATTAATAAGGCAACGGCAGTTACATTCGAGAACCGGCAAAAACATAATATTGTCTTGCCGATAACCAAAAAGCACTACAAAAATGACAGACCAAAATGGCAGTACAGAGATACTAATAGACACCAAAAACCCAGCAAAACGGCAGTATAGACATACTAACACGTGTTTTACAGCGGCTTTTTGGAGCCAGCAAACATGCGTCGAGCCCTATATCTAACCCTAACCTGAATAATTTCAAGCTACAGAAAAACAAGAATAACCAAAGCAAAAACAAGACAATATAATTTTCACACAATGTATACAAATCTGAAAGAACGGCTACTCAAAAAAGCAATAAAACATGCAAATTTTCCAACTGTAACTCAACATACCTGTTAACCTTCACAAATGAACGCAGGCTGCCCTTGAAAACTAAGTCCTCGCTGCCTCCTTCAAACCCTTCTTTGCCTTCAAAAATGCCTTCAAAAATGCCTTCAAAAACAGCATTCAAAAACACCTTCAAAACAACATAACACTTGAACAAATGAGGGCTTTGGAGTCCTTTATCTAATTGCGCATTAGTCCATCCCTTTATGCTTGTCCCCTTTTTTCCACAACACGCAAAAAATGGCGAGAGGTCCGGTTGTACGGTCCGCCTAACACGCGGAGCCCTAACATGCATTTTTTCCACATGAGGCCGCGGAGCCGCAGAAAATGGTGGGACCCATCTATTCTGGCTCCAAAAAGATAGTACAGATTGACTAACATGCGTGTTTGTCTCACGTTTTACACAGTCGATTTTGTAGTTAATGGTTACGATTGACTAACCTGTTACGGACTAACACGCTGTACGAAAGGTCTGTTTTGGAGCTATGGCATCAGTTTTCACTGAACGGCTGTAATTGACAGATTGACTGAGTAAGGATCCACCTATCAGTAGCATGTATGAGACAACCACCATGGTTTAGAAGCCCGCGGCCTCTTTTTCCCGCCATTTTGGCGTCCGAACACGGTCATCAACACTTGCCATTAGATGTTTGTTTTCTATGGCTTTTAATGTGCGTGTTAGGCACAACACATCAGCGCGAGCCGCGGCCCACGATCCGTCATTTTTCGGCATGTCCACGTAGTTTCATGTGGGCCCCGACGTTTGAAACAACCGACTCCAGGACAACTCCACGTCATTTTCGGTGGGTCCGGCGCCTGCACCAAATGGGCATGGTATGCATGGGCTATGCATGTCTCAAACATGTTCATTGATGCATGTCATTGGTACGACAGGTCACTTTTGGAGCCAGAATAGACGCATCCTATAAACCATTGGACGTTCAAATCATCGCCGCCAAAGAGTACCTAAAAACTGGACTTCCATTCTTTTTCCACTAGCCGTTGTTTGTAAAAGTATGTTAATCTTCTTGTTATTGATTCCTTAATGTTGTTTTGGAGTCAGAATAGCTATAACCATTATTAAAATAGATACTTCTGACCTTTAACTCACTGCTGAACAATGAACAGTACTCTAAAATGTTGGATATCTTTTTATTTTTATTTGGTGAACTCTCTTCAATCAAATCAAATTTTATGAACTCTGAATGAATGTTTTTAATAATATCCATTAGGCCAAATAGCTTATGGGACCCTCGGATAGCCAGAAAAGAAGGCATGCAAAGCCCGAACAAATCCAAACTTTTAAACCTCTTTATCCTTTTCCTTCGGCATCTTGGATCTTCTATTGTGTAACTTGATTAGGAAATCTGCAACTTTTTGTATTTTTTCTTCGTCAAATAGACTACTTAAGGTGTTCACATTTAGTGTCTCAACATACTTACTCTAAATGTCACTATAGGTTAGGCACTCCATGATGTAATGCCATTCAATCTCCACCACCCCTTGGGTACAATATCTACACCTATCTTCCCATTCCTCTTTGGGTATCGTCCATCTCCCAGTTTCACATCTAAGTTGATGTGAGCTAGTCCTTATTTGAGCAATTAGCATTTTTGCCTTCCACTTTATGTCCATTCCTATGTAGTTCTTTTGTGTATGGTCATGTGTATGATTGAAGTGTTTGATATAGTATTCTTTTTTCCTCCCCAACTGACTTGTCCACGTGTTTTCTTTGAATTTTTTTTGTACGTATTTTTTTATTTCTCCAATGTTATGCGAGCAGTCTTGTAGGTTAATACTTCATTTATTCATCAATTTAATGTTTTGTTTCATCCATGTGCTCTTCCTTCTGTCTAATTTATCCCTTACTGCCATTTTTGGCCAGCAATGTATCTCCATGTTTTCTAACCTCCTTAAGTAGCTTAGCAATCAGAGCATAGCTAATGTCTCAATAGGGAAAGCCCCCGCCTCCGCTAAGACAACCTCATATGGGATAGATGATTTAATCTTGAGACTGGTCATAATTAAATGCTTGTGTAATCTCTCTATTTGCCTCCATTTGCTTGTTGAAGTGTTGCCACCCCATACCTCACATCCGTACAATACCACCGAAACCACAAGAAGCCCAAAAAGAGTTTTCTTAGTTTTCCAATCCCATAGTTCTTCTCTTCTACATCTATTTTGGAGTGAATATAAGGCTTTCCATCCTCCTTGGATCCTTTTTGTTCTACATGTTTCCCAACTAAGTTTATTGTGGAAATCTAGGCCAAGGTACTTTTATTCATCGACCACTTGTAAGGTGTTTCCCTCAAAGACAAATTCTTTATGGTCCTTCTTTCTTTTCAGGGTAAAGATCATGACCTTGGTTTTGCTAGTGTTCACCTGCATCCCCGACTCTTGTCAAAATTGTTCTAGAGCCTTTAGGTATTCTTTCAAATCTTGTGTTGTTTTTGCCATAAAAACAAGGTCATCAACATATAAAAGCAGCTTGATTACATAGTTGGTCAGATGAACACCCCCACCCCCAAACTTGTCTATCCATTCCTCTAACTTGTCACTGTATCGCCCAAATAGGGTAGGAGATAATGGGCAACCCTGCTTGACCCTAATGTCACTTCTAAAACATTTTGATAGTCCCTATTTTGTTCGTAACTTAGCCCAAACTTGGTCATATAATCTATGAACAACAACTCTATATTGTACTAGAATTTCCAACTCCTCCATTCTACTCCACAATTTGCCTCTAAGTACTGTATCAAAACATTTTTTGAAGTCCACAAAAGAACAAAAGACTTCCCCTCCTTGTTTATCCCATACCTTCTCAATCAAGTGTCTGAGTGTTATGCAATGATCAATGGTAGAATACTTTGGTCTAAAGCCCGCTTCCCCATTTTCTCTCTTTCCCTTCTTTTCAGCCCAACTACTGATTCACCTTTCTATCATGCTCCCAAAAATTTTACCGAAGAGAGGATTGATCATTATAGTGTGGTAATTTGAGGGGTTATTGATCTCACCGCTTTTGAGCAAAGGGATGACCACACTAGTTGACCAATTTGTTGGAAACCCATTTTGGATGACTCCATTAAATATTCTTTTGATGTGAGGCATGAGGATTTCTAATCCCCACCTTAAATGTTCTTCCCGTATGCCATCTACGTCTCCATGCTAAAAGATGAGCAGTACATAGAAAGTCTATGAGTTCACATGGCAGTTCAATCTTAGTGCTATAAGTGTGCCATTGGACATTCACATCTTTGTTTAAAGCTTTCTCGATCCAATCAAATTATTGTACTTGCCTAGCTTAAATTCCCTACATCATAGAAAACAAATAGAATGGCAGGTCAGAAAAGGCCAAAATGAACCAGAACTAGGGGAGAGGAACCAATAGTTGTGCAGTCTAACTTCGCACTTCTCAAAATCCTATTTGGAAATTCTAAATTACTTTGAATTTTTTACAACAACTTACTTGGCAAGTCCCCTACTTATAACTAAGGTTTCAGGGCGACATCATCAAATATGATGCCACATCAACATTCTTTTTGCCAAGGTGTCCAAAACAACCAAAAAAAAAAGTGAGACCAATAGGTATGCAAAAGGGCCCCAATACTTGTGCAGCTGATGTGGCATCACATGATTGGTTACTTTTCACAACAAATGGTATATTTCATTCAATTAATGGTACTTATCATACAACTATTGGTGCGATGTTGTACAAAAGTTGGACATTAAATCAACAAGTATGGGGGTATTAAATCAACAACTTCTATCACAAAAATTGGGAAGCGCTCAACTACTGGGTCATTTCCCCAACAACACAATTTTTTTATGGACAGAGAGGCCAAAGAGGAAAATGGATATATGGCTGATAGAATCAACCTTTTCCTGCTATTTATTAATTAAATCATTGCCACCAAAGAGTGTGTAAAAGTTGACTTCTATTCTCTTTTCCAACTTCTAGCCTTTAAAATATGTACTTGCACGTCATTGAATTTGACCTGTTGTATTCTTAATGGACTAGGTACTCCTAGGATGAACATTCAAGATCTTTTTATAGAATTAACCTCATAAGAGACATGTACCAATATTAGTTATAGCTAATTTCTTATATTTACATATTTTAAATGGTATATTGGATTTTGATGTTTTTTTTGTCTTTGTATGTGACTTAACTGCTTATAGTTATTTTCTGGATTCTAAGTAATAATGACACTCATTGTAGGATTATGTGCACAAGGGTCAAAAACTACACATTTCAAAGTGTTACTTGATACCTACTTAAAGATGTTTCGATAACTGTCCACTCAAAATTGTCAAATACTTGTGGACAAATGTCCTAGTAGTTTTGCACAAGTGTTATAGTAGTGGTGCACAAATGGGCCAATTATGGACCAAAAAAGCTAAAAAGTGATTGGCTATCGGTACACATGAAACTTATTAATGAACTTTTCATTATCATTCTCTCCTTTAAAATTAGTAATTGGGAAGTTGAGTGCACAACGAGTGCACTGCTATTGAAACGTAGTCCACCACTGATGCTCTTCCCCTAGATGAAAACACCTTTGCATTTCTTGTCATGGATAAACAAGTTAGATTAAGAAGATGAAATAAAATCCATTCATACTAATATAGAGAGAAAAGCCACCATAGATTTACTAGTTAAAAAATTCAAGCAAATAATAATATAAACATTAGTGATTTCTTGGTGATCTTAATTGTTAGTTGATTATGCAATCATGCCATTTAGTACCCTATTTTGGGTTGTCTGATCTCTAACCTTTGTGCTTTATATTAATAAAAAATTATTTTCTGAAAAATCTGAAAAATGAGAAGAAAGGAAAAAGAAAGGTTAAAAAGTTGTCTTGTATGAAAAGTGATATAAAAATACCTTGTGTGATTTGGCAATATGATATGGGTTTGTGTATGATCATGCAATAGAAATTACATGCGATGTGGTAGTGTAATAGTGTTCTATGTGATGTAGGTAATGTGATCAACATTCTTTGCAGTGCACTACTTTGACCAATGTTCATGCAATTTGACAATGTGATAAATGTGAATATGTAATATGATCAACCACCAAGTAATGTGAAAATGTGATAGATATTTAATACAATCAAGTTTCATCTAGATGCTATGACAACTCTTTAACTAGTGCAATTTTTTGTTGAGTCTTTGTCTAATATGTAAGTCATTATTTGAAATCTCAACCATAAAAAATAATTAGTAATCAAATGTCCCTCCCCTCGAGTACATAGATAATATGAAATGATATGAGCATAAATAAATAAATAAATGTAAGTATGAAAGCTCACATATAACATGCTAACATGTATCATCATATAACAAGCATGTAAGATCATAAATTGGTGATAAGATGCATCAAAGTATAATTGTTCTCCTTGTTAGCATTTTTATCATCGATATCTAGTATTTGTCAATCTAATAAAATCTAAAGAATGAAATGACAAAGAACATGTTTATTTTATTGACGTTTAAACACAAACAAATTGAATGAATGTTGAAATAATAGACATATCTTCAATCTATATCTAGGGGAAGAGCACCAGTAGCCATCATAGCTAACTTCGTGCACCCACAAATCTTAAATGGTACATCGGATTTTGATTTTTTCTTTTTGGTTGTCTTCATATGCGACTTAGCTGCTTAAAGATATTGATTGTTTGGGTAGTAACGATGCACGTTGTGGAATCAGTTATGCGCACAAAGGTCAAAAAGTACACATTTCAAAGTGTCGCCTGATACCTAACTAAAGATGTTCCAGTAACCGTCCACTCAAAATCGCCAGTACTTGTGGATGAATGTCCCAATAGTTTTGCACAAATGTTCCAATAGTGATGCACAAATGGGCCAATTATGAACAAAAAATTACCAAAAAATGACAAAAATGATCGGCTATTGATACAAAACAAATTTATTAATGGTGTCCTCACTATGACGGCTATTGATACAAAACAAATTTATTAATGGTGTCCTCACTATGACGGCTATTAGGGAATCACTATGACAATAACATGACGGTTATTGGAACTATGTCACCTATTGATGCTCTTTCCCTACACCGTACAAACAATTCAATAAAATGTTCAGTTTGGTAATCTACAAATAAAAATGAATTATAGAATTGTCTTACAGAATGTCTGAGAGAAACGTAAAATCTAATCTTTATGATGTTGGCATCAATCACAATTCATTGGTTCGATGGAAATCAGGTCTGCAAACAGTAGTATGAAATGTATTTTTCATATCGATGAAAGTCTTTTATTCTTCCTTGATCGATTGTATAAACTTCTTCATTATCATCGAAAACACATACAAGTGTTCGCATGTTTTACAAAATTTATAATGCTTAACTCTTTTGGTTAAGTATGATAAGTACGGTAGTTGACAATTGTATGTGGCAGTTAAGATCTCCTAACCGATGTGGCAGTTATTTAGTCAGTTAAAACTTCCTTGCCAATGGAAGCATTATATAATATGTATTGCTTGAGTTCGATGGAAGAGGCTGTGTACATTTTAGTTGGCAAAAGGGTGAGAGAATGTGTGAAAATCGCTAGACAGAGACGTCTTGTGTATTCTGTAAATTCGATGAGAGAATTGTAAAGATGCATCATTGATAAAGAGCATTAAGTCTAATGTGAAATTAGTAGTGAGCAAAGAGCATTAAGTCTGATGTGAAATTAGTAGTGAGCAAGGAATGGTTTGACTGAAATTGTCAAAACAATAGGTGTGTGTGTCGTTGAGAAAGAGAACATGTATTTATAATAAAGGAGTGCAAAGTGTTATGAGTATATGGACAACTTGGAATGGAAGATTAATGATATTAACAGTGGCAGTTTGTAGTCTTTATTCGCTGATTACTATTTTCATGACAGTACATTCTCTAGAAGCTTATACACATCTCATCTCCAGTGATATAACAGTGACAGTATTAAAGTTCTTATTTGCAGGTTACTATTATTGCGACAGTTGACAATACTCCATTTTGAGAAGTTTTGTTTGCAGGTCTCTGTTCTTAAGAAGTGCATCATTACTCAGAATATCCGAAGGTTGATTAATATTCAGACTGTAAAAGTTTGTCTATATACTTCTATTGTTGTAAAGTGTGGTGCATTTGAAGTTGAAATCAGTAATATTTTGTAACTATTGCATTCTTAGAGTTCGTGCTTTAGGAATGCTGAGTTGGTGCTCAGGTTATTGAATTCTGATTTTAAAATTTGGTGTTTTGATAAGGGATGTGGTGGTTCTTTGGGGTTGGTGTCTTAAAAGACTGTAAACATTTTAATTGTGAGGTTGGATTAGGATAGTAGATCTTATCAGCATTTCTCACCTTGGTTTTTTCCATCCTAGATTTCCACGTAATTCTTGTGCATTGTCTTCATTTTGTGGTTTCATTTCTTTCTGATTTCAGTTTCAGTTCCTTTCAATTTCAAATTGAAGTTTCTTAAAGATCATCAAAAGTTTAAATTTGTTAAAGGATCAAAAGTTCATATCTTCTATTGATTCACCGTCCCCCCTACCCCCCATCAGAAAAAGAATTGTGTTCTACACCTCCTTGTTGTAGGTATGGAGCAGTATGTCGTTATTGATGTCAAGCCATGATACATCTATACAAATACACCTGTGAATAAGGGGAAGATCAATGCAAATAACCTATTGTTGGCATTGTGTTGTCATTGATGTCAACTGGTATAGCAAACCGGTATATCATGTTACCAGTATGGATGTCTACCGGTATGCAAGATGGAGATTCTTGAATGTTAGTGAGAGATTGATGGCATGGTGTTGTCATGGATGTTACTGGTATGCAGGCAGGAGATGTTACCAGTAAGGAGATCCATCGATAAGCAAGTATGAACAAGCAAAAGACAAATTGAAGGGAAGACAAACAAGAACTGAAGAAAATAAATTAAGTGGTTGCTGGATCATACAGTTTGTAGAGGTGAACACAAAACCGGGAACAATCTGGGATGACCTAACCGACATAACAGAGAACTACATGACATAAAGGTTAATCAAATAGTGTATACCGGTAATATGTTTGGTCGGTGACTGAGTTTGAACCAACACAAGCAAATGAGTTGGATGTTGATAGAGATAACATGTGGACTCCAGATGGCAAACATGCAGTGGTAGGTGAATAGTGCATCGACGAGGTTGTTGCTGAGTAGGTTGATATTAAATGTCGACTGCGAAAATCACGGATCGGATGCAGAGGATTGCGGTTCGAAGCGGATTGAAAGGAAACAACCAGGTTGACAAAAATCAAGGCTGATGAATAGGATCCAGTTTGCTAAACATAGCATCCCAGTTGGATTTGGTTAAGTGTTGTCATTGATGCAAAGGATAAGAATTTTTCAATTGGCAAAGATAAGAAAACAAACAAGAAGGTAAAAAAAAATGCAATCCACTTCTAATTTCATAGGACATGAAAATTCGTCTCCTAAGGGAGAATCATCTAAAATGATAATCCTACCAAGTACATATTGCAAGAAGACATGACATGAATAACATCATTTTTATAAGAAGTATATCGATACTCAAAACTAATGGAAGAAGAAGTAGGATAAGGTAAAAGGATACTAAATACTAATAGAAGAAGAAGCAGTAGGATCAAGATTAGGGAAAATATGATACTATTAAATAATGTGGACAAAAAGATAAAGGAAATGGATTAAGGATTAGGGATATGCAATGCCAGGTGCAATTTTTGGTAAAGGAAAATATGGAACTTCAAAAGTCAATCAAGAGAAATGGGTTAGGGATCATTAATGTGGTGTGTCTAATCTGACAAGAAAAAGGGAAAGGAAAATAGGGTAGAAGACTTTCAAGGTTCAAAGTTTGGTTTTACAGTTTTACCACATACCTCATACCTTTTAGGTATGATGGTATGAGTAATCCTACGAGTATTGGTCCAACAAGGATGAAAGAATATAGGAAGTGGCATGAGGGAAGTTAGCAAGGAAAATACAAAAATCTAAAAGTTTTGAGACTTGAAGGAAAAATAATCCTCAAATTAGGAATTGGGAATGGTGAATACTCAATGCTGAAAGAAAGGAAGCATGAAAAGTAGTACAAGTAGAAAATAGTTGAGGTTCATGGATTAGTCTTATAGCTTAAGATGCACATGATTATATTTAGACCTAAAATCCTAGTGCCAAAGGCAAAGACATGAGAGGGAGTGGAAGCATGGGGAAAGCCATGATAAAGTACCTAGGTAATGAGATGTCTAAAAGACTAAAGTAGTCAAAGGTCTTAGACAAAAATGGAGATAAAGACAAAGACATTGAAGAGAGTGGAACCAAGGGGGGAAGCCATGATAAAGTACCTAGGTAATGAGATGTCTAAAAGACTAAAGTAGTCAAAGGTCTTAGACAAAAATGGACATGTTAGGTTTCAAGGAATAAAGGGAAATAATACTAGAAAGAGGAAACTTATAAACCCAACAAAGACTTAGAGAAGTAGACACAATCACCCCCCTAAAACTTAGAAATTTGTATAGTTTTGATATATTTAGGCAAGTGACAAGTATATAGTGGGAGACTAAAAAACTACAACAAGAACATTTTTTAATAAGGGGGGCCACTAAATAAATTCTTAGATTGGTTATAGATGGTGGCCAAAACATGGATCTATTAAAAAATGAACCATTAGACTTAGATAAACTTGCATTTATTGATATAGGCCCCAACACCACCTATAGAGAGGTAAGACAAAGATATCACATAACAATTATAGGGACAAAACTATAATTCTTTGATCAAATTTCAATGAGGGACTCTATTGGCAACAAAATCAAATTGAAAAAGAAGTAGAAGCACACTAGATTCCTTTCACTAATAATGGTATGCAACTTAAAGTCTCAAAAGGACAAACACCAATAAAGTGGTTCCCTAATTTTATTTAAAATTAGAGATGGTGTTGCAAGACATAAAGAAGAAGAAACTTTATTAGAAAAATTTCCAAAAAATTCAAAGATAAGCAAACTAACCTAGGAACCCATATGTTAAGGTTTATCATAATTAAATCTTTTCAAAATAACTTCTAGCAAGAAATTAATCATCATGAATTAAGAAAGCTTTAGAATAATCCATAACAAAATGTGTGTGCAAGTTCCTCTTCATAAAATCAATAAAATGAATCATTACAAGTTGAAATTGCAACAATCTTAGATATGAATTTTCACTGGAGTGTGATAATAAACATATACTCAAAGATTCTTAAGAACTCTAGTAGTTTTTCTAAAGAACATGTCTAGAAAACCAAAAGTAATTGCGAACTTTTCACTATAGGGGTAGAGAAATAATTTATTTCTTTCCTTTTCTACACATTAAATAAATGCCTTGCATCCCCTACATCTTGCATCTCCTAGGCCAATTTCTTTGACTTTGCCTAGATCTATTATGTCTATGGATGTGATCTATCTCCTACACAAAGCACATAATATTTTATGGCCTCAATCAAATTATGCCATGAAACCTTTTTAATTTCTTTATTTTTCATTAATTTCCTTACCATTTTCTCACACCACCTGCTCACTTCTACATAGATGTTTGAGAGAAGAATGAAAGTCACACCTCTTTTAAGATCCAAACTAAAAAGTCATGTCACTGTAAATAATCGCAAGTTTATATTCATATTTTATCTGTAAGAAACAAGAAAACAAATCCACCACATTTTTAAATAGCATATGATAAATTTTATGCTTTTTCTCAAGATAGTTAACACAAGTAAGAAGGTCAACCATACAAGAATAATGATCAATTGCATGCGTAGTGCAATAAGGATTAATCATGTGATTGAAATATGCACACAATAAGTTGATAATATCATCTATCAAAAATTCATTCTATACTTATAGAAGCGAGAATTAAATTAAATGTCATGAAGAAACAAGTGCCACGTAGAGGGCAGTACTTGTCATTTTAATATAAAAATAAATGTAATAAGATAAGTATATAACATTTTTATTTATGTAATTATATTTGGTTGTTTGAATTAACTGATTTGATTTACATAATTTAAAAATAGAAATAATTAATCTAGTTTGAAATATAATTGAAACTTAGAAATATATGTATTGTTAGTTAAAATTATATGTATTGTAATTTGATTTTAGAAAATGAGATTGTATTAGAAATAATAAGACATATTATAATATTGTCTAATTCGATTCCACTTATAAGTGATATAATATTAAACTACATGAGAATAACTCTAACTTAACTTCATGAATAATTTTAATATTATAATAAATAATTTATTGTTATTCTAGCTATTATATTTTTTTTATAATTTAAAAATAATCTTATTTTATTATGATTTTTTTCTTTTATAGATAAGCATTAGGATTCTTATATTATTGTATTTTAATTATTATATTATTAATACATGCTAATTATCTACTAATAAATACATGATATATTGAATACAATTCAAAAGTTAAGTTTGGATTATGGTTAAGTTAGAGTTATGTTTTTTTTATATTGTATATATGTTTTGTGGATGTCTAAAATAAATTTGATAGTGGATTATTATATTTTAGCATACCTAAAAAATTGCCTAAAAAGTTCATTTAGATAGTGGATCTTGAAACTTCGCTAATAAGATGCAAATTTTCCAAGCCAATAGATTGGAAAAAAATATATATAATTTAGAAACTTAAAAATCACGCATCTTAACTTCATAAAAATTAAAAAAACATATATCAAAACAAAAAAATCATAGTTCTAATTGGTGGACAAACATTTGAATAATAATGAGTTAACAAAAAACAATGGCAACTGATTGCAATAGTACTAGCCTAACGACAACTACTAATAAAACTTAAAACATGTATTAACCAAACATCTTAAAATAAAAGTGAAGAGCGGGCATGCACTAAGGATTTGCACCATACATGCAAACTTTACTTCAATGTGAGACGCCTGGTAGCCAATGAACATGGGAGTATGAAATGAAGAGGGACTTGGAACTTAAAATGTTCCAAGTCTATGGTCGTCTAGTTTGAGATTTAAATCAAAGCAATGCTTTATGAAATATTAGAGGGCAGAGTTGAATAAATTTGTGTAAACTCATTGAATGAGCTATGTCCTTTTCTTCATCAAAATCACCATTTTGTAAGCTTTTTTTGGGGGTTCGCACATTTTGTACTAGGACGTTCTTTAGCATTTTCATTTCCATCAATTTACCATCTAGAGCATGCTTCTTAGGCATTCTTGAGCTCTTGATGACAAGTTTAATTCTTATTAAACTATTCATTTAAATATGTTTTTTTCGAGGTACTTTCATCTATAATTTATTTTTTTGGTTTGCTTTTGAATTATTCATATTCATTTAACAAAAGTATCATAATTGGCTAGAGATTCCCTTTGGAGTGATTCTTATAAATATTTGTCTACCCTTAATGTTACCATTTCCCAATTTTCTATTCTAATCATATCCCCCAATATACTTTCCAAATCCTCGTTAGAATCTTAGAAACCCCTTTCAAATTGAAAACCTAATCCCACAAGCCCTAAACTCCCTTCATAAGTTCTCCAAAATTATGCAAATATTAATTCCATTATTTCCATTTGAAGATCACTTCAAACCTTTGAATCCTTCACAAATCATGCTTCAAATTCTATAACATCAAAAAGTTACTTGATTGATTGATCAAATTATCATTCGAACAAATTGAGATGGCTTCAATTTTTATATGGATCAAGCACCTAATCTCACAATGCCTAAAATCCCTTCATAAGTTCTCCAATATTATGCACACATTAATGCCATTTATCCTATTTCAACATCAGATTAAACCATTAAAGTGCAAATCAGGCTCAAAATCACACACTATCAAACTAGTTAATCATTTTGTCAAATTATGATTCTAGTGAATTGAAATGGCTTCAATTTTTTTTACCAATTGAACCCTAGACTTGTGATTTAGGTCTCAAGCCAAGATTTTAAAATATGATATTATTTCTTGTGAATCAAAATCTACTTTTAGGAGTGAAAGGGGAGTGATATCTCTTTTCAATGGCAGGCACTATTGATATTTTGAAAGAACTCGAGACCGATTCTTTTATACATGTACAAGACTTTGAACAAGGCAAAAACCCTTTTATTTCAATAATATTTCAATTTTACAGTCTTTTAAATTTTATCATTTCTTCACTTGGCAAGTTTTTACTCAACAAGGATTTTAATATCCCATGGATTTAAGTTATCATGGTACCTTTTGTTTCAAGTCTTTTTTTCACTACAAGCTTTGGGATTTGGGAGGATGGAGGATATTTGAACTTTAGAGCTTGAGGTCTAAAAGGATTTGGATTTTATTTAATTTTTTGAATTTTTTGAATTTTTAGATTTGGTATTTTTAAATATTTATTTTTTATGTTTTCCAAATATTTAAGTTTTTGGTTTTTTTTCCAAGATATTTAATCTTAATTATTTTTTTAATATTTAATCTATTTGTTTTTCTTCAAAATAAAGGTTCCAAATATTATTAGAAAAACAACAAAAATTTAGAAGGCACGAAAAATCAAAGAACAACACAAAAAATGAACACAAGACTAGTTGCCTTAAGTTCCCAATGACGATTGGATAATTTAGAATAGTCTTAAGATTTAGTAGTAACAAATCATTAGCTTAAGGATTGCAACAAGACATACATTTGTGTTATGAAAGAACAATGCACTTTGATCAAGATTGTTGTACAAGGATTTTTAGCAAAGCTCTAAGGTCCTTTTTAGTATGTATGCGCAACAAACTATGGATGTCATACGCATACATTAAGTTTTCATAAACCATGAAATATTGATCAGCTATTTCCGGATTTGATTGTGTGTAAATTTTTACATCAACATTTTGGATCACACTCTACGATCCATCATCAAGTTGAAAAAAATTAGTGAACATGCAAAAGTTAGAGAGCATGCAGAAGTGATATTTCACTTCTCTCCAAGTTATTTCATCATGATGATGGATCACAAAGTGTGATCTGAAACGTTGATGTAAAAATTTACACACAATCAAATCCGGAAATAGCCAATTGATATGGATGTCATAGTTTTCAAATTTCAGGGTGAGCTATCTTAATGCTATTTTGCTTCTTAAACATTTGCATGTTTTTGTGGAAACTAACTAAAAGTTATTGATCTATTTTGGTTCCAATATAAGGAATGGCATAGCTATATACTTAAATAAATCAGAATAGTGAATGCCATATGCTATTAGTAGTCATTGAGATAAAGGATTTTGGAAAATTCTTAGAAAGCTAGGGATTTGAAGATGTTTCATTTGTCACTATGTAGATTGTAAGAATGTTTTAGTTTTCTTTATATAATAAGTTTTGAAATACATGTAACTCAATAATAATTTATATAGTTCATAGTGTTTAAACATAAAATTATGACTTGCAAAAATAAATTAATCAACATAATGTAACATTTGAAAGCATTATTTAAATAATAAAACTTTTGTATGTTATAACTTAAGCAAAAATAAAAAATAATAAGTTCTAAAATTAAATAAAGTTAAATTGTGTTCAACTTTCATTCATTTTCTATTTACTTAAAAAATTTACTGACAAAAAAATTATAATTATATACAACAATACATCACTCATTATAATTTAAAATTGGTGCAGGAGCACCCGGGTGAACTAGTGATCACAACCACCCAAACATATTCTTTTAATTATATTTTCAGATTTTTGGTTGTTTTAGTTTCTGCTTGGCATCTGTCCATCAATCTTTGTAGAATTTTATTTGAAGACGATGATAAAATCAAATATAAAGATATTAAGTTCCAAACATGGATGAGGACCATTTGATAATGATAATGTCCGCATTAAGCAAATGCAAGTAGCCTGTGTTTATTCTCCACACCAATGTGTAAATGAAAGGTACGGAAAAGGGTATGGTCATCCATTAAAGCATAATAGAGAGAATTTTGTTAGATGATATAGATGTGGCTGCCTTGCTAGACATGTATAAGCTTGCGAATTGCATATGTAAAAATGGTTATATGGTTATCGAAGGGTAAGAATAAAAACAATACTGAAATTGGTCTGTTTGTTAAAAGTGATACAATCAATGCTGAGTTTGTGACTCTTAGTGTTAGGATGAAGAAACAAATTAAAACAAACAGCAGATAAACAAACTTAAATAACGCACAACACAGACAATGAGAACACACAGATTTATCGTGGTTCGGCAATTGCCTACATCCACACTTGAAGCAGGGGAATCAATCTATTAATCACCAATCTGGTTTTACATATACATAGCTGCAATCAGCTCCATAAATTAACCTCTACAAATGAATTACAATCAGCTCTTAAAGAGCTTGCAAAGAGAATATGAATAGCCAAGAGTTTTGGCAGAAAAATGAAGGTGTTTGTTGGACTTCACTTCCAACAATCTCCCACTGAAGGCCAACGAACTGCTGCAACAAGTAGATTCCCCCACTCAATCCTGCTATCAGTTATTGGAAAGGCCGAGAGAAGCTTGGCAGAAATCGAACTTCTCCCACTTAACTACTTTAGTGAGCACATCAGCTACATTCATGTCAGTATGAATTTTATCTACATGAAACTTGCCTTCTTCGACCATATGGCGAACATAATGACTGCGAACATCAACATGTTTTGACCGCGGTTGAGATATCTGATGTTTAGTCATAAAAATGGCACTGTTGTTATCACAAAACAAAGTAAAATCTGATTGCTTCAAACGCAACTCGCTGAACAAGAGTTGCAACCATACCATCTCTTTTGCTCCCTCAGAAAGAGCTATGTATTCAGCCTCTGCAGTTGATTGAGCAACTGTATGTTGCAATTTTGAAGCTCAACTGATCGCTGCCCCAGCAAATGTGAAAGCATAATCTGATGTAGACTTTCTTTTGTCTAAATCATCTGCAAAATCAGAATCGGTAAACCCTTGCAAAACTGCCTTGTCCTTTCCAGACCATAAACAAAAATCAGAAGTACCCTTGAGATACCGCAAGATATACTTAACCGCCTCCCAATGTGATTTGCCCGGATTAGCCATAAATCTGCTCACCAATCCCATGACATGAGCAATGTTCGGTCGAGTAAACACCATAGCATACATGAGACTTCCAACTGCAGATTTGTAGGGAATTTTATCCATAAACACCTTATCTTCTTGTGTTTTTGGACACAATTGAGAAGACAACTGAAAATGAGAGGCTAAGGGTACACAAATAGACTTAGCATCCGTCATACCAAATTTGTCCAAGACTTTTTTAATGTAGTCTTGCTAAGATAGTTTGAGTTCTCTGTTTTTTCTATCCCAAAAAATAGTCATTCCTAGGATCTTCTTTGTTGCCCCTAAATCTTTCATGGCAAATTCCTTTGCTAAGTGAGTTTTAAGTTCACTCACAATCCTCATGCTTGTGCCGGCCACTAGCATATCATCCACATAAAGGAGAAGAATGACAAATTCACCATTAGAAAGCTTCTTGTAATAGATACATGTATCAGACTCGCTGCAAGTAAACTTGTGATCAATCATGAACTTGTCAAATTTAAGATACCACTGTCGGGGGGCTTGCTTAAGCCCATACAAACTGCATTTCAATCTACAATAAAGGTGTTCCTGCCCATTTTTAATGAACCCTTCCGGCTGATGCATAAATAGTTCCTCATCAAGATCTCCATGGAGAAATGTCATCTTCACATCCAGTTGTTCAAGTTCAAGATCCCAGGCTGCAACTAAGCCCAATATTGCTCAGATGGTAGTCATTTTAACTACTGGCGAGAAAATTTCTTTGAAGTTGAGGTCTTGCTGCTGAGCATATCCCTTTACAACCAGTCTTGCTCGAAATCTTTTGTGACCATTGGCTTCATCTTTTAGTTTATACACCCATTTATTTCTTAATGCCTTTCTGTCAGGTGGAAGTGGCACCAAATCCCATGTCTGATTTCTCACTAGTGCGTCCATTTCTTCGCACATTGCAGCGTGTCATTTATCACAGTCTGTATTTTTACAAGCTTCTTTGTATGTTGCAGGCTCTGTTTGATCATAGATGAGCAAAGAAGGTTCAGCTTCTTCACAAAATAGTAAATCATAATCGGAGAACTTTGCAGGAGGTCGCCTCTATCTGGTTGATTTCCTCAATTGACTCTTTGTGTCACTAGTAGAGTCATTCAATTTATGTAATCCCTGTTTATGCAAATTCACATCTCTCCCATTTTTAATTTGCCTGGTAGTTTTTTTGACCTGTGGATTTTTGTCCACATTGGATGCAGACAAGTCGCAGGAATGTGGACCTACAGAAGCATCTTGCTCTACCTGCGTTGGATGTAATGGCAGAAAGTTGGGTCTGCATAAGGGGGCTGCCACATCACCATTGGCAGATTGGACGAATGGTGGTGGCAAGGAGCCCGCGAAGGCAGGTAAGCGTAGGGCAAGATGGGGTGGGGAGCCCATGGAGGGAGGGCCTACGTGGGGCTCACGGGGGAGACAACAGGGAGTGTGCATGGAGGTTGCAGAAGCTGCAGGTAGCTCGCGAGGAGAAGGAGAGGAGACTGCGGGGTGTGGGGAAGTTGTGTGGGGGTCGAGGGAAGCCTATAGCGTTGGCAGGTCACGCGAGGAGTGAGGGGATTCGCAAGGTAGGGGAGATTGCCGTGAGGGGTGTGGGGAGGATGACCAAAGAGTTGTCCAATGGATATCAAATTCCACTTCAATTTTGGGACATGGCAAACATCTTTGAGCAGCCATGTTTTACCACCTTCTAATGGCAACAATACATCCCCTTTGCCTGTAATTTCACAAGCTTTGTTATCTCCTAAGAAAACATTGCCAAAATGACCTTCATGGTAGTTAATGAACACTTCAAGACATGAGGTAGCATGATAGGAGGCACCGGAATCAAGCACCCATGAATCTGAAGTAGTGTCGGTTGTTGAAAGGATTAATATACTATCATCTTTATCATAAACTGTATTTGCTTCGCTATCCTGCACCCTCTCTTGTGCCTTTTTGAAGTTTCTACAATCCTTCTTCACATGACCAGCTTTGCCACAAAACCAACATTCACCATTTCTGTTTCTAGACTTCTATCTCTTTGCTGATTTTGAACGTCTATGGTAATTATTTCTGCCTCTATTATTACTTCTACCTCTATTATCGGTGGTGACCACCGTTAAGGCTTCACTGGATGAAGGTTCATCATTCTTTCTTCTCAAATCCTTGCTGAGAAGAGTAGTTGCTACATCATTAAAAACCAACTTATTTTTACTGGATATTGAAGTGCTAACTACTGTTACAACGCCATCTCAGCTGCTTGGTAAAGAACATAATAACAGAACAGCCTTGCTTTCATCATCTTGTGTCATCCCCACCAAAGTCGCTTAACTAATCAATGTATTGAATTCATTGATGTGGTTTGCCATAGCACAATCTTCCTTCATTTTCAGTTTGTACAAGCGCTTCATAATAAAAACTTTATTTGCAGTCAATGTCATTTCATACATGGTTCTGAGTCTATCACATACATCTTTTGTTGTTGCATCACCCGTGACATTGAAGAGAACATTATTGGACAGTGAGAGAAAGATTGTCGCTCTCGCCTTCTTGTCCAATTTCTCCCATTCTTCATCAACCATCCCAGTTGGTTTCTTTGCTTTCCCTTCAAGCGCGAGTGAGAGGTCTTGCTTTATTAGCAAAGACTCCATCTGCACTTTCCATAACCCAAAGCTTTGATTGGAGAACTTCTCTATCTTCGATTCTTCCATGATTCTGGAAATTCAAGCACCAAAATCTAAACAGCGATCTAACCTCGCTCTGATACCCCATTGTTAGGATGAAGAAACGAGTCAAAACAAACAACAGATAAACAAAATTAAATAACGCACAACACAAACAATGAGAACACATAGATTTATCGTGGTTCGGCAATTGCCTACATCCACACTTGAAGCAGGGGAATCAATCTATTAATCACCAATCTGATTTTATATATACACAGCTGCAATCAACTCCAGAAATTAACCTCTACAAATGAATTACAATCAGCTCTTAAAGAGCTTGCAAAGAGAATATGAATAGCCAAGAGTTTTGCCGGCAAAAGGAAGGAGTCCGTTGGACTTCACTTCTAACACTTAGTGGCGAATGGAAGTTTTTTGTTACAGTTATAGGAAAGAGTATCAATTATCGTTCATATAACTATTCACTCTGTGCACACCCAACCTTCTAGTTACTATCTTTAAAAAAACCTAAAAAATAAATAACTAAAAGTCCATTAATAAATTTCACATGTATCAATAGTCACTCATTTTTTAGCATTTTAGAATCATAATTGGCCCATTTTTGCACCTTTATTGGTACCCATAAGGTACGACTATTAAGGCATTTGTGCATAAGTACTGTCAATTTTAAGTGCACATTTATTGGGACATCTTTAAATATGTATTGGATGGAAAAAAAATATTTTAGAACCTAAAAATATTGACAATATTATGATTGCAAGAAATGTGCAAATGGATTTATTTGGCTCTAGAGACTTCCAAGCAAATGATTTGCAGGTATAAAGACAAATTTCGTTACCTGTGCCAATATCCTTCCAACGTAGGAGCCTTAGGACAAGGTGTGAAAATCCACCTATCAAAATTGTGACTACCGATTGGGATAGAAGTTTTTGATTTAAAAAAAACTGGCGGAGAGATTATGATGGAAAGTCTGAAAGACATCCATCGAGTTCCAAATAAACCCATCAGTCTTGATTGGTTGAAATATTGCAGTTATTAAAATTCTTAAAAAATTAGAATGGAAATCGATTACCATATCCATCGATTTCCAAGGGAGAAGACACAACCGAATGTAAAAGAAATCAATGAATGTGAAAATGCAATATAACTGACAAGGTATCCATCGGTTGAATATGAGGCACAATTTTAAAAGAAAATACTTAATGAAATTAACAGAGGAATTTATTGGCCATTGGTCGCAATTCTGAAGGTGTCGAAGGGAAGATTAAGAGGCACAATGACAATGAAGGGACAGAATCAGCAAGGCATTATAAAGATTATCGACAAAAGAGAGAGGTGTGTGGCTGCAACCAAGAAGAGGGTATCGACAAAGAGAAGAGGTGTGTGGGGTTGCAGTGGTGTTGTGCAGAGTTTGGACTTGAGTGGGTTGTGCTCAGAGTTATGAAGCCATTAAAGACCCTGTTTGTAGATTTTAATGTATTTACAAAATTGAATAAATCTGATTTAGTTTTACTGTATTCTTGTATCTGTTTTGCGAATTTGGTTGTTTTAATTGTTTGAGAAGCAACTGGTTTGTCTTGAATAAAAAATTATCATGTTCAATTAAAAATACGAATGGAAATTAAAATGCTTAAAAGGGAAAATGAGGCGAAATAAGGTATGTTCATACTCTATTCTTAGTGTAATTATTTTGAGAATTAATGAAAATAAATAATAATATGAGAATCTTATGATCATTTTATGATTTCTGAATTTTCACTTTGTTCGCTTTTGGACAATTCTTAGAGTGATGAAATTTGTGTTATGGTTTTAGTGTCTAAATTAAGAATAGAATTTTAGAATTACCACTCTTTCATATTGTAATATATAGACGACAAAATCTTCAAACTAGTATTAGTCTACAGAAGATTTGCAATGGCCAAATCACTGTTACATAAGCCATTATGTATATATCTAGCTTGAATTTTGAGGAAGAAAATTTAAAGAACACTAACAATTGAACCAGCTGGTTCATGTATTTGCTACAAACCATTTGTAGTAACAACTTTTCCTTTTTATTAAATCTATTCAGTTTAATGGCCTAGCTAGTGTTATAATTTGTATTCGATAGAATCAAAACAAAAAAGATTAGAGAGTGAATTTATCTTTTATACTAGGAACTCCCATAATTTTTCATGAGCCTGAAAACCAAACAGTAGAAAAAATATGATCTTTTCTGCCAGGCATATATAGTAAATGTACACCTTATTTGGTTTTTATGTTCAATGTACACTTCGCTAAGAAAATTAGCACTTGCCGGTAATCCATGCATCGTATGACACTTTTGAAATTAATATAGTTATGGATTAATAAAGAGGTAGTTATGTGTCCATATCCTTGCATGGATCACACAATATGCCATGTGTGCTTTCCATTCTTCCACGTTCTTGCATGCTAAATGGTGGATTCTTCATGTGTATAACACAGGATGAGTCTTTTTGCATACAAGGGATAGGTGGCGTAAAACAAAAATTCAGATCAACCTTGGGCTAGTTTTGTATTGTAATCCTAATTTCAGGAACAACGCAGTTGATCTTAAAACACTATTAATTTTTCCAAATAAAGTGAAGGAATTTATTGGATTTTTCTGGCCGCTCTATAATGGGGATGATCGATGTGTAGAATGCGTGCTAGTAAATGAAACAGTGACATTAAAACCCTCTGAATCTAATCTACAATGTGCACATAATGTAATTTTAATCAAACTTTCAAGTATTAAAAATAGCATATACATATTCACATTAGTTTTTCTCTAACATACATTTGGAAAATATATATAATTATATATAATAAATATATATAATATAATTTATAATATTCAAAGTTTTTGTCATAAATATATATAATTTATAATATAAATATTGTATTATTGTTATGTTTAAAATTTTAATAACTTCTTACAAGATATACATTAACAAATTAAAAATCACTTTATCATATATATATATATATATATATATATATATATGAATGAGTTAAGATTAAAAAAATTTAAAATAAAAGAACAAATTAGCAAAAAATTAGATCTTCATAACATCAATTATAACTATTTTATATTTAAATTACAAATTTATACATAGATTAATCAAATCAATATAATAAAAAAATATTTATAAAATATATAAATATTATAAAAATAACTAAAGATATTTCTAAACATTAATAAATAATTTTTAAAAAAGTTGAAATAATCTAACAAATAATAATGCCTCATAAAAAAATCATACAACACTATATTTTACGAGTTCTCTATTATACAACACTATTTTTCTTATTTGATCCATAAATTTATGCATCATCCCTCACAATGACCTGCAAAATTGGATAAAAATTTACAGAAAATGGAAATTACAATCGCCCCCACAAAAATGGAAATTTCATTTATTTTCACCTTGAAAAAACTTAGGTCAGTTATTGAAACCAAGGAAACCCCGCTCTATTTGCTTTGTCTGGTAATTTCATCAACAGTTTTCTTGCTCTCAGAAAAAGCACTTGCATCTGAAATTTGACCTGTGGATAGTTAAAGCTTTATTTCTCTTCTCTCCGCTCACTCCTATGTTTTAAATTTCGATTTGGGCGGGAGGAGACAAATTTAAAGAAAACATTCCTAACCTTTTGACTGACCGTGAAATATTAACAGCTAAACAGAAAACGGAAACGGTGCATATCTGAAGAGGGCCCCACACTAAGTGGTCAAAACTTAGCGTGTGCTCTTTAAGCCTTGCCAGTAGTTAGACGATTTATCATTAAATAGTAGTTTGCTAACACCCTAACAAAGGGATGGTAACAAAAATTAATAATGTATGTTTATTTTGGACAGCATGGAGATGCTTTTGGTTTGTAGGTCATTAGATTGCAATATTTTTTTTGCAATTGATTAAAAAGTTAAATTAGGTTTTCGTGTATCCTGCCTTTACTGGACCTATTACCCTTGGCCGAAACTAATTATTTCACTTTTTTCTTGTAGTTGTGAGTTGCCTCTTGATGCCATTAAGATCACAATAACTCTGGAAAGCCTTTGAGCAAAATTCTCCTCCAGGATCAATCCTTAAACATTTGATCTTGCACCCTTTCTCATTTTCTACAAGGGCTTTGAACTTCTTGAATGTATCCAAGGCTTCATCTTTGGCCTTCAAAAATTATAACCAACAATTTCGTGAGTAATCATCAATAAAAGTGATGAAATATGATGACTTGCCCAAACTCTTAGTCTACATAGGACCACATATATCTCAATGAACAAGCTAAAGTGGGTGATGAGCCCTCCATGCATTGCCCTTTGGAAACCTTTCCCTTGCATGCTTTCCTTTAGCACAACCTTCACAAACCTCCTTATGTTCCTCAACCTTGGGAAAACCATAAACTAATGCATGCGAGGTTAGAAACTTCAAACTATGAAAATTTAAATTCCCATACCTGAGATGCCATAACCAACTTGAATCCTCATAAACCATATTTGCCAAACTGTTGTTATGTTCACCAAACCTCAAGGGGAACATCCTATTTCTTGTCACAGGAACAACAATGATCACCTTATTACTCTTATTCTTATCATAAATAGTACATGTCTTATTCTCAATGACTACTTTATAATTTTTCTCATATAGCTTCCCATCACTTAACGAATTGTTCTTCAATTGTGAAGTATAATAAATATCATGAATACTCTTTATACCTTCTTTTGTTTGGTCCTCCATAGCTCCTTTGGCAGAAACCTCCAATGATTTATCATCACCAAGCTGGATCTTGGATTTGAAACTTCCATCCTTTGTTGAGAACAACTTCTCATTCCTTGGCATATGGTTAGAGCATCCAGAATCTAGGTACCAAACATATTTACTAGTATTTTCACCCTTGGCAAAAGATAAAAATAAGTGATCAGGAGGATTCTCACTACTTTCTTGAGCATAGTTAGCACTTTTACCTTCTTTCAATTTGCATTCTCTTTCAAAGTGATCATACCTATCACAATGGTAACATTGAACATTTCTCTTATCAAATCTATCTCTACCTCTTCCTCTAGAACCATCTCTTCCTCTTGAGCCACCTCTACCTCTACCTCTTGAAGAATTTTGGCTTTGCCCTTTACCTTGCACTACTGCTACTTGCATCTTCATTTTTTGTGATTTGTAATTTAGAGGAAAACGCTTTGTCTACACCTTCAAAAGAATCTTTCAATCTTTCTTCATGAGACATCAGGGATCCAACCAATTGATCAAACTATAGTTTTGTCAAATCCTTGCTTTCTTCTATGATTATTTCAACATGATTCCATCTGGGTGTCAAAGATCTCAATGCCTTTTTTTATCAAAACTTCATTGCTTAAAATTTTCCCAAGTGTAGCCATTTTATTGACCACATCTTTGACTTAGACACAATAATCACTTATACTTTCAGCTTCTTGCATCTTCAAATTCTCAAATTCTCGCTTCAAGTTCTGAAGCTTGACCACTTTAACTTGATCACTACCCTGGTAAGCTTCTTGTAGAGTCTTACAGGCATCTTTGGAAGTTGTTGCTCCTAATATTCTTGGAAATAAGCTCTTATCAAGAGCTATCTGAATATGAAACAAAGCATGAGCATTCTTTTTCCTTGCTTCATTTCTTATTGTTCTTCCATTGGTTGTAAGGGCATTCCAACCAGCTGCTCCTCATAACTTGATTCAATAATCTCCCACAAATCTTTTCCGATCAAAAAGGTCAACATCTTAATGCACCAATAATCATAATCATTCCCATCAAATTCTGGAACGGGCATATGGTTAGAGTTCAACATGATTAACTTTGGCAAAACTCTAACAATAAAATTTTAACCCAAAACAATTTTACCTGCTAATTTAAAAAATAGAGTTCTCTATTTTTAGAACAACACACATTCTATATTACTGCTTGGTAAAAAGAATACAAAGGTTCCCTATAAATAGAGTTTTCCAGCTTCACTAATAAAAGAATTCAAAGTCTCAAAAAATAGAACATACAGTACTAAGGATAGAACATGCTATGCATGTATTTATTTGGTGGAAAAAATTAGACTAAAAATCTAAAATAAATACTACATGCTAAAAAACTAAATCAAGAAACTAAACCAACTACAGACATGCATTCTTGGGTGCATAGAAATAGTCTTAAAATCAACTCCAAACTAAATTTAACTAATAGCATGCACAACATGCTTTATTTTCAAGAATGTAAAAACTAAAAATCTAAGAATCCTTTGACGATGCATGATTATGCTTTTATTGGTGCGTGATGGTGTATGCATGTTGGGGCTTCCTAACTGAACTATTCAGCATCACTTATCTTCAATTAAAACCCTGAGAATCTGATCAAATCTGTACAATGTGCACATAATGTAACTTTAATCAAACTTTCAAGTATTAGTTTTTCCAAATGTATTTCTATAGGTAGTAAGATGATTTATCATTAAACAGTAGTTTTCTAAGACCCTAACAGAGGGACGGTAACAAAAATTAATGCAAGGATAAATATAATAGTTAGATTAATTTGAGTCATTTTGGAAATTCTAATTTCACATTTTTTGGACCATTTTTGTAAAGTCTGCAATTGTTTAAAGAAAATTTCATGTATTTAATAAAGTATGTTTATTTTTTACAGCATGGAGATGCTTTTGGTTTGCCTATTCTCCAAAATTTGCTCTACAATCATTGCCAAGGTCCACAATCACAACAACACAAAACAAAAGGCATAGACATGTTGGTCATACCCACAACTTATTTGCTACAAACAACACTCATTGAAGAGCTCTATAGAGCTATATACATTCAATATACATTCAGTGAGATGGCACCTGTCAACATATGCACATTTAAATAAGATGTTTTCAGACTCTTTTATCAATTTAAATGATCATTCTATTAAATATGTAGAGTTTCTTATTATCCAAAAAAGAAAAAATATTCTTATACATTAAATGAGATGACATCTGTCTCAATATTATGCATTCAATAAATAAGATTTGTCAAGATTTTTTCTGCATTTCAACGATAGTTCAATTAAATATACAGATTTTATTAGCTTTTCAAGATTTTATTTGTTTTAGGTTATTTCAAATGATTTTAAATCATTAAAGATGCATTTAAAAATACATGAACTTTATAAAAATAAATAAATTTATTTAGATTATTAAAATATGTGCCAAAATTCAAATTATAGAAATGCCCAAAAAAAATTCAAACTGGCCAATGGAAAAAAGGCATTCAATGGATGAATAAGTGTCTAGCAGATAGGCGGGAACTTAATATGACCCATGTAAAACAGCCAGCGAACATTCGAATAATTCTCAGACCAGGGAGAAAAAGTGACAACATAGACAAAAATACATTAAGAGGTAGAGAAAGGTGAGAGTGGGGACCAGGGACTCAAGAGGACTCAAGAGGACGAAGTATTTATGGATTTTAGTAAAAAAATCTTCCTGGGACTAGTGACTATGCAAGTACATAAAACAAAAGATGACGAGTAGGGAGTGGGGAGCAAGAACGTAAGAGAAAATAGGATACTTTTTTACCTGTTCAAATGACTTCTATAAAAAAAATTTAATCTATCAAATAATTCTTCAAGAGAGTGCATAGCATAGTTTACAGATGCAATGATCTATCACATCAATGCATAGAAGGAAAAGAGTTACCACATTTAAACTAGTGATCACCTTGGCCCAAGTTGAGGCAGTCTTGGTTATTGTGTGAATGATTATTCTTTTGAAGATATTTAATTGAGTGGTATTACAATTATTGTTCCCTTTCTTAACTGATGATACTGGTAGTTAATTATACTGGAAGATTGCAGGCAACCCTACTTTTACGCTTAATGGCTTGATAAGTTTAGTTTGATTTGATTTAGTACTAAGAAATTTGCTACGAGAAAGGTTCAAATTACAATGATTGGTAGTTTTTACTCTGCAAAATACACTATGAGTGTCAGTAAACTTGTGCACAAAACCATTACACTTATTTGAAGAAAATAATAATAAACATGAAAATGTGCATTTCAAGATATTGAAAATATTTAATTTTGTTCTATTTGAAGTATGTGTTTAAGGTTTTGAAGATTTTTTTATGTAGAAGGAAATCTATTTGTCAATTATCTAAATATATTCATTGAAAATAATAGATCACGATTTTGAAGATCAATGGAATACATTGTAATTGGTGTAGTCATCATTGGTGATAGGAGTGGTTTAATAAAAATTTATTTTGATATTGAGATATAAAGTTTGAAAATAAGTGTGTTTAGGATGTAATTAAGAATCTTTATCAAGAAGATTCTATTTGATACAATTGAGTCTATTTAGGGTAATTTTGCACAATAAATTTTTCAAACTGTCTTATGAATGTTTTTTATTGGAATTTTAAAGGTTGTAGCACTTTTTCCGGTACTACTTTTGGATAGTAAGGACTAACAAATGTCATTTTGAAGGCATTGGAGGATGAAGGTATTTCCACAATCTCAAGTCATCTTCTCACCTTGAGATGGGGCTTTGCATGAGAAGCATATTTTATTCAATTGTCTTGTTTTTAATATGCTAACAAATTTGAAGAATACATGTATTGTGATTTTTTATTTTTTTTAGACAAGGATTTTGGTAGTGAGATCAATATGGATTGTTACCCAACAGTTTTACGAGACTATGATCAAGAATTATACCTCAATAGACAACTTGACTAAGCTCTATCTATGCAAATATCAATATGGATTGTTGTTGAATAATTTGGTATCTATAGTTTGATTGTTCAAGGCTAAGGACTCAAGAATTCAGTTTGAGGCTACACCTTTACAAGGGTCATAAGGAAACTTGGCAGATTTCCATCTAATTTATAATCTATTTCTTCAAGGAAATATCTTCTCAAAATGTATTTTATTTAAACAAGAAGTTTTATTATGTAAGCCTTAAGGAGAGTCCCTTAGCAAGTTGGGTTTTGACATTTTGATGGTACATTTACAAGAAAAATGTAGTAAGGAAGAATATTAGCAAATGTTAGCATCAGTATAGTTTATTTATACATTGTTTGGCTTAGGCTTAGGTGATTTCAAAATAGTTATTTAAATTTATAAATACATTTTTTCTTTTATAAATTTCTATGTTGCACATCAATCTAATTAATCAAGCATTTATATTTGTCAAAAACTCAAACTAGGCATTGAAATAGGGACAAAATTCCACATGTTCATTCAAGACCCAAGATTTTGACAATATAGAAAGAAAAAAAATAAGTAGGGACGTAAGATTAATACAAACAAAAGGCTTGATAATCGAGCACTTTTATTCACATCAACATCAACCACAGACGATGTGGCAGCTGGGAATAGGGAGCTCAAGAGATAAGGCAACATTATCCGTAACTCCACTGCACCATTAACCACGGTGTACGTTTTGCTTGTAGTTAACGCCACACAGCTGTGCTACATGTGACTCGAGCACTTTTGTACCACCAACTTTTTAATAATTTTTTAATAACTGCTTGTTCAGGCATTCAGAGGTGACCACAGAAACCTTATTAAAAACTATAAAACAATAGTTCGATAGTGGATTACAGCTGCACAGTCAAAGAGGCTACAGAACAATAGTTCAGAACGTATACTCACCGCTGAACAGGGAACAATACACTGAAAATTTGATGTCGCTTTCATTTTCAGTACGTACAGTCTTCAATCAAATCAAAATTTCAAAACTCTATCTCCATTGTTACACGCCAAAAGATGAGCAGTACATAACAAGTCTGCGAGTTCACATGGTAGTTTGGTCTTAATGCTACAAGTGTGTCACGTCCCACTTGGACCAGGTACTATGAGCCATTGGACGTTCACATGACTGTGAAAAGCTTTCTTTCTCCTATCAAATTACTGTACTTAGCATGAATGTCCCACCTCAAGAAAATAAAGGCTGTAGCTATTCTGGCTCCAAAACGGTATGCCGTCATATGATGCCGAAGGCATACCATTCAAGTATGACAAGTCTATGAGAGCGACGTTCGTGGGACTCACAGATGATATGGAGAAATTTGCGGCTGTGATGACGTGGATGATGTTGCCATTTTGCGTTTGACGGAAAAACTTGCTCGCGGTTAACATTTTCCCAGCCGTTGTCACTGCGATGTGACGGTTACATCGGGCAAGGCGGTTAACATACCGTCGGGCAAACATTTTACATTTTCGGTGACCGCCAATTTTGATTTTTTTTTTTTTGAATGGCCAGGTGGCAATTTTTTTGGCTAACCCGCTTTATTGCATCCACGAGTCGACTAACATCGGTGGTCACGTGTTATGGGCACAGTTTTCAATTCATTTTTTTTGTAATTTTGAATGAAAACTCAATTTCGCGAAAATTGAAAATATATTTCTTCTGGTAGCTACATGCAGAATGCACTGATGGAGGCGAAACAAAATATTCGACCGTGTAAATTCATGTCCCCGGTTGAAGCACTGAGCGAAGGAGTTGTACTTCAATTGTAGTTATAGGTATGCATTTTGAAAATATGTGTGGCTCTGAAGGGGAGGAGAAAAGCCGACCGCATGCATAACGCAAGTTGTCTGGGTATATTGTTAGTCCTATTGTTATCACCTGTTAACACGCGGGTTTTTTTCATGTGTAGGGAGGAGGTATCGTAGCATACAGGGGGTGGTACGATTGAAGATTGTTGTGTAGGGTTATGGCGGCATCATTAAATTCAAACCCTAACAGATAAAGATAGTTTTATGATTCCTTCGTCAACTCTGTGTTTGAAATTGTAAATTTTTATATCATTTTTGTATTGCACAGGTGGTTTTGAGTGTGCCCTCGGGAGGTGTGAAGAGGCCAACGATTTGGGTGGAGGCTTAGGCTGCTGTGGTAATTTGAAACCCTAAGACATTCAATAATTTATTTTTTATTTTCTGTGTCATTTTGTGTTCTGTCTGTGAAAATTAGGCATCATTTTGCAGCATGGTCGTGTCAGGATACCAAGGTTCCCTGTTTGATTGTTGACGGCTTAATGTTGAGGGCTGATTTTTGGGATTTTGTTGAAAATCGTCAGGGTTTGCATTGTTTGTTTGCGTTTTGGTGTGTGTTAGTATATGTGTGTGTGTGTGTGTGTGTGTGTGTGTGTGTGTGTGTGTGTGTGTGTGTGTGAAGCAATACACACACACACACTCGCACACACACACACACACACACACACACACACACACACACACAAACATGTCTACTGCAATACAGAGGAAAACGACAAAATAAAACATAGATAAAAGAAACTATGGAAATATTATGCTCTGTTTCCATTATTCTCATGTGCTCATTAGATAAAAAAAAAGAAAACCTACAGTCCCATAAACCCCCCTTCAACAATGAGCCAAAATAGACGGAGGCTGCTTCAACAAGGAGCCCTTCAACAATAATGTTTTCGTTCGCGTATTAGTCTTACTTTTTCCACGTTAGGCAAATAAAAAAGGCACCATGTTTGCTATCATCAAACAAACAATAGATCAACTCCTAATTGTCAGCAAACAATAGATCAACTCCTAAACAAGAGCAGGTCACACACAGTCAAGGAATGGTTGCATCAACCAGTCAACAACCTGATTTTGAGGAGTCTGTTTGCATCAAAAGGAAAACCATAACATGTAAACGAGGTCAATACCACGTAAGAGAAGCTCAATTTGAAACAAAACATTTTACCTCGCTTTGTCTTTCATGTAGCTATTAGGTGCCTACCACTTGTATTTGCATATATATTTATTCTCGGACATGTATGTTGATGCATGTCATTGGTACGATATGTCCTTTTTGGAGCCAGAATAGACGCGTGTCATGTATGTCGATTCATGTCGTTAAAATCTCATTTTGAAGCCAGAATAGACATGACACAAGTTCGAAGCACACCTAATCACACTAGAAAAGTGCAGAATAAACATATATGCAAATATATGTGGGAGGCTATGTGTATTGTGGGTCGACAGTGGACGTATCGTACCAAAAACATGCATCGACATACATTTCCAAGACATGCATACCATGCCAATTTCTCGTGGTGCTCCGACCCATGGTATGTGATGTGGAGTTGTTGTCGAGTTCTCGGTTTTAGTCCTCGGCACCCATGCAAAATTATGTGGACATGTCAGAGGATGGTCGCGGCATGCTTCGTGGTTACCGTCGGTTTATTGTGCATAACACGCACATTAAAAGCTTGCGAATGAAGGAATCGCGTTCGGAGGGCATCCCGACAGGAAGAAGAGGTAGCGGGCTGCAAAACTTGGTACTTTTGTCAGAGAAAAAACTAGCACGAAACTCAAGTTACTTTGGCAGTGGGACGCCTCTATTGTGGCTGCAAAAAATAGAATGGGGGGACTAACACCCCATGTTTGTGGCCAGTTTTTAATCTTAGGTTTTGCATTTGATGGCTGCTTCTGTCTAACACAACGCCGTTAGTCTGTACGATTTGTCTATTTTGGAACTAGAAGAGACACAACCTCTCGGACCATTGTTCATGTACGGGTTGTGATTTGATGCAGCTAACAGCAGTAAAGCCAAAGGCTAAAACATGATGCAATTTACAATAGGAGATGGAGTTAGTCAATAACAAGGCTCAAGAATAGACAAATGGTACTGCGTGTTAGTGACATGTTATCCAATTGCATTCGTTTAATGTAAAATATAGTGTAAAACGTGTCACTAAGTTGCGTGTTAGTCGGACCATAGCGTTGATTTTGAGTTGGAATAGAGGCATTTGTCCTTGAGCGCACAACAACAGTACGAAAATAGGTGGTTGATATAGACAACTCTGGCACAACTCTGGTACTATGGCAAATGGACAGATATAATTTAGGTGATATAAATTACTTAGTGGTAGTTTATATTGAATGTTAAACTGCATTTTCATATATGAACATGTAGGTTCCTTTTATGTCTTTTGACATGCATGTACTTCCCAATGTAGACTACTAGTAACATTAGTTATCCATGCAGGTTGTTGATTTTCAAGGACTATTGAGTAGTCCCTCGACAAACGTCCAGACATTCCCAGGTTGTTTCTCTCTCTCCCTTGTTTAATACTACTTGCACTGTAATGTCCCCTTATTAATAATCTTTGGGCTTGTGCAACATTTTGAAAGCCGCTTGTTATATATATATATATAGTTTGTTGTATATAATTTTGTTATGTGAAACAAATGTATGTATAAATTTCAGTTCTTGATCATGTAATATTAATGTCCTTACTTTTACTGAATTTGATAATAATGAAAATGAACAATGCAATTGGATGATGCCTTATATTATATGTTATAGATGCACCATATTAGACAATAAGATAGAATTTTCGAACCTAAACGTAGTACGATTGTTATTTACGGATCTTCAAGTCATGAAACTAGTGTTGAATATATGAACCAAAAACCCTGATTCTTGTGAACTATGTGTTATAAATTTGTATATATTCTATTGATTTGCATGAGAGTATTAATGTTCATCCTAGTGTATTTGTATTTCTCGATTATTGATGTTTGTGATGTTTGAGAAGTACATGTGTTTGATGGTCCAACTCCGATTTGAAATGTGATTTGGGCTTCTATTTCAGATGTCTTGGGTTGGCAAGACAAACTCCTCACGTGTCTATCCTTCAAAGTGTTTTTTTCTTTTTTCTTTTCGTATCTTAAAACTACGTTTTTAATAAATAATAATATTTCCATGTCAACAAAGAGATGGAAGCTTTAGAATAGACACTCGTTTCAAAAGACTTGTGTCTTTCGAAAAATGAATTGGATGTCTTTGTACCCATTAATTATCGTCAAAGACATTGTTAATGGTAATGAATCCCTATGTATTCTCTGACATAGATTGACCATCTTGATTGTTGCACACTCGTTTTACAACATCGATTTTGCAATTAGCGGTTGCGATTGACTAACCTGTCGGTAACACGTTGTAGGAAAGGTTAGTTTTGGAGCCAGAATTGACACAACCGATCTGTTAAGTGTGTTTTGCATCCTTCTTTATCAATCCTTAAGAAATTCTAGTTTTTGTGTTGTATTTTGGATGGGGAGAACACAGGAAGCCTTTTTAACAGTGTTGGCGATGGATCATAGTCATTATTTCGTTGCAATTGCAACGAAATATGTTCTAGAGTGGAATGTCATGGATAGTTTATGGCTAAACCGTTAGTTGGGTTGTACATAACATAGCGACATGCTGACTTTGTATTGGAATGTGGGCATAATCGGTCGTGTGTTGGCTGTGTCATTTGTGGTGAATGTGTGGTGTTATTGATAGTGTGAAGAATATGAATTGCATTTTTTTTATGTTTCAGTTCAATCATGTCAATTGCGTTGCGAAAAAGGTTGAGGGAAAATGCTAATCTTGATTATGGGTTATTGGAGCTAAAGGCAGATGATCTCCTGGGAGTTGGCCGCGTTCGCTTCCCAGTGACATGTGACATCGACCTGCCTATAAGCTAAGTAGTTTTAATGGATTATGCAACATGTAGTATTGCTTGGTGTTGTAACGGTTTAGTGCTTGTGACTAGAGAACTAATTTGTATACCCAGGAGAGAGGTGGGCTTTCATATTCGGGACCAGTTCGGCATTCATATATGAAAGATTCAGGAGTTGGGCTTTCACATCTAGGAGTAGTTGAGGATTCAAATCCGAAAGAGTCGGGAGTTGGGCTTTCAGATGCGCGACCAATTGGAGATTCAAATCTGAAAGTTTCAGGAGTCGGGCTTTCGTATCCAGGACTAGTTGAGGATTCAAATCTGAAAGAGTCAGGAGTTGGACCTTCAGATGCACGACAAGTTGGGGATTCAAATCTGAAAGATTCAGGAGTTGGACTTTGACATCCACGAGTAGTTGAGGATTCAAATCTGAAAGAGTCAGGAGTTGGGCTTTCAGATGCGGGACTAGTCGGGGATCCAAATCCGAAAGAGTCAGGGGATGGGCCTTCAGGTCAGGGACTAGTTGGGGATTCAAATCTGAATGAGTCACCAGTCGGGTCTCCAATTTTGAACCCATTGTCAAGTCAGCTTCTCAGTGACTGCACAACCACAGTGGTAATTATTTATCATTGCATTATATTTTTTTTCCATCATTGCATGGCACGGTTGGTGGAAGTTGGGATTTATAAGTGGAAATGTAGATATATACACGGGCATAAAATGGATCGATGATGTGTGCTATTTTATTGAACAAAATTATGATAGTGGTTGTGTTGGTGAGGAAGATGAGGCCATTGGAAATGTAGATGACGGCGATTATACTGATGCTCGAGGCAGTGAGAGTGAAAAAGGGGATGTTCGTAGCGAGCACAAGGTGAGCATAGAGCAGGAGGCTGAACGGCAATGTGATTCTGTCAATGCTCGCGAATAGGAACAAGGAGGGGCGAGTAACAAGGAGGTCCACTATTAGTCATTATATGCTAGGTTATCTTTATAATGCTTGATTAGTGCAAAACTGAATGTGACTCTTTGTCTCTGTTGGTTGTGCGCAGCAACAGGCCGATCACAAAAGAGAACATATTAATGGCAGGTTGCACTACTTTTGTCTCTTCCGTTATTGTTCCAAAAATGGAGGTTGTCAGTTTTGGGATCTGGGGAGGCTTAATATGCATAGAGCCAGAGAACATCAACTACCATTTTTGGGGATTGCACGACACAGTCGTCAACAGTGTGGAAGTGGAAAGCACAGCGTGGATCATACGAAGAAATCGCTGATGCAATTGAAAAAGAGGGAGTCTAATATTGAATACCAAATGGGTGTACGACGCAGTATGCAAAAAAAATGTGTCACTGACCAGGTCTGTATGAAATATGGAAAGAAAACACGTGATGAGCTTCCTACCAAAGGGAAGGAAGAGATAAAGGAAGCAATACGAGTGTACGACAGCAGTCCGGTTAGGGAGGCGAGAAGGAAGAAGGTTTTAGAGTTACCGCAAAGAAAGAATATTGCAACAGAGGTAATTTTTTAGTGATAGTATTTTTTTGCAGTTTACTAAATTCCTTTAAACATGTGAAGAACGACTTATTGACGTATCCTATCCTAGTGCCCAGATTTTAAGTGACAGTGCAGGCCATGGCGAGGAGGTTTTGGCATCGAAGGCTAATCACAAAACAAATGTGCCAGTGAATGAGGCTGCATTTGTTGCATTGGGGAAGCAAAAAAAGAAGAATGTTGTGAAAAAATCAAGGCCGGCCTCAGATCATCAAACAAAAGAGGGTGCACCTATTTTGTTGGGGAAGCAAAAAAAGAAGAATGCTACGGAAAAAACAAGGTGGACTTCACATCCTGAAACAAACGTGCGAGTCAATGAGCCTGCATGTGATTCGTCGAGGAAGCAAGAAAAGAAGAATGCCACAAAAAAAACAAGTCTGACTTCAGATGATGCGACACGTTTGTCATCGAAGGTGACTGTCTGTTGTCCTGTCCATATGTGTGTTTTCATTGCATGGTATGCTTTGCACTACACTGTGTAGTACGTTGACTATTTCGTACATGTCATTGTAGGTTGATGGGGTCCGCAGAGGGAGCATGGACTATCCCGTGGTATTGGCGCAAAAAATTAAGTCAAAAACCTCGGGCGTCTATTAGGTATAAGTGTGTTTCGAAGGAGACGTCGAATGAAAAATTGGGTGCATGCAGTCACGAGAAGATTGCGAAGCAGTCTCTTGAGTTGGGGCAGATGATGGACGATACGAGCAAAGAACAGTCCATGTAGTTGCCTGATGACACCGTGTGTAGTGTTCATGAAAAACCAAGTCCAAAATCTCAGACGTCTGTTAGGAGGAAGAAGTTGAAGGAGACAATGATTGAAAAACCAAGTGCATTCAGTGGCGAGACGATTGCAGAGGAATCTCCTAAGTTGGGGCAGATGATGGACGATACGAGAAAAGAACAGTCCATGCAGTTGCCTGATGACACCGTGTGTAGTGTTCCCGAAAAACCAATTCCAAAATCTCGGACGTCTATTAGGAGGAAGAAGCTGAAGGAGACGACGATTGAAAAACCGAGTGCATGCAGTGGCGAGATGATTGTAGAGCACTCTCCTGAACTCGGGCAAAGGTTGGAGGATAGGTGCAAAGATGAATAGGTAATGTAGTGCCATTGTGCATGACGTGTAGTGCTATATCATGACATTGTGTGTTATACTATACAGTAACTCTTTTTTTATGCAGTCGGTCGTGATATTGGACGAGAAACTTCAAAAGTCTATTTCAAGGGAGAAGCTGAAGGAGACGGTGAATGGAAATTTTAGTGCATGTAGTGGCGAGAAGATTGCAGAGTAGTCCACTCAATTGGGGCAGACATTGGAGGATAAGAGCAGAGATGAACAGGTATTGGGCTCTTCTTTTGGAAACAGGCGGTGAGGGGCAGTGTTATACTGGAGAACATTTTTTATGATGTTGTGGTTTGTGTCCATTATCTGTGTTCCTGTTATTTCCTTAGTCATGTAAAATTCATCGGCCTTGGTCCAGTAGTGTTCGTAGGTGTATGGGTTTAATGTGTACTTACACTCCTGTACAATGTGTCACGTTTTGTAGCATAATCCGATAGAAACAAGCATTGAGAAAGAGTCTGGGGGAAATGATGATGGATGTACAAATGCAGACCGTGACCGTGATGGGGGCAACGGGCTGCGAGAGATAGCTACTCCGGTACTGTTGTACTGCATTGCCATGAATTCATTTGACTATGTTTGATCGACATGTATAAAGAATTTTATTTAAGCGACTGTGTCCACTCAATACTGATGCAAGCAACCATGGAAGACAAAGAAGAGTGCACCAATGAAGATGCTCACATTGTTGTTGTTGGAGTTGAAGTCCACCTACTACTAGATGGGGCAGTGGTTGGGGAAGGCGTTGTTGATGGCCTGGGGAAGGGTATAATGTGTCATACTATTCCACTCCCATGACATTGTGCTAAATTTCGCATCGTCAAAGTCTTTGATGCAAATGCCCAAGTCCTTTCATTGATGTCTTATCGGATTCCCTAAACTCGTGGGCGGTGTGGCCCATTGAATACCTAGTTTGTTCCCCACCCTCGGTAAGTTTTGAAGATGACAAGATCCCCTCCTCCGTCTTTTGATTCCATCCTTTACCTTATTCCAATGGAATGAAATAGGCAGCACTCGTATGATGTCATTTGTATGTGGCAGCATAAAGTTGGCGAAAGTGTCCAGCCACAAAAAGAGAATGTTAAACGTGGCCCTGTGATCAGATGGGTAAGTCACAGGCTGCGATCACTTGGCAGCACCCCTCTTGAGTTGCATAAGAATGAGAAGAAGCGTAAAGCGTTTTATGGTGCCGTCAACTCCATTGCACAATCCAAACAGCGGAGGTGATAATATTCTTTGATCATAGTTGTTGTTCCTCTTTCCAAATATTTAGAGCGAGATACTGTGGTGGAAGTTCAGTCTTGATAGATCCCATTCAAATGGGATTTGGAGATTTTATATTGACATGGCTTTTACCATAGCATAGTTTAAACCCTCTCAATTATTGTTTATGTCTTAGATGAATTGTACATTATTTTCAATCTTTCCTGCTATTTTAAGCAAAATAATTGTAAAGGCTTGATTTGTTGGAATGTTTCATGGTGATCCTGCACCATCAACTACCCTTTAATAACTTCACAAACATTTCTTTGGTGCGCAACATTTTTAATAATGATAGTGGATGGTACAATAAAGTCGATGATAGTCGTTTACTGTTCAAGTTTTGTGCAAGGTCTTTGTTCAATTTTTGTTCAAGGTCTCTTATATATTGCATATGCATAGGTTTTGGTATTGTGTACCAATAGGGTCCCTGCAACTCTTTTACGTATACAGATGAAGTGGAATGTTTGATTGAAATTGTGAACCTTGTGCTCTTTCCACTGTAGCCTACGACAGTTGAATATACCATTGTTATTGTTTGTTTTTGAACACTGAATCTAAAATGAATTAACAACAAAAAAATAACCAAAAACAAAATCTATTAAAATACACCAGACTTCCATTATAGTTTCATGGAAGATGTGTAATAAGTTGGATACAGGACGAGGAGTGCTGACTGATGGAGTTATCTTCCCAAAACATGGATTCCCTATTGGCAGGTAACCTGCCACCCAAGTGCTCAGTTTAGTGAACATGTCAACTTTAGTGAACACGTCAACTTTTGCATTGTGCATAATGTTATTCATTCCAAAAAATGCAACAGATAGCAGCTCGTTTCTTGTTGGCATAAACAATTGTTTCTTGCATTTTTCATGTTGTCTTGCCCACCTATCTACAGATACTTCTTTTTGGCTTTGTTTGCAGGAATGGCAATGGGAAGACCATAGACAGGAAAAAGAAAGGGTGTCGAAACATCTATTTCGCAGAATGGAACGCCTGCTATGAATTCAAAGGCGAATGGGACGGCCGATGTTCTCACCTCCAACGGTGGTTTAGGGAAGTCTGCAAGACAACCACCACTGCCCTTTACAGACTAGAATGATGGGATGGACAAAATGAAGTTTGACGCCATGCAAGTAGAATTGCTAACGCAGAAGGTCGAAATGGCCCACGCTGAAAATGAAAGGCTGAAGGGGATTGTTTCTGATCTTGAATGGAGACTCACTGAAGTGAAAAGGAGATGCACCGAACTCAATAAGAAATGCACTGAACTCAATAAGAAATGCATGGAATTCAATAACAAGGTCATGGACTTGAACGATAAGAATACGGACCTTGAGCTGGAAGTGCGTGGTTTGCAGATGGCGAATGAGAGACAGGAGGTAGTGCGTGAGGCGTGTGCTAAAAACAACAAAATCATAAGTGACCAGATGCAGGGGATGCTAGATGTTTGTGCGCAACACGCTCAGTATTGGAAACAGAGGTACGCGGACGTGTTTGCCTCCATAACCGATGAAGATGATGGGAATGATGTGCCTCCCCTTACTCCGACAACTGGGGGAAACAAAAGTGATTTAAATACTCAACCTCTGCCTCTATAACAAGCCTGCACTGTTACGAAGTTTTGTAGATGTATATTGCTGAGTCCTGTTCAATAAAACGTCAGCAGTGGTGCAGACTTTTTGTAATCAGACATATTCTTTCATTTAGGAAGACACTTTGTATGCTTCATGAATGGTTATTTTCAATAAACTTAATTGATCAAAGTTTTTCTTTATGGCTCTTTTCTTCAGGAGCCCTTCTTGAACCAGTTGTAAAAAAATATAATTTGGCTTTGCCACCTTGTCAAAAAAAATAAATGTGATTGACTTCACTTAAACATCAATGGTTAATGATTGGTTTGTTGTACACTTTTTCATGCTTTCTGAATGGTTCTATGTGGATTTTCTACACATCTTGTATGATGAATGGTTTTTGCACTTCTCTTAATAAGTTAATATGACTTCCCAATCAATGTTTGCAAACCAAGGCAGGTGAATCTATACCTGAAACCTAACTGTAGGTTAAAAGTTTTTTTATAGCGGACTTAAAAGAGCCACTAATTGTATGATGGCAATTTTTCTTAACTTCCACCTGCTTATAATAGTTGCTTATAGAAGACTAAAAAATGCTTATTTATAAATGATTGATAAACTGAATCACAAGTACATAAGATAGCCTGCTCAATGAGGTATTCTTCTGCGTAAATATTAACTTCCATCTGCTTATAATAGTTACTTATTGAAGGCTGAAAAAATGCTTATTTATAAATGATGGATAAACTGAATCACAAGTACATAAGATAGACTGCTCAATGACTATTATTCTTCGTAAATATTAAATATAGATCAATGAGTATTTAACTATTTAAGCTTTACCACACGAAAGGTCTGTTTTGGAGCCACAATAGCTTTAGCCCACACGAAAAAGGTGTAGTATAACACGCAGGTTAGTTCTACTTATATTTTGTAAACAAAGAAAATCAATTTGAAAATAACACTTCATATATATGTGACAAGTGTTATTCAGTCGTCTTTGCTGATTCGCTGACTGGTTGCCCGCCAATTCCACGTCATCGTCTCCCAGTGAAATCGACTAACACGGCGTGTTAGTCGATTTCTCTGTTTCACGGCGTAAAGGAAATGGCGGCCTGCCACTCAGCGAATTAGCGAAAAGGACTAACGCGGCATGTTAGTCAATTTCTATGTTTTGTGGGCCTAAAGGAAATGGCGGACGTGTCTATTGTCACTCCACAAAGACAGTACAGACTGACTAACATGCGTGTTACTAAAAAATGAACTGATATGGTAATGAGTTATATCTTATAGATGACCAGTGCCTTCTTTGTTGTTTGGCCTACAAAGTCTTTATATTTCTTCAGGGCTTATTGTGTAAACTTATGAGACAGTTTTTAAACCCACCCCTTTTCGCATGTCTGTCAGTTACTATTTCTTATGAGATCTACTTCAATGTTTATATTGTAAACTGTTCGAATGAATTTAACCCTAACTTTAAGAGTCCATCCAAGGAAGGAATACAAGGAATGATTACAATTCACAACTAAATCCTTTTTCATCGAAATCCACAATATTAAACACAAAATTTCACTGGAAGAACACAAATAACCTTATCTCCTTTACATAATTTCATAAGCAACTGCTTGCAGAAAATGTAGTCATCGACACCATATACACAAAGGAAAAACAACTGATTGTATTATATTTCTTCGTCAAAATAGTACAATGGTGAGCCTACAGCTATAATCTACTTCTTTTCTAATGATCCCTCTAATATTACAAAAATTCCCTCGTTTATATGAGAGTATACATCTTCACCAAGAGGTGTGACTTTTCAGTACATAGCTACTAACTAATGCTTTTGTTAACAAACTGAAAGATAAACAAATTTAGTATCCCTACATGTTCTGTGTAGTTGTCATCCTTGTACATTACAATATCATTTTTCATTCTCCTCATATCGGTTTCAATCAGGAAATAATTGGAGCGAATGTGATTCACATAAGGTGACAAATCTTTGTCCCGATCCAATCCTGCCACTACTCGATCCTTGTCATTAACAAACTCTTCTTTCCATTGCTCTAGCGACACCAATTCACCAACATTGTAGAAAGAGGGCACCCTAGGGGTATTCCCATTGTCCAATCTCTGAAGCTCTTTTCTCAATCGATCTGCAAATTCATCATGTGACTTTAGGTAAGTCTCAGCTTCAATCCTCTCACCAGGAATCATTAGACTGTTATCAATCATCATCTCTTGCAGCCGTGATCTGAGCCTCTCATGCTCCCTCAAAGCTGTTGTCATCCCAGTGTATGTCTTCCAATAGTTCTCTGCGATCAGCAACACACTCCTGAATCTATGTTCAATTATTTCATGAACAAGCTTATCCATCTTCTACTGCATTTTTTCTATTTGCTGAGATGGCTTTTCTGCCTTCCTTCTCCAATATATTGCATCTGTCGAAGCATCCATAGAATCTTGGTCAATACCATATGACATCCCTGTTTCACTGGTGCCTGTCTCAATCTACAGTAATCTTGCTTGCAGTCTTTGCTTCTCTTCATCAGTTTTTTCATATAGGCTCTTATATGTACAATTCTCCCTGACAAGAAACTCTATTTGATCTTGATTCAGTTTAGCCACATCTAAGTTTAGTTTCACAGTGATTCTAGGGTCATTCTTTCCAACTTGTTGTATCATCAGCTGTCCAAAAGCTTCTTCTGTGTCAACCAGTGTGGGTCTCTTATCTTTAGGATAGAGAGCCCAATGTAGAAGAGCTTTCTGATCTGGATCATATCCTGATCCCCTGAAGATCTTGTCAATTTCATCTGGCATCATTTGTTTATTAGGATCCTGCTTCTTCAAAAAGCCATCAAATAACAGGGCAGACTTCATGTCCCATCCAAAATACAATAGCACACCAGCCTCCTTAAGCAATTGTCTCCCTTTCTTAGGTGACATTTCTTTCATCATTAGATCCATTTCCTCTTGTAGCTTTTGGACTTGTTGTTCTTCATTGCTATCCTTCATGATATTTCTGATCTATAGTCCTTTATGTTGATATAGGAATGTGGTGAACTCTTTGGAGGCAATAAAGTCACTATCAACAATGAAATCCTCATGTTCCAGGAATCTAATATCAGCAACTTCCCGGACATTCAACTGTACTATTGTCAAATCCATTTATGCATCCCCTTCATAACCAGGAGGGTAGTCTTCTCTTGGAGTGAATAGGATGACACCAGATGTAGAAGTAGGGGACATATGAGCTAAAGGTTTTGTACTTCTGATGGTATCAATATACTCCCCAAAGACATGAGGTGGAACTCCTTCAAGTATCTCCAGTTCATGCTCCATAAGTTTGTTGGCCAACTCCAAGGGGTCCTCAATATTTTGCAATACATTTTCATCCATTTTACCTCTGAAAAGCTTCCATTTGTAGGCTTGCATCACCTTCTCAAACTTTACTCTTTTTGCTCTGGCCTCTTCTCTACCAATGTTCTTAATGAGATCATCTGGCAGATGTGACTTATGCTCTCCAATCTTTAGCTTCTGTGATGACCGGGTTGTCCTTATATATCCCTCAGGATCAAAATTTGTCCTTGGGTCCCCCATCGCCATGCCATAATAATCCAACTTTGTCTGCAACAAGCCATAACTTTTGGAACTTTTCACAATAAAGTTTGGAAAGACTAACAATCCAAGCACAATTGACTGTTTTCCATGGCCTGTCAATTACTCTGCACTCACAATTGATAGTAGCCTTACAATTTCCAGGCAAGCCACTCTATTAGGCACTATAAATGGTAATAGATATGGTCTTCCTTCAAACCCGTATACCCTTACTTGTGTGCAATCTAAAAAACAATACCAATCTCCCCAATTATGGTCAATTGAGGAATCTTCACCAAAATCCTTAGGTCTCAAGAACCTCTAAATCTCTGGTGCAAGGGCATGGTCATATGGACAACCCAACAATCTATACAATGTCTTAACAAATAACTCTTCAAAATGCCAATACTGATTATTTTCATATCTCTAGTCCCATGAAGAAACCCATAACTGCACTGGTTTTCTCACTCCAACCTTGTCATATGCTTTGACACATAATTCTTCTGGCCACAATCCTTCATCTTGGCCAACATATAGCAGCATATGCATAAGAAGGGAATAATGCTTAAAGTGCACATTGATTACATCCCCTTTCAACTTCTCCAACCCATGATTGAGGGCTTCAACTAAGTAAACAGAAAAATCAAAGAAGTGGGGGTCTCTAGACTGCAAATCAGCACAAATGACCATGACTGCAATATCCATTAAAGGATGGGCTTTTATCCCTAAGACCTAAGCAACACAGTAATAAGTGTATTTGAAGTAAGGGTGGAATGAGTTGACATCATAAGGGCCTTTATCATCCTCACCTAATGGCACTAAAGACCCTGCATTTCTAGGCCTGTGTATGGGGAGCCTCCATGTTTTGTAAATGTGTTGTAGGTTGAAATATTCATTTGTCAGTTTCTTGAGATCAATTGGTTCCTCAAACCCCCAGTCTAACTCAAACACATTCTCGATAACCTCCCTCTAAATGAAAGAATCGGCTTACCCATATAGTTATTTATGGTTCTAGTTTTAGGATCATAATTGTTTGCCAAGGCTTTCATGAGCTCCACATTTACAAAGACATTAGCCACAACCAGTTTGCCTACGTTTAATCGCCTTAAATTATTTATAGGCTAAGGGGCAACTCTTTTGTTGTATCCATATACGAACAATTCATACCCCCTTAACTCGGTCCATGTGTCTCCAAGATCCTCAAATCGGTCCTCCACACCTTCCTCGTCAACTTTAATCTTTTTAGACCTTAAACTGGCTGATGGTCATTGGTCAATCAAATCTTGGGCCAAAGAAGGCCCTTCCTTTTTGTGTCTCTTGGGTTTTTCCTCTGTGGTAAGAGGTTCCTTCCCCTTTCTAGTTTTACTAGCCTTAGATGATGACTCCATTTGAATTTATAAAGGGGCTCTGGGTATGGACAACTTACTCGAAATTTGTGAGCCTTCTCTGTGAATTCGCCCAATTTCTACTTCTAGTTCGTCGCCTGTGAATCCCTCAATACTGTGTCCTTCGATATCAATTCATTACTTATGGTGAATTTATGCTATTAGTAATGGCAGTTCAACAATGGTCACTTGGATACACGTTTGAATTAAATGGTGATGTGACCTCCCTGGGATTTGATTCTGATCTTCGCGGCAATCAATAATCATTTTGATGAGAATATGTCTTTCGATCAATAATTTTTTTAGTCCATCGATCTTGTTGTTTCTATCAAAAAACACTTTTGCTTTGAATATTATGTCGATTAGGTATTTTCTCCCCTCATTGAAGTGTTGTACTCGATGATAACATTTTCCTTTTCACCGATACATATCCGATATCAATTGGGTTCCATGTCGAAGAAACCTCAGGCTTCGATAACTTCCCTTATCTTTCTATCGAAACACATTTTTCTATCGACATCATTACATCCCTTCGATGAATGAGTATATCATTTCATCGAAGCCCTTCTTTCTTCGATGACTTGCTTTCATCATCATCTCTCATCGATGAACTCATTAGTAATCTCCTCGATAGAACTCCATCGATGAAACAATACGTATCGGTAGCTTGTCTTTTGGTCTCCTCGAAACTCATATCCTATCGATATCCTTTATCGATGTAACTTCCTTCTGTTTGATCGACATTATTCTTTCGATAAGAATGTTTCTTTTGGTGAGTGTCCTATGTGTTGGGCCGATAGCATTATTTCCTCGAAAGTATTTTCCGTCGATGAGACCACTTTTACTTTCTTCGATACTCTTTTGTCGATGGCATCATTGCTTTCAGTGAGTCTTCTTTCAAGTTCATCGGTGTTCCCTTTTCCTTCGACATCCCTTTTATATCGATGAGACATCGTTGGGTCTCATCGATACCATTTGATTTTGAATTTTTCGATACAATGCCATCATACTTGTTGGCCAACTTATAGGTTATTTTACTTTGGAAGGAAAATGATGATTTCTTCTTCTAAAAATGGACGATTTTATGATTAACCTGCCACTAACCAATGGTTGCGCTTGACTAACCTTGCACAAACACGTGAAACTAACGGTTATGATTGACTAACCTTGCACTAACACGCGAAAATAACTGTTGTGATTGACTAACCTTGAACTAACACGTGAAACTAACGGTTGCGATTTGAGTACCGGCTGGCGGACTTTTCCTTTTAGCACACGAAATGGCGAAATAGACTAACACGCCACGTTAGTCCTTTTCACTGATTCGGTGACTGCCTAGCCGCCATTTCTGGTTGTCTCTATTCTACCTCAAAAATGAACCTTTCTTAGAACATGTAAGCGACAAGTTAGTCAATTCCAGCTATTAATAGTGAAATCGACTAACAGAGTATAGAGGGACTAACACACGTGTTAGTCGCGTGTTTTAGACAACATAATTTGTACTATATGTAATTTATGTTAAATTTTTAAGTTTCCTTGTCGATCACTTATGATATTATTTTATACTATATGCTACTCTTATACGTGTTGTCTTTGATTGTCTTGCGCCATTCCCTTTGATGACATGTAATGGATTGTTTATATTGTAACAATAATGCATTTCTAAAACCTAACCTCCTTAATTAATCTTAATTAATTGATATATCTTATACGAAACATTGACATTCTTGCATCATCATGAAGGAGAGAAAATTGTCTTCAATCCAAGTTTTCACAATTTACACATCTGCATTTCATATCTCACATATTAATTTCATTGCATATCAATATTGCATTATTACATAAATCAATGCTATTCCTTTTAGAGTAGACTTAATGCCTATCACATGTTTAGAGAAAGAATTATGTTTATTAGATTATCTGCATTCCATATCTCACATCTTAATTTCATTGCATATCAAAATTGCAATGCTTATGACATGTTTAGAGAAAGGATTATATTTATTAGATTTAAATTAACTTATAAAGTGTATTGGTTTGTAGACATATAAAGTGCATACAGACAAACATATAAATTGTAATCTTAACCGACACAAACATATAAATCGTAAACATTGGAGACAAACGACGTACAAAGATCGACTATGTAACCATAGAAATTAACTGTTTTATAAAAAATAGCATAGTCATATAGGAGCAGTTATACAATTTTAATTAGAGGACCTCCTCTGCATTGGGAATCTACTCTGTATCCTTACAAACCTCCCTGCTGGCCGTGGACTACCATAACCTGTGAAAATGGGGGTGTAGTCCATAATAAGCAGGTTCTATGGAAAGAATGTCGTGACATCCTTGATACTGTCATCGAAGTATGGCACCAGGGACCATCCACGTCTCCAATGGGGTCTGTCAGCACAGATTATGTGAATCCGAGGGAGAGTGACTGGCCAGTACGCAAGGGAAAAATACACTGGTCATAGTCGCCTATACAAAGCAACCGTCAACGGAGTCGACAATATGGCGAACGAGATCACGTCTTCTATGTGGACAATGTACATATTGTCCTCAGTATAATGTCTTCCCATTCGAATGGTCCACTTAGCGGCCCGTCTGGGAGTTATTGTTCTGATAATATCTAAAAAAGCGATATCCGGGAGGCGCTGAAATAAGGTAGACTCCTCGTCGTTCTCTGCCAACCTCTCTAGCAATCTGTAGATACATACGATAAGAGTGCTAGTAATATAACTATAGCATTCAATAAATGTAAGACATAGGAGTATTAAGCACTAAAAAAATGCAAGACATAATCACACCATAAGAGTATTAATTATTTAACTAGACCATTCAATAAATTGAAGACAAAAGCGTAATACTGAAAATTAAGTTGCATAAAACCTGTGCCTGTCGCCCGACGTGTATGTGAACGCCATTTAGTGATAAAACAGGGCGAAAGAACAATGGACCTGCATACAAAGATACATTATAAAAGATGGTTAGGGAAAGTTATAGTAAATATTACAACGCAACTAAAATAAACAAAGTTGTTCCATATTACGCAACAGGTTGAATGAAGAATGGCTAAAAATCAAGCACATATGTGACATAGTTACAAACATAAAGCTTAATCTGAACAAGTAATACCAAAATTAGTATCAGTGAGGATCATTGTGTGATCCCTCTCCACGTAAAAGACCATGAAAAGCCAATCACTGACGAGGACTCCTATGGCCAAGTGTTGAAGGGGTGCCGAACACTACCAGACATAAGTGTGGATCACTTTCACTGACTACAAGACATAACGACTAAATAAACGCGTGCAACATTCACATATTTAGAAAACACTTACAGGTGACACTAGAGTACCAACCTGTATCAGACACAACCGATGCAGTGGCAAGGACATGCGGTTCCGGTGCTTGGTCCAATTGCCTCTTTCCCCTTCTCCTCCTAGAAGTCTCAAAGGGGAACTCAAAGGTGACAAGCTGCTGAACATCATGACAGATCTCACTTCTAGTACTATGCTTATTTTGTCGCCGATTGCGACGATGGACCCGACTTGCACTAAACCAAGGTCACATACGTTCGGTGGTTGTATTGGCTGGATCGGTAGACGGACTAAAATCAAATGACATGGCACCGGCATTCTGAAGATCAGACATGAACCTATCTAGATAGCCTACAAATGCCATTAGTTTATCACCTGAACCCGACATTGTTTGCGACAATATGTTTAACTTTATGTTTTCTTCATTCCACATTACGGTGTCCACATCCTCTAAATTTGTATGTGCATTAGAAATGGTATCGACGACAGGTTCAGGTGTTGGGTTTTCATTAGTATTAGTAGATGTTGGAGTCGACATAGGAATAGGATCTGTATGAAACAAGATCTTAGGGTGAAGTACACATCTTTTAAGTTAGCAAAAATCAACATTCACGAACATCCACTTACTCGGAACACATGAATCGTGGAATGAATTGTTCATCATTGCAACAACCTTCAACGCATGCTTGCACATGTTTCCTCACAAACTCCACAGACATTCACAGATGTAGAAGTGATCCCCAAATTTCCTAACCACATACTAGTTGCACGAGGACTGAGTTTTCACCCAGTACCAACTAGGAGTAGTGTCGTCTGGAACACAATTGGCATCAGGAATTGCCTTTGCCCTCTCCATACTAGTTTGAAAATGTGTCAACCTGTAGTTTTTGATAAATCCAAAATGTTGCAATTCTCGCTTATGCTGGTAGAATGGTTCCACTTTATACACAATCATAAAATACAGATTGTCCATCCTCCTCGAGCATGTCTTTTTATCATCTCTTAGGTGCAGTGACTTCAATTTTCCATGGTATGATTCGATGGAATTATTTGTGTCCTGGTTAGCATGAGCAAAATTCTTGAAGTTTTTCTCCCACATAGCTGGCCCAAAAAAAAAAATTGAAATAAAGAAATTAAAAGTAGGAGTAGGATGTCAACTACTAAACAACAACCAAAATGGGTAACAAGTCATAAAGCCACCACTCGAATCTAATGTCAAACTCACCGATACGGCCTTCTCCTTGACACCATGTGCTATAGAAGTACTCTAGAAAATGTGGCTGATCACTAAATTTGGCAAAGAAAGTGTGCAGCTCCTCCACAGTGCTCTCTTCACTTTCATGGATTGCCATCATTATCGCCCCTAGATGGTGAAAAATGTCCATTGCTCTTTCCTTCATTGCATACTTGTACACATTCTTCAACCATGCTCGACGCACGTGCCAAATACAAAGTATGACACAACATTCAAAAACACTCTTGTTATGAACAAAACATTTAATTGGGTTGAGCCGGGAGCCTAGTCATTTGAAATAAAACGTAGAGCAGCGTATCATAATGTTTGATTTCATGTAGACAAAATATCGCTCTTGCACTTACTCTATCGCTTGAATCTCTGCACTCGCATCATCCGTGATAAATGTATTGATCCTCCAATCAGGCCTATTTTCCTTTTCTCATCTCCGCAACTCCATCAACCATACCTAGATATCCTCAATCTTGTTCCTTGATGTCACAACCCATGCAACAGGCACCCCCGATTGCTGCTCATCGAAGACGAGACACAAATACAATTGATATTGTTTTAAACAACAAATAGGAAGATCATGACCATCTATAGATCAAATGGGCTGCATGAAAACAGGTTAAGTTCGAAGAGACTTACCCCGTATTTGTTTGTTGTGAATGTTGAATCCATTGAGATGATTAAGTCATGTGAGAATCGTACCATCATGTCAAGCATCCAAGCCTTTTGTATTCCCATAATGAAAGGTCTCTCGGCACCTTGTGACTGTTGGAAAAAAAATAAATTTGCCTCATCCTATTTTTTCCATTCTAAGATGCTAGGGGCATCCTGCACATGCTTTCATGACCGAATAGAATGGACCCTCGTCACCGCGTTCTAAACATCCTTGCGTGTGATGAATGAATCTCTTTTCTTCAACATGTCATGAAAAATGGGATCATCAAGATGTCTGTCCACAATAGCATCAACGCTCACATCCATCAACAACAACCTCTCTATATGATCTTTGCATTCATCGGAAAGGTTTGGGGCAAATTGAGACCGCAGCTCATTGCTGCTATCATCGACGCCATGACAAGCTTCACCACTCTTGTCTACATGCAACGGTTGCTTCAATATCAAGATGGCCACATCTGGCCTACCATATAACACCTTAACAATGAAGTGGCATGTACAACCTCTTTTTTTCTGATATGTCCACGCCCGCTTCTTATTCGGCGACTTTTTCCTATTGTCTTCTGGTCCATATGAACACCAATACCTTCAAAAACAACTCTCCTATTATCAACAACAGTCATAATTTCATTAAACATAGACAAAGAATAGGAAAGAATGTGTCTATGAACCGGCTATACATCTTTGTTGTATGCGTGTTGTGCACAGCACTATCATGCTCAGTGTGCCACTTTTAGGGGAATTGGGTTTCAACACCTTCGTGCAATGATTCCCCTCTAATGAATGCATCCAATCTACCTAGTGGAATTGCTGCACACAAGTCTGTCATTGAGTCATTTTCGACACAAATTAGCGTCCACTGAATATCCCTTGAACAGAAATGACGCAAACCTTCACCACCATCTTGAACTTCCAATACCATAATGTCCTGCCATTTCTGGTGTTTTCCCATTCTGGTCCTGCACATATCAGAGAAAGAAAGAGATATCGTCAACAGTAAACAGCCACAGTGATGATATCTTCAGTGTGATACTATTTTTAGATATTGGTTGCTGTCAAATGTGTTTGCCATGATATTGGTCACTTCGCACAAATAACCAAAGCTACTTTACTGTTAGACCTCCATCCTGTTAGCACATATTTTTACAAAATAGTTTTGTGCTATATATGGACACTTTTAGTTTCATCATAAGAGCATTTACTGGTGGATTGTATGTACAGGTGATATGTTGCAGTATCTTCATGAAAAAGCATCAGTTTGGCATATTGAAGGGAATGTTGAGTGCTATGGCATTCTACCAATCCTCATCTTCACAATTACTTTCATTGCACAAGCACTTTTGGAGGATCAGCATAGAGTAGGGTCATGAACATGTTCACAGATGTCATTGGTATGTGTTGGAAATGGACGCCTCTATTCGCTCGAAAAATACAGTACGGATTAACTAACCTGCGTGTTAGTCGTGTGTTTTACACTGACAATTTTGCATTTAGCATGAGCGATTGACTAACCTGTCAATAACACGTTGTTCGACAGGTCTATTTTGGAGCTACAGTAGCCGAGGCTATTTGAAATATGCCTCCAATTCACTTGACCTTTGTTCATACTCATCGGTTTAAATCTGACCAATGAAACAGTCTGAAGAAACTCTGCGAGCTCTATCAGCACAACCTCTGTCGATGACCTGGACATATCAGAGTATGTTTCGGCTATCGGGAGCGGTCTCGGTCTACTATATTGATTGACTAATAGGCGTGTTAGTCGCGCATTTTACACCATCAATTTTGTAATAAACAGTTGCGTGTTAGTGACAGGTTAGTCAATCTCAGCCGCGTGTTAGCAACAGGTTAGTCAATCGCATAATGTTCGTTGCAAAATGGGCGGTGTAAAACTGACCAATAACACGCGTGTTAGTCAATTTGTACTTACATTTTGGAGCTTAAGGAGCTGGGATTAGCAGCTTTGAAGTCATAGTTATACCGATCCATCGGAGAGAAGACCATATTGGGATAGTGCAAAAATAGTTATACTGATCCACGATGACACGGAGAATCGGAAGGCGGCACCATCGGTATTACCTATACCGATAAAACAGACTAGGAAGCATAAAGCATAAAAGTGCATCGGAGACTCATGGAGACTTCGGGAGGAATAGAAAAAGGTTGCTCCGACCCCCGATTAAGATAAAACCGCCTGCGGGCATATCGGTGTAAGCTATACCGATAAACTAAACATTTAGTGAGGACTCATCGAGATTGGTGAAGCTATTCTGGCTCCAAAACAAACCTTTCGTACAGCGTGTTAGCGAGAGGTTAGTCAATCACAGTTTTATTGCAAAATCGATAGTGTAAAACGCGCGACTAACACACCTATTAGTCAATCTGTACAATGATTTTGCATAACAGTTTGAAGCTAACAGAGAGATTGAAGCAATATTAAACTACAGAAAAAGGCAAAACTAACAACTATAGATCAATACTTCATGTGACATAAAATTTATATTTGAATACATCAATACTTAACAAACATTGTGTTAAAAGATTGGCAACAGTGTGTAAGAAGCATTAGCTCTTTACAAATTGTAATATCCACCATCCCTCATCAGTACATGTAGATGAAAATGACATCTTTAAACATAAAAATATTGGCTACAAAATGACCATCGAAGGCGGTCCATGCACATACAATGGTGAGCCATTTCTAACATAGTGTCAGCTGACACTTTTTCCTATTTACCATGATAAGATGTTTTATAACTTATCTGATAACTACCTAAAATAGTGTTACTGCTAATTTTACAAAATTAATCCTATTGTCTGCAATAAGGTCATAGAAGTGTAGCGAGTGACATATGCAAAACAGGAAATTGTAGATAAACAGCAAAACTAACTCCCAATGTATTGGAGTATGGCAACCATGTTCTCTCCAATCTCCATTACTTTGACAGCGGCTGGTGCTGAGAGCCAGTTATTATTGGAGTTCAATAGTCTGCGGAAGGGATCCAGATTCCCATTCTTCGCCCCTACCCTAAACACCTCCCACACCTCTTGGATGAAGTTCTTCCTCCTCTCCCGTGCTACCCTTTTTTGGGCAATTTCCTCGTCTTCAGTGTCTGACTCCTCCAATTCAGAGGAGATGTAGTTTGTGTGGTTAAAATAAATGCCAAGGTTGCATACCCAACAATCAGAATCCAACTCTAGAATGGCATTTCCTAGGGCCTGCCCATCAGACGAGCAGACAAAGTCGTCGATCCTCTGTATGGTCACTTCCTTTGAATCGAATATGTCAACCATAGGGCAAATGACAGCCTCATAAACAAACCCATCACACCAGTGTCGATTACCACCCAATATACCATTAGCCACCCACCATACAACATTCTAGAGCACATCGTTTGCTTGAAATAGCCAGCTGCATTGGGCCTAGATCGATTCCTCTCTACACAGGCAACTGACACCAAAATGATGCACCATCGGTTCAGATCGAGACTTCCAGGCTTAAGACTACAATCTAAACCATTCCTCATATAAAGTTTTGAACTTTCCAGAGAGGTCTAGAGACCAGAAGATGCCCGAATTCCAATCAAGGTTCATCCAAACAGCATATCTTTACTATTATGAGAACTTGTCAAGTTCCCTACTCCTACATACTTTATCTAACCGGCCTGGTATCTGCCAAAGAGCATGAAAAAACATAGAGGTCTCTGGTTTGTCCTTCCACTAAGGTATGGCCCACGTCTAGCTAAAATGAAGCTCCCGATGAAACCACATTGGCAAGCCAAAGGAGGATTATCAGCATCACTTATACCGATGAAATAGAGCGCGGACCCATTGGAGCACATTAAAAAATACTCAACTCGGTGTGCACTTTTTGAAAGATCGTTCCATCGAGATAGCTTGTTTCGATGAGGAAGTAGGCAGTTGCTTTCTATCGGCTTGCATCGTCTTATCGACAAAGCATATAAATTGGTATATCCATGATGTATGAAACAATCGATATAACTTGTAACGAAATGGCCAAGCTTATAACATAGTATCAGGAGATCGGAAGTAATAAGAAAGTTTTATCCCAATACCCGATAACTAAAGGAAACTGAAGGCGAGCCCATCGGAAAGAAGAATCATATCAGAGTAGTGCAAAAATTGCTAGACTGATCCCCGATGATATAGAGAATCGGAAGGCCGAGCCATCGATATTACGTATATTGATAAAAGAACTCAGAAGCATATAACACAAAAGTGCATCGGGAATTCATTGGGATTTCGGGCAGAATAAAAAAGGGCTATTCCGACCCCCGATGAAGATTGAAGCATTGGCTGGAATATCGGTGTAAGTTATACCGATAAAGAGAGCATCGAATGAGGATTCATCGGGACATCAAAAGAAGAACTTTTATGTTATGTCGAGACCCAATAGGGACGCATCTATTCTGGCTCCAAAACGGCAAAACGGATTGACTAACATGTGTGTTAGTCGCGCGTGTTACACCGTTGATTTTGTAATAAACAGTTGCGATTGACTAACCTGTCGCTAACACGTTGTACAAAAGGCCTATTTTGGAGCCAGAATAGCTTTAGCCGATAGGACCATGGTAAGTGCGAGGAGTGTTGTTCTCAAATTCTGATTCCTTCCTATTCCTCCCTTTAAGAAAATTTAATGACTCTGTTTGTATATAAAGAGGACACCAAGAAAATAGAATTCAAGACAAACATATAACAAGGTTTCAACAAAACCTTCTACACTTCGAACTTATCCAAAGCTCAGGTGGGTATACCTTTTGTGAATACTTTCACACTTTTAAATTGAGATCCACAGTAAACCAATGCTAAAAATCTATGGACTTCATCACCTCAAAAAAACTGAAACATTAAAGAAAACTTATGCTCATTTTCAGTATTTGATCCCAAGAAAGATAAAAAGAATTCCATAACTGATATCAGTGCCTTATCTAGGCTACAGAGTCACCTAAATCAAGCAAGAGTTTCAAAACTGAACATTCTCATACATTTCATCACTTCGGCTTTCATGAACCCCATACATGCCTGACATATATATGGGTTCTTTCCCTTTAAACTAAAACCGTTTATCAAATTCAAAGAAATGAACTAATGAATGCACACCAGAAGACAAAGAAGATTTAGGCCTAAAACTTTGATCTGTATATTTATATTCATTTTGAAAATTTTACATGACTCGAGGTAATTCCAGAGAGAACCAAAAACGCCCTAGATATATTTCAGCAGAGTTTCTTTACAAATTCTTGTGATGATTTTTTCTAAGTCCTGGTATCCATTTTTAACAATATGGATGCAAACAAGCTTCAGACTTTCCTAGGAAAATTTTGTTACAACCATGATTCCCACTAAAAAGGAAAGAAAAATACAATCATTTTATTTCCTAGCGGCCTTTTAAGTTTGTTGTTGCACTGCAGCATCTTCAAACTGTTGTGGGACTTCCTCTTCTTGTACTGCATATTTGTTTTTCCACTCTTCGAACACATCATCACTTGGCCAGGAGAAGCTAACAATCTTCTTTTTCATCTTATTTAGCCTTTTCCATGTGATTCTCAATTGCCCAACCTCTATCTCCAGAAAACCATAATGTGACTTTGCTTTCTCAATCTCCTCAATTGTCTTAATAAATAAAGATGTGTCATCTGTATTAATGACCTCATTTACCCTCTCAAACAAGTTATACCCCAACTCATCAAGCCATGCCTTTTCCTCTTTCAGTTGATTTGGACCAACAAAACCCCCAGGAAACATCTCATACTTATGATCAGAATATTCTTTTCTATATATGTGGGCTTTTCTCTTGACACCTGCCCTTTCTTCTGCTAATCCAATTATCCCTTTTATTAACTCACAAGTGGATTTGATATTGGCATCAACCTCTGCCTCTACATGAGATGAACACATAAGTTCCAACTCCACTCCCCTAGGCATCCACTTATTCAGAATTGGCTCTAAAGTGGCCTTATCTTCTTTCAAATCAGTCAAAATATTCAAAATTCTTTTCATGTAAATGTATACAATAGAGGCTCTAACTGAGTCAGCAAATTTCAAAATTGTACCTCTGACCGTTTCTTCATAGTTGCTTGGAAGTAAGGCCTGAGCCTGTTTAAACTTTTCCATCTCATCTTCTATGGTTTCAGTTGCTTGGAAACCAGAGGTCATAGGAGAAGGGGGAAATTCAATGATAGGACTGGTGGGTGGGGATCTTGCTAGAGAAGATGCAATCATTAAAGTAGAGGAGTCACCTTTTTGGTATTGCCCTGCCAATCCACTTTGTAAACTAGCAATGATGTTATCTCGGTTGGCTATTTCTCCTTTGACCTCATTATAAGTCTGTAAAATTGTTTCTAGTTTTACCTAGAGATCAGCTCTCTCCTTAGCTTCTTTCTCAGCCACTGCCACACTGAATTTTGCAGTTTCTAGAACTGTGCTGGCAGCTTCCACCACTCCAGTGTCCTAGACTCTCTTCACTATCATACCTCCTAGGTAGCTGGATTCTGAGGTGTCCTTCCTCCTTCTGCTCTCATCCCTCTTTAGGTACCACATAACCAAAGAAACATTATCCTTACTGAATGTCACTCCTTCTAGGGGCTTGGTTTCTTTCCTTACTGCTTGAAGCAGTAAGGCATCTGCTATGTCCCATTCAGGAAGGATTAAAACACCAACCTTTGACACCATTTCTCTCCCCTTTTCAGGAGTAATGGCTTTGAATTCTACCATCATTTCTTGCTTCACCTCTTCCTCCACTGTATTTGCATCTTCGTGGGTTTGCTCATTCTTTTTCTTCTCACATCTTGCCTTAAATTGCTCGATGTTTTGTTTCCAAACAAATTGCATAAAGGACCCTGTTGTAACAAAATTATTATCAGCCAGGAACTCCTCACTAGCTTGTTTGATAGCAGGGTCTAGCTCCTTTCCTTTGAACTCATTTGCAGTCAAATTCATCTCAGCACTCGATGGCTCTTTAGACATTCCCTCTTGTGTTTCCTCATAAGTGTAGACAATCTCCCCGAGACTTCCTAACTGCAACAATTGCTCTGTCGCTGCCTGTTCATCTCCCACATGGATAGGGGATTGGGAGGGAGACTATAGAGGTTCACCTATTTGCACCTCTTTGCCTACCCTTTGCCTTTTAGGGGAGTTTTGGATGTCAGTGACATCTTCTATTTATCTCTTTCCTTTTGAAGTTGAGGGCTCACCAGTTACCAGCACTAGCACGCTATACATTGGCTTCTTATGCATCACATAATCGCCCGGAGGGATGGCCTTGGCAAAGGCAGGCTTTGCTAAAACCAACTTATCTCTTTCAGGATCGTTCCTCATTATAACCTCCCTCTTCTCCTTCAATGTTTGCATTAGGTGTTCAAAATAAAGAATTAAGAATTTAATTTTCTCCTCAAAGGGAGTAAAACTAGACAGAGGATCATAACCACCATCAAATTGGTGAATAAAATCAAAAGCCTTCTTGTATGCTACCCATTTTTGTTTTCTCAATTCTTGCTCATCTAGATTGAATTCATTTCTGATCAGATCCTCAGGAAAATGGAATTGATGTGGTCTACCTTTACATACTGCTCTCTTTCTGAACATACCATTTAAGAAATCTTCAGGGTCAACAAATCTTGATACTGCAGTAGGAAACCTATATGGTTGAAAGAAATCATCAAAGTGTTTCCAACCACCCTTGGTAATTACAAATTGATGAGCAATGGTGATGGTTGGGAAAATGGTCCCTTTTCCCCTATTTGTTAACTCTGCCTCTTAGACACCCCCGATTTGCCTTAGGATCTCTACAATTCCTATCTTCAATGGGACTTGATAAGGAAGCAAATATGGAGTTCCTCTAAATCCATAAACTCTAAACACCGTAGAGACGGGGTATAAATATACATCACCCTAGTTGTGCACAATTTTGATACCTTCAGAAAATTCTTTAGGCCTAAGGAACTCTAGGAGGGCCTTAGGGATCCTAGGGTTTTGTTGGCACAAGAGAATCCTAAACCTAGATGCAAAGCATCTGTCAAACTTCCTAAGCCTAGATGCAAAGCATCTGTCAAACTTCAAGTAACTAGCATCCTCTCTATCCCAAGACAAAATTGTGCTCCATAATTAGACAGGCATCTCTTCACCATCCTTTTCCTTAACCAGATCCATTTAATTAGCGAAGTAATCGGCACCTTTAAAACATATACATGAGAAGAGAGTACCACCCAAAAGGTCTATCTACCTTACCATTTTTAATCCCTATCAACCCTGCATGGATTGCATCAGTGAGATAAGGTGCATAATCAAAAGTCACTACTAGAGAGGGGTTTAAGATCTATGCTATCATTAGCATATAGTTAGTTGGCATAGTGGTTTTAGCATCTTCCCAAAAAATCTGACAAAGTGACCAATACATGCCTTTAGCCCTCAAAGTGAACAAATTCAGAGAGAAGGGTTCCATGGTACTAGGGCCTGCAACAGTTAACCCTCCTATTTTGACAAATAATTCTTTCAAAGGGCCACTCCTGAGGTGATCTCTCTGCACATTGTAGACCTGTGCAAGTGTATCAAAATTTATTGGCTCTAAGTAGTTTGATACCTCACTGAGCTTAAACACCTTCCTAAACTCATCATCGTTAATCTCAATTAAGGCTCCCCCATTCACATTTCTCACACATTTAGCAACAGGTTCATAATTATTTGCAGCCTGGGTTAATAAATCTACATCCATAAAAACCCCAGGGACTATGAGCTTTCCCACATCTAATTCCCATATACTGTTCATTGGAGCAGAGGAATGTCTTTGGCCAAAACCCACCTTGAACAATCTCAGCCCTGATATCCCTATCTGTGAATCCCTCAACCAATTCCCTTTGTCATACAAACCATCTCCAATTCTCAAACGGGGGGCCTTGGGCACTAATTCTTTGATCTTAGCAGCGACATTTGTAGACATGGTTAATTGTTCCAAGAAATCATCATATATAGCTCTATCCTGATAATTCACTTTCCCTGTGAAATCTCTTCGTGGTGCCATCTTGAATTATAGCTATTTCAATTTAAAACTCAAATAGACCTCTGAGAATTTAAACACCCGATGAAACCAATTCGAACGGTAACTTTCAAAATGAGTGCACAACTTACTTGTTGCCTGAAGAAACTTGCTCTGCGCAATGGTTCGTCTGCAAAATTCCTTGAAATCATACTAAAATTTCATTGATGTGAGGCTTAATAGGGCAATAGAGCATTGAATTGCGACACTAATCCACATTGAATTTTAAAAAAATCTCCAACGGACCACAAAGGAAATCTCATTGTCCTGGCTTTTTGCTATTTCGTGAAGATTAAAAACCGCACATTCACTCAATCTTTACTCTCCATGGTGACTGCTAATCCTTTTCACTAACCGTATGAAGTCCTCAACACTAATGGTTTTCGTTGTTTCATGAAGTTTAAAAACCTTGCATCTTCGAGCTGCGAAACAACGCTCATTGTTGGATCTCTTTCGAGATGTGCAACCTTTAACATTCTTTATCCTTTGAAGTGGGCCCTCTGCATGAAATCCACTTGCCTTATATAGCTCTTATGTGTCAGCAATTTATTCGTCTAGGACTGCCACGTGTTTTACTTAACCATGACAAATTACCTTTTGCCTTATTGATTTGGACGCGTCTATTTTGGCTCCAAAATGAAAGTACGGATTGACTAACACATGTGTTAGTCGTGCATTTTACACCATTGATTTTGTAATTAACAGCTATGATTGACTAACTTGTCGCTAACTGTTCTGCCACATCATCCGCCATGTAACCACCAACTCATTTCGCCATTTCACAGAAGATAAATTTTGTGTTGCAACACGGGCCATCTGATCAACTCCAAGTTGATCGGCCTTTAAAAACCAGAACTAGTCTATCTGTCGGGCCCACCATCCTTTCGCTGCTTCGCGAAAGATAAAATCCATGCTATTTCGCCCAGTGAAATAACGCAGACCATCGGATCCTTTTCAAGATGGGAAAGATGCACCTTCTTTACTTTCCACGTCATCCTCATGCTCTAGGCCCACTTCCCTTTCGCTGCTTCGTGAAAGATAAACTCCAAGCATCTTTCCTTTAAGAAACAACATGGGCCGTTGGATCAGCTGGAAGATATCGTCCGTTAACCTTCATTCTTTAACCCACCAGCCGGGGCCCTCCAATCTTTTCGTTGTTTCGTGAAAGGTAAACTCCGCACATTTCTTTCATGTGAAACAATGCCAACAATCATATCATCTTTGAGATGCGTGGCTTTTAACCAAGGGATCCACTTGCCTTTCGCGCCCACCACTCTTTTCGCTGCTTCGTGAAAGGTAAAGTTCTGGCTATTTTCCTTTGCGAATTCACGCACACTGTCGGATCTACCAGAACTTGCATGGTTTTTATGGTACCCGAGAAAGAACTAAAAACTTAGAAAAAGGGTGCAAAATAAAACATTAATAGAGACCCGCCTAAGGCAAAAAGTAAAGGGGGGACCCCTTCACGACGGACTGACCCTTCCACTTAAGTGGAAAAGTAACATAGAAATAGAACGCGGGGATTCGAAGACATAAAAAGGGTAAATTTCAAAAACCCTAAACTGTCAGATAGATAGTATGGATTGAATAACACGCGTGTTAGTTGCACGTTTTAAACCGTCGATTTTGCAGTTAACTATTGCGATTGACTAACTTGTCACTGACATGTTGTACGACAGGTCTGTTTTGGAGCTAGAATAGTCACAGCCTTAGAACAATAACGCAAAGGCAAGATGAAATGACGAACCATTGGGATAAAGAAAAAATAGCTATTCTGAGACCCAATAAATGGGTCGGGGTAGTTTGTTCTGATCAAAAAGCACAAACTGGTAAAGTAATAACAACTGGTGCCAAACATTTGAATCATCAGGAGTGTCGACGATTAGCCGTTGGATCTCGTAATGAGAAGAACTGACCGTGACAACATAGTTTCCATCAGTAAATGCATAAATTGAGTACATTCGTTGTCGCATGAAGCAAATCTATCAAAGATTGCAAATCTATCCCAAATAGCTGGTATTGCAGAGCAGCATTTCTCATGACTTAATTGCAAAAAGATATTAAGTGCTTACTAAGAAAATTTCTGAGTTACTGACTATAGAGTGAAATAATTTGCAGAAATAGAGGGGTCAAGCTCAAAAGGGAAGTGAAAAGTTTTTGAAGTATCCAGTACCACAACAAAGAAATCAGGTAGAAAGTTGAATCAAGACATGATAGACCAAATGGGTTCTCCAGGAGCTAGGTCATGCAGAGCTAAGACAAATTTGCCTATCCACGAGCAGCTAGAGGACAGATACAAAGAGATTGGGGATATATTCACCACAGTGCGAGGGCATGAGTTGTTCCTTTTCCATTACTTCCGCAGGGATGAGCCCATGCCAATTTCAAACCCATGGAAAACGGGTCTCGATAAACTTGTAGTACCCAATGTGTTTGTGAAAATTGATTTGTTGAAGCTTTTAGTAAGAAATTATAATGCAAATAAGCGATGCATTATGCTGCCTGATGGGACTGCTCTAGTACATTTTGCAAAGGCTACAATTCAGGAAATTTTTGTAGTAGATTTGGAGGCGGAATTGCCTTTATCTTTTGTAGATTTGGAAGAAGAGTACAGGAAGATGGAAACTACATACTAGAGCTGGAACCTCGCTTTCCATAAAGCAGAGAAGGGGAGGCTAACAGAGGAAGAAGGTCCTCCATATGACATGACTATTTTTAAGAAGTATCTGCAATATACATATATGGCTTGTGGTCAGGTGGGAGGAGTTGAAGCTCCTGATGTGGAAAACATAGGACCACTTGTTCTAGTAGCAGAAGTTTAGAGGCATGAGCCTAGGGCATTTGACTTTGCTTCTTACCTGGTAGACAGATTGCATGAAGGTTTCTTAAACCTAAAAGACAATCCAGACAAATATTTCAAGCACTGCTCACTGTTGATGCACATCAGTTTATTTTATGGGAGACTTAGAGGGTTATTGCTGGAACAATTGAATGTGAATATAGTTGGGAAAGATGGAAAGGAGCAACCAGTGCAATTATGGGTTTCCCTTTGGGATTACAGGTTTGTGCATTCTCATTACCTCAAATTTGAGGCACTAATACATTTGGACTAGATTTTCGACTGAGGTTTCCGACGGAGAAGGTATATTGTGGCCAAATTTGATTTATTTTGAAAAAATGCCAGCATTCGTCGTAATTCCAATGGAAATTACCCATTTGGTTTCGACGAAGAAGGCATTAGCAATGAGAATTTTCTTTTTTTCAAAAAAGTGCTCGCGTTTGTCGTAATTCCGACGACAACGGCCATTACAAAATAAAAAAAGAGGTGGGGAATTCATTTGTGAATTGCAATCCCACGTAGGCATCCATGGCAACTTCAACCCCCAAGAACATCAAACCCGCGTTGAAGGCAATCCCACGCAGGAGGTAGATTCAAATTGCCCTAGTTTTTAATATCATGTTGCAAAAAATATACATGTGGTGGTTAATTGTCCTAGTTTAATTTCGTAAAACCATAGAACTGTGATTGAGGAGTGAGCATTCAATTTTGTATTAGCAATCCCTTCCTCCCTTATACGTGCATGTTGATTGTTCACATGAGATCACATCTCTTTGCGCCATCGTATCAAACAATTCACGAGCCTTGTCCATGTTTCCACATTTTGCATTCATGTCAAGCAGGGCATTTGCAAGTACAACACCTAACAAAATTCCTCTATCTGTTATGCTTTGATGGATGTCCATACCCTGTTCCAAAGCTCCCATTTTTGCACAGGAAAGGAGGATGCTGGCAAAGGTTGTGGAATTTGGCTTTATGCCTTCCAATTTCATTTTCTTGAAAGTCTAAAGCCATTTTGACAAATCCATTTTGTGCATATCCAGCAATCGTTGCAGTCCACGAGACAACATTTCTTTCAGGCATTCTATCAAATAGTTCACATGACTTGTCTATGCTTCCACATTTTGCATACATGTCTACCAAGGTAGTTACAACTACAACATTTGACAAAATTTCTCTATCCTTTATGCTTCGATGAATGTCCATACCCTGTTCTAAATCTCCCATTTTGGCACATGCAGGGAGGATAGTAGCAATGGTCGTGGAATTTGGCTTTACACCTGCTGATTGCATTTGCTTGAAAGTTTCTAAAGCCTTCTCAACAAATCCATTTTGTGCAGTTGCAACTACATCTGACAAAATTCCTCTATCTTTTATGCTTTGATGGATGTCCATACCCTGTTCCAAAGCACCCATTTTGGCACAAGCTGGGAGTAGGCTGGCAAACGTAATTAAAGAAATGCAATGATCAGATCCAAAGACATCAAACCACTACTAACAAAACCAAGAGTCTAAAATATGATAGGGAATAGTGTGAGCTGTCAATATTTTATTTTCAATTTCAACTAAAACATAATTACTCAACCATTTAATGTTATTAATAAGTGTTTAATTTATGAAAGAGATAAATGGTTGGCCACAAGTACATGAGTTACTAAATGCACACAAATAAGTGAATTTGACATTCAAAACTATCTACAATGAATTCAATTCTTGTCCATTAGTCATTTATGTTTGCAATAAGCATCTTTCTTTGTTTTTCTTATTCTTTATTCATAGTTATGTGCATATTTCACATTCTATAATTAGGATATCAATTGTTATGGCTGAACACTAGCATGATGTTTGTGTTGTGGTATAGATGCGTGGAAACATAATTATGGGATTGTTATATTATAGAGATCATAAATCTAGATATCGCATATTAGTTCTAGCTCTTCTTGGATTGAGTCTAAAGTTGGCATACAGTCATAAAGCCATTATTAGCAGATCTATCCATTTCTAGTAAAGACAATTGAGAAAGTCATTTTGATATTGAGAGTTTATTATCTGTTTACCTATTGATCATTATTAAGCCATAATATTTAGGCCTATTTATCTCTCTTGCAAAACCTCTGTAAGTGTCCTAGATTGTCCCTACTACTCACTCTTCAATTCAGAAAAATGGAGTTCTAAAGATTTTTTGCACAAGATGGTGTTGAACGTATCAACAAGGCTAGCATGGAAGGCATGTTCAAGCTTCCACTTGTACAACTTAAAACAAATGATTTGTTGATAGAATAAATTCTTGAAATAGGGATACAATCGAAAGATGAGTAAGTACATACAAACCTCCTTAGTTGAAAGTAAAATCTATGTATAAAAAGAGTACATTGAATCCCAATCCATAAACACAATAGAGATACCGATGAAGACTTAATTGGATGTACCATGTTGCACCAAAGTTGTTAGAGTATGCTAAGCTAGTACATAATGTTTCGTAAAGCCACATTAGTATTTTACCCAGATCATTATCTACCAAAACTAAATATAGTAATCCTTTCGAGGATTAATTTCATGGTGCTAGATCTTCATTTAGTTCCACTTCTTGTTGGAGAAAAGAACAGTTATTTCTTGAGGTAGATGAATATCCCATCAACAAAGGACAAGACCCTTTCTAGAATATAACAAATTCTAATCCAACAAAAGATCATGGGGGTTTCACTAGAGATATTGAATAACAGATAGACTTCTACTGTTGCATTAAAAGCATTGGCATGTTCCTCATTTATTGATGTAAACTCTCTGTGACGCCACCACAACCAACAAAGGTGTAAAAAGTTGTTTGCAATGCATGGATTTTTAGGATTGTCCTTTGAGAAAAAGAATTAAAGTATGGAAGCAAGATCTGCCAGCTTCTAAGGGAAAGACCATGTCAGACAATAATTTCTATTTTCTTGCCTGTGAAGAAAGACCATGTCAGACAATATCAACGAACATCAAAATAAGGAGACAATTGCTAGATTGTGGTCTAACTTGAAAAGAAAAGGTAATGGAAAATGTTATTGTCCATGAAAAATTTGTAAGGGGTTAAAGACTAGAAGACTTCTAATCAAAACAACGAAGAAACATTGTAGGCTGCATGGTCACATTGAAGGTGGACATGATTATCATCCATTGGTAAGTTTTTCATTATATCATTTTGACAATTTATATACATAATAAATCATGTGATGATGAGATCATGATCATGATTTATTTATGTATATCAATTTTATATAGGTTGAGCACCCCAGAGCACATGGTATGGATCAACACAACCCTGAGAATATGGTTTTTGAAGTGGACAAACATGGAGGTGTGAATATCGAAGCTGAAGATAATGATCCCATGGAAGATGACGATCATGAGCCAAAAAACACAATTGAAGATGATGGTACAAATACATTGATCCATGACTCATTTAGTACTCGTGCAGCTGATCATGATGATGAAGATGACCTTGATGTTGTTCATGATATCCCTCTACTTGAGAAGGCATAAGAGGCCCTTTATGAAGGCTCACAGGCAACTCTTCTCTCCGCTGTATTGTTGTTGGTGAACTTGAAGGTTATGAATGGTTTATCCAACATAACAATGTCACGTATGTTAAGGCATGTCATATATGTCATAATAAACTGTGAATCATGTTGTACCATTAATATTCTTTATTATAACAAATTATATTTTGTTGTTGTAGATTGATAGGTGAGTTTTTGTTACCACCATCAAATATTCTACCTCGCTCATATCGAGAATTATCTGCCGTTATGAAAGATATTGGAATGGAGTATCAAGCAATAGATGCTTGTCCCAATGATCATATTATATATCACAAACAACATAAATTTCTAACTGAATGCCCTAAATGTCATATCAGTAGATATCGAACAGATCAAATAGCAAAAAGGGTTCCTCGCAAGGTTCTTTGCTATATTCCCATTATTCCATGTATGCAATGATTATTCAAGTGCACTAGCTTGGCACAATTTATGGATTAACATGCACGCAATAGAAGTCGAGATGACATTATTCGAATGCCTGTGGATGGTTTAGCATTTATGGACATAGAGGAAAAGCGGCCACACTTTAAAGAAGAACCTCGTAATCTCAGGCTTTCATTGGCAGCGGACAGTGTCAATCCATTTGGAGAGATGAGATCTGTTTACTCAGTGTGGCCTGTTTTTGTTATCAACAATAAAATTCCTCCATGGATGTCAATAAAGAGGGAGCACATAATGTTGGCAATGATTGTTCCAGGTATTTTATCATTTAAATATAGCCGTCTAAATTTAATTATAAATATTGCAGTAAAATGGCCATAATAATTATGTAATGTTTTTGTTCATTCGATTAGGTAAGTACCAAGTTAAAGATATGAATGTATATATCGAGCCTCTTATCAATGAGTTGCTAGAGTTATGAAATGGTGTCACTATGTATGACGTCTCTAGACCAATAGGACAAAGACAATTTCAATTCCATGTGATGCTTCTATGGACAATACATGATGCCCTGGGGTTAACACATTTTTGTGGTATGTTATAGTGTTTAAGTTGTGCATGAACATTATAATTCAAAAAATTATCATATTTAATCCAATTATACATTATCTTGTAGGTCTTCAAACAAAGGGAAAATTTGCATGTCCTGTTTGTGGTCCAAAGATGAAATCTCATCATTCAAAAAGTTTAGAAAAGAAGGTGTTTGATGAGTATAGGCACTTTCTCCACAAAAATCATAAGTATCGAAATACTGAAAAATTCGATTTCCCACAGGATTTGCTGCGGACATAAATAATCTCATATCAAAGAAAAGTGAATTTGGGCCAAGGATGAAAATGCATGATTGGCATACCTTCATTAAGGTAATTCTTGTTCTTGCGTTTTTAGTATGTATTTAAGTACTGCGCGTACGTGTACTTTTCATTATGTTATAAAAAAATGAAAAGATAATTTTATAATTGTTTCAGTATGTTCTACCTCTATCTCTCCTAGACAACTTCGACAATAATGTCAAGAAAGTCATATATGATCTTGGAAAATACATGAGGTAAGTAGTGATATTTGTTTAGTTCGTTGTATAGATATTATATTTGTGATTTGTTTTACTTCTTATGTAATATATTTTTTTGCGTCTTCAACACCTTGTAGGTGGTTGTCATGTAAAGAAATCCATAAAGACGATATAAAATATTGGAAGAGAAAAATTCCTCATTTAATGTGTGAAATGCAAAAGTGTCTACCTCCATCTTTTTTCAATGCACAAGAACACTACCTCACACACCAAGTTGAGGAGATTGAATTGTGTGGACCTGTACACACTAGGTCAATGTGGATGGTTGAGAGGCACTTGAAATTTTTGAAGGCTTTGGTTCGACAAAGAGCACATCCTGAGGGTTCTATGGTGGAGGGATATATGGTATACTAGACTATGGTGTATATTTCTGAATATCTTCCTAAGTTTGCAGCAAAGATCCACGTGGATCGCATTTGGGATCCCAACACCATTAACAAATTCGAAGGGGAGTACTTGACGGGGAAAGGTAGATTGAGGAAAGTGAGAGGTAATTATAAGATGTTATTGTAGTTAATTAATTCTTAATCTTCAAAATAAACCGATTATAAGACGTCTATTTATTTTTTGTACAGTTGGTTGAGAGTGGGATGCACTACATTTGTATATTGCAAACAATCTTGATTGGATGACGGTATGGATTGAACGTTGTCAACATTCTGGATGCACGTTAACATGGGAAGGTGTGGCTTCATTGGTTAAAGAAGCACATCATAATGGAGATTCCAATGTTACGCAAAGGGAAATTGATTTAGCATATGGTTTAAGAGATAAACAGGTAAGTATAAATTTATTAATCACCCATATGTTTATCAACTCACAATGCAATAAATTTTACATGTTTGACATATCTCAGGTCAAACACCACAATGCTATGTGTTACAATGGTCATAAATTTCGCATAAAAAATTTGGATGACACGAAGAAAACTTGTGATTCTGGCATCACTGCAGTCTTTGAGGTGACAAATATTTCATCGAGAAATGACATTCATCCTCAACAGTCTCAAAATTGATACTATGGCATTTTGGATGATATACTTGAGTGTGACTTTAATTCCTTCAAATTAGTTTTGTTCGTCGTCAAATGGTACAGGCTACGAATGAATAAAAATGATCCTGATAGAACTGTTATTGAACATGATAATGGTTTTATAATGCTAAATACAAGGTCATTTGAACCAGTTGGGGATAAGCCCTATGTTCTTCCAAGCCAATGTGAGCAAGTATTTTACTCAGAGGTTCCACATAAACCGGGTTGGTCATTTGTGAGCAAGTATTTTACTCAGAGGTTCCACATAAACCGGGTTGGTCATTTGTTGTTAGACATGATCCAAGAGGAAGGCCGATAAAGTATAATGTGATGGAAGAAGAAGATACCGAAGAAGTAGAAGATGAAGAAGAAGAAGAAGAAGAAGAAGAAGAAGAAGAAGAAGAAGACAGTGATGGATGATGACCTTGATGTTCATGATGATGAAGAATGAAATGTATGAGGAATGCGATAAGTATATTATCAATTTAACATTAACTTCTTGATAGAATTTTTTTTACATAATTAATTCATTTTGTTTTGAATTCTAATGCCATTACATAATTAATTCATGACGCACCTTTTAATATGGAGATGGAGATAGGGAGTGTGACTATTTATGTGACAATTTTTAAATTGTGTTTATTTATGGAAATTGGATTGTTTATTAGCTATGTGACTATTTATGTGACCATTTAGTTGAGGATCCTGCATAGTCTACATAAAGTAAAGGTAAGGAATTAAAAAATTTACAATGATTTTGATGACAACATCTTTTTAATATTTAATACTATTTTTGTCTACAAAGTTCATGTTGTTCATGTTGTGTATGATGTAATTTCGCTAATGTTTTTTATATTTTTTCTTTGTCAGAGGCCAACATGGATCCATCACATATCGCAAACAGAGATGTACCTTGCGACACTTCTACCGAGTAGGTAAACCTCATTGTAATTGTACAAATTAGGTAGAAGCAAACTGTTACATTATTATGTTCTTTTTTTAGTGATTTATACTAATTTTGTAATTGTTAATGATATTCTTGACACAGATGGATGTTCGAGGAAAGGGAAAGGGAGTTGCAGTACCTGAGCACCTTTCTATGGATGTGGAATCATTAGGGTTAAGCAATGATGACCCTAAAGATCCCACAGACCTTGTGAAATTCTTTAAAATGCCTCTTATAAAAATTAGAAAAGAGATTGTTGCTTTGGAAACTGTGCATCCTACCATTGATGAGATACGATAAAGGGTGGAATTATTGTATAAGACAGCAGAAAACTTGCAAGTAAGCAGTAATGAAAGCTTTAATTATAACAAAAGTTTAATAATGGTTTATATTTTATTCTCTTTTTATGTCATTAACTAAAATATGTACGTATTGTTTTTACAGCAATTTATCCGCCCTCATGAAAGTCGTTCCTACGATGAGGGTGTTGTAGGATAAGGTGATGACGATTTTCTTGTATTATCACTTGCTTGGCTTATCACTCTGAGTACCCAAAACACATCATACTTCATACTGTCAATTTTCAAAATAAAGGTTCATCCTTGTTTACAATTCTTGCACTTTTCATATATTTAATGTTTGATATATTTAATGTATTATTCTTTAGGTGTTGTCAATGTTACTGTGCAAATGCCAACGCCGCCTCATCAGAGGTCACCCTCACCTATATTTCCAACTGCAATGTTGGCAACACATAGCATGCATACATCCTCTAGTGCACGTCATATTGGCCTACCCACTGTTGGTAGATCCCTCTTTTGCTCTATCTTCTATCATGTGTTTATTTCCCTTCAAGCATTCTTTCTTGAATTCTAATGCCATTTCATAGTGGATTCATTTTTTGCAGGAGGAGATGCACATGAGGATGTGCCACACGCAACTACTGCTGATAACATAGCATCGTTTCCTGGATCTTCTCATATTGCTAGTACGGGAACATTGCAGGCCACATTCGTGGTGAGCGATGAAGAAATGCTTCCCTTAAAGATACAAAAGGTTCCAGGTGCTTTAAAATTATTATTATATATACTCTAATTGTAATTTACTTTATGATCACTCATTTTGGACTAATGATCCCATGAATTTTTTGCAGGCAATGATATTTTCTATAAACATCTTAGTGACATTGCATTGCAGATATTTGGGCCCACCATACGTAAAAGGTGGTACATCATATGTGAACTAACCCTTATCCACTTTTGATTTCATATCATTGCTAGAATACTTTTCCTTTGATCCATTTCTTGAAGTGTAATAAATGTAGCTTCAGTTCATTTCTAAATCTAACAGGTTTGTTTTTGCTTTAAAAGGTGGAATGACCAACAAAAAAGGTTAAAAGATGAATTGACAAACCAAATGGTTGAGTGGTTTGGAAATGACACCTTTGACAAAACCAAGCTCCTTGAAAAAACTGGCACATATCTAAAGTATGTGAGGGACCAATACAGGACCCATTTGGAGAGGAACCTAAAGTACGAGCGTCCCCCCATGATTCCAGAGAGGGAGTGGAAGGCCCTGATTTTGGATGCCAAGGAGACAATTGAAAGGAAAAAAGGAAATACACCAGTAGACGCTAGAAGAAGGTATGGGATACTATTAAGAATGTAATTATGTACTGTAGTCACACAAATCTATCCAGCTTAATTAAATAAATATTCGCTATTTATTTGATTAAAAATCCACTAGCCATCAGTTAATTAAATTAATATTTAATTAATTCATCTCCAAACATTCTTCTATTAATTAAATAAATTATTCAATTTATTTTAATTCATTCATTAAATCAAATACAAATCAATTAAATAAATAAAATCTATTTATTTAATTAAATCCCCTTTTTCCTCTTTTAAATAAATTAAATAAAACATTTATTTAAATCATTATCCCCCCCCCCCCACTTGCATTTTCCTACAAATGCAACTTGCACACATTTATTGAAATAAATGAATTTTTATTTTAATAAAATCCTATTTTCCCTCACCCACCAAATCCAATTGCATTCCTAAATCCCCTTCAAGATTCTTCTAACCCCTTCCTAATTAGCCTAATCCATCCCCTAATTATTGTCACATTCCTAAGCAAAATGGAGTCACTTCTCAAAAACTCCAAAGTCTTTGAAAAGCATTTAATGCTTTGTGTGTTCAACAAATTAACCCCCAAAGTCTTCCAAGACCATTTATGGCTCTTACATAACCATTTATGGTTATTTCAAACTTGTCTCCCTAAACATTTATTGTTTTGACTATGTTCCTCCATTTCACATTTGCACAAGAGTTTATCCATTGGATAAAAGCTTTATTCTTTGAATAAAGAGTTTATTCATTCAACCAACCTTGACTTTAACTCCCAAAGTCATATCAGGCATTTAATGTTTATTTTCTCCCCTCTCAACCTATCTCACATTGACACTTGTCATTCTGGGATTGGGTTGAAAGCCCTCACATGGATTTGAAATCATTCAATCCTGACCCTTGTTGAGATTACTCAATCTCAACCATCCATTGCTCCATTTTCCCTATAAATAGAGCCCATTTCTTCATAATCCAGATCCTGAAAACTTGTATGCATTTAAGCTATAGGCATTTTAAGAGAGAATTTCAGCATAATTAACTAATATCTTGTCATTTTGGATAAAATCAATCATTTTAGTATCAATAGCTTAATATTAGCTTCTTTATTTACATTTAGAGCAATATTTCAATCTCAATCCTCCATAAGCATCCATAGTGCAAAAAGTTGTTGAGAGCTACACTATTTTGGAACTTGGAGAGGAGAGGAACAAGGGAGAAAGAGCTAAGAGCATGCTAAGAGGCATTTGGAGATGCCTCATCATATTTATCTTCCTAGTTAGACATTCTATCATGCTTTTGGTATCTCTTTTGATATGCTTGTGTAGGAAAGTATTTTGTTTATGATTTCTAACACTAACAACTTGGCTTTTCTTCTTGTTTGTGTTTTGTTATCATTGACTAACCTTCCCTTTCTGCAGAGCATCATTTGGTGAACCTGACGTGAATCCAAGCACCAAAAAAATACCATTTTTTTTGTAAACTAACATGTCTGATTGTTGAATTTGTCACACAGGTTGCGCTTCGGCGCTATTGAACACGTTCTAGCGCTACCGACGCTTTTTCTTTTAGCGCTATTGTTCTTACAATAGCGCTATTGTCCAAATTTCAACGCTTTTGGATTTGTTTTGGCGCGTTTGTCGTTCTTTTGGTGCTATTGAAAATCTTTTAGCGCTTTCGCCTCTCTGGTTTTACCCTTCTTTCAGCACTTCTGTGTTAAATAGCGATTTTGTTTAAACGCAGACTAGCGCTATTGCAACAGAATGTTGTAAAACTCACCTTGTAACCGAAAAATTGAAAATCTTAGGCTTGTGGAAGCCCCCCCTTGGACATAGATTTTACTAACAAATTGTGGTTTGTGCAGGTTAAAACTCATCATTAAAAAAAAAAAAAAAATCACAAATTTTCCTTTGGTGCTTTTAAAAACGTGAAAACAAACATTTACTTCCATTGCAAGTTAGGATTCATCTTCATTTTGGTGCTTAAAATCAACAAACAAATTTGCTTTCCTTGCATCAAACTAAAAAGATTTACAATCCACACTTTCAAATTTGGTGCACATAAAATACACAATCCATTTGTTTTGATTTTTGCAAACAAATTTTACTTCAAGCAAACGTGTATTTCATTAAGTTGACTAGGATTTCCAAATTCTAGATTACAAAACACATTGCCTTTGAAGTTAAAAAGAACATCATGACTGTTGGAGCAACATCTCCAAATAGCTAGATCACATTACAATGACAGATTAAAAAGAACAAGTGTTTTACGTGTTTGGCACGTTTGTGCAAAAAGTCGGTCGAGTGGTCCTACCTCTAACACACACTATCCTCTCCCTTGGCTTTCGTGGTCCTAGGTGCAAGAGAAAAGTGTTAGTAACACTCAAAAATTTTATCTTTTTAAGAGAGGCCTGCCAAGAGACACATCACTCTTGGGAACGACCTCGCGCGGTAAATCCTTTGAGCCGCTATAGAAATCAGGTGAGAGCGAAAGCTGTAGCCTTGGGTATAGTTGTTCCTACAGTGTAACTGGCTGAAAGGACAAATGGGCCCCACCACCAGTTACAAGGCTCTTAAGTGAGTCACTGCAGAATGAACTTATGTCCAAAAATATCGAACATGACTAAACACCTTTAAGTAGTAGCCCACCCATTCTATTGATTGAGGATATTTGTGATATAATTTAGTGCAAGAGCATAGATGGTTTTGCTCCCAAGATACTCACCATACATATTTCCTTGAGTAGAAACATAGATTTTTGAAAAGTCACTTGTGGCTTGATAAAAGTGGTGACTCCCCCATCACAGGGATCATCTATTTGTTATACTCGTGCAAGACTTAGTATATCACATCCTTACCTACCACGGCGGGATTCATAAGGTATGTAGTACCAAAGTTGAAGAAATATCAAGATGTGGGCTAAATTTATCACAACTGGCCATTTGACCTTAGGGATAAAAAGTGTTTGAAGTGTGTTCGTTTTAAAGACCAAGTGCAAATTGAGTCGACTTCAGGCTTTGGAAATACACCTTAAAATACATCTAAAGGAAGGGTCATATACAAGTCCAAGGATTGGGTTGATCTAGACCCATACTCATTTGTGCCTTTAAGGCAACATTCTTGTGTTTGTGTGCTTACTTTGTTTTCTTGTCAAAGAAACATCAAATCAGAAAATCAATCCCAAAAACAAAGTATTCATCCAACATCTTTCAAAACAACCAAAAACATCAAAAACAAAGTGCAAACAACAAAGTATCGAAACTTTATGAGCATTCTTCACATCTTGTGAAAGAAGAAGCGTCATCAGAATATCAACTTGAAAAGAAGACCATTAAGCTCAAAGGCTTTGATCAAACGAAGGAAATTCTTCTATATCAATAGACAAATCTTTGTCTCCCATAGAGTTTTCTTGCATCACATGTGTCTCTACCTTCAAGGAAACACAAACGAATTTGATTCAGAATCATTGAACCGCAGAGCTTTTATGCAATATAGAGCTCTGAGTTATCACAAAAACCAAGGAGGTAAGATTAATCCCAACTTTTTCCCCAACATCTGTATCACCTACAACACAGCTCGAGAAATACCACCAACACCCGAAAGAGAAGAGATAGAGTTTGTCCCATTTGTGACACAAAGTTTTTATTAAAGTTGAAAACATTTCATCCATCATCTTATTCATATATCATCACTTCATCATCAATCCGTCCCAACTCTCAAAACATTAAGAGGTTCTTGTCCTAAGTTCTCTTTTTCGATATTGCTTGAATCCAACACCTCACATCACTTTTTAGATTGTTTCTACATCTAGGATAAGCTCATCCTAAGAAACACATCTACGTAGGTTAAAACTAGTTCATGAGTGAATCCTCTCATTACTAGGTAGTTAAATCTGTAACACATCTCAGATTTCTCTACACCTTATCACATCAAAATCTTATCAAACAAGCAAGCAATCCAAAAAAGGAATTTCGGTTACATCTACCTTAAAAGTGCTAGAGATCCACATGCAACACCCTTCACCAACCATCAATCTTTCATTTCATCAACAACTCATCATCATTTTCACTCAACTTCAACAAAGACTCATAAACAAAATGGCTCAAACCCGATCACGGTCAAGGCAACGAGAAATAGAAATAGAAGAAGAAGAAGAGGAAAATCTCAATGAATTCCAAGAAGCACTTGGAGGAAATGTGAATGATGAAAACCCAAGCACTCCTACTCCTGCAACAATAGAAAGGGCTCGGCATAACCCTCTCTTTAACAGATTGTTTGATGAAATACTCAGGAGCAATGCGGATGCTCACTTCTTAAAACTCGCTCAAGAAGGAGCCAAACTACCCTCTGACTTTGATCTTGCCCAATTAAGACAGGCATCAGAAAGACAAAGTCACCATGAAGAGGAAAGAGGTAGAGATCCCATCAGATATAACATTCCTCGAGGTAACCCACCACCTCCTCCTCCAAATTAAATGGAGATGTTGCGGCAACAAGTCGAGAATCTCGTCCGACAACTTCATAGTGGTGTCAAAACTAACCAGTTCTCACTCAATGACATTTGTCCCTATCCTTTTGATAGGAATCTTTATATGCCACCCTTTCCACGAGGATTCGAAACACCCAAATTTGAAAAATATAGAGGAAAGGGAGATCCCCGTGATCATGTCAGAGAATTTCATTTCGCTTGTCTCGAAGTGGCATATGAAGACACATACCTAATGCATCTTTTTCCCCAAATCTTGGGAGGAACAACCACATCATGGTTTTCCCAACTATCAGGTGGCATTAGAACATTTGAGGAACTCATCCAAAAGTTCCTAGCTCATTACTCTCATAACATTGAACGCGACATCACCATGGCTGATCTGTGCAACACTAAACAAAAACCAGGTGAACTATTCTCAGTATTCCTGCAACGATGGCGTCAAATGTCTAGCAGGCGTTCTCTTTAGTTACCTGAACAAGAACTAGTGGAAATATTCATTTCCAACTTAAACGAAGAAATGGAATTTCACCTGGATGTCAAAGACACAGACTCTTTTAATGATATGATCACCAAGGGCTTAAAATGTGAAAGGGCACTTATCAAGAAAGGACTCATCAAAATCTTTAATGAACCCAAAGATGGTCCTCGCCCACGCTTCAATAGAGATAAACCAAACTTCTAGAATAAAAACAAGAATGTCGTCAATGATGGGGTTGTAGATGCCAGGACTATCCAAAATGCACAACCTGTGGTTCGGTTTGCAGGACAGAATCCTCCACCTCAAAACAACACAAATGTTCCTTCAAATCAAGGTCGCATCACATCTCATGATGAACCAAGACATCGTCAGCAAAAACAGAAACGCACATACACTCCCTTAGGGGAACCCATTCAAACAGTATTGCGACAACTCATTTCTCAAAATCTGGTCACTCTACCTAAACTATCAAACTATGAGCCTCAGGTCAAACCAGCATGGTGGAGGGATACTGAACATTGTGAATTCCATCAAGGAAGAGGACACAAGACAAGTAATTGTCACCGATTAAAAGATCTTATTCAGGATCTTATTCACCGAGGAGAAATTGAAATTGAAGGACATGACCCAAAAACAACAAATAATGATCATCTGATGTTCAAAAATCCACTTCCATCACAAGATCAAAGGGGTCCTTCCACCTCTAGACGAGGCACTGATACCACTGATTATACACAGGCTGCGTATAATTACACTGTCAATCACTTGTATGATGCCAATGAACAAGTTGCAACAATAAACTTCAAAAATCCCAACTCAAATTGCAATGTTGTTACACGTCGTGGCAAGGTCACCATAAAGGCAACTCCACAAGGCACCACCTCCATCCCAAAGCAGTACAATCTTGTGGAACAATTAGACAAAACCCCTGCGCTTATATCCATTTTAGAGCTTTTGCGCCTATCGCCATCTCATAAAACTATCTTGGATCAAGCCCTCCAAGAGGCGTCAGTCCCTGCAAATCTGAATACAGACTAATTTCAAGCCATGGTTGGAAGTCTAAAGTCATCACCTTGTCTCACTTTTTCCGAAAGTGATAACTCTTCCTTCCAACAACCTCATAACGCTTCACTACACATTGAAGGCTTTATCAACCAGCATAGGATCAAGCGAATCTTGATCGATAATGGAGCAGGCCTAAATATTTGTACATTACCGTTGATCACAGCATTGGGATATGCGGTAGAATCAGTGGATCCTTGTAAGAAGATCACAATCAAAGCCTATGACGATGCAGAGCGTTCATCCAAAGGAGCTGTGGTACTACCAATCCGAGTGGGCCCCATGGTAAAGCACATCATTTGTCAGGTTCTGGACCTTCCTCTGCCATACAATCTATTATTAGGAAGACCTTGGATACATGCCATGCAAGCCGTTCCATCTACCTACCATCAATGTATCAAATTCCCACATAATGGTGTAGAGATCACAGTCCTGGGCAATGCAAATCCCTTTGCATATTGCCATAATATCAGCCATCAACCAGAGATTACTGTTCCTAATAATAGAGAAGCCATTTCCTCCACATCATATATAAGTCCCACCTCTCTTGTCAGTTCAAACACCACTATACCCAAGCAAGAAAATCTTAAGATGAAGATAGCAGAGGAAGGTCCTGGGGAATACAACTTGAGTCACCTCTTTTGTGTAGGACAAATGCCCACTTCTCCTAGAACACATGGTAAAACACAGCAGGAACTCCAGCAACCACTAGTCACGCCAGCATGTGCTTTAACACCTTTCATCCCTGGAAAGAGTCAAGAAGAAGAAACCCAAGATGAGGACTTAGCGGAATGGATCTATAAAGATCCCATCACCACTGATCTACCACAAGTTAAACTTCCTACGGATCAGTATGGCAAAGGTCTACTCATCATGCAAAGGATGGGGTATGATGGTCAGAGTGCTTTGGGATATTGCAAACAAGGACGACATGAACCTCTGCTGCCGGAATTAAAGCCCAAAGGTAACACAGGCCTAAGCTTTGAAAAAGAGATCTTTCCTAAGCTCAAATTCAAAGGAAAACCCAGCAAACCATTTTGTCCGCCTACTGCAAAAAGGACACCTTTCATAATCAAAGCAGCATCAAACACCATCCCAACTGCCCCATTGAGGCTCAAAACCCCAACACAACTATCACCAGTGCCACTCATCCCACCAAAGAAACTTGTAATCCCATCAGCAGCACCATTAGCAGCAGCAACTGTATCAGAACCTGCAGCAACATCTATAGCACCAGCAGTTCCAGCAGAAGCAACTGAGTCAATATTATCGATACTCCCTATACCAGATTCCTTGATCCCCATCAATCTTCCTGCAGCACCGATCACTACAAAGGTACATCAACCAATCACACCTGCAGTATTTAACTCAAAAGACATCCTAGTATGGTATAGTAATCGGATGCTGGAAAGTGACTCAGAGACCGACTCACATGAGTGGGAATTTGATTCTGTACAGCTTAACACTTCAGATGAGGAAGACACATCACCACCTCCACCACGTAAAGACATCCCTATTTACGAAGAAGCACAGATAAAGACCACTTGGGTTTCTGAACTGGAAACATCTTCCACAGACCCTACGTCTCATCCTACGCCTGATTTTGATAGGGAGAGTACCATCAACGACCTTCACCATAACATCTTAACCCTCACTGATACCTCTAACGAACTTAACCTAATCGATGAAGTAATGCCCATTATCCACCCTGAACTCATCGAATGGAACCAACCAAATTCCCCATCCCTTGACTTCTTCCAAAACGATGAGGCCATCATTGACTTTTTGGAATTAAGGGATAACCTACCAAGCAGGGATCACAAAGCTGGATTCGCCATTGAACTTAATAGCGCAGCATACTTTGGGGCGGATGCCAAACCTTTTAGCTACAAAAATATAACAATAAAATATGGATCTTCTAGTGAAAACCACACTGTGGCACTGTTTGATCCAACAAAAGTAAAAAGAAAGAGCGTATCCAATGGTGAAAACCTCTCTGAGGCGCCTGAGGATGAAGGGTTTGACATTCTCCCTGATAGTAGACAACAAGAACGATCAACGATCAACGATTCTCATCGAGGAAACCAAAGAATACAATGTGGGGACTCCTTGAAAATCCTCATCTCATACATCTAGCATCTCTTCTCACTCCAGAGGAATAGCCTAAGTTTATAGAGTTCTTCCAGAAGTGTCAGATCAACTTTGCATGGTCATATGCAGACATGCCTGGGCTTGATCCTGATTTAGTCATGCATCACCTCACCGTCGTAGAAGGAGCCAAACCTGTCAAGCAGAAGCTTCGTAAGATGCATCCTCAAATTGCAGTACTAGTCAAAACAGAACTCAAGAAACTCCTAGATGTTGGTTTCATTAGACCAATTGATTATGCAGAATGGATCTCCAATATTGTACCTATCGGCAAACCAAAAGGGGGCATCCGCATTTGTACTGACTTCAGAGACCTGGCATGTCCTAAGGATGACTTCCCCTTACCAAATATCGACATCATAGTGGATCTGGCAGTAGGACACGCCATGCTTTCACTCATGGATGGTTTTTTCGGATACAATCAGATAAAGATCGCACCGGAAGATCAACATAAGACAGCCTTTACATGTCCATGGGGCACATATTGCTGGAATGTGATGCCTTTTGGTCTCAAGAATGTAGGAGCAACCTATCAAAGGGCAATGACCACCATCTTCCATGACATGATGCATACTATGATGGAAGATTATGTGGATGACTTACTAGAAAAATCACTCACTAGAGAAGGGCATCTCCACATCTTAGATAAAATCTTTGATAGACTGGAACAATACCATGTTCGACTCAACCCAAAGAAATGTGTCTTTGGAGTAACCTCCGAGAAACTTCTAGGATACATTATCTCAAGCAAAGGGCATTGAGGTCGATCCAGCAAAGGTAAAGGCAATCATGGACATGCCACCTCCAAAGAATATCAGTTAGCTAAGGACATTACAAGGGCGAATTCAATCCATCCGAAGATTCATTGCACAATTGGCTGATAAGTGTCACCCATTTACACATCTGTTACATAAGAACATCCGCTTTCAATGGGATGCCCGATGCTAGCAAGCATTTCAGACGCTTAAAGACTATCTCATGAATCCACCATTGCTGATGCCACCAGATCAAAGTAGATTGTTGTTATTATATATCTCAGCAACAAGTACAGCATTGGGTGTACTACTGGCACAACATAATGCAGAAGGAAAAGAGTGTGTTGTTTACTACATCTCTCGCACACTGGTGGGCTATGAACTCAATTACACACCTATTGAGTGAGCTTGCCTAGCAGTAATCTTAGCAGCCACTAAACTGAGGCACTATCTGTTGACACACAAGGTACAACTCATTGCAAAGATTGATCCACTCAAGTATTTACTCAGCAAAGCAGCATTGATAGGTCGCTTGGCCAAATGGGTGATGATTTTAAGTGAATTTGACATCGAGTACGTGGACCGTAAAGCTATCAAAGGGCAAGTTATTGCAGATCAGTTGGCCGATGCACCACTCATAGGCGATCATCCTCTCATTTCCAATTTTCCAGATGAAGAGATATTCATGATCACAACAACACAAACATGGAAATTATACTTTGATGGTTCGTACACTAGGCATGGCTCGGGGGCAGGCATTCTGTTTATCACACCTCAAGGTGATAGCATTCCGAAGTCTTACAGGCTCACATTTCCATGCACTAACAACATAGCAGAGTATGAGGCCTTGATCATAGGACTCAGTCTAGCCGTACAATGGAAGTTACAAGAACTACAAGTATATGGCGACTCACAACTGGTCATTCGACAAGCAACAAATGAATATCAGACCAAGGATGATAAACTCATGCCATATAAGCAAATGGTGGACAACCTAAAGACATCATTTACTAATATCACTTTTGAGCAGATACCAAGAGATCAAAATCGAGCTGCAGACGCTATGGATACCATCGCATCTCTCCTAGATCTTCCATAGAATTCAACACGCTATGAGTTCTTGGTCGAACAGCTTTGGATCCCCGCTTATGATATCCCCGAATCTGAAATGATATGTCGCCTTATCGGTTCTGAATCCCCATGGTACGGTGAATTTTACACCTATCTTCACGATCACACCCTTCCTCCCAGCCAATCGAATAACCAACGAAAAACCTTCATTCGCCAAACTGCTTGATATACCATTATTGCTGAAACCCTATACCATCGCAGTCTTGATGGTACTCTCCTTCGATGTCTAGAACAAGATGAGATAACAAAGGCTTTGGAAGAAGTCCATGAAGGAATTTGCGAGACTCACTCAAGTGGTCCGTCACTAGCCAAGAAACTCCTGCGCAATGGATACTGTTGGCCATCTATGGAAAAAGATTCCTACTACTTTGTCAGAAAATGCAAGAAATGTCAAGTTCATGGCGACTTGATACATGCACCAGCTCAAGAATTGCAACCAATCACAACACCATGGCCTTTTTGTTAATGGGGTCTTGACCTTGTGGGTAAAATCCATCCATCTTCATCCAACGGCCATAAATTCATTATTACCGCCACTGAATATTTCACAAAGTGGATCGAAGCTGTTCCACTTACCCAAGTCACCGGCAAGCAGATCGCCTCATTCATCCTCAACTACATCATCTGCCGGTATGGTGTGCCCATGTCCATCATCACAGATAATGGTCTTCCTTTCAAAAATTAGGATGTCCGGGAACTTTGTGAAAAATTTCATATTCAACACCACTTTTCCACTCCCTATTACCCACAAGGCAATGGTCAGGCTGAAGCATCCAATAAAAACATATTGAGAATCCTAAAGAAAATAGTCAATGACGCTAGTCGTGATTGGCATGTTCAACTAAATCCAGCGCTATGGGCATATCGAACTAGCATTCGAACCCCTATAGGTGCAACTCCTTATTCATTAGTCTATGGTGCAGAAGCTATCTTGCCTATTGAGGTTTTGATACCATCATTACAGGTTTCCTTGCATAATCTGATAGATGATGAAGCATATAGAGTATCCCGTCTTCAGGACTTAGAGTTACTTGATGAGAAGCAACAAGCTGCGTACAATCATCTCAAAGCCTATCAGCAGCGCATGAGCAGAAGCTACAATCACCGAGTTAGACCTCGTACATTTGAGGTAGATGATCCTTTTATATGAGAGAATCCTCACAATCAACCAAACAGAGAACATCAGGGCAAGTTTGAATCAAACTGGCTGGGCCCATATGTTGTCACTGTTGTGTTTGGGTCTGGGGCATATCAGTTGGCTACATCAGAAGGAGAACCGCTTGCAGATCCAATCAATAGCATGCACCTAAAACGGTTTTATACCTAAGCTGTACAGAGCATCAGGCTCCCCTACATACCAGGAAATATCAAAAACATTCAGAAAAATGTCTTGAAGAAAATACAAAAACATTCAAAAAAGTAAAGAAAAATCATGCATCCAAACGGTGAACAACCACTCTGGTGGCACCTTGGGTAAGTGCGATGGTGAAAACCTGGCAAACAGGCACCACTCGTCAAGGTTATGGCTCCATTGTCTTTCAGACTTGCTGCGATCACATCTACTTCATACATACATCCATCCATCCAAAACCATGGCTTGTTATTCCTCTGCAATTATGATAGTACTCCATGCGTCTTGCATCCCACTTTTTCATAGTCATGTCTAAAACTGGGGGCAATGCCCTTAACCTATTGATGGAAGTGGATTCTACATTGTCTTATGATTCATTAAGGTCTTCATTCCAAAGCAATCATCAAAAATACCAAAAACATTCAAAATATCTCACAAAATCCAAAAACATCAAAAAACATCAAAAATCACACAAAAACATGGCAACACATTGTACATACTCATCCGCGCAAATACCAAACAAGCATTGAAAAAATCCTCGCACAATGATCACTTCTCAAATTGACCAAAACAATCAACATCAACACTCAAAAACTGTCTTCAACAAGGATGCATCCTTCCTTACCAAAACAAAGACAAAAGTGACGTTTTCTTTGACAAGAAAATTATGTTAAGCTATCAAATACTTGGTTGGTTTGTGAGTACAATCATTCGTTTATCTGTATCAGGATCTGTCAGCATTGTTTTGTATCATTTGTGCATTATTTCCGGTGAAGTTCTGGGGCATGTACTAATGGTGTCTACGTGGGAAGTTCACCAAGCTATGTGATCTTATGCAAAATACGGTCATAGATCACTACGGCTTGCTGACTACAACGTATACCTCGACCATATGGGCATGAACCATTACCAAGGATCCTTATTCTTTACTCTTTATGTATATACTATTTGTTTGCAAGAACATTGCTCTTCCTTTGGTTCCTCCTACCTCATCCAAACTGGATAAAGGTTTTATCTCTTATTACGGTATGCACTTGTCTCAGGATATGATCAGCCTAAGATCAAGGAGGACGATCCAAGTCATGCATGAACAGAGATAATCCTTGTCTGTTCCGCAAGCAACACTCTGGTCAACTTGACCCTTATATCAAGTCGTTTGTATTAACTTGCTATATTAAAATCCATGTAAGGAATACTCAGGTCATCTTGAATCATTATGTCAAGATGCTTGTATTCTCTTCCAACATTTTAAAGCTCAATGATGAAAATAGAGCACTATGGATCGTCATTTCATCTCATCTGTTTATATATTGCATTCCATTGCATATCACCCATCCATTCACTCATTCATATATAGGATTTATATGCAAAAATGTGAAAATTAAGCTGGTCTTGGATATAATCACAACCAAGTACTCTGATACATCATCAATGCATCATGCCAAGTCTTACAAACCTTGCATTCCTCATGGTCATATCATCATTACATTTAGTTGCATCTTGCATTAAGAAACATTCATGTCATTTTTTTTTAACTTAACATTGCATATAGTTCATTTTTGACATTAGTTTTCATTAAATCATTTGCATCATTGCATCAATCATAAAATAATTAGATTCATTCGTGAGATCAAATTGCCTTTGATTGTTTTAAAGCCATTTACTATGCATTCCTTTAGTGTCAGTTATCCATTATCATTTTATTATCCTTTATCATTTATTATTGTATACATTCATTTATCCATTTAGTGAAAAAGTGCATTCATTCATCCATTAACTAAGTATCTTATTATGCTCATTTTAGGATTCATTCACATTGCATTCATTATCCTCTTTTTAAATTGCATGAAGGTGCAGTTATTAAAACATTAGTTATAGTAACATCACATTATCATTTGTACTTAAATCATATTTACGCATTTAGAATCATAAATCCATTTGTTTCCAAACATTGGTTCATACCATTTTATATATATCCATTTTACATACGCATTCATTTAGGCATTATCATATAAACATTTGTACTTTACATTTTGTTTATCCATATTGCATTTATTTAACAAACATCTAGATGCATATTCATCCATAAACATCATTCATTCAACCATTGCATTAACATCATCACATAAATCATATCATCATTATATTGCGATAGGAAACACCAAAATCCTATTCATAAATTATTATAAGCATACATCATCATCATGGCATTACATACATAAAACATTACATCAAAAATCAAACAAATCATACATATATAAACCTGCATTCATATGTCAGTATCCAACATCGTACATCATCATAAACACATGCATACAAGAAATATCTCATCAAATGCATCCATATACACATATCCATCTAAGCAATAAACTCATCCTCCTGCATAAACATCCATATAAATCAAATGCATATCATCAAAATATGGGATCTCCTCATATATCTCATCTCATATATCAGAGTACAATGAAGTCTACAAAATTAGCTACCAAGAGCCATCCAAGATACAGTCCAAAAAATAGACAATGATACAATACATGTATGCAAAAATGCTCTCTCAAATACCACTCTGGCCAGATGTTGTCCCAACACCTCCACCTGATCCACCACTAGTGTCGGCACCCCCTGCCCCATCTCTCCGTGGAGGCCTCATCGAACCACCACTCCCTCCTGCATCCCCTGATCTATCCCACCTCAAAGGACCCATCACCCCCCCACTGCTCTACACCCTCTGCGATCGCTCTGATCTAGCCTGCCGCATCTGAGAATAACTGAGAGCTTGCTGACTAACTGGCACCACCTGCTCATATAAACCCCTCCAGTACTGTATCTCCGCCTGTGCTCGTCGCATCTCCCTCATCACCTCCCTCGTAGGACCCTGTGCTCCTACTCCAATCCGGACTCTCTCCTGCAGCTCCGCCAATCTCTCCACTGCAGTATCCCTCTCCCGCAGCACCATCGCCAGCTCTGACTCCCATGCAAATAGCTGCACATCCCTAGCTACCAACTTCGCCTCCAAATCCTCTATCCGAGTCTGCAAGCGTACTATCATGTGATCCCGCAGATCTCCAGTGGCTCCCTCCTCGGTATCCATAGCTGTCTCCCCTGCACCACCCTCTCCAATAGTCCCCTCCCCTCTATCCATTGGGATCTCCCTCTCCATTTCCCTCCCACTCAGCTGAACTCCTCCCTGTATCAGTGGTCCCTATGATATCTGTAAAGGCAGTCCACCTCTCCCTCTCCGCTGACTCCGCATCCCCAATCCTCCACCACCTCCACCTCCACCTCCTCCATCTCCTCCACCACCTCCTCCACCTCCATCTCCTCCACCTCCTACTCCTCCTCGACCTCCTACCCTCCTCTGTCCCCGTCCCCTCTCATCCTCAAATGCTGGGATCGGATCTGTTGGATCTGATATTCATGGGATCGGGTGCCCTACTCGATACTACGTATACTCATCTGTCACCCCTGCATCAACGACCCTTGGTCGTATGTCCCATGGTCTCGCCTGTAGTGTCCGGAACTATGCCAGTGCCTGATCATAAGGTAGCACTGGACCCCATGCATACCTCTCCCGAATAACCCGAGCATACTCTCCTGATCCACTAGGCAGTCCCTGCTACCGTCCAAACTGCCTCATCACTCTCCCGGGCACCTGTCTCTCCACATGATATGCAGTCCTCCCAATGAGGAATCGAGTCATAAAAACATAAAGCAGTGCCTCTGCGTCATCATCCCATGGCTCACACTCCAAGTATGGCCGCCATATCATTGCATCCAGATCGTCTAGTGCCCGCCGCCACCACTCTAACTTCCCCAAGTGGGGCTGACTCATCATGCCGCTATACATAAACATATACGGCTGGTCTACTGCACAGAATCTCAGACTCACCGGTCGAGTCACTGGTAGGTGCTCCCAAGCCCAAATATGCAGCAGCGTCATGCCCACTGCTAAGGAACCCCTCCCCCGATACACCACCTCATGGAGCTCCTGGTACATATGCGCCAGCACGCACGGCCCCCACGCAAAATGGATCCCCTCGGTCATCATCATCTCAATAACTTGCCCCCATCCCACCGCCAAACCATGTGAACGCCTGTCTGGACACAGAAGTCCTCCTATAATACCTAACAAAACTGTTGGTAGAGGCTCATATAATGTCGCTATATCCTCCCAAGCAACGGAGCCATCATCAATATAAACATCCTCATCAAAAATCCTCTGCACCGAAAGAGTCCCCTAGGATCTGTCGTATGTGACTAGCTCCCCCCGAATCGGAATCCGCAGGATGCGCCACACATCCTCCAAGGTCACTGTCATCTCCCCCTGTGCCAAATGGAAGGTGCATGTCTCGCTGTGCCACTGCTCTGCTAGTGTTGTGATTAGACCGTGAGTCATACGAATCATGGGCATGTGCATCACCTCATATAGACCAGTCGCGGCAATGCAGTCTATCTCTACCTGTGTCAATCAGTCCTGCAACCCCTGTGTCGCAGGATGGCGCTCCCGTAATTGCAACACGCGTAGCTCCTCCTGCACATGGACATTCATCAATCACCATCAGTTGTTTTGTTTTCAAACTTTCTTAAGTTTAAACCTAGACTATCAACAGATACTTTGATCAAGTATCTTCGGGTCTCAACAGGTAAGCAATCATGGCCACCTAGACTTCAACAGGCATTTATCCTAACAAATGACCTAAGTCTCATTAGGCTGCTATGGTTCAAAACAACTCCCACTTCACCTCGCCATCCATCAATCATTGACATCCGGAGATTTTCTTCATCCAAACTGGGGCATCTTTTTATCCTAAAGCAAAAGCGCTATTTTACCAACAAAAGCGCTAGTTTCTCAACAATAGCGCTAGAACCCTAACAAAAGCGCTCAATAAGCTATACAAAAGCACTCAAACTACCACAGCGCTAAAACAACTACACAATAGCGCTACTTGAAATCAATAGCGCTCAATTAAGCCCTCGATAGTGCTACTTAATCAATAGCGCCCAAACTTGCATACAATAGCGCTACAAAAAGCCAAAAGCACTCAAACAATGGGGCAATAGCGCCATTGCGGTGCAATAGCGCTAGTTCATGGAGTAAAAGCGTCAAAACAGTAGTTTTAGCGCTCTTGCTCCGACTTGACTTGGACTCAGCTAAAAACCTAGCAAAAATGCATAAAAATTAAAAATTCAAATTTGCGTACCGCTGGTCCATAGTCGTCTGAGCGCTGGAACCGTCAAACTCGCTCAAATCTATGCTCGGTGATCGGAATCGGCATCCTGACTGCTACTCGCTCCTCCAAATGTCCCTATCAGAGCTCTGATTTTCAAATGGTCGCGGTCACAAATGATCCTATTTTCGCCTCTTTCACCCCATTTATACCCTTCGCCGTCACCATAACTTCTCCCCGCTCACTGCCGTGGTCCCCGTGAACTTCCCAAGCACCCCATTTCTTCATGTTTCCCCCCTTTTTCTTCTATTTTTCACCCGTATAACTACCTCCTTCTCTTCTACCACCCTACCAATTTTCATTCTTTTTCGAGAGATCGCCCAATTTTTCAAAAAAAATTCGGCCCATCTCTCGAGGGGGCATACCACCCATTAAATTTACATTTTATGGGGCATTTTCTTCACACCAGTTTTTCTTTCTTTGAAACGACGCGATAAACCGCACCGTCTCAAAGAGGGGCAAATGTAGTCACACAAATCTGTCCAGCTTAATTAAATAAATATTCGCTATTTATTTGATTAAAAATCCACTAGCCATCAGTTAATTAAATTAATATTTAATTAATTCATCTCCAAACATTCTTCTATTAATTAAATAAATTATTCAATTTATTTTAATTAATTCATTAAATCAAATACAAATCAATTAAATAAATAAAATCTATTTATTTAATTAAATCCCCTTTTTCCTCTTTTAAATAAATTAAATAAAACATTTATTTAAATCATTATCCCCCCCCCCCACTTGCATTTTCCTACAAATGCAACTTGCACACATTTATTGAAATAAATGAATTTTTATTTTAATAAAATCCTATTTTCCCTCACCCACCAAATCCAATTACATTCCTAAATCCCCTTCTAGATTCTTCTAACCCCTTCCTAATTAGCCTAATCCATCCCCTAATTATTGTCACATTCCTAAGCAAAATGGAGTCACTTCTCAAAAACTTCAAAGTCTTTGAAAAACATTTAATGCTTTGTGTGTTCAACAAATTAACCCCCAAAGTCTTCCAAGACCATTTATGGCTCTTACATAACCATTTATGGTTATTTCAAACTTGTCTCCCTAAACATTTATTGTTTTGACCATGTTCCTCCATTTCACATTTGCACAAGAGTTTATCCATTGGATAAAAGCTTTATTCTTTGAATAAAGAGTTTATTCATTCAACCAACCTTGACTTTAACTCCCAAAGTCATATCAAGCATTTAATGCTTATTCTCTCCCCTCTCAACCTATCTCACATTGACACTTGTCATCCTGGGATTGGGTTGAAAGCCCTCACATGGATTTGAAATCATTCAATCCTGACCCTTGTTGAGATTACTCAATCTCAACCATCCATTGCTCCATTTTTCCTATAAATAGAGCCCATTTCTTCATAATCCAGATCCTGAAAACTTGTATGCATTTAAGCTATAGGCATTTTAAGAGAGCATTTTAGCATAATTAACTAATATCTTGTCATTTTGGATAAAATCAATCATTTTAGTATCAATAGCTTAATATTAGCTTCTTTATTTACATTTAGAGCAATATTTCAATCTCAATCCTCCATAAGCATCCATAGTGCAAAAAGCTGCTGAGAGCTACACTATTTTGGAACTTGGAGAGGAGAGGAACAAGGGAGAAAGAGCTAAGAGCATGCTAAGAGGCATTTGGAGATGCCTCATCATATTTACCTTCCTAGTTAGACATTCTATCATGCTTTTGGTATCTCTTTTGATATGCTTGTGTAGGAAAGTATTTTGTTTATGATTTCTAACACTAACAACTTGGCTTTTCTTCTTGTTTGTGTTTTGTTATCATTGACTAACCTTCCCTTTTTGCAGAGCATCATGTACTAATTAATTACTCTTTATATTTATATAATCTAACATATTTCAAACTTTTTATAGACTAAGTGACACGTCAAAGGCAACCAAGGCAACGCAAGAAAAGCATGGGCAACAAAAACTCGGCTCTGGTGGTTACATGAAACTTGTTGCACGAATTGTAAGTATCTCATGTAAACTCCCATATTGTCTTAAAATATTAATAAATTGAAAACGTTTTTTTTTTATCAAACAATGCAAGCAAAATTCACGGTACCAAGCAAAAATGCAGGGCTCTGAATTCAATAGAGAGCCCACAGAAGATGACAAGAGAATTGCCTACGAGCCAGGCTATTCAACCGTGGTTGATCGGCTATGAGAATAGAGTGGACATACACAACATTCGAGTGCATCCATCACACAGGTAAATATGTTAAATGGAAGTTGTTTCAAATTGAATACTTTACCAATAATCTAATTGATGTTGAGTTCCAAAATAAAGTGACTATATTTGTTTTAAATAAGCAAGCAATGATAACAATGTGCATGTCATTGGAATGCAACCTGCTAATTGTGAAACACCACCTGCACATGAAGGTCTGGATGTGCATCCCAGTAGTGGAGGTATTCATTTGCTATTCAAATTTATTTATTTAGCTATTAATACAATTAAACATCTTAATTTGTAATTAGAGTAGTAATTAATGTAACCTTTTTTGTTAATATTTTAGGGCATGTAGTTGGTGGTGAGCAAGTGGAGCATGATCTGGGTACACAACATCAAGAACGTGATGTTCCCCACTCAGGTGAAGAGGACCACTATTATTGCTTTAAACAAATATAATTGCAATTGGTGTTCAACATTAATGTAACCTTTATTATTTCAACTCCAGATGATCTAGAGGGTGTTCAGCATGTTGAGGTTGAGGCTACACAAAATGATGTGGCCCCATCAGGTAAAGGGCACAACAATTATGTTCTCTAAATTAATGAATTACTTGTAACAATAATTTTTTTTTTTTTTGAATTTAACCCATTTCTTTGTTATTGCAAAGGACCCCCCTTCACTTCAGTGTCCTCGTCCTTAGTATAGGACTAGGCATACATTGAGATCACGAGTAGTTGGCGGAACATCTGCAGAGGGGGTAAATGATGAAGACACAGATGTTCCACTTAGTCTTTTCATAGCTTCAAAGAAAAAAAAAAGAAAGAAATGATTGTAATCTAACTTATTTGATAATGACTTATTTTTATGTGTTAGTGAATGTAATTATGTGCTAATTAATGGTTATGGATGATATCTGTTAATTAATATTGATGAATGTTGCGTGTTAATTAATGTTAATCAATGTTATGTGTTAATGAACGTTATGTGATATTAATGAATGAATGCTATATTTTATTAATGGTAGAATGAATGAATGAATGAATGTTATAAGATGTTAACGGGGAATTTAGAGTGATGTTAGGGGGGGGGCAAATGAGCCTCCACCTTCACGTGGTTGGCCCTGTTAAGTAGAGAATATTAATCTATTCTCGAAACCAAGGGAAGCTCAACAAGGTAACACACTTTTCAATAATTCATTATGTTGCACAGTTAATCTTATTGAATAATGTATATTAAATCTTAATTGCAGGGTCCAACAGATATGAGTTGCTTCTAGTGTTGATATCCAAGGTGGGACTGCAAAAGTTATGAATATGCCTCATCCTTGTAAGTTTTTTTATTACAACTCCTAATGCTTGAGACTAAAATTTTTGTTCTTGATGTTTTTCACTAGTTGTAATAACCTCTGACTTTGATGCGTGTGCCTTAATAGAACTAGATGTTTCTTGTATGCATACCAGTGCCTTATCCAGGCCACAGAGTCATCTAAGTTTAAACAATACTCCCACAATCAAATATCTCCACACATCCCATCACCTCGGCTTCTATAAAACCCCACATATGCCTGGCATACATAAGAATTTACCCTTATCAAACTAGACTACATTCATCAAATTCAAAATCTCCCACAAGGAATTTACTGATAGAAATGCTTCATGCATATTTAATTTCCCTCCTGGAAAGAAATGCTAAGAAATGCCTCTATTTAAGATTGCCTTACAATCCATACTCAAATGAATAACCCTAGATTACTCATATTGAAAATAGTAAATATTTGCAAATAGACTAGAAGACAACACAAAATTTAGGCTTGAAAGTTGATGGTCTATATATTGATATTAATTTTGAGAAAATATTACAAAACTCAGAGTATTCTCCATAAGACTGGAAAAAAGCTTAGATAAATTTCTGCAGCATTTTCTTACAATTACTTGCGATCATTTTTTTAGGAGTCGTGGTATCCATTTATAATAGTATGGGTGCATACAAGCTTTGGACCCTTCAAAAGAAAGTTTGTTACAAACAACCGGTCGTTTTCAAGAAGCGGTTATAAGTCTTTTTCAGCATCTGCGGCTTCCTCTACTTGTTGTTCTGTTGCAACCTCTTGTAACTGCTCCCGAGCATCTTCATTATGTCCCATATACTTATCTTTCCACTCTTGATACACATCATCACTAGGCCAAGTAAAACTAGCAACCTTCTGTTTCATATCTTCTAGCCGCTTCCAAGTGACTCGTACATGCCCAATCTTTGTTTCTATGAAACCATAATGAGATTTCACTTTTTCAATTTCCTCAATTGTTTTGACAAATAAGGATGTGTCATCAGTATTAATAATCTGATTTATCCTTAGGGACAAATTGTTGTCCACCTCCTTTAACCAAGTCTTCTCTTCCTTTAGTTGGACAGGACCAATGAAACCTCCTGGAAACATTTCAAATTTATGATTTGAATATTCTTTCCTATAAAGTTGGGCTTTTCTTTTTATACCTGCTCCTTCCACTGAAAGAATATTCATCTCTTTTATAAACTCACATGTGGACCTTAGATTGTCATTCTCTTCTGCATCTGCATGGGAAGAACACATGAGTTGTAACTTTTTACCTCTAGGAACCCACTTATTCAGGATTGGTTCCAAAGTGGCTTTTTCTTCCTTGAATTTGATCAAAATCTCAAGAATCATCTTCATATTTATGTATACATTGGAGGTTTTGACTGAGTCAGCAAACTTCAAGATGGTGGCTTTCACCTTCTCCTCATATTTGTTTGCATATAATGTCTGAGCTTGTTTCAATTTTTCCAACTCATGTTGGACATTTTCAGGTAATTGGGAACTAGAAGGCATAGGAGAAGGGGGATATTCAATGATGGGACTAGTAGGAGGGGGTCTTGCTAGAAAGGAGGCTATCATGAGTGTAGAAGATTCATCAGGATGATATTGACCTGCTAGTTGACTCTGGAGTCTAGCAATTATGTTGTCTCTGTTGGCTATTCCTTCTTTAGCATCATTGTAAGCTTTTAAAATAGTCTCCAACTTCAATTGGAGATTAGCCTTTTCTTGTGCCTCTTTCTCTGCCACCGCAACACTAAATTTTGTAGTCTCTAGGATTGTGCTTGCAGCTTCCACTACCCCTGTGTCTTGGACTCTTTTAACTATCATGCCTCCTAAGAGGCTAGAATCTGATGCATCTTTCCTTCTTTTGTTTTCATCCTTCTTTAAAGACCACATGACAAGAGCAACATTATCCTTGTTGAATGTCACTCCTTCCATAGGCTTTGTTTCTTTCCTCACTGCATCAAGCACTAAGGCATCAGCTATATCCCATTCAGGGAGAATCAACACACCAGACTTTGCTACCATTTCTCTTCCTTTCTCAGGGGTGATTGCTTTGAACTCCTCCATCCTTTCTTTCTTAACCTCTTCTTCTACCTGAGTTGTATTTTTAAGAGGCTGTTCACTTTTCCTCTGTTCACATCTAGTCTTAAATTGATCAATATTTTGCTTCCATAAAAACTGTATAAAAGCTCCTGATGTGACAAAATTACTGTCATCTAGGCATTATTCACTAGCTTGCTTAACAGTAAGGTCCATTTCTTGGCCCTTTAACTCACCATCAGTCAAATCCATTTCAGTATTAGGTGGCTCTTTGGGCATCCCCTCTTGGGTCTCCTCATAGGTATAGACAATCTCACCGAGACTCCCTAACTGCAATAATTGTTCAGCCATAGCTTGTTCATCTCCAATGTGGATAGGAGACTGAGATGGAGAGTATTGAGTCTCATCAGTTTCAATTTCCTTTCCCACTCTCTGCTTCTTAGGGGAATCCTGGATGTCAATGACATCTTCAATTTTCCTCTTCCCTTTTGAAGTGGAAGGCTCACCTATCACTGGCAGTATCATAGTGTACTTTGACCTTTTGTGCATTACATAGTCACTAGGTGACATATCTCTAGCAAAGGCAGGCTTAGCCAATACCATCTTAGCCTTATCAGGCTCATTTTGCATTATGGCCTCCCTCTTTTCTGTTAAGGTCTATATGAGATCTTCAAAATAAAGAATCGGGAATTTTATTTTCTCCTCAAATGGATTGAAGCTAGAAAGGGGATCATAGCCAGTGTCAAATTGATGGATAAAATCAAGGGATTTCTTATATGCCACCCACTTCTCCTTCCTCAGTTCTTGCTCATCTAAGCTGAATTCATTTCTAATCAGATCTTCTAGGAACTGAAATTGATGTGGCCTACCTTTTCACACTACTCTTTTTCTGAACATGCCATTGAAAAAATCCTTGAGGTCTGCACGTCTTGACACTACAGTAGATAGCATATATGGCTTAAAGAATTCTTCAAAAAATCTCCATCCACCCTTAGTGATCACAAAATGGTGAGCCATGGTAATAGTTGGGAAAATAGTCCCTTTACCTCTATTGGTTAGCTTTGCTTCTTGTACTCCCCCAATTTGTCTCAGGACTTCTGCAATCCCTATCTTCAATGGGACCTGATAGGGTAGTAAAAAGGGGGTGCCTCTAAATCCAAACACTTTAAAAATAGTAGACACAGGGTACAAATATATGTCTCCCCAATTGTGAACAATCTTGATATCCTCTGCAAACTCCTTTGGTCTGAGAAACTCCAAAAGAGCCTTAGGAATTCTAGGGTTTTCTCTGCATAGAAGAATCCTAATTTTAGATGCAAAGCATCTATCAAACTTTAAATAACTTGCATCTTCTCTATCCCAAGATAGAACAGTACTCCACAATTGCACTGGCATCTCCTCTTTATCCTTGACCTTAATCAGGTCCATCTCCTGTCCAAAATAATCAGCCCCTTTGAACAGAAACATATGTATTAACATGGAGTACCATCCAAATGGCCTATCCACCTTACCATTTTTTATTCCTACTAGCCCTTTATGAATTGCATCAGCAAGGTATGAGGCATAATCAAATGTTATTGCTAGGGAGGGGTTTAGAATTTGTGCAATCATTAAATATAATGGGTTGGCATATTCTTTTCAGCATCCTCTCCAAAAATCTGGCATAATGCCCAATACATACCCTTAGCTCTCAGAGTGAATAGGTTGAGAGAGAATGGTTCCATTGTGTTGGGGCCTACAACTGTTAACCCCCCTATCTTTACAAATAATTCTTTCAATGGGCCACTTCTAAGATGATCCCTTTGTGTGTTGTAAACCTGGGCTAACGACTCAAAGTCAATAGGTTCTAACAAATTGGAGGACTCACTAGGTTTAAACACTTTTTTGAATTCATCTTCATTTATCTCAATCAAGACTGATCCCTTTATGTTCCTGATGCATCTTGCCACAGAGTCATAATTCTGTGCAATCAGGGCTAACGGATCTACATCCATAAAAACACTTGGGACCACAAGCTTTCCTACATCCTGCTCCCATATGCCATTCAAAGGAGTTGGGGAATTCCTCTGCCCAAAACTGACTTTGAAGAGTCATAAGCCTAACAATCCTATTTTAGGGTCCCTCAACCAATTACCCTTATCATAAAGGACATCTCCAATTTTTAGACGAGGGTTCTTAGGTACTAGCTCTTTGGCCTTAGCCCCAACATTTGTGGACATGGTTAAATGCTCTAAAAAATCATCACAAATGTTTCGGTCCTGGTAATTCACCTTCCCTATCAATTCTCTTCTGGGTTCCATTATGGTCAAACAATTATACCACTAGCAACTAGCACAAACCTCTAATGAAGTAATTCATGCATCCGTATTTGAGAACAAACCAAGAGTTATCAAGAAAAGCACAAGAAACCTGATTATTCGCCTGAAGAAAATCGCTCTACAACAATTCGCCCTGCAACAAACTTCGATGAAACAATACTTGGCAATCAAGTTGATGCAGACTCAAAAAGGACAAGTTGGCATTTAAGTTTTAGAAATTAACTCTGCATGCTTTGGCTTTCTTTTCAGAATTGAATTTGCCAAATCGAATTCAAAACTGGCTCCAACGGGTCATAATTCCTCTAAGTCTTTCCTCTGTTTTGCTCTTTCTCTATTTTGCAGAACATAAAACCCGTGCTCTTTTCTTTCGCGAAACAACGCCGGCCGTTGGATCACGAGAACTTGCATCGCCTTTATCTTTGTTTGATCTCTTTGCTTTAGTGTTGGGCCCTACCTCCTTTTCACCACTTCGCGGACTTTAATAGTCATTCACTTTTCCTTCGCAAGGCCACTCCAAGCGTTAGATCAAACTCAAATCACCCGGCCTTTAACTCCAATTGGGACCATCAATCCTTTTAATTAACCGCACCTCATCTTGACGGCTAACAGTTTTCGCCATTTTGCTGAGGTTAAGCTGCGAGCATCTTAGGGCCACGAAAAAATGAGAAGCGTTGGATCAATCTTGAGATGAATGCCTTTTAAGTGGGCCCTTTCTTGTCGATGAGAACCATCTCAACTTTCCTCGATATCTTTTATCAATGGAGTAACTGTCTTTGATGAGTCCTTTCTGAAGTTCATCGGTGTTTTCTTTCTTCGATGCCCTTTTTATATCGATGAGACATCGCTGGGTCTCATCGATACTGTTTGAATCTTAGATACTTCGATAGAATGCTTTTAGACTTGTTCGATAACTTATGGGTTATTATGGTATCAATGAAAATGATGATTTCTTCCAAAGAGAGATGGCTTCTATCGATGAAACCATGTGTATCGGAGACATGCCTTTTAGTCTCCTCGAAACTCATTCTGATCGAAATCTTTTTGCTGTCCACTGGGTTTCATGTCGAAGAGACTTTAGACTTCCGTGAATTCTTTTGTCCTCCCATCAAAACTCATATCCTTATCGATATCATTCATCGATGTAGTTTTCTTCTATTTTATCGATATCACTTTTTCGATGAGAATGCTTCTTTCAGTGAATCTTCTTTATCTTGCATCGATGATATTGTTTCTTCAAAATCCTTTTCTCATCGGTGGGGGCCCACCACTTGGTCGCCAAGTTTGTTCTTTGATTTACGTGATCTGGAGGACATGTGTAACCTTTTGATTTGCGATCCCTATCTCCTGGACTACTCACTTGGAATGCCATGTCATTTCGCCACTTCGCGAAAACTAACTCTCGAGCATCTTTGGGTTGTGAATCAATGCAAGCCATTGATTATTCTCTGAACCACTCACTCTTTACTCGTTAGAAAACCCACCGGCTTCTGGGACCCACCACAACCTTTTGCTATTTTGCAACAGTTAAAACACGTGCGCTTTGATCTCACAAAATAACGAGGGCCATCTGATCAAATAGAACATGATCGGTCTTTAATCTTCAGACGAAGCTTGGACATTGGGCCCACCAAACCCTTTCGCTATTTTGTAGAAGGGTAAAACTCGGTTATCTTTATCTCGCGAAACAACGCAGGGCGTCAGATCTCAGGGACTTGCACCGCTGTTACTCTTTCTACTAACCACTTCACTTGGGCCCACCATCTTTTCGCCATTTCGCAACTTGTAAACCACGAGCATCTTTAGGTTGCAAATCAACGTGGGCAGTTGATCTCTTTCCAAACTTATTGCCCTTTAGCCAAGAAAGAAGTCCTCATCGCTAGGTCCCGCCAAACCTTTTCGCTACTTCGCGATAGGTAACTTTCGGGCATGTTGAGTTCGCGAATCCACGCAGGCCATCCGATTGACTGAGAGTTGTGCGACAATTACAAGGCCTGACGGTCATTAGAAAAGGCAATTTAAAGGCAAATAAAAATTAAAACATTTAAAAGGACCGCCTAGGTAAAAAACAACGAGGGGAACACTTTACATGACAAAAGGACCCATTACTTAAGTGAATAAAGTAACACGAAAATAGAATTATAAGGGTTTTTTCTCAAAAATTTTGAAAGTGATTAAACCTAAACCCTAAACCCTCTTTAGGACCCAAAGCAATAGAAATCACAAGGCCATACCAAACCCAATAATTTCATAGACTTAGCCAATTATGGAAAAGAATACCCATTTTTTAAACAGTGATAACAGTAACCTCTGAACCTTTATCTCTTCCCTCAAAAATGAAACTTGCCATTTGAATTCCTTTCTCATATTGATTAGCTTAATAATATTTGTTCAATGTTTTTTATTGTTAAAAGATTACCTCCTTTTAGATAAATTAGTTAGATTCTTATTATGTTGAAGAACATTTAGTTAGTTTTCTCCTTCAACTGAAGTAGTTATGTTTTATTTTGAAATGCTCAATTTTTTATCTTAATATAGATCACAATTTATTTTCTTTAAGTATAGAATTAATGGAATATTACATATGGTATCAAAGCAACCAAGTTCGACATTGAACCTCAGGCTTTCCACCTATAAACAAAACTATATACATATGCAGGCGTACCATGGTTGAGATAATATGCATGCGCACTATATACAAAACTATATTCGCAAGTAAATCTTTTATTCAAATCCACAATATGAAACACAGAGTTTTACTAGAAGAACACAAGTAACCTTATCTCCTTTAGATAATACCACAAGCAACTGCCTACAGAAAGATGCAATAATCCACAGCATATACACAAAGGAAAGACGACTGATTATATTATGTATGTTCGCAAAATGGTACAATAGTAAGCCTGAGGCTATATTCTACTTCTTCTCTAACGATCCTTATTGTTACAAAAATTTCCTCATTTATATGAGGGTATACATTGTCACCAAACATCATGGCTTTTCAGCACATAACTATTAATTAGCACTTTTGTTAACAAACTAGAAGATAAACAAGTTCAGCATTCCTATGTGTTCAATGTACTTATCATCTTTATACATTATAACGTCATTGTTTAGTGTCCTCATGTCACTTTATGTCTGGAAATGATTGGATAGAATATTGTTAACACAAAGTGACAAATCTTTGTCTCGATCCAACTCTGCTATTGCTCGATTCTTCTCATCACTGAACTCTTGTTTCCACTGTTCCAATGATACTAACTCACCATTACTGTAAAAAGAGGGCACCCTAGGGGTATTCCCATCATCCAGCCTCTGATGCTCTTTCCTTAATTGATTTGCCAATTCATCATGGGACTTCAAGTGAGCTTCAGCTTCAATTTTCTCACCTGGATTCATCATAGTGTTGTCATTCATCAAGCCTTCCAACCAAGACCTAAGCCTTTCATGCTCTTTCACAGCTTTGACTGTTCCAGTGTATGTCTTCCAATAGATTTCTGCAACCTACATCATACTTTTGAATCTATGGTCAACAACCTCAAGAACTAACTTATCCATCTTTTGTTGTTCCTTTTTTAGTTGCCAAGATGTCTTTTCGGCCCTGTTCCTCCAATACATAGCATCTGTCAAGGCATCCATTGCATCTCTGTCAACACCGTATGTCATCCCTGTTTGACTGGTACCTGTATCAATCTGAAGCAATCTTGCTTGTAGCCTCTATTTTTCTTCATCGGTTTTCTCATATAGGCTTTTGTATGTACAATTTTCTCGAACCAAAAACTCTATCTGATCTTGGTTCAATTTAGCAACATCCAAATTTAGTTTGGTAGTTGTTCTAGGGTCAGTCTTTCCAACCTGCTGCACCATCAAATGTCCAAAAGCTTCTTCTGTATCAACCAATATAGGTCTTTTATCTTTGGGATAGATAGCCCACTGTAGAAGAGCCTTCTAATCTGGATCATATCCTGATCCTCTAAAGAGTTAATCAATCTCTTTTGGCATCATTTGCCTACTTGGGTCCTGTTTCTTGAGGAATCCATCAAACAACAAGGTAGAGTTCATGTCCCATCCAGACTATAATAGCACACCAGCTTCCTTAAGCAACTATCTTCCCTTCTCAGGTGTCATTTCTCTCATCACAAGATCCATCTCCTCTTGTAACTTTTGAAGCTGCTACTCTTCTTCACTATTTCTCATGTTATTCCTAATTTGAGATCCTTTATGTTGATAGAGGAATGCGGTGAACTCCTTGGAAGAAATGAAGTCACTGTCAGCAATGAAATCCTCATGCTCTAGAAATCTGATGTCAGCCACTTCTCGGACATTCAGTTTTCCTATTGCCAAGTCTATCGGTGTATCCTCTGCATAACCAGGGGGGTAATCCTCTGCATAACCAGGGGGTAATCCTCTTGAGGAGTGAATGGAACAATGCCAGATGTGGAAGAAGGTGACATATGAGCCAAAGGCTTTGTATTCCTAATAGTATCAATGTAATCCCTAAAAACATAAGGCGGAACTCCCTCAAGTATTTCCAATTCATGCTCCACAAGTTTGTTGGCCAACTCCAAGGGGTCTTCAATCTTTTGTAGCATGTTCTCATCCATTTTCCTTCTATAAAGCTTCCATTTATAAGCCTGCATTGCTTTCTCAAACTTTATTCGCTTCACTCTGGCCTCTTCTCTACCAATGTTCTTAATTAGGTCATCTGGTAGGTAAGATTTATGCTCTCCAACCTTCAGCTTTTGTGATGACTGGGCTATCCTTATGTATCCTTTAGGATCAAAATTGGGCATTGGATCCCCCATAGACATGTCATAATAATCCAATTTTGTTTGGAGCAGGCCATAACTCTTTGAACTTTTCACAATAAAATCTGAAAATACTAACAACCTAGGTAAAATTGATTGTTTTCCATGGCTTGTCAGATGTTCTGTACTCACTATTGACAGTTGCCTCACAATTTCCAGACAAGCCACTCTGTTAGGGATTGTAAGTGGTAGTAAGTATGGTCTCCCTTTGAACCCGTATACCCTGACTTGTGTGTAGTCTGAAAAACAATACCAATCTCCCCAATTGTGTTCAATTGAGGGATCTTCAGTGAAATCTTTTGGTCTTAGGAATCTTTGAACCTCTGGTGCAAGGGCATGATCGCACGGGCATCCCAACAGTCTATATAATGGCTTGACAAAGAACTCCTCAAAATGCCAATATTGAGTATTCACATACCTCTGGTCCCATGAAGAAACCCATAGTTGCATTGGTTTTCTCATTCCAGCATTGTCATATGTCCTGACACATAACTCTTCTGGCCATAACCCTTCATCTTGGCCCACATACAATAGCATATGCATAAGTAAGGAATAATGCTTGAAATGAACATTGATGACATCCCCCTTTAACTTTTCTAACCCATGATTCAAAACCTCAACCAAATAAGCAGAAAAATCAAAGAAGCAGGGGTCCTTAGACTGCAAATCGGCACAAATGACCATGGCTGCAATATCCATCAAAGGATGGGCTTTTATCCCTAGAACTTGGGCAACACAGTAATAGGTATACTTGAAATATGAATGGAAAGAGTTGACATCATAGGGAGCTTTTTCATCCTGACCTAGTGGCACTAAGGACCCTGCATTCCTAGGTCTATGTATAGGGAGTCTCCACGTTTTGTAAATGTGCTCTAGGTTAAAATATTCACTTGTTAACTTCTTGAGGTCAATCAATTCTTCAAATCCCTAATCCAACTTGAACACGGTGTCAATAACCTCCTTTGTGATTGCAAGAATTGGCTCACCCATGTAGTTATATATGGTCCTGGTTTTAGGGTCATAATTGTTTGCCAATGCCTTCATGAGCTCCACATTCACGAATACATTAGCCACAGATAACCTTCCTAAGTTCAATCGCCATAAATTGTTGATAGGTTGAGGGGCAACTCTTCTATTGTACCCATATATGAATAATTCATACCCTCTCAACTATGTCCATATGTCTCCAAGATCCTCAAACCGGTCCTCCAGGCCTTCCTCATCAGCTCTAATCTTCTTGGACCTCAAACTAGATGATGGGCACTGGTCAATCAGGTCTTGGGCCAAAGAATGCCCTTCCCTTTTCTATCTTTTAGGTTTTTCTTCTGCAGTGATAGGTTCTTTTCCCTTTCTGGTCTTATTAGTTTTAGATGATGATTCCATTTGAATTTTGAAAAAGAGGTCTATGTGCAAATAACTTACTTGGAATTACTGAGCTTTATCTATGAATTCGCCCAATTCCTGCTTTCAGTTCGTCGCCTGTGAATTCCTTAATGTTGTGCCCTTTGTAGGTTGATCCACTACTTATGAGGTATTTAATCAGTTAGTAATGGCGCTTTGGACAATGGTCACTCGGGTACACGTTTGAATTTAATGGCGATGTGACCTTCCCTGGGATTTGTTTATGATTTTCACGGCAATCAATAATCATTTCGATGAGGATATGTCTTTTGATCATTTGTTTCTTTAGTCCATCGATCTCTTTGTTTCTATCGACAATATTTTTGTTTTGAATATTACTTCGATCAAGTATTTTTTCCCTTCATCGAAATAGTGTATTCAGTCAATATGGTTGTCTCCTCATCGAAACATATCTGATATCCATTGGGTTTTATGTCGAAGAAACCTTGGGCTTTGGTGTCCTCCTTTGTTTTTCCATTGAAATAGTTCTTTCATCGATATCACTATGCCCCGTCGATGAATGAGTCTATTATCTCACCGAAGCTTTTCTTTATTTTCCCTTATCGTTCTTCACCGATAAAGTTACATCGGCAAAACCACACATATCGAGAACATGCCTTTTAACCTCCTCAAAACCTATATCCTCATCGATATCTTTTATCGATGTAGCTTCCTTTTGTCTGATCGATATTATTCTTTTGATGAAAACGCTCCTTTCAGTGGGTCCTTTTTATGTTGCACCAATAGTATTATTTCCTCGAGAACTTTTCCCATCGATGAAGACCCTCTCTGCTTTCTTCAATACCTTTTATCAATGAAGTTTAACCTCCTTGAAACCTATATCCTCATCGATATCTTTTATTGATGTACCTTCTTTTTGTCTGATCAATATTATTCTTTCAATGAAAACGCTCCTTTCGGTGGGTCCTTTTTATGTTGCACCGATAGTATTGTTTCCTCAAGAACTTTTCCCATCGATGAAGACCCTCTCTGCTTTCTTCAATATCTTTTGTCGATGAAGTTATTATCTTTGATGAGTCCTTTCGGTGTTTCCTTCCTTCGATGGCTCTTTTATATCGATGATAATTATTATTTTTTTTATAAAAATGATCATCGTCGGAATTACAACGAATACCAAGCTTTCGACCGACAACTTCTTTGACCATCGGCAGAGTCCATTGGATTGTCGAATTTCCGACGGGCATGGCATCATCGACCAATCCAATGTTGAGTTTTTGATGGTGGATTTTGTCGACACTCCGATGAAAATTCATCAAAAATCTGACAAACGGCCATCGGAAATCAGCTCCGAATGTACTAGTGAGGAGTTCTTTGTCAAACCAGTTTTCTTTCTCTTCGGTGAGCCTTGGCAAGGATCATTTTCGGAGGAGGTTAAGAAGTTTCTTAGGCCTCACGACCACCAAAATCCAAAGGTCAATCACAACTGGGGTGATTGGTACTCGTGCCAAAACTTCACTTTTGTTTGATGCTATGGATTTGAGGGTTATCCATATGTTCTCCCTAAGCCTGCACCAGACAGGATTGCCTTCTTGGAAATTGTAAGGCAGTTAAGTGTGTCTAATGCCAAACATTTCGGAGGAGCACACAAGCAAGCTTTCCTCCCTGGTACAATTCACTTTCAGGATTTTAAAATTGTATCAACTAGGGCATACGAGGCGATTGACAGGAAGCTGGTGGATGAATACAACTTGTTTCGACACGTATCTAGAGCATGTTATGATCCTGAGGGTTACATCCATTCAAGCAAGAAAAGACAGGATTTGGGAGACTACCTCCATCAGGAGGATGAATTTGACGATATGTGCAGGAATAAGGAGGTGGAAGAGCTTGTAGGAGTTATGGAGACCTTGGAGAAGAAGCTACAGGAAAGGTAAGGCAGAGACTAGAAAACATGGAGGGAGAACTAGCCCAAAGTGATTCAGGGGAAAATGAAGTAGTCTCCAAGCTCCGTGCCCCTGAGAAGGAGAAGGATTCGGAGGCAGAGGATAGGCTTATTGTTGCTCTGAATGTAGATATAGATGAAAGAATGGCAGAACATGTTTCTTTTGTATCTGATGATCAGTTCATTAAGTCTAAGGAATTCAAATCATTCCTGTACCACTTCAAGGGTAAGAAATTGAGGGAAGTAGTGCCGAATGTGACCCCTGAGAATGAAGCAGAAATGATGATGAGGTTGAAGAAAGACATTGACACAGAAGTTGAAACTATGACCCTGCAAAGGGGCAGGCAATTGCTAGTAGAGGCAGGAATAATTGTGTTTCCAGGATGGGACCTGAGTGCTTCATTTATTTTTGATTCTTTGTTACATTCAGATAATAAGGATATGAAGTTAAACATCCAAGGAGTGCAAGATATTTTTATTGGATCAAGATATGATCCAAAGGAGGATGAAATGTTATTGTGGGCCTTATATCCTCCTAATAAGAGGCCAAAAATCATTGATGTAGATAGAGCTTTTGGTCACATGATGACCTTGAAGGTTGGAGAAGTAGATCCTATAGTCACAGCTGACATGGGTATCAATATTTCAAAATTTAATAAGGCCCAAATGAAACATGAGATAGCAGAGAAGAATAAGTATAAGGCTTTGTATGAATAGACCCTTAAGAGGAGTGGGCACCCTGTTCCCCAAATTACAGATTCAGGAGGCCAATGGAAGAAAAAAATTGATAAGCTATCTTATGAACATTACAAGTTGAAAAAATAGATGAAGAGCATTAGGGCCGATAATGCTTGCATGTTGCTAAGTAGGAGGTATAACAATATGGAGAAAGCATTGAATGAATTCTGGGGTGAATATCAGAGGAACATGGACAATATGATTTCAAAGACTAGAATTCAAGATAGACTCGACATGATGTTACAGGATGCAACGACCAAAGAGAAAGTAAAAAAGAAGGTGCGGGGTCTGCTTGTTACACATGACGGAGTTACATAGGCATTGAAGTCTGAATTTGATGAATGCCAGTAGATTGTTGAGCATGGGGTTACCGGTCTGGTAGATGATGCAGGTGTGATCAAAGACAAAACCGTACAGATCTTTGAGTGCAAGTCTATGCTTAATGCAGCCCAAGCCATCACCAGAGAAGATATCCCTGACATGAATGACACAGTCGATCAATTGGAAAAAATTTATGTGATTGAGAATGCAGCCAAGGATGCCATCTTCAATGCCACAACATATAAGGATCTAGCCTACTAGGGGCATATTAAAAAATGTGGACGGTGGCTGGATCAAAAGTCCTAGTGTGGTGTTTTAGTTTATGTAATGTAATTGATATCTTGGTTAGGCATTTTAATTTTTGTTCAGTTAGTTGTTAAGATAATGAAAGGGTGTGTCCTTTCATTCATGTCTTTCAGCATTTGTATTTGTATTGAGTCATCTTGCATAACAAAGGGAGTTTTTTTTGGGGGGGGGGTTGGAACATCATTGATGTAAGGACTAAAAGTCATATGTATTGGGAAATTTTATAGGAAGCAGAAGTGTCATTTTGTGTAAGCAAATTGCAATGAAGTATCTCCAAGTGTAGCTTCTGTGTACTGTCATTTCTCAGACATTCATATACAAGATTCACTGTTTCTACTTCAAATGTACTGATTACTTTCTTTGTTGATGAAACATGCTTTGTCCTCTTCATAAATCTGTTTAAGAATTTGTTGTAATGTGAATCACATTCTGTTACATTGAATGTGAGATTGGGTTCTTATTGTTTATGTGAGACATACTGAACCATTATAGTGATTATTAATATTGTCTCTTGAGTTGATAATGTTATTTGTCCATAAAGTATCATTATATTCTAAGATAGAGGCACTGCTCTGTTGTTAATTCTTTGAGATCCTGATTTAATATGCATTAGGTCCTTGAGAGAGAAGTATTCTTCTGAAACCTTTTGAATTTTTCTATTGCATATTTCTTGAATTTCCTAAAACCATTTTATTTCCAAAATATAACAATCTTTGTACATAGTTATCTTTTCATTTAGTTTTCAATTTTTAAAAGCATTCAAATAAAAGCAGTCAGTAGCAGCAGGAAATTATCTTGCAAAGAACTGTCTTAGTAAAGTTTAAATCCACTATAAATAACCTCTTTTGTGCTTGAGAGGAAGAGGCACACCCACCTGGGTTTAGTGGAGTCTAAAGTGCAAAGGGAATTGGTCTTCGACCATCCCTGTATGTTGCCCAAGGCCGATTGGACTACTTGAGGGTTTGGCGAGTCTTTTTGTTTTCCAATTTGTGGTTTTGGGCACCAACAGCTTGTTCCACCAAATGCAAGTGATAGGGAAATTAAGACCGTGCTAAGGAGATTCATCATACCAAGTGAGGTGTTAGGAAACTATTTACCATTTTTTATGCATTTTCCACATTTTGAGGTGATGGTCCATATTTTGGATTAGGTGTTTGAATAATGGAATACTGAGAGCTCCACATGTGTGTTTGATAGTCATTTCAAGGATGATTGTCCCCTAGGTTGTTACTTTCTCAAATCTAGCCTATGAGCCCTTGTAAGCCCAAAATAGCATAAATTTGCATTATGATCTAAAATGACTTCTAAAGCCTCATTAGGCATTTAGGCATAGCCGTTTAATGTTAGGAAGTCATGCTAGGAGGTTCAGTATAAGTAAAAATGCATAAAAGGCAAAAATGCACATTTGAGCAAAAGTTGTCATTGTTGCTTGACAACTTTTTGCAACTTTTTGAGAAACTTTGCATTTTTTAGCAAATCGGTGGTTAGGCAACCGATGAAGAGTTGGTTATGACCAAAATGGCATATAAAATGCTCTAAGAATGACCAAAATGACCAGAATAGAAACTCAATTGTGCTACAAGAATTTAATTTTATTTGTAGTCATATATACTGAAATGCTTCACTTTGATGTTATACAACAATTTCATGCACATACAATAAAAAACATTTGTTTTTTCAACATATATAATGAAATGTTAACAACAATTTCAAAACAGAGAAGATAAGAGTACCAATTGGTGTCAACAAAAAAAAATTTTGTCCGGTAAAGGTATATTTTATATTAATTCTGAAAATGTTTACATTCTAAAAGATAAACCTCGACGGCTAGCTGACTAGACCATCGAAGTCGGTGGACGGTATACATAATGATCCATACATAACACATTCAAAAACACTTTAAAAAAAAAATAGTCCTTGCTTCAAAAAAGGTTGTATGTGCCATCTTGCTACGCCATGTGAACAGTGACTATGCCCTCTTCCACATCTAGCACTTCCGTGTTCCTAACTTGGTTAATTTTTGTCTCCCTGTTGGAGCCTTCAATGAACTGCAGCACATGACCCTTCTTAGTTGTTCTTCCACAAGGTTGACCCCATCATTTTGTGCGTGCACGAACCATTTGTTGCACAAGTGCTCTATATTCCAACCAAGGTCCCCATTTTGCCATCTCCACATGCGCTTCCCAGACATTGACCGTCTCAAGGTATTGCATAATACCATACATCCCAGCCTGTGCTACACTTCTTCTAGCCTCTTTATCGAATGTCGCACTCTATAGCAAGAATGATCGCAAGGGAGGAGTGAATTCACTCACGTGAATCCATGCTCCACCCACACTTTCAAAGCTTTCCATGTCTCGTGCCAAACCTAATAAAGCTTCCATTCCGCCTAGCCATTCCTTCTTCACACACTAGTTCATTATTTCTCTGAATTTCAGAACAGGTCGGAGCTCCAAACACCATGCCATAAACAGAGACACTATGTCCGCATTCGTTTTGTACTTCCATCCACCATCTATGTACTCAAGCCCAAGGATCAACTTCACCGCGGACATGAATGTGGTGTCTTCATAGATAAACAGGTTCATCAACCTATTATCGCTTATTCATCCCCAAAATGTGACATGTGTTTTGCTTGTTTCTAAAGAAAAGTTGGCCTCCATATTTCAAATCGAGATACCTGTGATTCCAAAATGAACATGCAAATCTGTCATACTAACAGCGACGTCTATAAATTATTTCAATTTTTATCAACCTATGCCTTAATTTTTTAGTGCTTTCTAATAACTAAGTTCATCTACCACATGTTCCATGTTATTCTACAATCTAAGTTTCTGCACAATTGTCTGTGGACGTTTTTGTACACTTACACATTTCCATATCATGCTATCCCACAAAGACCTTGGATTCATATGATGCACACAGCTAATCAAAAGTTTCTTCGATTAACAAGGCGCGTTATGCGCTTTCGCCCATGACCACTCCAAAATGGTAGTACGTAATGAATAACACACCTATTAGTCGCACGTTTTACACCGTCAATTTTGCAATGAATGAGCAACAATTGACTAACACAACGCTAACACACTGTACAATAGGTGAAAAAATGGAAGTACGGATTGACTAACACGTGTGTTAGACGGTTGCGATTGACTAGCCTATCGCTAACACGCTATACAAAAGGTCTGTTTTGGAGCCAGAATAGCTTCAGCCCTCCAAAACAAACATTTTTTTTCTTATTTTAGACTATTTATGTAATAAATAGTAAATCATATTAAAAAAAGAAGAGAAAAAACCTTGTGTAAAATTATCTACAAATTTATATGGGTATTTCTACATATTCATTTGAATGATTTGCAGATAATTTGAATATTAGTGTTAATCGTGCAAGGACTAACACGCAAGTTATCATCCAAGGCATGTTATACAGTGCGTACGACGGAGTCTGCAAGGCTGCGGCTATTGCGCGACTAACAACGCATGGAAATCCATCGGAGAAGCGGCAAAATCGATAACAATGCATGGAAATCCAAGGTCGGACCTATCGGTATTACTCTCGCCGATTAAATTAATAAGGCAATGGCGGTTACATCAGAGAAGCGGCAAAAGAATAATATTGTCTTGTCGATAACCGATGAGGCTATCGGTAAGACTCATACCTATAACCGATGAGGAAATATCACCAAATGACGGACCAGAAAGACACGGGCAACCTAACACCAATCACCCACCTAATATGGACCTAATATTGTCTATGAGGCTTTTAGTTGTAGCGAAAAGAAAGCCGAATAGCTTCGCCCAGAAATGACAGACCAAATAAATGCGGGCAACCTAACACCAATCACCCACCAAAATGGCAGTACAAAGAGACTAACACGCGGTTTTGTCGCGCGTTTTACCACGGCTTTTTGGAGCCAGCAAACACGTGTCCAGCCCAATATCTAACCCCAACGCGAATAATTTCAAACTAGAGAAAAACAAGAATAACCAAAGCAAAACAAGAAAGTTTGAATAGCTTCGCCCAGAAATGACAGACCAAATAGACACGAGCAACCTAACACCAATCACCCACCAAAACTGCAGTACAGAGAGACTAACATGTGGTTTTGTCACGCGTTTTACCATGACTTTTTGGAGCCAGCAAACACGCGGCCAGACCAATATCTAACCCTAACGCGAAAAATTTCAAACTAGAAAAAACAAGAATAACCAAAGCAAAACAAAATAATAAAATTTTCTCACTACGTATAAACCAAAACATGCAAATTTTCCCACTGTATACAACCAGAAAAAAAATGGCTACTCAACATACCTAACAACCTTTAGAAATGAACGCAGGCTGCCCTTGAAAAGTAACTCCTCGCTGCCTCCTTCTTGAAACCCTTCTTTGCCTTCAAAAACAGCATAAGACTTCAACAATGAGGGCTTTTGACACTTTCTTTAATCACGCATTAGTCCCTTTATTCTTCCTTTTTTCCACATAACTCAAAAAATGGCAGGAGGACGCATCGTACGGTTCACCTAACATGCGTGTTAGTGGGGAGTGGCACGTCTGCGTTCTACATCGTCCATTTTTCAATGAATGACTGTGATTTTTTCCACATGAGCCAATGGCGTCGGTATTCTACTGAAACGGTACAGGGTGTACCACGGTTTTCCTAACACGCATGTTACTAGCACGTTCTACATGGTCAATTTTTCACTGAACGACTGCGATTGACTAAGGAGTAAGGACACCAGACACCACCTGTAAATAGCACGTACGAGAGTTTTTGGAGGGAGCCACCGCGGTTTGGAAGCCCGCGCCCTCTTTTCCCCGCTGTTTTGGCATCCGAACCCAGTCATCTACACTTGTCACCGGTTGTTTGTTTTTCATGGTTTTTAATGTGTGTGTTAGGCACAACACACTAGCACGAACTGCAGCCCAGGATCCTCCGTTCTTCGTCATGTCCACGTAGTTTCGTGTGGGCCCCGACGTTTGAAACAGCCAAGTCCAAGACAACTCCATGTCATTTTCCCTAGGTCCAACAGCTGCGCCAAATTGCCATGGTATGCATGTCTCAAACATGTATGTCGATGCATGTCGTCGGTACGACAGGTCACTTTTGGAGCTAGAATAGACGCATCCGAAAATAAATAGAATGGCAGCTCAGAAAAGGTCAAAATAGACCATAACTACAAAACGAGAATTGTAAGGCCAAAGAGGAAGGCAATGGCTAAGGAACGATTCAAAACGTATGCCTGAGTATGTATGTCCCTTGTGTCTATATACGGCTTCTGACTATCTCTGCCAAACAATTGCAGCCATATTTTTCTAGGACACGACAAATCTATCAGAAACTTACGGAGGTTGAAAATCGAGTCCCCTCCACGTAATTAATTTTTAACTACTTGCCCTCACCACTGCCTTTAATTTATATTTTTGTTTAAAAGAGCTATGATTGTACTTATATATTTTTTCTATATTGAAATTTATATAGAATTTTTGTTTAATTTATAAAATAATTAAATGTAGAATATATAGTTATTTATGAATTATGTAATATAATTTAAAATTTAATATATAAAATTTAATGCAAGTGAAAATTATAAATTATTATTTAATATTAAAAAAGAGATGTGTATCAAATTAAAAGTCAAGCTCCTCATTATATTCAATCTGGTTTTTATAATAAGGTTGTGTGATCTTTGAACTAAAACCCATCCTAACTATCATTCTATCTTTAATAATATCAATCATTGCAATCTTAACCCTAACCTTGAACTTAACCTAATAATGACCTAAATTTAATATATCTATAAACCAAAAACAAACCCTAATCCTAAGCATAACCCTAACAATGATGGAAAACCCTTAAAAGTAACCATAATCTTAACACTAACACAAATACTAATGTTAATCTAACCCAAACCCTAATCCTAAGCATAACCCTAACAATGATGTAAAAACCTTAAAAGTAACCATAATCTTAACACTAACACAAATACTAATACTAATCTAACCCAGACCCTAATCCTAAACATAAACTTATAATATATCTCTAAACCAAAACCTATACTATGTTCTTAAGGGAGTTACCATCCACAAGATATTTCAACCCCCTGATTAGCATAAAATACAAAGCTCTACAACATACAATTTGATTCATGACATTTCATCTAAAGTCCATGTGTGTTGAGTCAAAGTAGGTGGTTATTCCAAAGTTGTGGAACAAAATAATGTTGTGCAAAGGATTGTAACTTCAGAGATCCAAATATTTATGATGTCATGAAGTTGTTTGAATGGATGCTATTTAACAAGGATAGATACATTTATGACAAAAAGGTTATCTAGAAATGAAAAAGTATTTATGCTTCATTCAATCAATCTAATCTCATTTGAAAGAAAACATTTGAGTCTAGAGTTGAGAAGAGAAGAAGGCACACAAGTATCTTAAGTGTGAAAGGTGACACCCTAGCAACGGTTCACAAAGGTATTCTACAATTATCTTGAAACCCTAGTTTCTCAATATTAGAAGAATTTATCATGGCAACTCCCCAAGTTAATGATGTAACTAAAAGACCACAACCAAAGCATAAGAAATCACAAGAATGGAGCATTCTCCTTCATTCCAACGTTTGTGGTTTACACAGAAGATATGAGGACATACATTAACTCCCCCCTCAATTAAATTGATCACATAAACAACTTAAAATTAGTCTAACATGAACTCCTAGATGATGTTGGCTTGTACAAACCAGAATATGCAAATTTGGCAGCAAAAGGGATAGATGTGTGAAAGGACTTCCCTAATTTATGCAACAACCATGAATACATAACAATTGTCTTGAGCCAAATTCATGATGAGTTCATTTAGATAAGCCCTATATAGGATCACTAAGGATGCAATTAGGGTCGTTACTGGTTTGTTTTCCATCAAACATGTCTCAGTGATGAAATCTATTGAGAATGATAAAGTTATAAAATTGATTGGGGCTAAGTTTGACAAGAAAACCTCAAGTGTAAATGACACTACTGACCCATGAGTCTAGTATTCTTCTATGTGCATCACCTATAAAATTTACTTTATAAATAGAGAAGGTTCAACAACTGGTACCAAAATCCACACTATGTATCAAATGGTTAAAGAAGGACCAAGCTTTGACTTATATGAATTACCGAGGGTCAAGCTACTTGAGAACCTAAAGAGAACCAAAGTGGTTGGATATAACTTTTGGTTTGGATCCTAACATTCTTCCTTTTGAATGAATTGCCTAGTTTTAAGGGTAAAAATTGGAAAGTCCTTCCTGGTTGCCACCTAAATTAGGAATCATAGGAGAGGCTTTCACAATTATAAGAGTTATAGTTGTAGCGTCGTAAATTGTCACCGAGCCAATTTAGACCTCATGTTTGTGTTCGTACTTACTCATCTTCTATCCGGGTCTGTTTAATGCCTTAACTCTATTTTTGATGACTCATACACCTTCCAAATGATTCCCTAGAGGTGTGTCCTCCTCCCTGGACCTTAATTTTTGTCACTGATTGAAGAGGACCATGGTGCTAGTTCACTGGTCCCCCTCAATGGGGACCATTTTTCTGGGGAGGGGTGTAGCCCATCTCTTCAGCGGAAAATGAATTTGGTGGCCCAATATGACTGTTGGAGGTTGGCCTAATTGGTAATTCGACCCAAGATCTCATATATAAAGGCATTAATCAAGTCATTTAAATAGAGGTCTACACATTCAAACAATCAAGCAATCAAGCATTGAAGCATTTTATTATCAAGCATTTCCAAAGGTCTTCAAGGTTGCATAATCTTCATTCATCCATTATGGAGCAACATTACATCATTCATATGCAATAATGTGTATGTGATTAGGGTTTTGCCAAATTCATGCAATTTCATACAACATATATGATTACATTCAAGAAGCAAAGCATCATTATTAGTCACTGCAAATCTAAGGTATATCCTTCCATCATATATTTTAGTATTTACAATATTTCATTCAAGTTTAATTCCTAAACCAAGATTTGACTTAATAAACCCCCTATTCCCAACCTATTTCCCCTTCTTTCTGTGTGTAGGAAGCAAGTGCAGAGTTGTGATCTTCAGAATCGGCATTATTTACATAGACGAAGAGATCCCCGATTGCAATGCAGAAAGTGTAGAGGCCCAGGACGACCACCACCACAGTCCCGCCATTTCAGGAGCTCCTTCTGGTAAAAAATCCTAATGCATTTGCATTGATCACATCCAATTTTGTGGCTCCATCCAAAGATTGTAGCTTACTGCTTCAGCTTTTTTATCTTCATTCTAGTACATTTATCCTGATTTTAGCAATTCAACTTAAAAATAGGCTAGATCAATTCCATCTTCTAAAGACAAATCCAATAAGAATTCTCAGCCCTATCCTTGCTAATTTGTGATTAGATCTATTGGATTTCAACCTCTTTTAATGTAATGTGCCCCAAGTGAAATTTAGTGGTTTACATACACTTAGTGGTGGAAACCCTAATTTCTCCACTTTACATTTTGATGAACCCGACTTCATACACCTTTAATTTTGATTTATGTTCTCAAATCTGAGTGTTTTATGTAATTTAAAATTAAAAATTACATTTACAAGTTTTAATTAAAATTTATAAATTTAGAGGTTAAATTCACCAAAACCCTAATTTTTAAATTTTAAATTGACCTTGTGAGTTGTTTATTTTGGATTAGTTGTTTTAAATCTGATTTTTAAACATTCTAAAACTAAAATTGGCATTCTTAGATCTTAATTTAATCAAATTAAAATAAATTTAGAGTTTTAATTTATAAAAAACCCTAATTTATTTTCGTTAATTTGATTTGGGGATTGCTTAATTTTTCAAATCAATTTTCAAATCTGATTTTAAAAATTCATAATGGCACTTCATAAATCTAATTTATTTTCTATTTCACATATGATTACTTTTCTTTTCACTTATATTTATTATAATTATGTGTTGGATAATGGCTTCTTTCATTTCACATTGCTTCTTTTCATTCATAGCACTCTGGCATATTGCATTTATAAAGTTTCCAAATTGCTTTCAATTAATCAATTTGATCTCAAAGTTGTCATCTATTGTGCATGTTGTTTTATGGTGATATTTTTAATAAAATGCATTTCATATGTAGATCTCCTAAAAGCTTTTGTATATCCCAATCCTAGAGACGTTAATGGAAAACCTAATACTTGTACCTCTCCTAGGGTATCTAATGTGAATGAAGAACAAGATAATACACCTATTAATAATATCTCTAATGGAGAGAAAGCATTGAAGAGAAACATGTCACCATCTTCTTCTCATACACATACCCTAGTGCAAGGGGGACAAGATCAAGATATTGGTGTTTCATTCTCTTTAGAGCTTTCTTATTCTCCTATAGCCTATATCTTAATAATCAAAACATTTGTAGAGAGGATTATGTGATGGTATTATGAAAGAATAAGTATCTAGTAGATTACTGAGAGGGGGGGGTGTGAATCAGTAAATAGAAAAACTGATACAAACTTTCTCGATCTCAATTTCAATCACTCAAAGTAAACTTATCAATGAAATACCATTGTCAAGATAAAAACTCATAAGATAAACCGGTTGACTATTACAACAAATTAATAGTAAACAACATCAAACTTATAAACATCCAAATGCTTTATCATATGTCAACAAACTTCATTTCTCAATGCTTCCAGTTATCATGACTTATCAGAATAGTTAAGTAGTTAATCAAATCAACCATAAGATCATAACCACAAAAACATTCACCACATGACACAAATATTTTTGACATGGAAACCCAAATGGGAAAAACCATGATGAGATGACACTCGCAAGATAACTATCGGAACTCTTTTGAAGTTCGCCATGTTAGGAGCCAAGCCTGTTAAAGCTTTACAAAAGTCTTATTAAGAACCAATCCTATTAAGAACCACCTGGTTAAGGGATTGACTACAAATGCCTTGTTAGAAGAAATACCCTATTAGGAGTAACCTTGGTGGAGGATTTGAAAATCCAAGCTACTGGATCACCTTGTTAGAGGATTTGAAAAGTCACCAAGCTTGTTAGAGCTTACCCAGTTAGGGGATTTCAGTTCTGCTGTAATTGTTAGAAAAAAAATAGGAGTTTACTTGATCTGTCTGAATAGCACTACACTTGCTTGATCATATCCTTTTTATGCTCCTATCTACCTTTACTCAAACTGCAGACACATCGTCCAGTTTGACAACCACACACTCAACTGATCGCTGCCAACACCTTAAACAGAATAACATCATCGACCTTATAAATAAATCAATTAGGTCGGAAACACGACATAATTCAAATGCTCATAGAGATTACAAACAAGTCAGTTCAAGTATGACCGTTAGAATACATAGCAATCTCTGCACATTAATCAAGAAAGCCTCGATCGCTCTTTGATCACCTCTTCGATCTTTGTAACTCATCACTCGCTTTGCATTAGATGCAATACACTTTGCTCATTCCCTAGAAAAAAATAGTTACAACAACGCACCAAAAACACTTTGAAATTGTCTTCATACAATGACCATACGTGTCACCATCACTACCGCTCATCATCATATCATAAACCAACATAACCAATTCAACAACCTTAATCGGTTAGGATTTAACAAAAACAACAGGTAGGGTTTACCGGTTACATCAAATAGATAGGGTTTAACCTTTTACCAATTACCGGCTCAACTCACAAACTTACATACCGATTTACAGTTTTCATCACTTATCTCATCCTATCAGTTACAAGACAATATCAACAACATCAACAATATCATTACCGGTTAATTGACATAAATGACAACATAACATATCATTAATGCAATCTTCATGCAAATGCCAACATGATGTTATGCATTTCATTCATGATCTATCTACCCACATAACATCAAGCAAAGATGAGGCCTTAGATGATAAGGATCTTCCTTCCCAATCAACCAAAGAGGATATGCATGATGATAGAAAGGAAAATATTCCTTCACAATATATTCCTTCTTCATCTACTTGTCCCTTTGTTCTCTCTAAACATACTTACACTACAAATTTTAAAGAAATATGTGCTATGCTCAAATTCATCATTGCTAAATAGGAAATAAGGAAAATCATGAATCCCTTAACTATCTAAGCAATTCAAACATAAAACCAATGAAATAGATGCAATATGGAATAAAATTAAACAATATAAAACTCCCTATTGTGCATCATGGCTTCCATTGTTCTTCTCCTCTTTGTGGTATGGTGGCTCTTAGATATCACGCTGACAACCTACGATTGACACAAAGATTCAAAGTTCATGATTTAGAGTAATTGTCCAAGATTGAGGAGGATTGAAAATGGAGATTGAATGCTCAATTTATAGATTATTGGAGAAGATTGATTGAAAGGTGGAATAGATTGATCAAGAGGTGGAACTCAGGTGAGCTCACATGTTGATTAATAGTTGAACTGCTGATTTAGAGGTGAAACAGAATAGATTGAATAGGTTAATTGAGTTAACTGATTGAGAAAAAGCTAACTGAAGGAAGAAAAAGGGTGATTGGAGGAAAATTAATTGATGACAAAGATAGATTTATTTCGAAAAAGCTAACTAAAAGATGGAAATAGGGATTGGAGAGATAATTGAATTAATTAATTAATTGATTGAATGAATTAATTTAGCATGTGCTTGCACTTTAACTTAGATTTTCAATTTAATCTTTGCAAGAATTAAATTCAATTTAGTATTTGAATATATTTAGAACTTGACTTTGATTTTCAATTTGATTTTTGAAATCATGCACATGTAATTGGAAGAATTAGGAAAATTAGAAGAATTAGAAGAATTTGAAACTAAATGAAATTAAAAGAAATAATTAGTTACTTAAATAATTTAAAGAAACTATTTAATTATTAGAAATGGAAGAAATAATTAGTTAATTAAATAATTTAAAGAAACTATTTAATTATTTAGAAATGAAAGAATTATTTAGTTAATTAAATAATTTAAAGAAACTATTTAATTATTTATAAATAGAATTTTAATTAAATAATAAAGATTATTTAAATTAAAGGATTAAATCACAATTAATTAAATAATAAATATTTAATTAATATTTAGAAAAGGGTTAAATGATTGGATGATTAGAGATAGAAATTGAAAATAGAATTTATTTAAATAATAAAGATTTTTTAAATTGTGAAATTAATCATAATTAATTAAATAATAAATATTTAAATAACATTAGAAAATGGTTAAAATGATTAAATGATGAAAGAATAGGAAATAGAATAATTGGTAAGATGATGAGGAAATAACGAAATTAGAAGAATAAGATTAAATGACTTAATTAAATAATTAAAGAATTATTTAATCAATTAGATGAATAATTAGTACATGATCAATGAGACGTTTTTAGGTGTCTACATTTGCCCCTCTTTGAGACAATGTCGGAACAATGTTGTTTCAAAGAAAACGAAAAAAAATTATGCCCCAATATGCCCCAGTGATACTTAGGGTGTAATGCCCCCTCGAGAGATTGTTTGTGCATTAAAGACATGAATGATCTCTCAAAAAAAAAAAGAATGTGAAATGAAAGATAGAAGAATGGTTAGTTGATTAGAGATAGAGATAGGCGATGTGAAGATGATATTGAGATAGAATATGAGAGAATGAACCTTAGAATGAAATAGAATAATGTTAGATGATAGAAAATGATTTAAAAAGAGATGATGAGAAAAGAATCAGCAAACTAGCAATAAGCAAATGAGATGACATGAGAATGATTGATTCACGAACCTGTGTCAATATTTATTGCGCAATATATATTTATCACTGAGCCTTATTATTGAACAATGAATCTTAGCACATCAGGGTATAAGGAACCAAGATGTAAAGATATCTCATTGAAGAAACAAACACGTAGCAGACAAGCAGCAAACAAAGAAAAAGATAATGCCCATCATGGCTCCTCTAGTCAATTGTGGACATCTCTAAGTAGCATAGGAACATAATCTGTCGCTAAATGATAAAAGATAAAGACTGACCCGGACAAAATTCAGCAGCTATACTGACCTTGTGCCTTCGTTCTCAATTGCTTGATGTGATAGTTGATAATGTCTGATCTCAAAAAGTTGCGGACCCCGTTTAAGACTGACATGTCTGATTTCGAGTGTATCCTCTTCTGTTTAAGACAAGATAATGATCACTTGGATATGGATATGATACGATTGATAAGACAGTTTGATCAGTTGATTACAGATTTTTGACTGGATAGTCGTATCCTTTGTTAACTTTGTGCGAAGCATTTGCTGGATATCTGTTAGGGTATTTGTTTCTCACAAGACATTTTATTGTAAGTTTTTTGATTGATTGATTTTTTATTTTTAGTTCTTTTCCAAGAGCTTTTTCGATGTTTTTGGATTATGTGGATTGATATTTGAATGTTTTGGTTGATTTTTTCAGGACATTATATGAATGTTTTTGGTTGATTTTAATGTTTTTCCAATGTTTTTGGATTTTTGAGTTTTTCATTGTTTTTGATATTTTTAAGTTTCTCAATGTTTTTGGATTTTTGAAGGATTTTTCATTTTTTTTTGGTATTTTGAGTTTTTCACTGTTTGGGGATTTTTTTCAGGACTTTATATGATTTTTAGGATTTTTTCAGTTATGCCCCCAGTGTGCAAACCTGTATGTCATGATGATCTGCAGAATGCATGTGGAGACAATGAATTTTTGACATGACCTATGTTAATGCAATATGCATGATGAAGATGCATTTCCTATTCGAACAAGGTTGACTATGTTTGTTTAGCCTTTTATAATACACCACTTGAATTGGAGGTGCAAAACATTTCATAGATAAGCGGTCAATCGAACCTTAAGGTCCTTTGGAACATCCAAATTAACACACTTAGTGACTAGGATTTACAAATAGAGACGTGGAAAACTTCCCCATTGGTTCTTGAAACTTTGATCATCTTTTGCCCATGTGTGTGCAGATGAGTTAATTCCCGCTCTTGTGTTCACCAAAGATCCTTAGCATCCTATATGACTAGCTACATGGATTATCCTAATTTCAAAAGCATCCCAAATAGAGCCTCGCTACCAACAAGCTTTTAGAGCTCCGACGAGGTTATAGATTGTAATTTCTCAAATATTGCTCCATTGCCAGTAGGCACTCATAGCCCTGATGGATTTACTTGCATGTTCCCATAGTCAATCTTTTTGTCGCACTTGCATGCGTGATATTTCAATTTATATCATTGCTCTTTTTCCTTGAGATGAATTTGGCATAGCTCTTTTCCTTTTATTATTTTCTTGCCTTGACTTGTAAGTAATGAAACCTACTTGGGTGTGACAATTACAACGGCCCTGAAGTAGAATTTTAGATTTTTCTCTAGTCATATGATCAACTAGGTGTCTAGAATGAATTAGAGATCTTCTTAATATGTTTGAGATCTAGCACTTGATAGATTTTGGGTTAACAAGTCTCAAATAGTGAAATCACTACCCAACCAAAAGTAAAGTGTCATCACAGGGTAATGTTAAAAATGAATGACCTTAGGATCTCAAAGACTTCATGTCCTAATATCTAAGAAAGGAGATGACCCTTGCTTCTCTTAAATGCGAACTGATGATAAACTTCGATAGTTGTCTTGTTTTATTTGTGTTGATATATGCCATGCAGCAATTTTGTGAATGTGACTTCTGAATATGTTGTGCTTGGAAAGAAACTATATGTGATGCAGTGCTTTGAATAAAATGATATGCAATGCGGGAAGTAAAACCTAAACTAACCTAGCCCTTAGGTATAATATCGTTTAAGGTGCATGTTGTTCATAGGGTCAAGGAGTTTTGTGTAGGTAGTTCATTGGTCTTTGTTTCAAGAGTCGGATAAAGATGTCTTCTCTGATAGGATATAAGGACTTAGCTTAGTGTACATGTTCAGCATCTCCAATGTTGATTTTATTAGTTTTTGGATTTTGTGGATCATTAGAGGGAAATCCAGCTCTGGAACCCCTGAATTCAACTATAGCCTTATCATTTTCAAATAAATCCAATTGTGGTAGGTTCTCTTGCCCCCAATCTTTCAAGTGTGGGTATATGAGGCAAATAGTTTCTAGTTCTGAAGTTGTGACATGAGTGGGTGTTATGCTTATTTTTATTGATGCATTTGAAGAGGATGATGAAGTCAACCGGGCCTTGATCTCATTAGTTGGTGTTATACTTGTTGACAAGTTTCTCTATGTAGTATGATCTGGATTGGTGATTTCATTGATAAGGGGTTCATGAAACTTGTGTAGAGGGATTGGGATCACTAGGAGAAATGGTAAGTTTGTTTGAGAGGGAATATTGTGAAGAACATGGAGGATTATGACATGGAAATGAAGGGATGGAGGGACCTTGATCAGGATTTGGAGAAATAATGGGATCTTGTTTAGGACATGAAGGTAAAGGTATGCTTTGATCTTGGTTTGTAAAGGGATTATTATGAAGGATAGACGAGATGTCTTGATCTTTCTTAGGAGGTGGATGTTGGATGGGACTTGAAAGGACACTTTGTTCTTGAGATGAAAGGGTGTCATTATGAATGGAATAGAAAAGAGCGAGGGGATCATCATAAGATTCCTTGTCGGTGGGATCTTGATCAAAAATTGGGTAGGATGGAAGTGGTTGTTCTTGATCTTTATTTGTTTTAGGACTCATTTCTTTTGATTTGGATCATCCTCTTGACACAGGGAAGGAGTTTGGAAATGCATGGGAGATTGTTGAAATGTTTCAACATTTTGGCCTAATGAAGAAGGATTTTGAAAGAGATCCTCTGAATCATGACTTGAATTAGATTGGATTTGTATTATGGATAGCCCTTGGGAGGTTGTGTTATTAGATAGAGCTAGCATGGATTGGTCTTGTGTGACTTTAGGGGATAATGAAATGGTGGATAGATATGGTTGATTTGGACTTTGGTTGAAAGGGATTTGATTTTGGTTGAAAGGAGTATGGTTTTGGGTGAAAGATGTTTGATTTTGCTTAAATGAATTTTGATTTGGACTTTGGTTGAAAGGGGTTTGAATGTAACTAGGTTGGTATGAATTTTGATTTGGAATTTGGTTGAAATCATGGGTTTGATTTTGGTTGAAAGGGGTTTGAATGTTGGGTTGATGTGATTGGTATGATTGATATAGTGGGTTTAAAGAAAAAGAAGGTTTACATGACTCTAATGTTGGTTGAACTAAGGTAGGAACGATTTTGTTGAAGAATGAAGGTTGGCATGTTTGAATGGTCTCACAAGAAGAAGAAGGTTGGTCCGATACTGATTCCCTCATGGTCATCACTTTTGTCATCATTTTTTCTAACCAGCCCCTATGGTTGTTAGGACTAGTCATGTCTATCACTTGTTGTTCCAAAGTCTTGATTTGTTGAGCTAAGGTTTCTATGGATGGCGATGGAATAGGAATGGAAGGGATGAATCCTACACCTGCTCTACGAAATGTATAATTCCAATCCATGATGTTTTCTTGATTGGTTTGGACCTAGGATCACAACATGTAAGATGTTTTCTCCATTTCTCTAGATGTGAGAATGTTTGATTGAACTTGACCAACTTGTTTGAGTTGAGGTTGAGTTTTATTGATCCTCTGATTGTGTTTTGGATGTTTGGGGTATGACTTTCTAGGATGATTATGTAAATGACAACGGACTAAGACAAACATACATGGGGTCTAGACAAGGACATATATGAGGATGATGGACGATAATAAGGATGTAAATGAGGACTATGCAAGGACTATAGATGATAATAAGGACGTAAATGAGGACTATGCAAGGACTATGCGAGGACTATGGATCATAATAAGGATGTAAATGAGGACTATGCAAGGACTTCCTATGGTCACAAGTGTATAAACCTTTGAGTTTTGACGTTTCAAAAATGGACTTTGTTTTCAGTAATTTTGTGTATAGGACAAGCTTCGTGGTTTTTTCAAGTCTGAGAACAATTGTTTGGAGGTAAATATAGCTGACTGAATTGGTTTTTCAAACAATCTCATAGAATTCAAAGATACGTAGGATAGGGCCTGAAATAGCCCAAATGACTGACTCAATACTAGTCTGATACAATGATACATATAAAGACATAGAAGACAAGCTTAGGCTGGAAATTGGAAACCATTCAAATGAGGCCCTTACGAAATACCAAAACAAAACAAATAATTAGAGAGTCTGGCAGCATTGGCTCCACTCCATGGCACACACTTCTCGGGCATGTCAATCTCTCTTACCCCAAAGATCCGAAGATCTTATAACCGAGGGATTTTTGTATCATAGTGTAAGGTACATGAAGGGTATCTATGGGGTACAATCCGCACTCCTAGAATCACTGAATGTAGGGTTTTGGGTTATTAAATTGGTTCTTATTGTAAAATTTTGAGGGGTCTCGATCCAATGATAGATTCTCAGAGAAAGCCACTTAAGACTTTAGTTGAGCTTATCGATGCAAGGAAGGCCCCCACATACATCGAATTCACTCAACACTCTAGCCGCCTTACCAGTATGTTTATATAGCGGCTCGAAAAACCTGCTCGAGAGTACGCTGGGAGAGATGATATCCCCAATGCATCCCAATTTGAAGTACCTATGTGGGGTGATGAAATCCCCAATCAAAGATACCCCTCTCTACGTGAAATAAAATAAAATTGAGTGTCGTTGTCACCTCCTTCCTTTCTCCCAAGACCCTGAAGGCGGGTGGAAAGTTAGTTAATGCAACAGTAGGTCCACCCCAAACATGATAAAAGATTCTTTCCCTTAAGAAAATCAAATGTGAGTTGATCTATGTGCAGCCCGATTCACATTCATTTTAAAGCCCAAATTGAGGTGTTGAATACGCATGTGCATGTCAATTTTAAACACCAAACTGAAATGTGAAGGTATGCATGTCAATTTTAACCATTATTGATTTTAAGCCCAAATTGAAGTGTTATACATGCATGTCAATTTTAACCATTGTTGATTTTAAGCCCAAACTGAAGTGTTATACATGCATGTCAATTTTAACCATTGTTGATTTTAAGCCCAAACTGAAGTGTTATGCATGCATTTCAATTTCAACCATTGTTGATTTTAAGCCTAAACTGAAGTGTTATGCATGCATGTCAATTTTAACCATTGTTAATTTTAAGCCCAAACTGAAGTGTGAAAGCATGCATGTCAATTTTAATTAGATTTGTTTTAAGCCCCAAGCTGAAGTGTGAAAGCATGCATGTCAATTTTAACCAGATTTGTTTTAAGCACCACATTGAAGTGTGAAAGCATGCATGCCAATTTTAACAAGATTTGTTTTAAGCACCAAATTGAAGTGTGAAAGCATGCATGTCAATTTTAACCAAATTTGTTTTAAGGACCAAATTGAAGTGTGAAAGAATGCATGTCCATTTTAAACCTAAAATCCAAAAGTGGTTTAACCCTAAAGGATCCTGCAATCAAATTGTTAATGGTGTCCAAAATAATCTGGAATGATCAAGCCTTCCCTGTAATTTTGCCACACGCTGCAAACAAACAATTAGTAAGAGAAATCAAAATAACAACATAAAAAAAAGTTTTTTTTTTTTGGTAACCCCAAAATAAAATTACAAAGAAGATACCTTTGATTAATTTTAGAGAGATTTCCAAAAATGTAAGAATTTTAGAAAAAATCTCTGATTTGTGCCCAAAACTCAAAATTTATTAAAAACATTAAAATGATTATATCTCAGTCAAAACAGATTGTACAGACCCAAATTTTTTACTGTAGACATTTCTCAGGATCGTTAACCTTCTGTAAAAAAATCTCACAAAAATTAATTTATTTGCGCAAAAAATAAAAGATTTATGAAAATAATTGAACCTATCATATCTCACTCAAAAATGATGATCTAAAGCTTTTTTTTTAACTATAGAGTCGTGAGATGATCATTAACCTACAATAAAAAAATCATGAAGATATTCACAATAATTTGGAAGATATGATAAAATCTTTGAACAACCTGCAATCTTGCCTGGAACCTGATCTGTACAATGTTAGTCTTGAATTTTTTTTAATAAAACACTAATTAAGATTAGAAAACCTCTTAGAATATGAATTTAAAAGATAGGCGTAGCTTGCAAGATCCAATACCTATACTTGCAGGCATATACAAAATTCCAAATTAGAGATGTTGATTCACGTCAGGTTCACCAAAATGTGCTATGCTCAAATTCATCATTGCTAAATAGGAAATAAGGAAAATCATGAATTCCTTAACTATCTAAGCAATTCAAACATAAAACCAATGAAATAATACAATTAAGAAATAGGAATATAAAACATGTTAATTAAAACTCCCTATTCCATGATCACATATGGCTTCCATTGCTCTTCTCCTCTCCGTGGTATGATGGCTCTCAGATATTGCACTAACAACCTGCAATTGACACAAAGATTCAAATTTCGTGATTCAGAGTAATTGTCCAAGATTGAGGAGGATTGAAAATGGAGATTGAATGCTCAATTTATAGATTATTGGAGAAGATTGATTGAAAGGTGGAACAGATTGATCAAGAGGTGGAACTCAAGTGAGCTCACATGTTGATTGATAGTTGAACTGCTGATTTAGAGGTGAAACAAAATAGATTGAATAGATTAATTGAGTTAACTGATTGAGAAAAAGCTAACTGAAGGAAGAAAAAGGGTGATTGGAGGAAAATTAATTGATGACAAAGAAAGCTTTATTTAGAAAAAACTAACTAAAAGATCGAAATAGGGATTGGAGAGATAATTGAATTAATTAATTAATTTAGCATGTGCTTGCACTTTAACTTAGATTTTCAATTTAATCTTTGCATGAATTAAATTCAATTTAGTATTTGAATATATTTAGAACTTGACTTTGATTTTCAATTTGATTTTTGAAATCATGCACATGTAATTGGAAGAATTAAGAGAATTAGAAGAATTTGAAGAATTTGAAACTAAATGAAATTAAAAGAAATAATTAGTTAATTAAATAATTTAAAGAAACTATTTAATTATTTAGAAATGGAAGAATTAATTAGTTAATTAAATAATTTAAAGAAAATATTTAATTATTTAGAAATTGAATTTTAATTAAATAATAAAGATTATTTAAATTAAAGGATTAAATCACAATTTATTAAATAGTAAATATTTAATTAATATTTAGAAAAGGGTTAAATGATTGGATGATTAGAGATAGAAATTGAAAATAGAATTTATTTAAATAATAAAGATTATTTAAATTGTGGAATTAATCATAATTAATTAAATAATAAATATTTACTTAACATAAGAAAATGGTTAAATTGATTAAATGATGAAAGAATGGGAAATAGAATTATTAGTAAGATGATGAGGAAATAACGAAATTAGAAGAATAAGATTAAATGACTTAATTAAATAATTATTTAATTATTTAATCAATTAGACAAATAATTAGTACATGATCAATGAGACATTTTTAGGTGTCTACAAAATCCATTATAATGTTCCCCCTCCCTTCTCAATTAAGGAATTCCTATAGGAGTGATTATAACATAATATCAAAACAAGGTTTTAAAGGACAAGGACTTGGAAAATTTGAACAAGGAATTAGAGTCCCTATACACCCTCCTACACAAGCTAGTACCGAAGGTCTGGGACATTATCATGATTCTCCTATGGATGACCTCCTTAGGATTCAAGACTTTAACTTAGATTATCTTGCAAGACATAAGACTTATCATTCATCTAAAACTCATTTTTACTCATTTCATCAAACTCATGATCATCATGCTAATGATTGTCCAAATTTTCAAAAAAGTGTGCAAGAATTAGTTGATAATGGAATTGTTAAAATCACCAAAAATAACCCTTCCTCTTCTAATAGTCCTTGTCCTAAATCCCGAGATACTACATCCGTGCCTATTGATGATCAAGAACAATTAGCAACTATAATCTTTTGGAGATTGAAGTATGACAAGAATGTTGTTTTCCTTATGTAAAGTTTAGCAATAAGCATAAAGAAGGTAGTGAGTGTTGCCTTTTTCATCACGGTGGTTCTCATTCTCTTGGAAAGTGTAAAGCATTTAAGGAATTTATTCAAAAATAATATGATCTTCCTCATATATGTATTTCAATTGATCTTTCTCTCTTTCTTGGTGATAAAGTGGTGCCTTAGCACTTTTTTCACCCTTCATGTTGCTTCTCACCCTATGGCACAAGTAGTTAGCTTAATTGTGGGCTCTTTGTCATTAGAGGTGATTCTTTTTTCAATTACAAATAACTTAGGGCAGCAACATCATTCATTCTTGCCTCTATCTCATTCTCTCTCTTTATCTAAGGTTTTACTATTCCCTTTAGGGGTTGTAATTTTTCATATTTTGATGTCCTTTCTTGGTATGTCCTTTATGACTAATCTCTCCTTACGTGGAGTATGTGATATTTCATTCTCCTTCTTTCTTGCTTTTAATATTACCCCTTCTTTAGAAATTTCATTTAACATATTAAATGACTTTTCTTGCATTGGATATTTATTCATGTAAGTACATTGTGCATTTTCTTATGTCTCATCGCTCCTTAGAGGTTATGTAATTCTTCTCAATGTATCTACACTTGGGGGAAATGATCTCTCTCTCTCTCTCTCTCTCTCTCTCTCTCTCTCTCTCTCTCTCTCTCTCTCTCTCTCTCTCTCTCTCTCTCTCTTAAGGATCCATTTTTCCATTTTTGAGTGGTGTTTGTTTATAATTTAATGCCATTCCTTGTGTGAAGTTGTTCTTTGCTCAAGGATTATCTCTTATGCAAGAGGTGTATGTACTTGGCTACAACCTCTTCCTCACTTGTAAATGTATATCTAATATAGACTTACCCCTCACATTGGGTTAAAAATGTGTCATCCTTCATCAAGAATCTCTTTCACCTGGCAATGGGAGGAAGATGTGCATTCTTGTTCTCCTTCTTTTCTTTTTTGGTAGAAGATGTTATAGTTGTTCAAGAATTACTCTTGGAAGTAAATGTCTTTTAAGAAAACATCTCTTCTCCTCCAAGGATTCTCTTTACACAAGTTGATAGATATCTCTTTTTAAACTATCTTATCCTTGTGTGAAGAGTATTCCCTCTTTAGCTTGGATTTATGAACATTGTTTTCTAAAGGATATCCCCATGGTGTTGAAGGTTAGGTATCAGTTTTTCTAGCTTCCTTAAGACATAAACATAGGGATATGTTGACATCTTAAGGGGGGCACCCATATTGTTCCATTTGTATCATATTGTACCATACCTTTGCATGTCTTAAACAGGGTGGTCAGACTCAGAATTAGAGAAAACAAACACTTGTTCGAGATGCTTCATTCCCAAAACCAAACACAACATTTGATATATGTCTTGGATAGGGTGCACATTCCTAAAACTAGAGAAAACAAACACTTACACAGGATGTCCTTGAAACCAGGCATGTATTTGTCTTAAATGGGATTACACATTCTTGAAACGAGAGAAAAAATAAAAAACTCTTACACAAGATGTTCCCAAAACCAAACATTCACCCCTTGGCATTTGCATTATATGTCTTTAAACAAGTTGATGCATGGTTGAAATTAGAGGAAACAAACTCATATATACGGTGCTAAATACTTGAAACTAGACATCACTTGAAGCATTTTATTATCAAAAAATTTCATAGGTCTTCAAGGCTACATATTCTTCATTCATTCATTCTGGAGAAACATTACATCATTCATATGCAATCGTGTGTGTGACTAGGTTTTTGTCATATTCATGCCATTTTATACAACATATGTGATTATATTCAAGAAGCAAAGCATCATTATTAGTCATTGCAAATCTGAGATATATCCTCCCATCATTTATTTCAATATTTGCAATATTTCATTCAAGGTTAATTCTTAAACTTGGGTTTGAATTAGGCGAACCCATATTCCCAACCTATTTCTCATTTTTTCTGTGTGTAGGAAGTAGGTACAAAGCTACGATTTTGAGAATCGACATTATTTATAGAGACGAAGACATCCCCCATTGGCATGCAAAAAGTGTGGAGGACCAAGGCGACCACCACCACAGTCTCGACATTTCAGGAGCTCCTTCTAGGAATAGTTATGAGTTCATTTACATTGATTAGATCTAGGTTCATGGCTCGATCCGATGACTGTAGCTCACTTTTTTCACATTTTTGCCTTCATTCCAACACATTTACCTTAATTTCATCATTTCAACTTAGAAAGAGGTTATATCAATTCCATCTTATAAAGACAAATCCAATAATTAAAAATACACAGACACAAGTGTGTTGATTTGAATTGATAACATTTTATTTATCAATCTCTTAAAACTTGTAAATGTAAATAAATTTTCATTTATAGATCAATTTAAATGGATACAAACAATATGAATTTCAAGATGCAACAACGAGTGTTAATACACCATCTGAGATTCCTCCCACACTTGTTGCGGCTACAGCTTCGACACCTGAGGTATAAATTTTGTAACATGTTAAAATAGAATAGTACCTTGAATTCAAAAAAAAATTATAAGATTTACTAACTCTCTTTAATGTATATTTTTTTTGTTTTTTATAGGTGTTGTCAGGGGATCAAATGTCACACTCTCGGCCATCAATTTTGGCCTAGAAAGCTATGCGGTATCATATTTTGTACACCTCTTTTTATGTATTCTTTTGATTGACTATGCAAGTCAATTAAATTTAGATTTGTTAAATTATATTTAATATTATCTACTAATATCTCTTGCGTTAATTTTTTTCTTTTAGGGTACCCCACACGTGTCTAGGACACCTCCTCAACGAAAGAAATCCTCAAGAATGCCTAAACGTCAAAAGGTAATTGAATACATTTTTAGTTGACACAATTGTTTGAAAATGTTGAAATTGTCTTAATTGGAACTTGTAGATTGATTAGTATTTTTTGTCTCTTTTATATATAGCGACAATTGGGATTTGTAGAATTGATGAATGCACCTGATACGCCAAAGGATCAAGAGAGGGAAGAGGTATGTATCTCTAATTTATTTTCTTGATTTGATGATTATATGCACATGTACATGTGAACTTTAGATAAATTATACTCTTATCATTTTTCATACAGGAAATAGCCATAGTTGTTTCATCAATGGTGAGCTCTCCTAAGTCTATCGGAGAAGCATCCCAAGCTCCGATACACTTTTGTTCTATATATTGTAGAGTCTTAGTGTTTTTGATCTATACATGTTATTACCTTGTATTAATTGTATTTAACCTACAATACTTATCATTGTATTAATTGTATTTAATCTTATCATCTTTCATACAAGAAATAGCCATAGTTTCTTCATCAATGGCGAGTCCTCCTAAGTCTATTGGAGAAGCATCTTAGGCTCTGGTACACTTTTGTTCTATATATTGTAGATTTTTAGTGTTTTTGATCTATATATGTTATTACCTTGTATTAATTGTATTTAACCTACAATAGGCCCCTTCTCGGTTTCAGCATAACATGGATCCTCTCAAGTTCCATTTTAAGAGGACTCCCAAGTCTGACAAGGCAATGAAAGAAAAGACGGTAGATGGGATCAATAGATGAGGTAATCTATAATTCAATTGCAAAGAAATTATAGTTGACTATATAGTTATGTTGATAATTATGAACTATTTTGTATGAAAAGATTCTAACTTGGCTTTTGAATTGTGGTTGTGTAGCCATCTACAGAGCCACATACTACATCAAAGAGGCTCCATTTTGATGATCCACCACAACTATAGGATCATATAGAGTTAGTTGTGGTCATCAAAGGACCAATACATCTAGATATAGTCTACATTTTTATTGTATATAAATCTGGACATGGCATATGCCATATTTTTGTAAAACTTTTATTGACTTGGCATAAATGTCATTTTTTATATACATATACAATTATTGTGCATTTTTATATATATAAATGTTGATATTTGATCCAATAAATGTGCATCGTGTTCATTATTGTGCATTTTGTTGATATTGATTTGATATTTGGTGCATACACTATTTCTTCATTATGTTCATTATTGTGCATTTTGATATATATTAATGTTGATTTATAATTGATATAGTTAATTTTTGCTCAAAAAATGACATACAATTCATTATGTGAGCAATATAACCAAAGCGTTCAATGAAATAAGTCTGAATGACAACAAACAAGCTTACAAAATTGTAATATAAGAGCCTCCAACACACAATCATTAAAATTTGTCTCTACCTAAAATAGTAGTTGCAAGATAGGTATTGCCAAAACTAGTGGCTTTCTAATCAATTACTTTAGCTCAAAAAATGTCTTTTGTTGAATTCTACCCCATATAAAAGACTTAACAATTGCCATCACGGAATGTGAAGCATTGCAACTGTGGAATATGATTTGATAAAAAATTTCAGATATTGAACTACCCTAGAAAACTCCATGTCTCAATCACAAAGAAAGTCTTTGATCACTTCAAAATAGCTTCCACTTTTACTAAATTCCTAACAATAGCTGGATCCTTGTTTGATAAATTTTGATCTTAGCTAATCCATAGACTTGGCTAATCTTTGATATCAAACTTAGATAACTATTTGGTTTATTTGGTGACTGCCCTTTTATAAAGTTAAATGAATATTTGCCTATGTAATTAGCAATATGAATGTAAACAACAAAATCTATTTTCTACAATCATGGGTTACAATGAAATAAGGTGATTTGATAAGCTTTCTAAAATATTGAGTTAACCCTACAAAACTCCTTGCCTCAATCACAAATAAATTCAATGGTAATTATCACATTTGATCCATAGTAATTATCATTTGATGTTTTTTATTCCTTTCCTTTATATTTGTCAATGTGAGTGGTGCAGGAGCACCCTCATGCTCAAAAAGCTCTAATTTGGGTTTTTTTATCTTATTTTGTATTGTTTCATCTAAATAAGGTCATTTGGGACCATTAATGATCATTTGGAGTCATTTATGAAATTTTGGGGTCATTTGGATAAAAGATGTAAAAGTTGCTCAGTTGTTGTCAAAGTTGCTCAATTGTTGTCAAGGTTGTAAGATAGGCTAAATTTGATTCCATTCATCGTGGGAATGAACCAGCAGCACGAGCACATCTAGGTGGAATTTTTATGGTAGGCATTCTCCTGTTGTGCCTCCTTGCTCGCTAGAACCTCCAGAGCCATATCCTACCTGTGCGATCTCTGAAGTGCCCTAAGTCCAAAAATTATCGAACTTTGACAGACTATTTCTCGCAATCTAGGACATATGTGACTGATCTATTTGAACCTATAAGGTCATGTGAGGCCCATCTACAATGACCTATCTCAATTTTTAAAGACTCGGAGCCATTTTCACATGGTAGCATTTTTTTCAGTTGGTGTGAAAATTGTCAGATGCATGCAATGCAAGGTTACAAGATAGGCTAAATTTGATTTCGTTCATCGTGGGAATAAACCAACAACATGAGCATGTCTAGGTGGGCAATTTTACGGTAGGCATGCTCCTTTTGTGCCTCCCAACTCGCTGGAACATCCAGAGCCATACCCCACCAATGCAATCTCTCAAGTGCCCTAAGTCCAAAAAATTGTCAAACTTTGATAGTCTATTTCTCACAATCCAGGATGCATACAATTGATCTGTTTGAACCTATAGGGTCATGTTAGGCCCGTCTACAATGACCTATCTCAATTTTTGAAGACGGAGCCATTTTCACATGGTAGCATTTTTTCAGTTGGTGCAAAAAATCGTCAGATGCATGCAATGCAAGGTTGCAAGATAGGCTAAATTTGATTACATTCATCGTGGGTATGAATCAACAACACAAGTGCATTTGAGTGGGCAGGTTTACAATAGGCATTCTCCTATTGTGCCTCCCAGCTCACTGGAACATCTAGAGCCATACCCCACCAGCGCGATCTCTCAAGTGCCCTAAGTCCAAAAACTTGTCAAACTTTGATGAACTATTTATCACAATCCAGGATGCATATTATTGATCTATTTGAACCTATAGGGTCATGTGAGGCCTGTCTACAATAACCTATCTCAGTTTTTGAAGACTTGAAGCCATTTTCAAATGGTAGCATTTTTTTAGTTGGTGCAAAAATTATCAAATGCATGCAATGCAAGGTTGCAAGATAGGCTAACTTTGATTTCACTCATCATGGGCATGAACCAACAACATGAGCACATCTGGGTGGGTAGGTTTATGATAGGTATGCTCTTGTTGTGCCTCCTATCTCGCTAGAACATCCAGAGCCATACGGTAGGCATACACATGCACTCGAATAGTCATAAATTAGGTCATGTACTCATAAATAATCATACAAAATTTCAAGTAATTAAAAATATAAAATGCATTACAAAATTCCATTTATGCATAAATTTACATAAACAAAAATTTAAATATACAAAAATTTACATATACAGAAATTGACATATATTTAAAAAATTATCTCTAAAAATGGACAAATCGGCTCTTATTTAAATATACAAAAAAATTATTTACAAATCAGCTCATGGGCATTTATATATAACTTGGCATTTAAATATGCAAAATCCAACTTATGGTCATCTAAATATACAAAATTTGGCATTTAAATATGTACAAATCAACTCATGGGCATTTAAATATACAAAATTTTACCTCTAAATATGAATAAATTAGCTCATGGGCATTTATATAATATACAAAAGATGAATATAGAACAATTCGTTGATGATATATACAAAATTCCCAAAAGCATTCTACCCTAAACCATAGAATCATTGTAATGCTCCAACAATTGAACACTTGTAGATGACCCAAAATCAATCAAGTGAGCCTTAAGGATCGGCTCTAATTTGTATTGTGTCAAGTATTGCCTCGTGGTCGGATTCATGAACTTTCCATAAATTCTTGTTATGAGATCTACCACGATACTTAATCAATTGAATATTTGTTGCAACAACAAGGTTGGAGAAATGAAGAATATGTCTATGTGTTTCAAAGTCCTTGAACAACCAAACATCCAAATTCTTGATAGGGCATCTTTTAAGCCATGTGCCTGTCACAACAATAGACCCTATTGGGTACTCAATACCCTCTCTGTCAATGATTGTGGTTGTCAATTTTCTTTTAGGCTCAATACAACGACACAAAAAGTAATCTATTCCTTCTTCATTGTTCTCTTCTACAACAACTACGTACACATGACATGTATTTTATAGAATGATAATTAATACCAAAAATAATGTGTGATGTAACAAAATGAGCCAAAAAAATTCCTGCAAAAAAATTATCCAAAAAAATCACCTAGTTCCACTAGGTCGAATACATGGTCGAAATCCACTAATGCTCCCATCTGGTTCAATTGCAGTGCTTTGGGAATTTGATATGTATTAAATGGAACCAATGGTCTATGAGACCATTTGTCGACCCACTCTTGTGATTCACATTCTTCCCACAAAAAATACGTACATGAAAAGCAAAAACATACAATCTGTCTAGTATAAATTACTAGTGAACTTGCATTTGAACTTCTAAATGAGTGCATTTAACTCGATCCTGCAACTATACAACAATCTTGATAGTTTTCAATATTAGATTCATTGATCAACCAAAAATATCTATGAACCAATGACATACCTACATTACCTGGTCTCATTATAGAGTTACACCATCACACAATTGTTATTGCATCTATCAACTCAACACCACCTTCATACTTTAATTCTTCTCTAGCTAGGGCTCTTTTTACGCATGCTCCTGCACCATTGCGTTCTCCCTTTCCAAGTCCAACCTCAATGAAATTCCAAAAATGTTGTAACCGCTTGTCACATGCATCCTAGTCAACCAATAGAACATCCTTGCATTCTTGAATTGTGAGGTGCAATTATCTGACCATATTATGTGTTGGTTGTATCATATGTTTCTTTCCCTTAAATTATCATAGAAAAATTTCAAGCATCCTTGCATAAACTCTGACGAATGAGTACGATCATCACTTATGTATAAGTGATACTCTCTTACAACCTTTTTATCCTCCTCAGTGTTATCAGCTTCATTCATGAATGTTGTGTACAAAAATAGAAACTTGTGTAGAATGGTAATACATATATTGCACTTCATTTTGAGGTTTTAGTGTATATTTTTCAGCAAAATCAATGATAGAGACAATGGTACCAAGAGGAAATGTGTCCTTGCATAGCTTGAATTTTCCATCTAACCACCGAGCTCTATGTGTATGCATTATGTACTCATAAACTAGTTTCTCTTGAAATATTTTCATAAGTTCAACTACACATATATCATTTTTCACTAACTCACATCTTTTCAATTCTTTTCCATCTTTAACCCCATATGTGACTATCTTGTATTTTCCAAAAGAAACTAGTTTCTTACCAATTTCATGTGTGCTCTCCAAATGTACACATCTTGGTAAATGTTGCAAACTACCACATGTAGCACAAGAACCTTTTAGACACATCATCTTATAATAAATGCAACCATCATGTCTTTTACATAGCACACTTGAAATAAATTCTCTTGGTGACTTAGGAGGTGCTTGTATATTGCATTCTTGCAAAACATCATTAGAGTGCAAAGTACAACATATATGATGATAAATATCATAGTGCATGAAAAATTCAATATGCATCCTACAACAACACATGGTGGGTACATGATTAATCTTAACATAAAAAGGTTTTTCCATTTCAAAAAATCTATGACTAATTCTTATTTGAGGAAACTTTTGAAGGAACCTTTCATAAAATTTTGTTTGAGTCATATCCAAATAGTGTTTGGCATGTGGCTCATGATTTCTAGATCCAATTCGTCTTCTAACAACATCTCTTTGGTTGGAAAAAACCGTTGTGTTTTCATGCCAAAAAATTTCAATTAATGTTCTCAGTGCATCAACAACAACCTTGTCTTTGTGTGGTAGTCTACCCGAGAATGCCCAAAGAGAATTATTGTTAGGATCCTCTATTTTCTCCCACCTCTCTAATGCTTTACATAATATTGTTCTACTTTGTTTAATGAGATACTTGTTTTTCTTATCAAAAGACCCTTTTTTATTTTCTTGCTCATTATGGTTGATGTAATAATATGTCAAGTAACATTAGAATCTTTAGTACATGATTTTGAACCAATAGCTTGATATGCATCAAATATATTTCTCACAATAGTTCTTTCACTATTACTTTTTGATGATCTTAGGCCTAGAATTTTCATTGTCTATCTAAAATTTAAATTTTTAATCATTTCAACAATTAATTGGCATCTTCTAGTTTGAATTAAGTTTTCAAAATAGTGTTGCCATATTCTTTTAACCATTCTTCTACAATTTCGTTCATTTATTTTATCGGACATTGGCTTCAAAATATTCTCATCGATGTCATTTAGATACTTAGGTTTCCTATGAATAATTCTAGGACGTGTTAACATTGGTGCATTGCATGAATTAGGTACATTCATCACACTAAATTGAGCTGGTATATGTTCATCATTTGATTGATTATTCATTGTGGCCTCTTCTTTAATTGCATTAGGTTCATTCGGTAAATCAAATGTTGTTGGTGCACTTTTATCATTTGTTTGATTATTGATTGCGATTTCTTCTTCAATTGCATTAGGTTCATTTGGTACATCAAATTGAGATGTTGTGGATGACATACCTTCTTGTCCCATTGTTCTTAGTTCACATAATTTCTTCATACGTTACCTTTGTCTTTCCTTTTTGGTGCAGGAGCACCCTTCAAAGGGCTCCCACCATTAGATTGTGTTTGTGTTCTTGCTTATTTAAGAAGCCATTGTATATAAAATAAGAGCCATGTGCTCATTGGTTCGAGTTTAGGTCCTAGTTGAGGTCCTAGGGTCATGAGTCAAAGTTGAGTTTTTCTTGAAAGTAGAGGGTATGTGTGCCTTCAAGGTGTTTTAGGGTCCTTCTTAGCATGGTGGTGTCAATAGGTTAGCCCAATGTGGGCCTAGGAGTCAAGAAAAGCAACATTGAGAAAGTTGCTCAAAAGTTGCAAAAGTTGCATGACAACTTTTCAAAGTTGTCAAGCAACTTTTCCACCTAGTGGTCAAGATCTTTAGTTTAGCGTGGATAACCCTAATATGGGCACATAGACTGAGGTAAGGGTAGTATAAGTAGTTTTAAACCCTAAGATAAGGGTTGGATGTCAGTTGTTGTACGGCCCAAGCAAAGTGACTTGACTGTGACTGCAATTTTGTTGCCAGTCGGCACTAATGGAGCAATGAACGAATGATAATGGATTGATCTTCAAACAAAATTGTGTAGAGAGTCTTGTATGGTGTAAATACCTTCGCCTTGAGCATTTAGATTAGGTTTTGTTTTGCAGGTTGTGTGTGTTTGTAAATATTTTGTAAACTTGCTTCTCACTGTCCAGTTTTGGATTGGTTTGTGTCAATGGGTTCATAACTCCATTCCCCATCGTGGAATCACCATGAAACCATGGGGAATGAGAGTGTAGACCCTATAAATTACTTCAAAGTAAGTGGGGCCCTTGTAAATGCAGGGTGGCCATCTAAAGACCCACTCCTAGGCAAGACTAGACAGTGCCCGGCTAGGAAGGGTTAAGTTGCAGAGGTCTTGGAGAGAAAGGAAGGACAGAGGAGGAGGTACCCTTTGGAGGAATTGTAGAGGGGTGAGTGGAGTACCATTGGTATGAAGGAGGACCTTCCACCAATCCAGACAAGGTGGAAAGAACATCAAACCTACACTGTGACCCTGGCAGGCCTAAAAACCCTCTTTAAAACCCTTAAAAACCTTAAAATCCACCTAGGGCAGTGTACGGACACTTGGAGGCCCAAAACCAAAAAAATCCTTGAGCCCTTGCCAAATGAATAGCAAGTCTTTTGGGAAGTTTCACAAGAATGTGCATCGTTTGCAAGAGGGAGCCCGAAAAGTCCGGGTAGGAGGCCTAATTGGGCACATTCCTTGTAGCCCTATTTTGTAGGAAAAAGACAAAATAGTGAAATCGGTAAGGGGTTGGAAGTTGAAAACCTCTTGGGGGAACATGGATGCATGGATAATTGTATCCTAGACCTGTCCTATCCTTTCTAGGACCTCGGAAGGTGTGGTATAAGCCAAACCCTTATTAGCCTAAGTAAGGGTTCTTTGAGTTTCATGAGTAGGTGAGACCTTAGGAGTAGCAATTCAAGTTGTTGGTGGGTGGATTGGGCAAGGTAAGGGGATTCCACAAGCAGGGAAAGTCCTAGAGACCCTAGGGTGTGGTTAGAACACCTGGTGATCCAAGGAAAGGATCTAGGAGCATAGACTAAGCTAGTCCATCCCAAACCCCAACCCATCACTTTTCAGCCTCTCGTTGTTCGATTGTTCTTCGCTTGTTCTTTCCCATCGTTAATAACGATTTTCCTAAATAGAATCATTTTGCACTAATTAGAACAACAATTCAATCATTTGAAAGCATGGAAAATAAAATTTTCCTTACTTTGACATATAAAACTATCACATAATCGTAGTATCAGTTGCAGTGGGGCATTCAACGACTTCAAAAACTCCTTTTGCAGTCGTTGAGGCTATTGACCAAATAAAAATATGTGCAAGAAACACGTATAGATTATGTTTAGTTAACCCATATGTGTAATTAGTCCCTAAAAATACCTCAACAAGGAAACATTCATAAATCCCATAACCCGTATGCACTTTTTATGTTAAAAATCCATAGCCTCGCAAGGTTGTGGGCCCCCCTCCCTAAATCCCTTGCAGGAATACAGTAGTTATCGCACTCCCGCAAGGGATTTGGGGAGGGGGGCCCTCAGTCTTGCGGGGTTCCTACCCCCCTTTTTAAATAAAATAAAATAAAATAATGCAAATTAAATAAAATTAAAATAATATAAAATATTTAAAATATAAATTAAAATAATATAAAACGGAGAGAGAGAGAGAGAGAGGATGGGAAATGAAGGGAGATATAAGGGGGGAGGGAGAGAGAAATAGTGTGAATGGAGAGAGAAAAAGAGAGAGGGATGGTAAGGGGAGTGAGGGAGAGGGAGATAGAAAGAAAGAGTGGGGAGAGAGAGAGAGAGAGAGAGAGAGAGAGAGAGAGAGAGAGAGAGAGAGAGAGAATATGACCCCTTAGGATATCATACATGGTCCTAAGGAGTCATATGGTGTCATTGGGGGTCCATATGGGGCCACACATCTGTTAGAACATCATATGACCCCTTAGGAGATCATACAACCCCTTAAGATATCATATGGTCCTAAGGGGTCATGTCGTGTGCTAATGGGTCGTATGGTTTACTTATACCCCCTTTTTTGCACACCATCTTAGTGCACTTACCCCTAAGTTTAAAAAATTATAACATGTATAGCTTGGGGAGAGAAGAGAGAGTGAGATAGATAGAGGTACAAAGGGGGAGAAGGAGAGTGATAGGGAAACATATAGGTCTAGAGTTTGGGGGAGATAAAGATCATGAGATGGATAGACAACAAGAGAATGACCATACAAGCCTATTAATTATTGAAATTTGATAGTCTAAAAAGATATAATATCTCCTAAAATATAGAATGATTTGCATTATGACTCCTAGAGATTTGAACCAATATCAAACATCTTGCTAATATATACATAAAATATAATTCAAAGTAAAAGAATGATAAAAGACCCTAGAAATCTGAAACCACTCTCAAGCATCCTACTAGTATATATTTTCTCTTTGTCTTTTACCTTTCTTATACTTAAATGTTATATTTTATGTACATACCCTGATGAAAACATGTTCATGTTTTGTGGGCCTAAAAACCTGACTAGGTGCATTTTTTCTTTTGTAGCTTAGTGTCAACAAAAAATGTACATGTTTTTCTTGTTTAGCATAACATGTGCATGTTATATTTATTGTATGAGTTATTCTAAATAAAATCATGCATGTGTTTGTATTTCAAATAACATGTATGTGTTATTAACACATGCCTTTTGGCTTGTACTTAGCCTTAGATGACAAGCCTTAGGCTTGGGAGCTTCATTTCTCTCCCTTTCGCATGATTTTTCCTTCCATTCTTGCTTCTCAACTTGCTTGTCATCATGTTTACACACTATAAATTGGGTCTTAGTGAAATTACCATGATAATTTCACACGTCTTTTGAACTTTCTAACCATATTTTTTTAGATTTGAACAACATTAACCTATTTATTTTTATTTTCTTTTGCTGGTGTTTTTATAGTTACTGGAGATGTATGTGTACCATTTTTTATTAACTTTTGATCTACTTGTCCAATTTTGAAATAAATTATATATTATTGCTCTACACTTCATTTTGTACATATTTTATTTTATTTTATTTTTGCATTTTTTATTACTTTTGAGCAATTTATGTGACACACACACTCAATGATCTAATTTTCAGGATCCATCGACTTTGAAAAATTATAAAAAAAAGAGTACTCAATAAAAAATTACAAACAAAATACACAACTTTTAGTGCTCACTCTTAACTATATTCCTACCAATAGGGTTTTCAAAATTATAAATGCAACTAAAAAAATTGGGGTCGCACACCAAAGACTATGTTATGTTTTGCTGAAAAAAAATAGGAACACTTTTGTGTGCATGAAGCATTTGACCCTTTTAATCTTATCTATTATCAAAAAACTTTAGTAGTTCAGTACCTAGATTGAGGGTACTACAATTCATATTCTTTTCGTATCTTTGAATTTTGAGTGCATAAGTCTTAAATTAGTCCTCCAAGTTCAGGTAGCTAATTTAAAGAAAAAAAAGTGGGCACTTATAGCCCCTTTTTTTTAGCATTTTGGTGCACTTACCCATATAACATTTTTCTATAGCAACATGGTTTAACTAAATGATATCGTTACATATGCTTGACTTCTTCAACACTATAACATAAACGACATTTGAAATCACTTCAACAACAAAGAGTAAAGGAAATACTTATTAGACTTTAATATTTTACGATGAATTCAATTAGATTTTAATCAAGAAAACAAATATTCCTAAATTGTAGCATTTCTTAGATATAATGATTAAAAAAATATTTGGATCCATTTTTCTCGGCAACCAAAATTGTGTGTACTCACCATGTGGTGATTAAGGTAGATTAGTCAAACTAGAAACCTCAATAAACTATAAATATGGACGAAAGAAATTAGGCTATGCCATTCTTGGTGGAAGTGTGCTCTTGTTCACAAGCAACAAGGATAATTTGCATTTGGGAAGCTAAACATCAAGAGAGGCTTAAAGAAAATTCAAGAGGCTAACTTCTCAAATAAGAGGGAATCATTACAAATGATTAAGGCATAAGGAATGTTATTCTATAAAATATTTCATCCATCCATGCATAGAATAGACTATGTCATTCTTAGTATGTTATATTTAGGATTTTCATTCATGACATATTTTTAAACTATTGAAGACCAATTTTCAATTTTAATGCAACTTAATCCAGTTGCTTCATCTAGCATGTTTAAATTTTGTTAGTCTGCTAGGTGAAATTTTTTTCACTAAGTACCTTGATATAGAGTGCACATGAGGACAACATGCAAACATGATGGACACCTATAATTTTATTTTACATGAATAAAGATTCTTGAAGATTTATCAACCCACTCTTTTATCAATAAGCAACTTCATGAACTGGAAGCGAGGAGGTTCCAAAAAATTATTTCAATGGCTGCTATATGCTATTGAAAATTTGTTGGAGTTCATATAAAAAACAAATTTTGTAGATTTTATAGCTTAAAACTTCAAACTACAAAATTTTAGAAAGTTAATGATTTCATCCTAGAAAAAAAATTATTTTGATGACAAGAATCTAAAAATTATATATAAATAATAGGTAAATAACAAATTCTCATAAATAAAAGAAGAATGATGAAAAGAAGAAGACCCCACCTTAAAAATCTAAAAAATAGAAGCTATTATTTACTTAAATTTAATTTACCAACTAAGATTTTGTTTCCTCGAGTGCCTCATAATACCCCGCTCCACAAAATTAATTCTTAAATACAGTCCGATAGGCATCTTTGTTAATGTATATTACCGACCTAATATCAAATCACTCCCAATGTACTTTATTTGAAGTAAATGCCTATATCTATTTTTTTTAAAGAAATACAGATGCCTTTTGTACCAGCGGATTTAATGGCACAGGTGTGCTGGTAGTAGAGTTTGTAATGTTTCGTGTTCGGTTCTGGTTGTTATATAGACAATGTTTTGGGGTTAGATAGCCAGGTGAATATGGCCTTGAGAAAGGAGCCAAGGAGTTGCCAAACTCCACACGGATGGCGTTTGGCAACTGTGGAAGAAGCGAACAACAATCTGAAATGGATGACGGATAACAATCTGTTAGAGAAATGGGACTTAGCTCGTCTTTTAAATGGCTGGATCGGAGGCTCTGCTTATGCCTTCGATGTCCAAGAGGCTTTCAGAAGCTGCCTTGGATACATGATACTAATCGAGTCATCAACTCCTGAGATATCACACGCAGGTTTGTATAACGTCTTTTGGCTTCATTAACTTGAGTACAAAGTAGTTGAATACAGATGACAAAATATGTTTACTGAAATTTTCAAAGCTTCAAGTTAGTGGTGATCTTGCAATGTAAACATTAGGCTGATGCTTGTATATTGTCCGCAAAAGATGACAGGAGTGCGGGTCTATATTCTGAGGTTCCCCCATTGAGTAACGAGGGAAGGAGTGCTGCGGTGTTGTTGTGTAGTGAAGATTGGAATGTGGAGGTCCTTTATTGGTTGATGCCAGGAGAGGATCCTCCAAAATGGGAAGATGATGAAACAAAAGCAGTAAGCGAAATAGTAAGCAAAGTAGCAAGAGAGTGGCAGGGTGTGCGTGCAAAGAGCAGAGTGCTTTCTTCTTTGGAAGACGCGAGGATAAACATTCAAGAGCTTTTGACAGCCCTCGCGGTCGACACCATAAAATCTTTGGAAGCCTTGATGAACAGGATTCAATTGTATGAGAAAGGCCAGATTTCAAATGAAATTTTAGAAGAATTTATTCCTGCCCTCCCCGAAACTGGCGATGAGTTTCTGGATGAAATAAATTTGAAAGAGGATTTGAAGACGTTTAAAGACTTAGGATTCGACACAAGCGTGCCGTCGACCTGGGAAACACTCTGGTATCTCACGGTGGATGTCGTGAATCGGATAACCTTCAACGCTCTATGCAAAGACTTATATAGTGCAGTGGTGATGCATTCAACATCTCGGCCGCAATATGACCCTGATGATGACGAGGAGATGGACGACGATTGGCCAACTCTGGCATCCCTGATTTTCTGCGCCTACCAGCGTTCTAATTGTGGTTTTGACCTGAATATAAGAGCAGCGGCAGAAGAGGCCAACAGGGATATCAAGCGGTTTGCCGAGACTATACGTGACCAACATTTCTCAATATTCAGCTCTGAAGGCAAGTCCGATGTTTTTAGCACCTTTCTTGTCCGGGCGGTAATGAAAGGCAATGTAAATCTGGTAAAAAAGCTCTTAGACAGAGGCGTACAACACTCTGAAACATATTATAAGGAAGGAACAGCATTGCACCATGCAGTAGGAATGGAGGATGAATCCGTTGGACTTAAAATCGCAGAGATGCTGCTTAAAAGGAACGCTGGCTTGGTGGATGTCAAGGCCAAGGATACTGGAGAGACAGCTTTGAATAAAGCCATTGAAGAAGGCAAAACTGTGAATATTGTAGAATTTTGAACCTGACCTATCCTCTCTGAATCAACTGATTAGCAAACAATAACAACAAAAAGAAGAAAACACCAATATCTTTATTGAAGCTTAATTAAAAAATTACATAGAGGCTGTATATATAAAGAATTTGCAGTCTAGAAGAATAAATAATAACTGCAGTTCTAAATATATTCCTAGTTTTGCATGGAAAGCTACTAAGGCTCTCAAACTAAAACAAGTAAACTACTCCCTAAATTAAGAATACAATAAGTGCATGCACAACATGCTTTATTTACTAAAAACAAACTCATCCAAAAAGAAAAACTAAAAATAGTCCTAAGGATTCACGCATGCTGGAGTACATGCTTTATTTGCATGAATAAACAAAAAAACTATTAACTAAAAATAGCTTATGCATGGTGATGAATGGATAGCTTCATGTCCAAACTGGAGTTGCATGGAGCTGCATGCTAGAGCAGCATCACTTATCAACATACTCCCCCTTGATGCTGAGAGGGCTGACAATCTTATCTCGTAGTGCTATAAACTGAGCTTTCGCAACCGCTTTGGTGAATATATCTGCTAGTTGATCCTGGGTGTTGATGTGCTTCAATTCGACATCCTTCTTTTGCACCAAATCTCGTATGAAGTGATATTTCAAATCAAAATGCTTTGTTCTGCTGTGATGAACCGAATTCTTAGCTAACTTGATGTCACTCACATTGTCACAATAAATTACTGTAGGCTGAATTTGTTTTTCTCCAATTTCTTCCAAAACTTTTCTGAGCCAAAGGGCTTGTGTACCTACTGAGGTAATTGCAACATACTCTGCTTCTGTAGATGAGAGGGCAATAATACTTTGTTTTTTCGAGCTCCAGGTAATCAAACCAAAACCAAAAGAAAAACAATTTCCAGATGTAGATTTACGGTCATCCATACTACCTCCCCAATCTGAATCACTAAAGCCTACAAGATTGAACTTTTCAGAAGAGTAGTAATGAATACCAAAACTTGAATTCCCTTTCACATACCTCAAAATCCTCTTGGCTGCCTTCATATGTATTTCAGATGGATTTGTCATATACCTTGAAACAAGTGAAACTGAATAAGCAATATCTGGCCTCGTGTGGGTTAGAAACATCAAGCTCCCCACAATACTTCTGTAAGTTGTCTCATCAACTAAATCAGCACCATCATCTCTACATAACAAATCTCCATGAGCACTTGGAGTGGAGGCAGGGTTACAATCTGTCATATTAAATTTCTTCAGCATATCCTGTGCATACTTTGTTTGACAAATGAAAATCTCATCCTTACTTTGATAAACCTCCATTCCTAAAAAATATTTCATTAGACCAAGATCTTTCATCTCAAATTCTTTCATCATAGCAGCTTTGAATTCATCTTTCATCTTAGAACTACTACCCATATACAAAAGATCATCAACATACAAACTTATGATGAGAATATCAGTACCTTCGTGTTTGTAGTAAAGGGTAGGATCACTCTTACTTCTCTGGAAGCCATTCTCCTGAAAATATCAATCAATCCTGGCATACCACGCTCTTGGTGCTTGCTTGAGGCCATACAAAGCCTTCTTCAACTTGTAGACATAATTATCTTTTCCTTCCACTTCAAAACCTTGTGGTTGCTCCACATATACTTCCTCTTCTAAGTACCCATTCAAGAAGGCACTTTTCACGTCCATATGATGTATGCTCCACTTCTTATGAGCTGCTAATGAAATCAACATTCGTATGGTCTCTTGTCTTGCTACTGGTGCAAATGTCTCTTCATAGTCAATTCCATATTTCTGTGTGAAGCCTTTAGCAACTAATCTTGCCTTGTGTCTTTCAACACTCCCATCACTATTAAATTTGGTCTTGTAGACCCATTTGGTGCCAATCCTTTTTTTGACATGTGGAAGTTCTATTAACTCCCAAGTGTCATTCCTGTCAATGGAATTCATCTCTTCTTCCATGGCTTTCACCCAAACTTCATTAGTACATGCATCTTCAAAACATGATGGTTCAAAATCAACCTTGGCTAATAAAGCAAAATTCACTGTCTCACCTATTGGGTTTTTTTCATGTACTTGATTTCCACTCTTTTGGTAGATATCACTCAATCTCCTTACTTTCCTTGTAGAACTTAGAGAAGAAGCTGGACTTGAACTTGGTACTAAAGTACTTGATGAAGGATTGCTTGGTGGAGTTAAACCACTGGATATAGAAACATTAGATGGCTGCTCATGATCAATATCAGCAATTATATCATCATTCAAAATAGATTTTGGCTTCTCAACATGGCCTTTTTTATGACCATAAACTCCCCCTTCATCAAAAATCACATCTCTTGAGACAATAAGCTTGTTAGTGAGGGGATTATACAATCTATAAGCCTTGCTTTTCTCACTATACCCAATAAAAATGCATGACTCACTCTTTGCATCTAACTTTTGTCTATTCTGATCCGGTACATGCACATAAGCCAAACAACCAAAAACTTTAAAATGATTAACATTAGGCCTTTTACCATACCAAGCTTCATAAGGAGTCATCTTTTCTAGTGTACTGGTGGGGCTACGGTTGAGGATGTACACCACTGTAGCAACTCCATCTCCCCAATAAGAATTGCTCAATCCTTTGGTTTGTAACATGCACCTTGCCATTTCAACCAACTCCATTCTGTTGAGGTGTGTATGCAGTAGTAAGTTGCCTCTTGATGCCATTAAAATCACAATAATTTTGGAAAGCCTTTGAGCAAAATTCTCCTCCACAATCAGTCCTTAAACATTTGATCTTGCACCCTTTCTCATTTTCCACAAGGGCTTTAAACTTCTTGAATGTATCCAAGGCTTCATCTTTGGCCTTCAAAAAATATACCCAACAATTTCGTGAGTAATCATCAATAAAAGTGATGAAATATGATGACTTACCCAAACTCTTAGTCTGCATAGGACCACATATATCTGAATGAACAAGCTGAAGTGGGTGATGAGCCCTCCATGCATTGCCCTTTGGAAACTTTTCTCTTGCATGCTTTCCTTTAGCACAACCTTCACAAACCTCCTTGTGTTCCTCAACCTTAGGCAAACCAGAAACTAATGCATGTGAGGTTAGAAACTTCAAACTATGAAAATTTAAATGCCCATACCTGAGATGCCATAACCAACTTGAATCCTCATAAGCGATATTTTCCAGATTGTTGTTATGTTCACCAAACCTCAAGGGGAACATCCTATTTCTTGTCATTGGAACAACAGTGATCACCCTATTATCCTTATTTTTATCATAGATAGTACAAGTCTTATTCTCAAAGACTACTTTATAATTTTTCTCACATAGCTGCCCAACACTTAACAAATTGTGCTTCAATTGTGGAGTATAATAAATATCATGAATATTCTTTATACCTTCTTTTGTTTGGACCTCCATAGCTCCTTTGGCAACAACCTCCAATGATTTATCATCACCAAGCTAGATCTTGGATTTGAAACTTCCATCCTTTGTTGAGAACAACTTCTCATTCCCTGTCATATGGTTAGAGCATCCAGAATCTAAGTACCAAACATCTTTACTAGTATTTTCACCCTTGGCATAAGATAAGAATAAGTGATCAGGAGGATTGTCACTACTTTCTTGAGCATAGTTAGCACTTTTACCTTCTTTCAATCTGCATTCTCTTTCAAAGTGGCCATACCTATTACAATGGTAACATTGAACATTTCTCTTATCAAATCTACCTCTACCTCTTCCTCTGAAACCACCACTTCCTCTTGAGCCACCTCTTCCTTTACCTCTTGAAGAATTTTGGCTTTGCCCTTTACCTTGGCCTTGATTGATTTTGGCACTACTGCTGCTTGCATCTTCATTTTTTGTGATTAGCAGTTTAGAGGAAAATGCTTTCTCTACACCTTCAAAAGAATCTTTCAATCTTTCTTCATGAGACATCAGGGATCCAACCAGTTGATCAAACTGTAGTTTTGTCAAATCCTTGCTTTCTTCTATGATTATTGCTACATGATTCCATCTGGGTGTCAAAGATCTCAACACCTTTTTAATCAAAACTTCATTGCTTACAATTTCTCCAAATGTAGCCATTTTATTGACCACATCTTTGACTCTGACACAATAATCACTTATACTTTCAGCTTCTTGCATCTTCAAATTCTCGAACTCTCGCTTCAATGTCTGAAGCTTGACCACTTTAACTTGATCACTACCCTGGTAAGCTTCTTGTAGAGTCTTCCAGGCATCTTTGGCAGTTGATGCTCCTGATATTCTTGGAAATAAGCTCTTATCAAGAGCTATCTGAATGTGAAACAAAGCTTGAGCATTCTTTTTCCTTGCTTCCTTTCTTGATGTTCTTTCATTGGCTGTAAGGGCATTCCAATCAGTTGGCTCTTCATAACCTGATTCAATATTCTCCCACAAATCTTTTCCAATCAAAAAGGTCAGCATCTTAATGCACCAATAATCATAATCATTCCCATCAAATTCTGGAACGGGCATATGGTTAGAATTCGACATGATTAACTTTGGCGAAATTCCAACAATAAAACTTTAACCCAAAACAATTTTACCTGCTCTGATACCACTTGTAGAATTTTGAACCTGACCTATCCTCTCTGAACCAACTGATTAGCAAACAATAACAACAAAAAGAAGAAAACACCAATATCTTTATTGAAGCTTAATTAAAAAATTACATAGAAGCTGTATATATAAAGAATTTGCAGTCTAGAAGAATAAATAATAACTGCAGTTCTAAATATATTCCTAGCTTTGCATGGAAAGCTACTAAGGCTCTCAAACTAAAAAAAGCAAACTACTCCCTAAATTAAGAATACAATAAGTGCATGCACAACATGCTTTATTTACTAAAAACAAACTCATGCAAAAAGCAAAACTAAAAATAGTCCTAAAGATTCATGCATGCTGGAGTACATGCTTTATTTGCATGAATAAACAAAAAAACTATTAACTAAAAATAGCTTATGCATGGTGGTGAATGGATAGCTTCATGTCCAAACTGGAGTTGCATGGAGCTGCATGCTAGAGCAGCATCACTTATCAACAAATATGATGTCGTGGCTGCTGCACCTGTCAAGTGAACCAGAATCTTATTTTAAGCATCTGGATCTCCCAGTGTATCTGCGCGAGAGTTCGCGAATGGGGTATGTGGATCTCGTTAAAAAGCTGCTAGATGGAGGAGCCGATCCTTCTGGAGGAGACGATGAAGGCAAGACGGCACTTCATTACGCTGCCGAGGGTGAAGAGTACTATGAGGCAATGGAAATTATTGAAAGATTAGTGTTTGATAAATACAAAGGAAGTACCAACTGGGAGAAAGCTTCAGCGGGTGATAAATACGGAAGAAACGTTCTTCATGTCGCTGCTTTACTTGGACAGTACCGGCTTTGTTATGCGCTTTTACGGTGTAACAGAAATCTGATAGATTCCAAGGATCGTGATGGACAGAGTGCTATATATTATGCAGTTGCTGGACCACATGACGAACCCGATCTTTTAAGAGTGCTCATTTCAATACAACCTAATCAAGTTTTGGTCGAAGATTTCAGCCAAACAACTCCTTTGCACGTGGCTGCTGCTAGAGGCAAAGTATACATGGTGGGATTTCTTCTTTCAGCGATTTCAGAAGAAGAGCGCAAGAAAAATTATGTTGAGGCACCAGACGTACTGGGTCAAACAGCACTGCACAAAGCAGCAAGTGGAGGGCATTGGAGAATTGTTGAAATGCTTCTTGAGGAGGGTGCCAATCCGTTAAAAGAACGGGACTGTGACGGCAAAACAGCTCTGCATTTTGCGGCTCAAGCAGAGGGTGAAAATGCCAAGAAAATAGCCGAGTTGCTTTTGAAAAGCTGCAAGTCAGATGAACAGAGAAGCTTGCTTTTGTTTGCTTCTGCAGGTGAAATTGGTTTAGGCTCCGATTCTTCGCTTGACGTCTATCTTGATCAGGAAAAATATAAAATACGGGAAACACTAGAGATGGAGAACTTGCTTAGAGTAGCAGCAAGACTAGGCGATATAGATATGACACGGGAGTTCATCACTAGGGGTGCAAATATCTCTCTCATTCGCGATAAGGAATGGATCGACACTCTCTCAACAGAAGAAGAGAAAAAGAATGTCCAAGATGGTATGTTTGCATATACCTTTTCCTTTTGTTTCTTTTCCCAATTAAACAAATGCATGTGTAACTGTGAATAGTTCTTGTTTTTGTTTTTTGTTATTTCTTGCACAGTTATGGACCAAATTAAGAATAATGTTGAACAAGGGACCGACAAACCGGCTCTGCGGGATAATCTTGGTACGTGAAATTATCTTGATTTTCATAATTATCTAGTTAAAAAATAGAAGACATGCACGAACTCACAGGCGAAATTTCCTAATGTTTTCCATTATACAATTGGGCAGGACGAAATCCGTTCGCCATTGGTCTGGCTGCATTATTTTTAAATCCTTTTATGAAATCTCCTATCACTGTGGGGGTCTCAGGAGAATGGGGAATGGGAAAGTCAAGTGTAATGGTTCAGGTAATCATCCTTCCAAAAGATTTTAGCGCGTTCACCTCACATTATCAGATCTGGCATTAATCTAATCGTTGTGATTCCAGACAGAGAGCATTCTTCTAAGGAAAGCAGCACAGTTAGCATTCACAAGTTCATTTAAAAAAAACGATATTATCATTGGAGCAAGTGAATCCAAATTATCTGCAACCGGGAAAGCCAGGCGTAGGAAAATAGCAAATGCAATAAAAAAGTTAGATGCTAAAAGGTGGGCTGTCCTTGATGTTATTGACAACATTCAAACGTCTATCAAACAAGTAAAGAAGTTCACAACAGAGGTAGACACGCACTCCCTACATTCACAGATTAGGTGCCCTTATTTACAGCTACATAATATATTTGTAAGTAATATTTACGTTAACTTAAAATTTCAAATTGAGACAAAAAAATTAGTTTTAAATGTTTTTTTAATACAAGTTTTTAATTTTAAAAGGAAATTAGGTTTTTTAATAATTTATTTATTAGATAGTATATTTTTTAAAATTATGTGATATATATTTGTTAATATAAAATAATATTTTTTTAATTTTAAAATATAAAACATAATTTTAATTAACGGATAGGTTATATATGGTGGCAATAGTCATAGGATTTGTCTAATGCCAGAAAAAAGCGTTCATAACTTGCCCAAAAAAATTTCCAAAGCCTGTCTCGTTTACCATGGTGAAAATAGGATGACATGTTCTCATGATTTTACATCAGCCTTTTTCATTTATTAAAGCAAAATTACTATGCTCACCTCTCCGCAATTAATAGCTATAGCTTGTATGATGGGTTTTGATTGGTTATCGTGACAACTACAACCTGCGTAGAAATCTCGATCGACGGGACTGTCCATGTGAGTTAAGCTGGCCTGTGTTGTCAATGCCTTAATTATCTATTTTCATTACATTTTCAAAAGGTCTTTCATGTAATTGAGGCTGATAATGTTGTTATGACTTGGAGGGCAAGCAAACACCAAAACTGTGAAGGGGTTTTTCCATATCAAATCGGATTTCATTCATGAATCTTAGCTCGAGAACTCCAACAAATTTTACATCCACTTTTCATTTGAATCGATTGAAACAATAGTTGAACGGATATTTGTTTTCGTTGGTCTCCTGCTGTGGTAGGGTTTCTAAAAATTTACGGCATGGTTGATAGAAGGGCACAATTTGTGCATAATCTTGAGGCAAGTCACTTTTCTAATCTCACAGAGCTTTACGTTTTGAAGCACCAAATTGTTATCACATATGAAAAAAATCAATGTAGATTGACCTTGTTGCTGGAAAAAGAGTCACTCTATCTGAATTAAAACAAAATCGTTATAATTTTGCCTCAGATGTAGTGTATTTGCTTGGGAAGTTTTAGGTACGTTGGCCTACACTTGCATATCATTCTGCAGATTTAAACTTGATCATCGTTTGTGTTTGTTATACAGAAAATTCGCTACATGGTGGTTGAATATGTTGAAAATTTGGCCTTAAATTTTTATTACTAGGTTTTTTCGTTATTCATTTGAATATCCTTGTGTTTCATACTTGAAGCTCACTTCTATAGTTTTATACTAAATCTCAATGATGGCCAAATCATATACTTAAATTTGGAAGACGAATTTCATTGTTGTAATAGCACACCAGGGAGAAGGTGTTTAGACCCTGCAATTAAACCAGTCATGATTTAGAATCTCCAATCTGAAAATGGTATTAATATTACACAAAATTATAGAAAAACTATTTAAGTGAAAACATTTAGCCAGTTATAATTGATTCTGATCAAGAAAACTTTCCTCACAAATAGTAATATCCTAGGAAAGCATTTTTTGTATTCTTTTTAAACTGAGTGGCTTGTACATTGAAACTGCATGCAATGTGTCATTTCTATCTACTACTGCTGAGGCACTCTCCATCACAGGAAGCTTTGCAATCCAGTAACACATAGGTAGAAGTTTCATACATATACATACAATTTTCACAATTTAAGTAAGAGATTCTTCTCTTCTACAAGTAACGTAAATGTATTATTAACTCTAAAATACTAATACAAATTTAAGCATAAAATATTGGGGAAAAGTTTATAATGAAAATTAGCATGCAATATGATGGTGATTTGGTTCCAACTTTTTTCAATTTATTTCTTGTGCATTTCAATCTTGATAGAGGTTAATAAGTGTATTATTAACTCTAAAATACTAATACAGATTTAAGCATAAAATATTGGGGGAAAAGCTTATAATGAAAATTAGCATGCAATATGATGGTGATTTGGTTCCAACCTTTTTCAATTTATTTCTTGTGCATTTCAATCTTGATAGAGGTTATATCCACCCTACTTGTGTCAAAATGTAAGCTTTGGAGACAGGGTATGGACATCTATCAAAGCATAGACAAAACATGGCAGTGTTCTCGAGAAAAATGTGCTTGTCATGGCTTGCAATGATCGCAGATATGCACAGAAAGGATTTGTTGAAAAAGATTTAGAAAATTTGACGCAAATGCAGGTAAAGGTTGCAACATTTTCTTTCCTTCCTCTGTCATTCACAATCAATTTTCTTTGACCAACAACTTCTTTATCTCTTCCATGCCCACAGGAGGTTTTTAGGGTCATTGATCTTGTAATATCTTTGAAGAGAGGTGTCAAAGGAAACGAAATGTCAGAATTAAAAAATATTAAACAATTATATGGGGGAATACATGATATTTATGTGACAGTAAATATTTAAATGTTGCATACTGATATCTAGATACAATATATTATGTCTTAATGTGAAAATCCAAAATCTCTAATTCCATGTTCATTCATCTGTCAAATTTTGTGCAAAGTACAGTTCATGCCAAAGTGTAGAGGACAAAGTAGTGCATTCAAAGATTGCAACCTATTTTCCATTTTATGTGTTGAATGTTATACAACAATTACGAATAATGTTCGCAAAAGTTCCTCTTTGAATCAAAGAAGCTTCTGGTCGTGAACTTAAACAATTTTTAATTGGTGGGTTTAGTTTATTTCCACCTTGATATGAAAGTGTATTTAGATTTTATATTAAAAAAATTAGTTAAATTGTATTTTATTCCAATGATTGTAGCTTTTGTATTACTCAATCTAATTATACAACTAATCATTAGGGATGGGTTTGAAAGTAAAACATTTTAATTCTCTTTGCAGTTTCGATCCATTACAATATAAGCATTGCATTATTTTTTGTTTGGACAAAGTGATCAACAATAGGGGCACAGAAAATGTTCTTTTGCATTGCCTTGAAGGGCTTTCATTCACATAGGCGATGTTTTTGTTTATTGATTAATGCTATATATACATATTTTGTAGTCCACAGTTTTAGACTTTTCTCAGAGCAAATAATGATTTTTTATTTCATTTTTCAATTGTTCATACTCATTCGCATGTGGCTTGAAAATAACTGAATTTTATTGAGGAGTCAACGCCATCCCAATGGCCATGAACTGGTGGGCAATAAATTTCTCTTTCTTGGAGATGAGATTAATATAAGTTATATCTAAGTGAAAATATAGTCACTAGTCTAATGTATGTTGAAAAGAGGTATAAAATGAGAGAAAAGTAATTGAGGGTGCAATTTTCATCTTTACATTATCCCCTTCACCCCTCCACACTTCAATGTAGAAAATGTTTTTGGCATTATGTGAACCGGTATGAGGACATAATGATATTGTATGTTGTCATTGATGTCAATATGTGAGTGAAGAATAGAGAACTGGCATGTGTGAACCGGTATATGTGCCAAAGTGAAGAGGCATGCATGTTCAAAGTAAACTGGCATGATAATATGAGAATTGGTTATGTGAAAGTGAAGCGGTATGTTTGTTGAAGGTGAACCGGCATGTTGTTATTGGAACCGGTTCATGGAACCTTCGTGTGACTACCGGTTGGTAGTCTCAGGGTTTCCAGTTGATGAACCTCAAAGCTTGCGTAACCTAATTGGTGACTTTGTGTGATGAGTCAGCAGTGTATCCAAGAACTGCTCATGTTGCCATGACAGCCTTGTGCGTATAAAGGATATTGCATGAAGGAGATTATCCCTATCTACCTCGGGAATGTGCGAAGTTTGTAAATGTTGATAATGTGTGATGGGTTATAAGCCGCCATGAAATCGGTGGTAATGAACAATGGAGATTGTCTTGAGGACGTGTCAAGACTGATTGCATCTAATGCAATATGATCAACGGTCAGGATCAAACCGTTTGAATCACTTAACCTAAAAGGTTTAGGGTTTAGGGTTTATGCTACGGACCTGTCTATTTCCTATAAGGTCGATGTTGTGCTTCTTTCAATTGTTGTTGGCAAAAGTTGTATGTGTGTATCCAAGGGAAGTGATACGTGATTCTTGCCAGACCAAAGGAGAGAAGAGATACCTGCAAAGTGAATGTGCGGAAGGTGAAAAGGAGCCAAAGCGGATCTGCATTAGCATTGAGTGTTGTTATCAGATCATTGTAATTCCTGTTGATCTTTAACCACTTCAATAGTTGTGAAATCCCTTAACAGGGTGGCCTTAACCTGCTTGATACAAATCCTTTAACGGGGTAACTCGAAGTTATTGAGTTCTGGGAAGCCATAGAGCTCTGGAGATCCTTTAGATATTGAGTTCTATAAATCCTCTAACAAGGTAACCCTAACCAGGTTTAACCCTTAACCGGGTATTGTAGCCATCCCCTAACCGGGTGATCCCTAATAGGATCGGTTCCTAGCAGAACCTTTTTGTACTGTCTTTAACCGGACAAGGCTCCTAACAGAGTGGACTTCTAAAGAGTTCAAAAAGCAACTTGTGGGTATTCATCCCCACCGTGGTTTTTCCCAGTTGGGTTTCCACATGAAAAAATATGTGAGTCATGTGTGATTTTTATGATGCTTTGTTATTGCCTATGATGGTTCTGTGTTTTATGCATGTCAATAAAACATGTTGAACTAGTTGTTGTGAAGATCTGGTGATAGATTACATGTTCATGCATAAGGGTGTAATGGTACTATTATATTGAGCTAAGAAGAATGATAAGTGAGTAGCCGGTTTATGATTGTTTTAGAGGTTCTAGGTTTTACCGGTTGCACTCTGTTTTAACTGGTGTCACTGTTTGCCAGTCATTTGGAGTATTTGCTGTCAAACCAGTTTTGGACTGTATTTTTGTCTGTAACTGATTCACCCCCCCCTCTCAGTACCAGTTTGGTACTCTTCTTTCATTATTGAGTTATCAATTGGTATCAAAGCGTCCTCTAGGTCCTCTATTTTGTAAGTTTAACCGCTTGAGGGAAAGATCCTGTTGTAATGATGAAGAGGGAAGGTCCAAATTTTAATAAGGAAAATTTCAGTATATGGAAAGACAGAATGAAGATATACATCAGAAGCATGGGTGCTCAACACTGGAGCTATGTTGAGAATCCCTATGTTGCCCCTACTGATACTCTCACCAATGACCAAAAGAGAGAGATACAGGAGAATGGGCAAGTTATGGAAGCTCTAATCAGTAGTTTATCTGACATTGAGTTCATTGATGTCCAAGATAAGGAAAATCCCAAAGAAGTATGGGATGCTCTTGAAAATATCTATGGAGGTGATGAGCATGTTAAACAAGCTAAGGAAGAGAGCCTTAGAGGGAAGTTTGAAGACATGCAAATGGTTGAAGGTGAAACCATTCAACAGTATGGTATTAGGATCAAAACTGTTATCGGAGATATCAAGAGTGCAGGTGGTAAAATGGAAGACTCGACTGTGGTAAGCAAAGTCCTGAGATCCCTATTGTCGGTCTATGCAATAAGGGTTGCTGCTATTTAGGAACTGAGATCAATAGAGAAATCTAAGGTATCCTTGGACTCCATCATTGCAAAGTTGACAGCCTATGAGTTAAATAGTTTTGATGGCAGTGTTCAAAAGACTGAATCAGCCTTTAGAGCTTCTGCTATACTATCCAGGAAAGGAAAAGAAGCAAACACTAGTGGTGAACCAAGACAGAGCAGAGTGATGAATGACGAGGAGTTTCTGATGGAATTTGAAGCTCTTCTTGGCAGGAGATTTCCAAAAGGAACCAGTAAATACAGAGGTAAGCTCCCTTTGAAATGTTTTTCTTGTAACCGGATAGGACATATTGCTATGAACTGTCCTAATAGTGACAACAAGGACAAACCAGAAAAGTTCAAGAAATCCAGAGGAAACCGAAGAAACTATTTTGTTGCAGTTGATGAAGGTGTCACAGATGAGGAATCAGACGATGAAGAGAATGAAGACATTGTGTTTGTTGTTGTAAAGGAAGATGTGACAGACAAGAAGGCTCTTGTCTCCTGCTTTGATAATTCCAATGAGTGGATTATTGATAGTGGTTGTTCTCACCATATGACTAGTGACCGAAGCAAGTTTTTATCCTTGGAAGAATATGATGGTGGTGTGGTTCGTTTTGGTAATGATGCACCATGCATGGTTAAAGGAAGAGGGTCCATCTCTCTGAATGGAAAGAGTAGTGCTGAAAATGTGTATTGGGTCGATGGTCTCAGACACAACCTTTTGAGTGTTGCCCAGCTAAATGATAGCGGACTCACTCTGGAATTCAAGAATGGAATATGCAGAATCAAAGGAAAGGATGAAGAATTGGTGGCCACCGACATGCAGACCAAAGGTAACCTATTTCAGTTGAATGCAAATATAAGTACATGTCTTATGGCTAAATTTGATGATAGTTGGATATGGCATAGGAGACTCTGCCATGTAAACTTTGATAACATTGTGAAGGCTAGTAAGATCAAGGTAGTCAGAGGGTTGCCGGTGCTAAGAAAATTGGATAATACCTTGTGCAGAGAGTGTCAATTGGGGAAAATGTCTTCCTCAACCTTTAAAGGTAAATCTTTCACTGCTGACAACTTGCTTGATCTTGTGCATACTGATTTGTGTGGTCCTATGAAAAATAGAAGTGTGCAGGGTGATAGGTACTTCAAGATTCTCACTGATGACTGCTCAAGAATGATGTGGGTCACATTCTTGAAAGACAAGTTTGAAGCCTTTGTAAAGTTCAAAGCTTTCAGAGCATTAGTGGAGAAGGAAAGCAGTAAAAGGATCAAGTGCCTCAGAACTGATCAAGGAGGAGAATTCACTTCCGGTGAATTCAACAAGTATTGTGAAGAATTTGGCATCAAGAGGCAACTATCTGGCCCCCGGACTCCACAACAGAATGGCCTAGTAGAGAGGAATAACCGGACTGTGGTCGAAGCAGCTAGAACCATGTTGATTCAAGGAAAGGTAGCTCACACCTTTTGGAGAGAAGTGGTGAGCACTGTAGTCTACACTATGAACCAGGTACTCATCAAGAAAGGTAAGGATAAAACTCCTTATGAGTATTGGACCATTAAGACACCTGTGGTTAGCTACTTCAGGGTACTTGGTAGCAAATGTTACATCAAGAGGAGTGAGCATCAGGGCAAGTTTGAAGCTAAATGTGATGAGGGAATATTCCTAAGATATTCCACCAAGAGTAAAGCTCTCAAGTGTTTCAACAATAGAACTCAGAGAATTATGGAAAGCATCAATGTGAGAGTTGATGAAACCTCTGAGAAACCAGAGGAAACTGGCAGTGAACAAGCTGTAGGTGAACCGGTTGCCAGTCAACCAAGTACCAGTAAGTATGTTCCTACACTGGTAGATATAGATGCTGATACTGATGGAGAATAAGATGAAGGAGAAAAGCAAGAGGAATCTGTTAAGACCATTCCTCGGTGTGTCAAGTTGAACCATGATCCTAAGCAGATCATAGGAGACAAGGATGCAGGAATCCTTACAAGAAGGAAGATCAAAGAAAACTTATGTATGATCTCTAAACTTGAGCCTAAATCATTCAAAGAGGCACATAAAGATGAAGAGTGGATCAAGGCAATGGAAGAGGAACTTGACCAGATAGAGAAAAATGATACATGGTCCTTGGTACCTAGACCGGAGCATAAAAATGTCATTGGTACCAAATGGGTTTTCAGAAACAAGCTGAATGAGGATGGCACAATGATTAGAAACAAAGCCAGATTGGTGTGCAAAGGATATGCCCAAGAAGAAGGAGAAGACTATGGAGAAACCTTTGCTCCTGTGGCCAGATTGGAAGGAGTTTGTATGCTTCTCGCATATGCAGCTTTTAAAGGATTCAAGGTATATCAAATGGATGTAAAATCTGCATTCCTGAATGGTGTACTTGAAGAGGAGGTGTATATAGAGCAACCAGATGGGTTTGCCCTATCTGAAGACAGTGACATGGTTTGTAGGCTACATAAAGCCTTATATGGTCTAAAGCAGGCACCTAGAGCATGGTATGAACATCTGCATTCCCATCTTGTGATGATTGGATTTGAGAGAACAAGTGAGGATAGCAATATCTACTGGAACTGAAGGAGATCAGATCCTGATCTATGAGGTCTTTGTTGATGACATTATCTTTGGTGGAGATGACAAGATGAGCCATGAGTTTGCTGATGTGATGAAGAAAGAGTTTGAGATGTCACTCATAGGGGAGATTAAGTTCTTCATTCGACTGCAGATCCAGCAAATGAAAGATGGAATCTTTATCACTCATTCCAAATATGTCAAAGAAGTGTTGAAGACCTTTGGCATGGAAGATAGCAAACCAGTTGGTACACCAATGGTGACCGATTGCAAATTATCAAAAGAAGATGATTTCGCACTGGTTGATGAGAAGGAATACCGATCAATGAATGGTAAATTGCATTATGTAGTGCATAGCAGACCGGATATTGCACATGCAGTTGGCATTACTGCAAGGTTCCAGAAAAGTCCAAGAGAATCCCACTTGGTTGCAGTCAAGCGGACTCTTAGGTATCTGAAGGGAACAGTTGACTATGGATTATGGTACCCATACAGCAATGATTTCAACCTGCAAGTATTCACAAATGCTGATTGGGCAGGTAATGTGGATGACCAAAAAAGCACAACTGGTGGTGCTTTTTTTCTCGGTGGTAGACTAGTCTCATGGATGAGTAAGAAACAAAGTTGTATCTCTCAGTCTACAACAGAAGCGGAGTATGTTGCAGCTTTCATGAACTGCACTTAGACAATCTGGATGAAGCATGTATTAAATGGCTTCAAAATTCCTATATCTGAACCGGTAAGTATATTCTGTGATAACACAAGTGCTATCAATATTTCAAAGAATCTGGTTTTACATTCTAGAACCAAGCACTTTGAGCTTAAGTATCATTTCTTGAGGGAAAAGGTTCAGAATAAAGAGATTGCACTGGAGCATGTTTCCAGTAAGGAGCAGTTGGCAGACATATTCATCAAACCTCTCCCAAAGACTACATTTGTGCATTTGAGAGGTGAATTGGGGGTACTGCCCCTTCAGGAGGTAAACTAAAAGTATTTGCTCCACATCAGTTAGGTATTGCATAGTCCAATTTTTGTTGATTGATGTGTTGAAGGATGCTACTCCTCAAGGGGAGCAGCATAATGGAACAGAGTTGTTTGTGCCTCCACTTTGGTATTGTTGTCAAAGGGGGAGAAGAAGTGAAGTAGAGAAGATATCTGCAGAAATTAGGGGAGAAGATGTGAAGCGGAAAGATATCTTTGTATATTGCCATCAATGCCAAAGGGGGAGATTGTTGGCATTATGTGAACCGGTATGAGGACATAATGACATTGTATGTTGTCATTGATGTCAATATGTGAGTGAAGAATAGAGAACTGACATGTGTGAACCGGTATATGTGCCAAAGTGAAGCAGCATGCATGTTCAAAGTAAACCGACATGATAATATGAGAATTGGTTATGTGAAAGTGAAGCGATATGTTTGTTGAAGGTGAACCGACATGTTGTTATTGGAACCAGTTCATGGAACCTTTGTGTGACTACCGGTTGGTAGTCTCAAGGTTTCCAGTTGATGAACCTCAAAGCCTGCGTAACCTAATTGGTGACTTTGTGTGATGAGTCAGTAGTGTATCCAAGAACTGCTCATGTTACCATGACAGCCTTGTGCGCATAAAGGATATTGCATGAAGGAGATTATCCCTATCTACCTCGGGAATGTGCGAAGTTTGTAAATGTTGATAACACGTGATGGGTTATGAGCCGCCATGAAATCGGTGGTAATGAATGATGGAGATTGTCTTGAGGACGTGTCAAGACTGATTACATCTAATGCAATATGATCAACGGTCAGGATCGAACCGTTTGAATCACTTAACCTAAAAGGTTTAGGGTTTAGGGTTTATGCTACCGACCTGTCTGTTTCCTATAAGGTCGATGTTGTGCTTCTTTCAGTTGTTGTTGGCAAAATTTGTATGTGTGTATCCAAGGGAAGTGATACGTGATTCTTGCCAGACCAAAGGAGAGAAGAGATACCTGCAAAGTGAATGTGCAGAAGGTGAATAGGAGCCAAAGCAGATCTGCAGTAGCATTGAGTGTTGTTATCAGATCATTGTAATTCCTATTGATCTTCAACCACTTCAACAGTTGTGAAATCCCTTAACAGGGTGGCCTTAACCGGCTTGATACAAATCCTTTAACAAGGTAACTCGAAGTTATTGAGTTCTAGGAAGCCATAGAGCTCTAGAGATCCTTTAGCTATTGAATTCTAGAAATCCTCTAACAAGGTAACCCTAACCGGGTTTAACCCTTAATCGAGTATTGTAGCCATCCCCTAACCAGGTGATCCCTAATAGGATCGGTTCCTAGCAGAACCTTTTTGTACTGTCTTTAACCGGGCAAGGCTCCTAACAGAGAAGACTTCTAAAGAGTTCAAAAAGTAGCTTGTGGGTATTCATCCCCACCGTGGTTTTTCCTAGTTGGGTTTCCACGTGAAAAAATATGTGTGTCATGTGTGATTTTTGTGATGCTTTGTTATTGCCTATGATGGTTCTGTGTTTTATGCCTGTCAATAAAACATGCTGAACTAGCTGTTGTGATGATCTGGTGATAGATTACCTGTTCATGCATAAGGGTGTAATGGTACTATTGTATTGAGCTAAGAAGAATGATAAGTGAGTAACCGGTTTATGATTGTTTTAGAGGTTCTGGGTTTTACCTGTTGCACTCTGTTTTAACTGGTGTCATTGTTTGCCAGTCATTTGGAGTATTTGTTGTCAAACCGATTTTGGAATATATTCTTTAGGTGCAAGTGCTAGTTATATATTGAGTGAAATGAAATTGTAATATGTTAAAGACAAAACATAATATATATTTTTTTCCCTATTACATGTTAATATCAAATTGAAATGAACATGTTCTTAAAAAAATATTACAAAAGGAGGAGGAATGGGAAGAAAAGGGAAAGAAGCAAACAAACCAGCAAACACAGAAACCCTCTAAGGTAAACAATTTGAGTGATCTAATTATAATATTTTAACTTTCATTCACTATTATTATAGATAGATTTATAATTAAATTAATTTTATAAATAACCTTATGGAATGCTCGACTTCCTCGGCATCTCCCACACTTAGATTTTAGGAAAATGACATTGATAGAAGACTCTTTGAAATTTTCGTTATATTCGATTCAATTTGAAATTAATGGTAGATGAATGTTAATTGCAACGAGAATTAATTGAATCAGATCGAATTAAGTTGTCTGATGATCTTTGAACCAAATTTGATTGTTGATATCCTAAATTAAGAGTGACTTCACTGTACGGATTGCTGCAGGCGAAAGAGCTCCGCATTTGCTCAAGGTTGCGCAAATTTTTGGGTAAGCTCCGAGGTCTTTGGGAGGAATTTGCACCTGAAGATTTGAGCAAGTTTGACGAGATTTTTGAAAAAACCTATCAAGATAAATATCATCAAATTTATAAGTCCCTAGCCGTCATTGATAGGCGTGATATGGTAAGCAAGAATTAGAATATTCCAACCCCTTCTCATATTCCAACCCATCCACGCAACTGGGTTGTCTGCATCCTGATGATTTTATATTATTGTGGAGTTTCTAGTGCGAACGAAAAACTTGGTAGTAGAGAGTTCGACCTACTTTATGTTAATATTCTTATATATTTTCTATATTAAACATTTGAATTTAGAAATTTATTTAGAAATGATAAGTCCATCTTCATTCCTATGCAATTTTTAACTTAAAAATTCCTTTTTGTTTTGGGTTTTGTGAGATTCAGTTTGAAGAAGATGAAGAAAGTGGATCTGGAAATCAAACAGTTGGTCAAATGCCATGGGAGGAATACTCGTTGCAATGGGCTGCACCTTCCATTTTGACTGTACAATACAATGCCTGGCATTACAGGAATGAAACCGAGGCATGGGCCGGTCTAGCAGTAAAAATTACAGAAGAATTTGAATCAACGATGACAGTGGCACATAAGCTGAGGACTAGCTGCATATATAATTGGAGAAACCGCAGAGATAGCATCTGTTTGAAAGTGATCTTCCCATTCTTTCTTGCAGTAGTGGTGGCCATCTTTCTTAGTATCATTATATGGTAATATGGAGGTCTACCAGCATCGATGATTATAGCTGCTTGGGGTTTAGGAAAGTCAATCATTTCTTTTGTTAAACCTATCAGTTCTCAAGTCGTGGACTACATATGTCTGCCAGACCATAGCCAAAAGCTTGGCTATCATCAGAAGGTTATTGATGATATCAATTTTTTGAAAGAACAACTCTATTATAAACCCTCTTGGATGTGGAAGGTGTTTGCTTTTATGTGGTGCTGCATTACATGGAGATGGTATGAGAACTATGTTCCAGGAACAAAGATTCCCAAGATGCCACCTGCTTCCGGTAATAATCTCAGGATAATAGTCTTCGTTGACGATCTCGATCGTTGCGAAGAAAACGTGATTCTGCAGGTACAACTAAAAAATCCCATATATTTGCAGCTGTTATAATATCAAATATTAGTCTCTGGTTTTCTAAATTTCTTTATATCTTTTAACAAGCAGGTATTATCAGCAGTGAATCTGGTTTTGGCCGCATGCCAGATCAACGTTATTTTGAGCATGGAAAATAGCATGATCCAAAGGGCAATAATAAGAAAGTACGGGAACAGCAATAACAAAGTTAATAGCAAGTCCAATCAGGACTTAGCAGACAAATATTTAAGGAAGATAGTTCAGTTGCCGCTACACCTACCAGACCCTCGTGACAAAGAGTCCAATGAGTTTTTGCAATGCCAGCTAGGCGTGTGGGATAGTAGAAAAAGTTCTAGCGGTTCAGCAGCAGAAACAGAAAAACACAATGAATATAGGCCTAGAAAAACCAATCCAAAGTTCCAAATTGGAGCTTCAATTCCAGAGAAACCTCAACTAGGTGAATATCTATGACTATATACAAGTGGGATTAGTCACATTTTATATTTGCATTACATGAAGAGATCAATTATTTTTCTTCCGCTTTGTTGTTGTAGGTAGAAGAGAAACGAAGAAAGATTTTGTATTTGTAGGTAGAGGAGGAAGAAAGAAAGATTTGGCAGAATCTAGACCTGAACAACAAAGAGTCCTCAGCATTTCAGGTGAAAATCTTCCAGATGAAATCCTTTTAAGCTGAACAGAAAATAGGAGACAAATGATCGAAACATTTTATATTTGCATCAAGTATTTTAGCTGATGATTTGTGCAATGTACGATCACATAATTCAAATCAGTTTTTATTCAAAATGTTCTTGTAGGTAGAGGAGAAACAAAAATAGATTTGGCAGAATCTGGAGCCAAACAAGAAACAGCCGTCAGCATTCCAGATGAAATTATTCTAGATGCAGGTCTAAGCATCACTGTATTGATGATTTTAATATAGCCCTTAACTAGAGAATGTTGCTTCCCCAGCAGACACAACCCAGCAAGGATCAGGAAAAACGGAAGAGCCAAAAACAATTAAGAAACCAGGTGATACATCATTCAAATACACAGAGCATTTTAAGTGATGATTTGTGCAATATACGATCACACGATTCACAATTTGTTTTCATTCAATTCACGATACGTTTTCATTCGAAATGTTTGTTAGCAGAGAGGGTATCTCCGATCACACAAATATACAGAAATATACAGAAATCTTTGTACAATGTACGAACCAACAATTCACAATCCGGAGTTGAAGAAACAAAGATTGAGATAGAACGACCAAGAAAAAACGATGAGCAAAGTGCAGGTTTCAAGTTTAACAAGCTGGCTATATTATATTAATTTTGTTTTCTATGAGTTTGCGGATCCTGATCACTCATAATTTTTTTTAGAAAATATAAGTGAACTGTATTTTAAATTATATCTATATAATCATACCCTGCTGCGACTATAAAACGTCCCTCAATTTAATGACTTACAAGAAAAATAACGAGTAGACTAATAAATTTCTAATACCAGACATATAAGATTTATAATAACAGCTTGACGTATGTTGCAGGTGATCAAGAACAGCAAAGTCTCTCCTTACTAATTAGTGCAATGCTCATCCCTAACTATACCCCAGGAGAAAGGAAGGCTTTTTCCATTCTTCATAATCAGTGCACAGGCAGTAGAAAACTTCCGCGAGAGTGGAAATGTTTGATGGCATACCATCGGCTAGCGTGGAATATTTTGTATCTAAGCTTTCATCTGAAATATGTTGACCCAGTGGAGGGATGGCAGGTTCAACTTATTGCATGGATTTTCGTTTGCTGGGAATGGGGGCACCTCATAACAACTCTTATACAAGATAGCGTCACAAAAAAAATTTATCTTACCTCAACGGTGCTCACTTGAACGGACAGTGGTAGTTAATTTATTTCCTCAGCACAAAATTTTTCTTCTATAACCAAAAATTAAAATTCTTTGTATGCATTGATGCAGAAATGGAATAAGCTTGAGGTTTTAAGAAAGTGGAAAGTTGTAGAGGAGAAAGTTGTAGAGGAGAGATTTCTACAGATATATGGATTAGAGGAGAAAGTTGTAGAGGAAACTAGTGGGCCTTCGCTGAGAGAGATTGTTGAGAATTATATCGATGAGAGGTGGCCAGCAGACAAGAAGAACACCACAAAACAGAAGGATGAAGAAGTGGAGAAGACAAGTGGCGACTCGCCCGAGGAAAACATGACAAAAATTTCCAGCGAGGATAAAAAGGGAAATGGTGGCATTGACAACCTCAGCAACACTGAAGAAGTAGAGAAGACAAATAGCAACTTGCCAGAGAAGAACATGACAACAACTTCTAGTGAGGAAGATTTAAAAGAGGTTTTGAAAGAGCAGAAGGAGGTGAGGGAAGTTCTAAGGAAGAATTTGAAAGAGCAGGAGGAGATGAGGGAAGCTCTAAGGAAGAATTTGAAAGAGCAGGAAGAGATGAGGGAAGCTCTTAGAAAGGTTCAGGAGGAAATGAGGGATATGATGAAAATGTTAAAAAAGAAAGTTTTAAATGAGGAAGAAGGCAAAAAAGGAGAAAGCTCTGTGCAACAGGACACAAAGGTTAATGAGAATCAGACAAGAATCATCAAGAAAATCTTCATACAGGAAGAAGACAACGAAGGAGAAAGCTCACTGCAACAGTACACAACGGCTGAGGAGAATCAGAAAACTGAGAATACAAAGGATGAAGAGGAGCAAGAAGAATGGATTAGGCTGAGAGACACATTGCGCCGCTTCAATGTTTCAATGGATGGCATTCAAGCCTTCCAAAAATTTAGGTTTTACTGCCAGCCTGGACATCTTCCATGGCCTTTGCGCAAACAAGCTACACTATGAATTTAGGCGGGCCCTTCTAATTCTCATTTCAAGCAAATTATTTTATTTCTGTAATTAAACTATCTATTGATTCTCTCTTGAAGAGAAATCGCTTTATAGAATAATTACTTGCCTCACTGATACTGCAGATTAAGTAGAGAGTCGGTCAATATAAATGGTAAGTTAGTAAATGGATGTTTAGTTAGTAGTAAATGTGATCAATCTTGTTTCAGTCAATAAAACTTTAATTTGTTGTCTTTTTTAATTAGTAAAATCAATCATTTTTAATACAATATATGATGTCTATTTCTGTATATATTTATTTTTTAGGCATATAAAAAGAAGTTCTGTAGTTCAAGAAAGAAACAAGATGAGTTGGTTAGCAAATTAATATATACAAGAGACCCACTTGTTCTGAGAAATTAATATATACAGTTGGTCAAGATGTTTATAATGGCTGCTTGTTCATATTTCACGCGATGTTTTGGTTTGATTTCCACTCGTTGCCCAGAATGGGGAGAATGGTGGTCTAATTTTTGAGTTAAGAATGGGAGGGTAATGGTTGGCTATGAGTTATCTTTTTTCAGAAATGATGGTGCGTTGAATGGTATCTTCCACTTCATTTGTGGTTGCTATAATGTTATAGATATAACAAGGTTGTGAAAGGTTTCTTATTTTTATTGGTTGTTAAAAATAAGCAGATTAAAAAATATGTCGGGCTGCCTTATCGCCCCAATTCCTAGCTAGTGCAACGTGCAATGGTTAGCAATAATGAGTTGTCCGATTAGCTTACGCAAAAACATGTTCGATGCAATTTGCTTGCATTCTTTTCAAATTGATTTCAAATGAGAACACAACATGGCTTATAGAGGAAATCGACTTTATATGAAATGTAACAATTGTATTAAAATGTGCGCATACATGGTAATGGTAAGTTGTGTTTCTAAATATTTAATAATCATGCAAATATTATCACTTGTATAGGTATGATTATTTATGGTCATATTGATATACATATTAACATGACAAGATCTTATGATTTCGCACTTTTTTGTGCTCTTGCCTTAGTGTGTCCTCGTAGCTCTTTTTCAAGCATATATATGACCTTTGCATTACAAAGCTAATGTCGTGAAGATATGGTGATCTATGTCTCTATCTTGGACTTGTATACATCTAAGCCACCTTTGTTTCACCCTTTTTTGGGTGGACTAGGGTGCTAGGTGCCCTTGTAACCCCCAAAATGGGTCCATTTTTTAATATGTTGATATATCGTTTCCCACCAATTAATTCTCTATCCTGATATTTTAATATGATTGATGGAAGTCTATCTAATTTACGAAATATCTTGAGAATCATATATAAGACCATCTTTCCTAATTTATTTCCATCGTTCACATCTTGTACAAGTATCCTACATCATCACTTAAGTATTCAAGAAATTCCTAGAGCAATTATTTCTTTAGCTTTGAGCATTATGGAGTAGCAAGTTACAACAATCTTCATGCAAGCATGTTTTCATGATTGATCCTTTTTATGTCTTGACATCTCATGTTATTGCATCAACACTTGTGGGTCATATTCAAATAGCATTGCATCATCAACATCAAGCTTTATGTATGTTACCCCATCATTTGTTTTGAACAAATTAATGTGTATTTAATTTTGTTTCCCTCGTTCGGTTTGATCCGTCTTTAGCCATGCACCTTTTGTTCCTTTATGTTTCACCTTTTCCACCCCAATGAACCCGTCGATTGAACCTGCGAATTGGTTCAAGGTTCAAAGTTCAATCGGTGCCTTTGTGTGGGTCGCGGCTTTGTTATGTTGTTAAGTGAGGGAGCATGAATGTGTTAAGTTGGTCTTGAACTTGAACTTTTGAACCATTTCTAAAGCATTTCAAGGTTCAAGGTTCAAGGTTCAAAGTCTTCCTTTACGTTTGTTAAAAGTCTTCGCTCATTCCCGGTGTTGTGTTGAACCTGAACCATTGAACTTCTTGTGAAATGGTTCAAAGTTCAAAGGTTCATTCCAAGACTGGCCCCGACGACATTAATAACACAAAAGGTGGCGCGGCAAAAGGAATATTCTAGGCATCTTATAATTTAAAATTCTAAATTTGGAAAGAAATCATGAAAACTCAAGCCATTTGTGCGGAGTTGATGTATAATTAAGAAAGTTGTCTTGTTCCCATCAAATCATTGGTTATCTCACACATTCGGATGAATCATTATGAGGCGTGTGTAGGTGTTACACAGTTTTCCGCTTCTCAACAAGTGAATTCTCAAATTGTGAAAGTGGTAGTTGTCATTGTTGGAGGAGCGAAAGACGTCGAAGGTAATTTCAACTCCATACTTTCGAGGGTTTCACAGATTTGATGGTGGTAACAGGTGAGTTTTGATAATTTCCCCTCCACTATGTTACTAGCTCAGAAGGTCAGTGTAGGAAAATTCTTTGTTTTGGAATAGAATTATGTTCTTTCTAAGAATTGTTTGATGAATGTAAAAGCGGCCATTATGAGGTCGACTCTTCCAAAACTTGGTCGCACATCATGCCTAGTTAGTATACTTCCAGAACTAGGTGACACTTCTTTGGCCCAAGCTGACTTAGGAGATTTCTTAGAAAGAGCTAGAAACCCTGGGGCTGACTTGATGATAGAAAGAATAGTTAGAAGTGGCTTGATTGAAGCTGTTGCTTTTTCAACTGTCACTCTTTGTCCAGAATTAGTGATAGCATGTATGAACATATATGATGTTGATAGCAAGTGCATTAGGACCAATAGTGGTGAACCATTAGTAGAAATTAACAAAGAAATGATGATGGTTGCAATGGGAATCCCTCATAAAGAGTCGTATGACTATTGGTCAATTGGTACCTCATATGCATTTTTCTCTGAGAAGAAAAGAACATATAAAAGTGTCATTGCAAGAAATTGGCTTCTAAAGGTTCAAAAAGGGGGGTCCCGATTACCCAAGCCTCTTACAAGAGAGATTTCATCACAGAGGTGCGGGATATTGTAATACTGTTGAACAGACTCAAAGGAAATTAACATGCTTTCTATTGGGAAGATTGGATGTACTTTTATATTCAGGTGTCGTTAGCTGGCAAGAAACATCTTGATTGGGCACAGGTTATTGCTAAAAGGCTCCATGAGGGTTTGAGTAACTTTGTTGGAATGTCCAATTTTTATATGTCCTCATATCTATTTTATATATTGGCTTGTACTAGAGAATGACAAGGGTTGCATAATGAGCCTTGGGTGGACGACATGAAGGTTTATGATTATTACCCATGCCTACAATTACAGACATGCAGAAAACTTCACATGATCGAATGATGTTTTTGCAGGAAGGCTTGCCTTTGAGCTGCAGGGAGACATAAATAAAAGAATGTCAAATGAGGCCATAGAGCTGGTCAATATATATGGAAGCTAATTTATCCAATTTCCCAGATTTACTTACATTAGAGTGGGGGGCTTTGAAGGTGAACCATTCAAATTTCCCAGGTATGCCTTTGATAATTATGTGCTTATTGAAGTTTGTAGATAGCTAGCCCACACTAACAAAAGGTTAGGGACAAAGGGTAAATTCAGGGTTGCCTTCCCGATTGAACTTGGATACTATAGTTGTAAATCTATATCTGATGACCTGAACCTAGAATTAGAGTTCAAGAAAAATTAATTTGTAGCCCTACATTGCCAAACGTAAGTTTGATAGTAGGGGATATGTTGTAGAACATCTAAATGTTGATGACCATTTCTTCCATGAACCTCGATTAGAAGATTACTGGGAAAATTGTTGTGATGAATTTGAAGTGAGGAGGAGATTGTGGTCAATATTCACTCTACAACAGGTTGTTACAATGAAGTTATCCATTAATGTTTCAGGAGTACAAGAAGAGGAAGGAGAAGATGCATTGGATCCCGAATTCAATGAAAGGGTTCAAGGGCAACCTATCCCTGAAAGTGACTGAGATAGGAGAGAAGATGAAAATATTCAAACCAAGTCCTTCACTGTCATAAGAAGAAAGGAGAAGTAGTTAAGGGACCGCAAATTTAGAAAGGAGTCGATTATCACTCCTAATGAATTAACAGTTGGTTCACTTGCTACAACATAGATTCCCACTTCCTCCTCTAATGAAATTGTTGATGTTGAAAGTACCACAAGGCTAAAAATTGGAGAGATTCAAACCAGAAGATCAAAGAGATCCCCATTGAGTTCTTCAGCAGTTCAAATCACCCATTCAAGGAGCAAAAAGAAAAACAGGGAACTAGTGGCGGATCAAATTGTTGTGGACTTGGATTCAGGCGAAGAAACCTAGGTGATCATGGATCAACAAGTGTTAAATAACCCTTCAGTGCAGGATACAAACGCATAAAAAGACCCTGAAGAAGATGCAAATCCGATGAGCACTATGACTGTTGTCAACCCACCTGATGATCAGACACCTCCGCCCAAAGAAACTTCAAGTACTTCTTGATGGCTTGGAGCTTCAATTGGGAAGAAACGCAGTATTGTTTTTATTACTATTCCCATGGAGGATATGGTAAGTAAGTGCCTTGGGAAAATATCCAAACCCAAGAAGCTCAAAACACAAGCAATGATGGAATTTGATGATGAAACAGGCCACTGGGTAGCGGAAGTAGCTAAGCCTATCTCAAATAGAGATCTAGAAAAAGCCACTGAGAATAATTTTATTGTTGAGAAAATTGACTTGGGAGTTGCTTCAAGGGTTGTGGATGCCAAACATTTAGAATCCTCCACTAAGAGAATGATATTCAGGACCTGGAAAGATGAAAAGGACAAACTGGAGTTGAAACAAGTTGTTACTCAGATGGTAGAATATATCAATACCATACATCACCCGAGTCCTCAGCCCTTGACATAGATGACATTATCCTTTGACCCCAAATCACCAGTGAATCAAAAGTTATTGGATCGGGTCTAGAGAAGTTGCATGATAGCTAAGGTTTTTGATGAGTGGCTTGATTCCATAGTATAGCAAGGCACTGACTACATTTCTAGCCTGATCAAGGTATATGATAACGCCATAACAATGAGTAAAGAGCTAGAACTGGAAGCTACCACATGGGATAAAGAAAGAACTAAATGGGTAGCAGTCTTGGCACAGATGAATGATGTGCAGAAATTTGGCATCATGAAATTTCTTTCTGAGAAGCCAGTAGATAACCTGGATGACAACGTGTTGTATGTATCAATTAAGAATATTGAAAGGAGGAAATCTATCATTAAACAGGGTCATGAAGAATCTGTCAAGTTACTAAAAGGATTAAAAGAACTTATTGATACGATGCAAAAAGATCTAAAATGCATCGACATACAACTCTTGAAGGAGGATGGACATACGATTGAACCCGTGACAGATATGGTCAAAACCTTTAAAGAAAGGGTGCAACTTGTTAAAGAGACAAAGTCTCTAACTACATATGACTTTTCCAAAGTGACAAGGATAGAATCAATGTTAGCAATCTGCTTTGATCATTTGGAAGCAGCGCATTCTACACATTGTACTCCCGCACTATCAAGTTATCCTTAATTTCTCAACAACACATTTGGAGTGGCGAAATGTACGTGGTATCACGACAAAATAGGATAAATCAGCAGCCTCTTCTACCACGTTGGAGTCTTGATCAGTTTATGGATGAGCTATCATCATGTCCGCGACCTTTTTTCATTTAAGTTTTATCCAGTTTGAAGCAAACAACTTCTTTTAACTCTAGGGTAGAGTTTAAGAATTTAGGGTTATTTTCAAAAGAACTATTGGCCTGGAGGCTATAAATGTAATTAAGCAAGCTTTGTTAATGGTTCAAAAAACTTTGATTTGAATTAGCAGACTTAATTTTCTTGGAATTGCAGTGTAGACATTTGATATATGAATGGAATGATATATTTTGTATGGTCTTCAAATCTGTGTGTTTGAATGATAGAGCAATCTATGTTGGGATGTATGCTTGTGTACAAAATATTTTACTTCATTATCAGTTCTTCATAAGTCTGTGAATTCATTGTTTAATAAAATTAGTGGTACATTTTTGTTTAAATGATTATGATCCCCCTTGTCCTGTGAGGCATGAGCGAGTATTGATCAACATTTATGCTACATTGAGTATGCTTGGTGAAATAAGTTTTACATTAAATTGAAATGTTCAAAATTTAAGTCTATGAGCTTTACATTTATTCATAATTATCTTGTAGCATTCTTATTGTGTTGACAAATGAATGTGAATGCCTTTCTCGATTTCTGGTGAAAAGTGTGTTTCTTTCTGAGTTATTTGCATAAAAATTCATTGAATATCTTATGAGGAGTTGCACTCTTATGCAGAGGTTAAACTGAAACTCGGTTCACCCAACTATTGGTTTCATTTGCTTTTCATCAAAGGGTATACATGAGTCATCATTTTAAATATATATATTAAAGGGAAGGCAAATCTGTTAACCAACAGATTTTTGGCGACTCTTCCAGGGACTTTAATAATAAGATTGGTCACCTGGTTACAAGATACAAAGAACTGTCTTGTGAACTTTTAAGAGTCTATCCAGTTCTATCAAAATTTTGTATTGTGAACAGGCTGGAGCCAAGAAGGTACACTAGGTCTTAGAGGCATGAAGGAATAGTTGACTCTGTCTTTCAGGAATTGAAAAACCTAAACTTTTAGGCATCATTTTCACCTAAGAGACAAACAAGAAGTATACCTACTTCTCCATCCCCTTCATTCCTTGTATCTTTAGTCTGTCAAACCTTAACCTTGCATGGTGTTACCTTACCCAGTTTAATCAACCCAACACATCTTAATATCATTCTTCCAATGGTAGCCAACAATCCTTGGGGGGCCGTATTAGGTCCATTGATTCTTGGTTTGAATTTGAATGCTTTACCCAAAGGAGCAAGGGATCATTTGTCTAAATTCAATGGCGATGGGAAGGTCACAGTTGATGAAAAATTGAATGCATTTAATGTTGCATGTGGTATAATAGTTGTCCAACATGAAGATGTTGTAGTAAGGTTGTTTGTACAAACATTAACTGAAGTTGCTGCAGATTGGTTTTATCATTTGCCAAACAGTGTAATAACAAACTGGCAAGATTTGAAAACTAGATTTGAAGCCAGGTTCAAAGTAGCAAAAGATGAGCATTCTCTTTTGGCCCAGTTAGATCAATTAAAAAAAGAGATCCCTGAATCTATGAGAGATTTTGTAGCTAGGTTTGATAAAATTGTTCATAAAATTCCTACAAATTAGAAACCTTCAGATGATAATTTGAAATATTTTTTTATAAACTCTATGCCCTCAAAGATAACTTGATTCATGGACAAAGAGTTACAACTCTGAATGATGTTAAAACACTTGTTGTTGAGTTAGAAGATGACTTGATTACTACAGGAAAATGGAAGAGATAAGTGCAGGTGGCTAATTCGCAACCCTCTACCTCTTTAGTCCTTGCAATTCAAAGACTGATGAATGATGTCATAACACTCAAAAGACAGTTACCCAAGGCTAGTACCTCTTACTCATAGTCTTATCAAGACATACCAAGGAGGATTACAAATCAGTTTATGGGAACTGGGAATAAAGCCTTACAATTGCCTCCGGCTCAACAAAGACTAGAAATTGAAGCTCCACCACTTAAGGGGAATTGTGTGTTTTTCATCTCACTGATGATCATTATGGCAATTCTTGTCCAAAGATGGAGTGGTATGCACAAATGATAAGTACAAGAGAGGCCATAAGTGAACTTAGTCCACAAGAAGAAGTCTATGGGCAACCTGACGACTCTGGAATACACTTCCTGGAGTACATGAATCAAATTCAGACAGGAGGTGACATATTGGTGACCCTTGGAGATCCTTCTTGTGCCATCCTAACTAGAGGTCAGTGTCAATCCAAAAATATAGGTACCACAACCTTTCCCAAAATTGTAGCTAAAGGTAAAGAACCTTTGAACCGGAACTTAGATAATGGTTCAAGAATTCAAGAAGTTCACATGTTGAAGCGTGTTGATCCTGATTGTTCTTTTGATATTGCTGAATTTTGTAAAGCATTAAAGATTCAGATTTCTCCCGCTAAATATTGATGAGCCTAAACAATGGCTCTATTTTTATAGATTTTTGATATAATACTCCTACTTAGGTCTTATGATTAGATGACATTTGGATTATAATGTTTTCCTAAGATGATACCTTTCAAGTATTTTTGAAAGTGGTTTAGCCTATACCTAAGGATGTCATATAGTGGTTTCAAATGATCTGTCTATGCAAATATCTAAAGTTAATTATAAATATGGTTTATGTTATATCATGTTAGCATTAGTATATACACATGTTGTTGTGCGTGTTAATATCTTGATGCAGGGTCAGCAAAGGTGAGGAAAAGATAGATGGCGGTTCAAAAGATCATCAAGTATGTAACCGCAATGTAGACCCAGTCAAACAAATGCAGTTATGATCAGGATCACTGGACCGGTTCTTCAACAGATTGATTTATGAAAACATTTATAACTATTCCTAGTGGATCTTAGATCTAGGAGGCGGTCATGCTATATTTTCGCAGTTGCAGGATAGATGTTGTTTTGATGTCCTATGTTGACTTCTTCTTTTGTTAATAAATTTTGTTCACCTATTCCATAGGGATGTGGGCAGTTAGTTACAAGTTTGTTATAAGCTTTCCTATAAATAAAAGGGATCTCTCTCATCTCGGGGATAGCAGAGAAAAAGATAATATTTTGTAATACACAATTTTCTGGTGTTATGTATGTATTTTTCAGTCAAGATGAAATAAAAAAATTAACATGATTTTGGATGATTAGATAAGTGTAATATGAAGTTTTGGAAATACTCACTCGAGGGGGCCCACTTGGTGAGTAATCCTTTGTATGTTTTAAACTAGTTTTCATACTTCTGTAGTAGTTGTTTCTGCAGTTGTCTGTTCCTGCAGCCATAGGAAACAGTTCCTATGTCTGTTCCTGCAGCCACGATAGCAGAGTAGTTCCTACTGCTCGCCAGAACTTTATCTTTTAATAGTAATTATTTAAAGCAATTTCTAGTTGTAAGATTAAGTATTAGTTTATTAGATATTCCATGTGTTTACTTTAAGAAGAATTTCCTTTCCTGCAGTTATATAAAATGGTTGCAATATGAACTTGGTGCACATACAGTGTTGGCCCATTTCAAGTTTACGTCCCTGGTTGATAACTAAATGAGCCTTTTCCATAGGAAAAGTTATCTATTCAAGGATATCTTGTTGGCATATGATGAACCGGTATGATGATAATGTATGTTGTCATTGATGTCAATAAGTGCAGGTGAACCGATAAGAAGATTGGAAGAAGTTGTTATTGATGTTCAAGTAGGAGAACCGGTATGAAGGGATGAAGTGGACCGGTGTCAGGGTTTCACTAAGTGTGACTACCGATTGGTAGTCTCAGCTCTAGGGTTTCTGGTTTGGCAATCTAGCTTGTGCGATACAACTGGTGACATTCTGTGATGAGTTAGTTAAGAGATAAGGATGAGATCGAGATGCCATGTCATTTTTGTGCACGTGAAGGATTTCCTTGAGGATCTTGCATGTGAAGATAGATTGCATTAAATGTCTATTTCGGGAAAGTGTATTCTTCTTAGCAGTATGTGAAGAGAGCATGATGGGTTACTGATTTTGATATGCGGTGAAGAATGGACGATGCAAAATGACTTGTGATCTGTTTGAGATTGTTTTATTCTATGCAAAGTGTTCGAACGGTCAGGATTAGACCGCTTGTAATTGTAAACCTAAAATGTTTAGGATTTAGGGTTTATGCTACCTACTTAATTATTGTCTATAAGGTCTATGATGTTTGTTATTGTTTGTGTTGGCAAATGTTGTGTTTGTATCCGAGTGATGAGATACTAGCCAGACTAGAGTGAGTGGAAAACTGCAGAGTGTGATTGCAGAGTAAAGGAGCTGAAAAGGATCTACCTTAGCATGTAGTGTTGTTATCAGAACAGAGTTTTACCTGTTGTCTTCTTACCATTTCAACAGTAGGAAAATCCCTTTACTGGGTAGCTTTAACAGGCTTATTGCAAATCCTCTAACCAGGTGACTCAAGATCATTGAGTTCTTCAAATCCTCTAGTGAGGTAACCTTTTAACAGGGTTTCAACCTTTAACAGGGTATATAGCCATCCCTTAACCGGGTGATCTTTAACAGGATTGGTTCCTAACAGAACCTTATTGTAAAGTCTTTAACAGGACTAGGCTCCTAATAGAGTGAGCTTCAAAAGAGTTCAAAAACAAGCTTGTGGGTATTCATCCCCATCGTGTTTTTTCCCATTTGGGTTTCCGCGTGAAAAATCTGTGTGTCATGAGTTGTGCATTTTTCATGTGATGATTGAGTAGTCTTTGTTTAGGTGAATATGCATGCAAAGCTAATGGTTATGGTATTACCGATACAACACATGCATGAGTATATTGGTGAAGTAGTTATCAAGTGTTGAATGTTATTTGAAGTATTCAGTTTTACTGGTTTAGTTGTCTGAAATCTTACTGTGTTTAACCGGTGTTGCCATGGTTAAGTTTAGTGATGAAGACAACGGGTTAGCATTGTTTTAACTTGATATGTTGTTGAGAAGTTTTTGTATGTACTGATTCACCCCCCTCCCTCTAAGTACCGATTAGGGTATTTGTTGTTCATCATTATTCATCATATCCAATCTTTGAATTGTGTTTTATCACCTAGTTGCCATTCCAGTTGTGAGGACCAACATTTTTGGCATCGTTGTTGGAGATGGTGCCAAGCTAAGAATCTGTTGTAAACCATTAGTTTCAAGTTTTTTTTATTAGCTTTCTGGATTTCTTTCATTAATCTGCATGCATAGGAGGAGAAGAGATGCATTAGGAAGATTTCTTCCCTCGCATTCTACTCAAGATATAAGATCAAATCAAGCACCTGAAGTAAACCCTTTTGTAGAAACCTATGTGATAAATGGTAGTGTCTTTAATTTGTCAGAAGGAGATCTAGACTTCCTAAATGAACCCCCTGAACAAAACATTTTACCTCTAGTTATTTACCAGGGACCAATGGTAGCAAATCCTCCACCTCGACCTATAAATCCAACATTTGAGTTTCCCATTCCCGACTTGCATGATAATGCAAATTTGAAAAACATACCAGCCTCTTCACTTCCAAAATTTCATGGGTTGGTAACAGAGGATCTAGACACCTTTATGTTTGAATTTGATATCCTATGTAGGAGTTATGATTATACCACTGATGCTCATAAACTTGAGTTATTCCCTGCTACTTTGAAAGAAGATGCTTTGAGATGGTTTATGAGTTTAGGAAGAAATGTAATCACTACCTAGGAGGGAATGAAGACAAACTTCTTGGATAAATATAAAGACTATTGCAGAGGAATGGACCGACATGGTGATGATATCATCAAAATGACACAAAAAGAAGATGAAAGCCTAGAAGACTATTTGGAAAGGTTTTTATTTAGTGTCAGCAAATCTAAACATAGTAACTTAAGTGAAGACCCTATGAGGTTGATCTTTCTGAGGGGCATCAATGATGACTGTGTTGACTCCTTAGATCTAATAGGAGGAGGAGATATTACTCAAGTTCAATGGGATGACATCAGACAAATCTGTGAAAAATACTCAAGAGCTGCAGAAAAAGGGGGAAGACACTATAGACCTGGTTCTTCAATTGCCAAGTCATCTTCAATAGTCTCAAGAATGGAAATAACTCATCTGTTGAAGGGTTTTAAAGAAGATATAATCAATAATAAATGGCTACCCAATTGGATACATTGCAGACAAAGAAGAAGCATGGGGAGGCAAAGGTTATGCTTCCTAAATTTTGTCCTCACTATCGGCAACAGAAGAAGGACTGTAGATGCAAACTGTTAGCTAAAATTGATAGCCAACAGAGTTCCCCAGATTTCAAGCCTATCTATGGAGATGATGAACAAATTTTCTATGTTGCACAAAGGAGGCCTTGGCCTCCGAGACAAGGTATGCCATAGGATCCATTGCCATTTTATAATCCTTATATGAATTTCAATGTACAAAACAATCAGTGGCAACTTCCATATTCCCAAAATTTTGGAAATTATACTCTTCAAAACCCTTGGCTTAATTGTCATAATTCCTCATCTCAATGGTAGCAGCCACAAGGGAATTGGTCTCCTCCTCAAGGTAACTGGCAGTAGTCACCATAATGGAGAGGAGGATAGCAATGGGCAAACCAGTCATCAAGTTTCCTGCAGCCACAACAACAGTCCCAACAGCCAGCTCTAATGCCACCAGCTCCTAATGCTGCTCCACCCAAGCCAACCCAATTGCCAACTCAGTCTGTTCCAAATCCAAATAATAAACCACAACAACAACAGCAAGTCTTTTCAACTGATCCTAATAACTATCCTGCATGTTCTCTCAATATAAGTGATATTCATTTGAGATCAGGGACAACATTTTCTACCCCATCTCCTCCAATCATAACAGAGTTACCAGCAGAGGAAACTGCTCAAGAAAGCATGCCTGATAAATCTGGAAATTGTGAGCAATCAGAGACCCCAAATATACCTATATAAGAACTCCCCCATTTCCTCAAAGATTACAATAAGTAGTATCTAGGCAGCGGGATGATATAGCCTTTGGTTTTATTGATCAGCTAAAACATATATGTGTTAAAATACCATTGTTTCAAGCTATTAAAGATATTTTCATATATGGAAAAGCTATTAAAGAAGCATGTTTGAAGAAACCTAGAAGGAAGAAAAAGGATCCAAAAATAGTGCATGTAGTAGGACAGTTGGTTGATATTATGTTGGGAAAAATAGCAGTCCCTAAGTATTCTGATCCAGGTAGCCCTATTGTCAAGATAGTTATTAATGGAACTCAAATAAAAAATGCCTTGATAGACCTAAGAGCAGCAATAAATGTCATGACTAAGGATGTCATGCAGCAACTCAGCATCACTAATCTGAGATCAACTCCAACAGTCCTAAAGCTTGCTGAAAGCTCAATTGTTCGACCCGAAGGAATAGTTGAAGATATTGTTGTCACATTATATTCTTGGGAATATCTTGCTGATTTCATAATCCTTTCTCCCAAGGCCACATTAGGAGGATATCCAATTATTTTGGGAAGACCTTGGCTGGCAATAGCTAATGCATATATAGGTTGTAGATATAGAGATATGACAATTTCAGATGGTATTACTACTAAAACACTTGCACTCTATTCTCCAACACAACCTCAACTTAATCAAGAATGAGTAGTGTGGCCAGACATAGGAGAAGAAGCATAAGAAATAAACTCCATTCAACAACTAATGATGTTATTAGGGGACCCATTCATAGCACTTCAAGAGGAGGATATAGTACTCTCTAACATTGAATGAGGAATCATTATGGAGCAGCTCCGCAGTTAGTGGGTATGCCAGTAACTCCTCTGCATACCCTTCTTCCATCTGCAGGTTTATTAAATTCTCCTGCAGCCACAAATATGTTTCACACATTGCTACCACAGGAGATTCAAACCTCTTGTCTGTCTAAAATATCTAATGCAGAAGTCGTAATTCCAATAGAAGTTGTTGCAGGGAAAAATTTGAATATCAATGGTCAATTGCTAGCAGATCAAAGATTGTCATTGATAGAGCTACTCAAAGTCCAACAACAAGATTTTGCATGAGATTATCAAGAAATGAAAGGATTAAATCCTACATTGTGTACTCATAGAATTTATATCAAAGAGGATTGTAGACCAATTAGATAGCCTCAGAGAAGGATTAATCCTGCTTTAAGGGAAATAGTTAGAGAGGAACTGCAAAAACTGCTTCATGCAGGATTCATATACCCTATTTCAGATAGTCAATGGGTTTCTCCTCTGGTTATAGTTCCCAAGAAAGGAGGAAAATGGAGAGTTTGTGTGGACTATAGGGAGTCCAACACTGCTACTAAAAATTAAGGATCATTCCCACTGCCATTTATAGATCAAGTATTAGACTCTCTAGCAGGTAAGTAATACCTTTCATTTTTTGATGGATTTAGTGGTTATAACCAAATCAGAATAGCTCCAAAAGATCAGGAGAAGACCACCTTTACTTGCCCTTGGGGCACATATGCCTATTCAGTCCTCCCTTTTGGTTTATGTAATGCTCCTGCAACTTTTCAAAGGCCAGTCCTCAGTATATTTTCAGACATATCCCATGATTGTATGGAAATTTACATGGATGACTTCACTACATATGGAACTACATTTAAGGAGGCATTACAGAACCTTACAAAAGTATTGCAGTGATGTGAGGATCACAATTTATCCCTTAATAATGAAAAATGTTCCATGATGATGCAAGAAGGAATAGTGTTGGGACATCGAATCTCTCAATCAAGAATTCAAGTAGATCCAGCTAAAATTGAAGTAATACTTAATCTTCCTACCCCTGTTAAACAAACGGATGCAAGGTATTATAGGAGATTTATCAAGAACTTTAGTCAAATAGCAGGGCCATTGTATTCTTTATTGACAAAGGATGTTGAGTTTGAATGGACAGTTAAATGTGAAGAAGCATTTTCTAAACTAAAAGAAGCCTTAACTCAAGCCCCTGTGCTTAAAGGACCTAATTGGTCAGTTCCTTTTCACATTCATATTGATGCATTTGATTTTGCAATAGGAGCGATTTTGGGCCAGAAACAAGGAGTCTTGGAAAATGCAATTTATTACATTAGTAAAAATTTGCAAGGACCATAACTGACTTATATTGTTACTGAAAAAGAGATATTAGTTGTCATCTATGCCCTTAATAAGTTTAGGAACTATATAATATGATATCAAATATTTGTGCATATTGATCATACAGATATCAAGTACCTCATGAACAAAAGCTCCATTACAGGTAGATTAGCAAGATGGTTGTTACTAATGCAATAAATTGATATTACTATCATTGATAAGCCTAGAAAAGCAAATGTGGTGGCAGATTTTCTGTCAAGGATTCAAACACCAAACAATAGTGAAGTCATTAATGATGCATTTCTAGATGAGCATATATTTTCTATTATTTCCAATAGGTCCATGGTATGCAGACATAGCCAACTACCTTGTAGCTAACAAGACCCCCCCCCCCCCCCCACTTTTCTCACTCAAAGAAAAGAGACTACTGGTAAAAAAAAGTTTTAACTTCTCTTGGATTTCAGATTGCTTATTTTACACAGGTCCAAATCAGGTTATGAGGCGATGTGTAAGGGAAGATGAGACATATGACATATTTCATGCCTATCATGATGAACCTTGTGGAGGTCATTTTGCAGCCAAACGAACAACTTTTAAGATATTAGCTACAAGGTACTATTGGCCAACCCTGCACAAGGATGCAACTCAATACACCAGGAAATGTGACAGATGTCAAAGAATGGGCAAACCAACTCAGTATGATGAAATGCCTCTATACCCTTAGGTGGTTGTTAAGCCATTTGACAAATGGGGACTAGACTTTGTTGGGCCAATCGATCCACCATCCAATGGTTGCTCCTATATTCTTGTTTGTACTGATTATGTTACTAAATGGGTAGAAGTCAAAGCCTTCAAGCATGTCCGAGATAATAAAGTGGTCGAGTTCTTATATGAAGAAATCTTCACTCGGTATGGAGTTCCTAGAGAAATAGTAACAAATCAAGGGGCACAATTTACTTCTACTCTGATCACAGCCCTGGTCAATGGGTACAATGTCAGGCATAGTAAATCCACTCCTTATCATCCATAGGATAATGTACAAGCAGAGGTTACTAACATGGAGCTTGAATCAATATTGACAAAAACAATAGCCCTTAACAGAAAAGATTGGTGTAGCAGACTCTTTGAGGCTGTATGGGCTTATAGAACCACATGGAAAACTACAACAGGGTTTACACCATTTCAAATGATATATGGAACAAAAGCAATGATGCCTATCGAGTTTGAACATAAAACTATGAGAACGGCTATTTCCTTAGATATGACGCTTTCTACAGCACAAGAAGAAAGGATCCTGCAGCTCAATGCTTTAGATGAAATAAGGAAATCTACCCTACAGCATACTGAATCTGTTCTGAATCAGCGCATGAAATGGCATGATCGCTATATCAGGAATAGATCATTCAATCCAGGTGATTGGGCTCTTCTCGACGATTCCAGGTATAAAGATAACTTAGGCAAATTATAGACCAGATGGTTAGGCCCTTACGAGATAGTTGAAACATTTTCTAATGGTGTTGTTAGATTATCTACCATAGATCTTGTTAAGTTTAAATTGTTAGTCAATGTTCATCGGCTACACCTATACCATAAGCCTCTGAGAAAAGATGACTTCCTGCAACAGTTTTCCACTGCCCAACATGTCGAGATTCCTGCAACCACTGCTGACAGCTTGGCCGTCACCACTCCATCTTAATATCCTTGCCGCATGATCATAATAAACACTTCCGCATCTCGAGGAAGCACTTTTCTGCATAATAAATATCTCATTCTGTATTTACTCATTTCTTTCCTTTCATTTCACCCATTATCACATTGATTTCCATGCATGGCGGCGTCATATCTTCCAACTACAGTCATTCTCGTGTGATATCAGGTATGCTCGTGTGTTATTATTTTTGCTTCATGTATATAATTAAGCCATATTACTTCTCATTATGATATTTTTCATACGGTCATTTATATTAATCCTCCTCCATATGTGTGGACACCTGTCAAGCCTTAGGTTGGGGGGGGTAGTACACTGATAATTATTCTACCAGATAATTATGACGTCCTCTCGGATTGCATTGTATTTTTCAAAATTTCTAGTTTCAGGTGATATCTTCTGTTCTACTTGTCTGTCTGTTTTGTCTGTCTGTTTGGAGTTATTTTTAAGATTGTAGCTAGATTTCGACCAAGGAAAGGCACATTGAGTACATTATGATAACTCAATAATGAAAGAAGAGTACCAAATTGGTACTAAGAGGGGGGGGGAATCAGTACCAGACACAAATACAGTCCAAAACCGGTTTGACAACAAATACTCCAAATGACTAGCAAACAGTGACACCGGTTAAAACAGAGTGCAACCGGTAAAACCCAGAACAACTAAAACAATCATAAACCGGTTACTCACTTAGCTTTCTTCTTAGCTCAATACAATAGTACCATTACACCCTCATGCATGAACAGGTAATCTATCATCAGTTCTTCACAACCACTAGTTCAACATGTTTTATTGACAGGCATAAAACACAGAACCATCATATGCTTAACAGGCAATAACAAAGCATCACAAAAAAATCACACATGACACACATATTTTTTTCACGTGGAAACCCAACTGGGAAAAACCACGATGGGGATGAATACCCACAAGCTGCTTTTTGAACTCTTTAGAAGTCCGCTCTGTTAGGAGCCTTGTCTGGTTATAGACAGTACAAAAGGTTCTGCTAGGAACCAATCCTGTTAGGGATCACCTGGTTAGGGGATGGCTACAATACCCGGTTAAGGGTTAAACCCGGTTAGGGTTACCTTGTTAGAGGATTTCAAGAAATCAATAGCTAAAGGATCTCCAGAGCTCTATAGCTTCCCAGAACTCAATAACTTCGAGTTACCCTATTAAAGGATTTGTATCAAGCCGGTTAAGGCCACCCTGTTAAGGGATTTCACAACTGTTGAAGTGGTTAAAGATCAATAGGAATTACAATGATTTGATAACAGCACTCAATGCTAATGCAAATCTGCTTTGGCTCCTCTTCACCTTCTGTACATTAACTTTTTAGGTATCTCTTCTCTCCTTTGGTCTGGCAAGAATCGCGTATCACTTCCCTTGGATACACACATACAACTTTTGCCAACAACTCCTGAAAGAAGCACAACATCAACATTATAGGAAACGGACAGGTCGGTAGCATAAACCCTAAACCCTAAACCTTTTAGGTTAAGTGATTCAAACGGTTCAATCCTGACCATTGATCATATTGCATTAGATGCAATCAGTCTTGACACAATCTCAAGACAATCTCCATCGTTCATTACCACCGATTACATGGTGGCTGATAACCCATCACGTGTTATCAACATTTAACAAACTTCGCACATTCCCAAGGTAGATAGGGATAATCTCCTTCATGCAATATCCTTCATGCGCACAAGGCTGACATGGCAACATGAGCAGTTCTTGGATACACTGCTGACTCATCACACAAAGTCACCGATTAGGTCATGCAGACTTTGAGGTTCATCAACTGGAAACCCTGAGACTGCCAACCAGTAGTCACACAAAGGTTCCATGAACCAGTTCCAATAACAACATGTCGGTTCACCTTCAACAAACATACCGCTTCACTTTCACATAACCAATTCTCATATCATCATGCCGGTTTGCTTTGAACATGCATGTCGCTTCACTTTGGCACATATACCAGTTCACACATGCCAATTCTCTATTCTACACATATTGACATCAATGACAACATATAATGTTATTATGTCCTCATACCGGTTCACATAATGCCAACAATCTCCCCCTTTGGCATTGATGGCAATATACAAAGATATCTTTTCACTTCACATCTTCTCCCCTAATTTCTGCAGATATCTTCTCTGCTTCACTTCTTCTCCCCCTTTGACAACAATGCCAAAGTGGAGGCACAAACAACCCTGTTCCATTATGCTACTCCCCCTGAGGAGTAGCACCCTTCAACACATCAATCAACAAAAAATTGACTATGCAATACCTGACTGATGTGGAGCAAATACTTTTAGTTTACCTCTTGAAGGGGCAGTACCCCCAATTCACCTCTTAAATGCACAAATGTAGTCTTTGGGAGAGGTTTGGTGAATATGTCTGCCAACTGCTCCTTACTGGAAACATGCTCCAGTGCAATCTCTTTATTCTAAACCTTTTCCCTCAAGAAATGATACTTTAGCTCAAAGTGCTTGGTTCTAGAATGTTAAACCGGATTCTTTGAAATATTGATAGCACTTGTGCTATCACAGAATATACTTACCGGTTCAGATACGGGGATTTTGAAGCCATCTAAAACATGCTTCATCCAGATTGTCTGAGTGCAATTCATGAAAGCTGCAACATACTCAGCTTCCGCTGTAGACTGAGAGATACAACTTTGTTTCTTACTCATCCATGAGACCAGTCTACCACTGAGAAAGAATGCACCACTGGTTGTGCTTTTCTAGTCATCCACATTACCTGCCCAATCAGCATCTGTGAATACTTGCAGGTTGAAATCATTGTTGTATGGGTACCATAATCCATAGTCAACTATTCCCTTCAGATACCTAAGAATCCGCTTGACTACGACCAAGTGGGATTCTCTTGGACTTTTCTGGAACCTTGCAGTAATGCCAACTACATGTGCAATATCCGATCTTCTATGCACTACATAATGCAATTTACCAATCATTGATCAATATTCCTTCTCATCAACTAGTGCGGAATCATCCTCTTTTGATAATTTGCAACCGGTCACCATTGGTGTACCAATCGGTTTGCTATCTTCCATGCCAAAGGTCTTCAACACCTCTTTGAAATATTTGGACTGAGTGATAAAGATTCTATCTTTCATTTGTTGGATCTGCAATCCAATGAAAAACTTAATCTCCCCTATGAGTGACATCTCAAACTCTTTCTTCATCTCATCAGCAAACTCATGGCTCATCTTGTCATCTCCATCAAAGATAATATCATCAACAAAAACCTCACAGATCAGGATTTGATCTCCTTCAGAATTCAAGTAGATATTGCTATCCTCACTTGTTCTCTCAAATCCAATCTTCACAAGATGGGAATGCAGACATTCATACCATGCTCTAGGTGCCTGCTTTAGACCATATAAGACTTTATGTAGCCTACATACCATGTCACTGTCTTCAAATAGGGCAAACCCATATGGTTGCTCTATATACACCTCCTCTTCAAGTACACCATTTAGGAATGCAGATTTTACATCCATTTGATATACCTTGAATCCTTTAAAAGCTGCATATGCAAGAAGCATACGAACTCCTTCCAGTCTGGCTACAGGAGCAAAGGTTTCTCCATAGTCTTCTCTTTCTTCTTGGGCATATCCTTTGCACACCAATCTAGCTTTGTTTCTAATCACTATGCCATCCTCATTCGGCTTGTTTCTGAAAACCCATTTGGTACCAATGACATTTTTATGCTCCGGTCTGGGTACCAAGGACCATGTACCATTTTTCTCTATCTGGTCAAGTTCGTCTTCCATTGCCTTGATCCAGTCTTCATCTTTATGTGCCTCTTTGAATGATTTAGGCTCAAGCTCAAAGATCATACATAAGTTTTCTCTAATATTCCTTCTTGTAAGGATTCCTGCATCCTTGTCTCCTATGATCTGCTTAGGATCATGGTTCAACTTGACATACCGAGGAATGGTCTTAACATATTCCTCTTTCTTTTCTCCTTCATCTTCTTCTCCATCAGTATCAGCATCTACATCTATCGGTGTAGGAACATACTTACTGGTACTTGGTTGACTGGCAATCGGTTCCCAGAAGGTTGCAACCGGTTCACTTACAGCTTGTTCACTGCCAGTTTCCTCTGGTTTCTTAGAGGTTTCGTCAACTCTCACATTGATGCTTTCCATACTTCTCTAAGTTCTATTGTTGAAACACTTGAGAGCTTTACTCTTGGTGGAATATCCTAGAAATATTCCCTCATCACATTTAGCTTCAAACTTGCCCTGATGCTCACTCCTCTTGATGTAACATTTGCTACCAAATACCCTGAAGTAGCTAACCATAGGTGTCTTACCGGTCCAATACTCATAAGGAGCTTTATCCTTGCCTTTCTTGATGAGTACCCGATTCATAGTGTAGACTGCAGTGCTCACCACTTCTCTCCAAAAGGTGTGAGCTACTTTTCCTTGAATCAACATGGTTCTAGCTACTTCGACCACAATCCGATTATTCCTCTTTGCTAGGCCATTCTACAGTGGATTCCAGGGGGCAGACAATTGCCTCTTGATGCCAAATTCTTCACAATACTTGTTGAATTCACCGGAAGTGAATTCCCCTCCTTGATCAGTTCTGAGGCACTTGATCCTTTTACCGCTTTCCTTCTCCACTAATGCTCTGAAAGCTTTGAACTTTACAAAGGCTTCATACTTGTCTTTCAAGAATGTGACCCACATCATTCTTGAGTAGTCATCAGTGAGAATCATGAAGTACCTATCACCCTGCACACTTCTAGTTTTCATAGGACCACACAAATCAGTATGCACAAGATCAAGCAAGTTGTCAGCAGTGAAAGATTTACCTTTAAAGGTTGAGGAAGACATTTTCCCCAATTGATGCTCTCTGCACAAGGTATTATCTGGTTTTCTTAGCACCGACAACCCTCTAACTACCTTGATCTTACTAGCCTTCACAATGTTATCAAAGTTTACATGGTAGAGTCTCATATGCCATATCCAGCTATCATCAAATTTAGCCATAAGACATGTACTTATATTTGCATTCAATTGAAATAGGTTACCTTTGGTTTTCATGCTAGTGGCCACCAATTCTTCATCCTTTCCTTTGATTCTGCATATTCCATTCTTGAATTCCAAAGTGAGTCCTCTATCATTTAGCTGGGCAACACTCAAAAGGTTTTGTCTGAGACCATCGACCCAATACACATTTTCAGCACTACTCTTTCCATTCAGAGAGATGGACCCTCTTCCTTTAACCATGCATGGTGCATCATTACCAAAACGAACCACGCCACCATCATATTCTTCCAATAATAAAAACTTGCTCCAGTCACCAGTCATATGGTGAGAACAACCACTGTCAATAATCCACTCATTGACATTATCAAAGCGAGAGACAAGAGCTTTCTTGTTTGACACATCTTCCTTTACAGCAACAAACACAATGTCTTCATTCTCTTCATCTTCTGATTCCTCATCTGTGACACCTTCATCAACTACAACAAAACAGTTTCTCTAGTTTCCTCCTTTGGATTTCTTGAACCTTTCTGATTTGTCCTTGTTGTCACTATTAGGACAGTTCATAGCAATATGTCCTATCTGGTTACAAGAAAAACATTTCAAAGGGAGCTTACCTCTGTATTTATCGGTTCCTTTTGGAAATCTCCTGGCAAGAAGAGCTTGAAATTCTATCAGAAACTCCTTGTCATTCATCACTCTGCTCTGTCTTGGTTCACCACTAGTGCTTGCTTCTTTTCCTTTCCTGGATGGTATAGCAGAAGCTCTAAAGGCTGATTCGGTCTTTTGAACACTGCCATCAAAACTATTTAACTCATAGGCTATCAACTTTGCAATGATGGAGTCCAAGGATACCTTAGACTTGTCTATTGATCTCAGTTCCTGAATAGCAGCAACCCTTATTGCATAGACCGGCAATAGGGATCTCAGTACTTTTCTTACCACAGTGGAGTCTTCCATTTTACCACCTGCACTCTTGATATCTCCGACAACAATTTTGATTCTAATACCATACTGTTGAATGGTTTCACCTTCAACCATCCGGATGTCTTCAAACTTCCCTCTAAGGCTCTCTTCCTTATCTTGTTTAACATGCTCATCGCCTCCATAGATATTTTCAAGAGCATCCCATACCTCTTTGGGATTTTCCTTATCTTGGACATCAATGAACTCAATGTCAGATAAACTACTGATTAGGGCTTCCATGACTTACCCATTCTCCTGTATCTCTCTCTTTTGGTCATCAGTGAGAGTACCAGTAGGGGCAACATAGGGATTCTCAACATAGCTCCAGTGTTGAGCACCCATGCTTCTGATGTATATCTTCATTCTATCTTTCTATATACTGAAATTTTCCTTGTTAAACTTTGGACCTTCCCTCTTCATCATTACAACAGGATCTTTCCCTCAAGCGGTTAAGCTTACAACACAGAGGACCTGGAGGACGCTCTGATACCAATTGATAACTCAATAATGAAAGAAGAGTACCAAACTAGTACTAAGAGGGGGGGGTGAATCAGTACCAGACACAAATACAATCCAAAACTTGTTTGACAGCAAATACTCCAAATGACTGGCAAACAATGACACCGATTAAAACAGAGTGCAACCGGTAAAACCCAGAACAACTAAAACAATCATAAACCGGTTACTCACTTAGCTTTCTTCTTAGCTCAATACAATAGTACCATTACACCCTCATGCATGAATAGGTAATCTATCATTAGTTCTTCACAACCGCTAGTTCAACATGTTTTATTGACAAGCATAAAACACAGAACCATCATATGCTTAACAGGAAATAACAAAGCATCACAAAAAAATCACACATGACACACATATTTTTTTCACGTGGAAACCCAACTGGGAAAAACCACGATGGGGATGAATACCCACAAGCTGCTTTTTGAACTCTTTAGAAGTCCACTCTGTTAGGAGCCTTGTCCAGTTAAAGACAGTACAAAAGGTTCTACTAGGAACCGATCCTGTTAGGGATCACCCAGTTAGGGGATGGCTACAATACCCAGTTAGGGTTACCTTGTTAGAGGATTTCAAGAACTCAATAGCTAAAGGATCTCCAGAGCTCTATAGCTTCCCAGAACTCAATAACTTTGAGTTACCCTGTTAAAGGATTTGTATCAAGCCGGTTAAGGCCACCCTGTTAAGGGATTTCACAACTGTTGAAGTGGTTAAAGATCAACAGGAATTACAATGATCTGATAATAGCACTCAATGCTAATGCAGATCCGCTTTGGCTCCTCTTCACCTTCTGCACATTAACTTTGCGGGTATCTCTTCTCTCCTTTGGTTTGGCAAGAATCGCGTATCACTTCCCTTGGATACACACATACAACTTTTGCCAACAACTCCTGAAAGAAGCACAACATTGACCTTATAGGAAACAGATAGGTCGGTAGCATAAACCCTAAACCCTAAACCTTTTAGGTTAAGTGATTCAAACAGTTCGATCCTAACTGTTGATCATATTGCATTAGATGCAATCAGTCTTGATACAATCTCAAGACAATCTCCATCGTTCATTACCACCGATTACATGGCGGCTAATAACCCATCACACGTTATCAACATTTAACAAACTTCACACATTCCCAAGGTAGATAGGGATAATCTCCTTCATGCAATATCCTTCATGCACACAAGGCTAACATGGCAACATGAGCATGGATACACTACTAACTCATCACACAAAGTCACCGATTAGGTCACGCAGGCTTTGAGGTTCATCAACCGAAAACCCTGAGACTACCAACTGGTAGTCACACAAAGGTTCCATGAACCGGTTCCAATAACAACATGTCGATTCACCTTCAACAAACATACCACTTCACTTTCACATAACCAATTCTCATATCATCATGCCAGTTTACTTTGAACATGCACGTCGCTTCACTTTGGCACATATACCAGTTCACACATGGCGGTTCTCTATTCTACACATATTGACATCAATGACAACATACAATGTCATTATGTCCTCATACCGGTTCACAAAATGCCAACACATTACAGTGCGGAACTTAGTGCAGTGTCTGAGAAGATTTACGCCATTATAAAATTGAAAGTGTTATCACTGCGATGGGTGGTCTGCCTGTTCGACATGAGCCGACAATCCATGAGGTTCTTTTGCAGAATCAGGTTTGTGAACAAATATTCTGTAACAGTGGATCGCTGGATTATTTTTTAAATTTGACAGAGTTTGATGAGGCAATTACGTGAGAATTTACCCGCACACTTTCAAATGGCGAAGCTCAGGTAAAAGGTTTAAGGGTAGTTGTTTCAGAACAACAAATAGTAGAGGTAACTAGGTTACCAATAGATGGGGAGAAGTACTCAGATTCTAAGGATGCATGCAATGCAAGAGCATCATTTACATGACTAGGATACCCTCCATTGGTGGTAGATAGACAAGGAGCTAGGTGAGAATCCCTTCCGCCTGAATGGAGAGCAACAACATTGTATGTTTTCATGTCTACATTCTCATCACTTTAAACTCCTGATTCATCTGCGCCACGGAAGAAGGATGAATGTTCCAAGCTTATTATACAACCTTCTTTCTATAAGTGCAATAGAGACCCAGAAAGGTAGGCCACATTTTGTTTCTCACCATTGTCTAATTAAGCTTTTAGTTGAAAAATCCTTGAGAGATGTTTCTCCAAATGCTCTGGAATAAATTTGTTGAAACCAAAATGTTTAGGGAAGAACACATAGAGGAACCACTTCCATCTCAAGAACAAGAAAACCTTGTGGAACCTAATTCCCCTCTTGAGCCCTCATCCTCGTTGAAATCCTCAGAACAAAATCCTCCTGCAGTATAGGAACCCTTACAAAAAGAAGTTGAAGCAGGGGTTCCTCCTCAAGGTTCAAGAAAAACTGGGGCTGCCACAAAAATGGAAAAGGGCAAAGAAAAACAAGTTGATATAGAGCATAAGGACAAGAAAAGTAAAAATGAGAATGTACCCCTTCCTATGGCCAAGAAGAGGAAAATCATAAAACCAGTTGCTGTGGTAATTGTTGAGGTAGTTGAAGAGGTGGCCACAGGAAGTAGCCCTGTAGCCAGAAAAGGCAAAGTTCGAAGAAGTAGTGGTAGGCTCCGTAAAAAGCATAAAAGCCAAGACCAATCAACAAAGCCAAAAATTACCATCTTGATTGACTCCCCAGAACAAGATCAATACAGTCTGCTTCATCGTGATATCCCTCCTTCTCCACCTAATGAACCTCAAATGGAACATGAAGAGGAGGAAGAACTACAAAATATGGGGGAAGATCAGGAACTACAGCTTCAGAAAGAAGAGGAGCTTCTGAATATAGAGAAGCCACAGGAAGAAGTAAATTTTGAGAGACTAAATAGTTTAGCATCTGTTGTAGAGCAGGTTATTGAAGCGGGGAGTGGAAAAGAAATCAAGAAACCTAGGGCGCCTACTCATAGACCACCTATCTCTCTTACTATTCATGCGGTGGGACTTGCTCTTTATGAGGATTGGGAATTGGAGAAAGTAAAAATGCAGATGATAGTTGACTGGCAGAAGAAGGTTATTGAGCAGAAGGATGAGGAAATAGCCCAGCTTAAAGCTAAGGTGGAAACAATAGCCACCATGGTTCCACAACTGATGCAATGTCAAACTCCTCCTCGTGTCTACTCTCTATATTTAAAAGAACAACACATCAGTTTCCAGATGATGAGGATTGTTAGGGATTTAAGCCCCTCATTGCAAACACCACAATAATTTTATAGTTCTTTTCAGACGTCTCCTATGACAATCAAAAACTTACTTTGTGAATTGTATGTCCATAACTATGTTGTCCCTGATGATGTTAATTGGAACCCTCTCCTTTACATTGGAGATATTCAATTGAGGGCTCTTATGTCATGGATGCAGAATGAAATATCAAGGGGAGAGAAGTTTCAGGTGCATCATATGGAAGAACTTGAGCTTTCATTACCCTTAAGGGATGAATCAAAAGAACCCAGATGATTTTACTTTGATTGGCAAAAGATTGTTTATGAACCAGACTATGCAATGGAAATCCTACCCCTAAGGGAAGCAGTGTATAAAGAATATGAACAAATGGCTCCAAGGGAAGGACATGAAGCAAAAGAACATATATTCTAGCGTTGGGATAGCCTAACAGATGAATTAAAGCAATATGAGCCACACTCTATGCAAAATTACCATGCAACATTAAACAGAGCACCCAAGTACATGCACTTGGGAAGAACAAAGGGACAACATTGGCTTCCTCTCAGTTTTCAGCCTCCAATCCTCCTATGGCCACTAATGGGTTGGAGGGATAGTGACCCACCATACAATGAAGCAGCAGAACATACCAGGTGGAAGAGATTGGAGAAAATGAAAGGATTCTACTGGAGCTTACCAAATGGCGGTTCTGGGCAGGTTACTCCAGGCAATTTCCAAATTAATGCCAGAATCCAAAATTTTCCTGTTGCTGGAGGATCAACAAGAAGTTAGGCTAGGGGGAGACGATGAGCCTAAACAATGGCTCTATTTTTATAGATTTCTGATATAATACTCCTACTTAGGTCTTATGATTAGATGACATTTGGATTATAATGTTTTCCTAAGATGATACCTTTCAAGTGTTTTTGAAAGTGGTTTAACCTATACCCAAGGATGTCATATAGTGGTTTCAAATGATCTGTCTATGCAAATATCTAAAGTTAATTATAAATATGATTTATGTTATATCATGTAAGAATTAGTATATACACATGTTGTTGTCTCTGTTAATATCTTGATACATGGTCAGCAAAGGTGAGGAAAAGACAGATGGCGGCTCAAAAGATCATCAAGTATGTAACCGCAATGCAGACCCAGTCAAAGAAATGTTGTTATGATCAAGATCATTGGATTGGTTCTTCAGTAGATTGATTTATGAAAACATTTATAACTATTCCTAGTGGATCTTAGATCTAGGAGGCGGTCATGCTATATTTTCTCAGCTGCAGGACATATGTTGTTCTGTTGTCCTGTGCTGACTTCTTCTTCTTCTTTTGTTAACAAATTATGTTCACCTATTTTGTAGGGATGTGGGCAGTTGGTTAGAAGTTTTTTATAAGCTTTCCTATAAATAAAAGGGATCTCTCTCCTCTCGAGGAGAGCAGAGAAAAAGATAATATTTTGTAATACACAGTTTTCTGGTGTTATGTATGTATTTTGCAGTCAAGATGAAATAAAGAAATTAATGTGATTTTGGATGATTAGATAAGTGTAATATGAAGTTTTGGAAATACTCACTCAAGGGGGCCCACTTGGTGAGTAATCCTTTGTATGTTTTAAACTAGTTTTCATACTTTTGTAATAGTTGTTTCTGTAGTTGTCTGTTCCTGCAGCCATAGGAAACAGTTCCTATGTCTGTTCCTGCAGCCACGGCAACAAAGTAGTTCCTGCTGCTCGCCAGAACTTTATCTTTTAACAGTAATTGTTTAAAGCAATTTCCAGTTGTAAGATTAAGTATTAGTTTATTAGAGATTCTGTGTGTTTACTTTAAGAAGAATTTCCTTTCCTGCAGTTATATAAAATGGTTGCAATATGAACTTGGTGCACATACAGTGCTAGCCCATTTCAAGTTTACGTCCCTGGTTGATAACTAAATGAGCCTTTGCTAGAGGAAAAGTTAGTTATTCAAGGATATCCAATCTTTGAATTGTGTTTTATCACCTAGTTGTCATTCCAGTTGTGAGGACCAACAAATATCTTAGGTTGAATCATAAAGAGTTAGAGAAGCTGATTAAATATGTTCAAGGGAAAACTTCTCAGTTGCAATACACCAACACACCATTGATTAATCTTGAATCTTCACGGGATGAAAAGGATACCAAGTCTATAGAGTTGTCTAGTACTATTCTAAAGACATTAGCTAATGAACCAATTGAATAACCATTAGTACCTGATCAAAGGCTCGAGCCATTTTATGTGTCCTTATTTATCAATGGGTTTAAACTTAATAATTGCATTATTGATTCTAGAGCATCTGATAATATTATGCCTTTTGCAGTTGCTAAAGCATTAGGACTTTCACTCACTAAAACATTTGGTAAATTCTATTTAATGGACTCAAAGAAAATTCCTTTACTAGGTCAAATCAAAGATGCGCAGGTTGCTCTGGCGGTACATCCTAACAAAGAGTGAAGTTGACTATTCTAGTTGTTGATATTCCCGCAAGTTAAGGAATATTGTTAAGCATGAAATTTTGTAAGGATTTGGGAGGAGAAATTAAGATGGATTCGTCTGAGGCAATAATTCCCATTGGTAAACAAAAATTTGCTCTTCAACCTAAACCAAAGTCCAAGTATACCATTTTTCCCTCTAATGACCCAAAATCTCAAATATTGTATCATGAATGTGATTTTGGCAATTATTTGTTCTTCTCTGATGATAAGAAAGGTACACCAAAAGTTGAAGTGGATCTTACTGCAAGCTTGTGGGAGATAAAATTTGATGGTAGTTGTGCATCGGTTGGATCTGGTGCTGGAGTGGTGCTCATTTCACCACGAGGTGAAAAGATTCATTTTTCATTCAAATTAGAATTTAAGAACATTAATAACACCACAAAATATGAGGCATTGTTGTTAGGAATAGAGCAAGCTAGAAAAAGGGGAATCAAATTGTTGAGTGACAAAGGTGATGCAGAATTGATTGTTAAACAGGTATGAGGTCTCTTCTCGGTAAAGAATGAAAGGCTCAGACATTATAAAAACCAAGTCTGGGATGAGATTGAATATTTTGATGCTTTCTCAATTGAAGCTATTCCTAGAGATCAAAATTCTCGGGCAAATTCTTTAGCAGTGTCAGCATCTTTGTTGCTCCCACATCCCGACTTTGGTGCAGACATTTATAGGATTGAGGTTGTATATCATCCTAATGTACCTGACAATTCAAATTTTTGGCAAGTGTTTGGAAACAATAAACACATCAACCAGTTCTTGCAAAATGTTGAAATGTTCGCCTCTTCTTTCTTTGAAGGTTTAGAGAATGAATGTAATGAATTTTGTCCAGATACAGGGGGAGATTTTAAAAAGGAAATTTTTTAGTTGAAGGGAAATCGAATTCCAAAAGGCCTTATATCCTTAGAACGCCTCTTTGATCGCAATGACAAGCATGTCAAAGAAAATGTTTCTCAAACTGCTAACACATCGAGAGAATATGAATAGATTAATTCAGGTGATGAAAACAACCCAAAGATGGTCAATTGAGGAAAGTGTTGCAGTCCTAAAGAAAGGCATTTGTTTGTTAAACTACTACAAAAAAAATTTGACGTATTGGTCTGGTCTTATGAGGATTTGAAAGACTTCAGAAATTGTTAGCTTCAACATCACATTCCCCTCAAGCCCGAAGTAGCTCCTTTTAGACAAAAAATAAGAAATTACAATCCCAAGGTTGCGGATGCTATTTTCAAAGAAATAGATAAGATGCTTAATGAAAGGATCATTTATCCTATTCATCATTCTACATGGGTGGCCAATATTGTTCCAGTAAGCAAGAAGAATGGAGAAATAAGGATCTGTTTGGATTTTCGAAATTTGAATCAGGCTAGTTTAAAAGATAATTACCCATTGCCAGTGATGGATCATATTCTCCAAAATGTTGCTGCATCAAAAATGATGTTGATGCTTGATGGTTTCTCTGGTTATAACTAGATAAGTGTAGCAAAAGCAGACCAGCATAAAACGGCCTTCACGGTGCCTTGGAGAACTTTCGCCTACAATCAAATACCTTTCGGCCTAATAAATGTGGGAACAACTTTTCAAAGGGCAATGAATCTCTCATTTGGTCACCTCATTGGTAAGACTGTAGTTATCTATCTTGATGATTTGACAGTTTTCTCTAAAAGAAGAAAAAATCACCTAAGAGATTTGGAGACTGTGTAACAAAGATGCAGAGACCATGGTATTTCTCTCAACCCATAGAAGTCAACTTTTTGTGTTACAGAGGGAAAGCTTTTAGGGCATATAGTTTCACAAGATGGTATCAAAATAGATCCTAATTGGGTAAAAGCTATTCAGGAGTTAAGTCTGCCATCAAACAGAAGTGGTGTCAAATGATTCTTTGGGCAAGTGAGTTTCCTCATGAGGTTTGTGTCAGAATTTGCTGAAATTACTAAACACATTGTAGGGATGATGAGTGAAAAGCATATTTTCAAATGGAAGGAAGAAGCAGAAAGAGCCTTTGGAGAGGTAAAAGAAGCAATTGCTCATGCTTCAACATTAATAAATCTTGATTTTAAGAAAGATTTTATCATGTATTGTTATGCTTCAGAACACACAATGTCTGGTATTCTTCTGCAAAAGAATGAACTGAATAAAGAAGTCCCTATTGTGTTCATGAGTATTTCGCTCAAAAAGCATGAATTGAATTACTCATTAGTAGAGAAGCGGGCCTTTGCAGTTGTAAAGCATTTCAGGTATTATGTTTTGCATTCCCATTCAATTGTCTTTGTACCAAATCCTACTGTGAAAAGTATCTTGACTCGGCAAGAGGTAGGAATGAATAATAGAGTGACTTGGGTTTCAAAGGTTCAGGAGTTTTATCTGGATATACGATTAACCAAGTTAGTTAGGGGGCAAGGATTATGTCGTTTGATAGCTAAAAACAAGGAAGAGGAAGACAAACTCCCACTGACTTTATTTGTTAGCTTGCAAGATGAATGGTTCAGTGATGTGGCTCATTACTTAACTTATGAAGAATGCCTTGAGCATTTAACTGCAAAAGAAAAAAGAAATTTAATATTTAAAGTGACTAAATATGTGATTGTTGATGATATCCTATATAAAAAAAGGCTTGGATGGGTCATTCTTAAGGTGTGTTGACAAAGAATAGCAGGAGAATCTTTTACAAGTTTTTCATAATGAGGCATGCAAAGGACACTATTCATCCACTGTAACAGCCTTCAAAATCCTCAGGAGTTGTTACTACTAGCCAGGAATGTTTAAATATGCATATAAATGGGTTGCAGGTTGTGAGAAATGCAAGTTATTCTCAGGAAGACCTCAATTAGCTGCATTGTCATTAAGACCGGTAATCATAGATGAACCCTTCAAATAGTGGGGATTAGATTTTGTTGGTCCATTGAATCCTTCATCAAGTCCTTGTCATACCCATATCCTTACAGCTACAAATTATTTTACGAAGTGGGTAGAAGCAATCCCTGTCAGGAAAACTACTTCAGAAATTGTTTGTACTTTCTTGAAAGAAAGTATCTTGACTAGATTTGGTGTACCTCAGAAAATTGTGACCGATAATGCCCCAAATTTCTCTTCCAAAGAACTCAGCCTGTTTTGTTATGATCATGGCATTTACTTATCTCATTCTTCATATCACTATCCGCAAGGAAATGGCCAAGCCGAATCTAGCAATAAGAATCTGATTTCTATAATGCGAAAGTTGGTGGCTGAGAATGCAAAGGATTGGCATAAAAGATTATATGAAGCACTATGGGCAGACATGACCTTGCCCAAGAGGGCCATAGGTATGAAACCATTTGAATTGGTATACGGAGTTGAAGCTCAATTGTCCTTACCTTTGGAATTATCATATACTAGTTTGCAGAAAGTAATAGAAGATGAGTTCTTTCAAAGTGCCCTGGAAAAGAGAATTATGTACCTTTCAAAAATTGAAGAGGAGAGGTAGGAATTGGTAGATCACATCATTGCTCATCAGGCTAGGGTAAAGAAATTTTTTGATTGCAAAGCTAGACCATGACAGTTCATGTGGGAGATCAAGTCTTGCTCTGGGAAAAATGCAAGGAACCGAAAGGACCTCGTAAGAAATTTGTTTCTCTGTGGAAAGGACCATTCACGATCACGCAGATATTGGGTCCTAACCCATTCAAAATTGAATATCCTAATGGAGTTTTACTGCCCTTGTCCTATAATGGACAAGATTTAAAGTTGTATCAGCTGTAAGTAGATCTCATTCTGCTCTATTCATAAGTTTTTGTTGTTGTGTTTGTTTTTCTTGTTGTGTGTTTGTTGTGTTTGGACCTTAGTCCTTCCCTGCTTGCATGTGAAACAAGATATCTAAGTTTCATTCCTGGTCCTTTTCAGTCCCGGTCCCTAGTCAGAGCCGATGTTACCCCATTATTTATTTTGAACAAAAAAATGTGTATTTAATTTTGTTTGCCTCGTTCGGTTTGATCTGTCTTTAGCCATGCACCTTTTGTTCCTTTATGTTTCACCTTTTCTGCCCCAATGAACTCGTCGGTTGAACCTGCAAATTGGTTCAAGGTTCAAAGTTCAATCGGTATCTTTGTGTGGGTCGCAACTTTGTTATGTTGTCAAGCAAGCGATCATGAATGTGTTAAGTTGGTCTTGAACTTGAACTTTTGAACCATTTCTAAAGCGGTTCAAGGTTCAAGGTTAGAAGTCTTCCTTTACGTTTATTAAAAGTCTTCGCTCGTTCCTAGTGTTGTGTTGAGCTGCAAGTTGGAAGTTCTTTTGTTTTCTCAGGATTAAACTTGAACCATTGAACTTCTTGTGAAATGGTAAAAAATTTCAAAGGTTCATTCCAAGATTGGCCCCGAGGACATTAATAACACAAAAGGTGGCATGACAAAAGGAATATTCTGGGCATCTTATAATTTAAAATTCTAAATTTGGAAAGAAATCATGAAAACTCAAGCCGTTTGTGTGGATTTGATGTGTAATTAAGAAAGTTGTCAGGTTCCGATCAAATCATTGGTTATCTCACACGTTTGAATGAATCATTATGAGTCGTGTGTAGGTGTTACTAAGTTTTCTACTTCTTAACATGTGAATTCTCAAATTGTGAAAGTGGTAGTTGTTATTGTTGGAGGAGCAAAAGACGTCGAAGGTAATTTAAACTCCATACTTTTGAGGATTTCACAGATTTGATGGTGGTAACATGTGAGTTTTGATAATTTCCCCTCCGCTGTGTTACTAGCTCAAAAAGTCAATGTAGGAAAATTATTTGTTTTGGAATAGAATTTTGTTCTTTCTAGGAATTGTTTGATGAATGTAAAAGCTGCCATTATGAGGCTAACTCTTCCAAAACTTGGTCGCACATCATGCCTAGTTAGTATACTTCTAGAATTGGGTGACACTTCTTTGGCCCAAGCTGACTTAGGAGATTTCTTAGAAAGAACTAGAAACCCTGGGGCTGACTTGATGATGGAAAGAATAGATAGAAGTGGCTTGATTGAAGAAGTTGCTTTCTCAACTGCCGCTTCTTGTCCAGAATTAGTGATAGCATGTATGAACAGATATGATGTTGCTATCAGGTGCATTAGGACCAACAGTGGTGAACTGTTAGTAGAAATTAAAATAGAAACGATGATGGATACAATAGGAATCCCTCATAAAGAGTTGTATGAAGATTGGTCAATTGGTACCTCATATGCATTTTTATCTAAGAAGAAAAGCATATATAAAAGTGTCATTGCAAGGAATTGGTTTCTAAATGTTCAAAAAGGGGTGTCTCGGTTACCCAAGCCTCTTACGAGAGCATTTCATCATGGAGGTGCAGAATATTGTAATATTATTGAACATACTCAAAAGAAATTTACATGCTTTATATTGGGAAGATTGGATGCACTTTTAGATTTAGGTGTTGTTTGCTGGCAAGAAATATCTTGACTGGGCGTAGCTTATTGTTGAAAGGCTCCATGAGGGTTTGAGTAACTTTGTTGGAATGTCTAGTTTTTATATGTCCTCATCTCTATTTTATATATTGGCTTGTACCAGAGAATGGCAAGGGTTACATAACGAGCCTTGGGTGGATGGCATGAAGGTTTATCATTATTACTCATACTTGCAACAATAAAGACATGCAGAAAACTTCACATGATGGAATGATGTTTTTGCAGGAAGGCTTGCCTTTGAGCTTCATGGAGACATAAATAAAAGAATGTCATTCAAGGCCATGGAGTTGGTCAGTATATATGGAAACTACTTTATCCAATTTCCCATATTTACTCACATTAGAGTGGGGGGCTTTGAAGGTGAACCATTCAAATTGCCTAGGTATGCCTTTGATAGTTATGTGCTTATTGAAGTTTACAGACAACTAGTCCACATTGACAAAAGGTTAGGGACGAAGGGTAAATCCGATATTTCCTTCCCGATTGAACTTGGATACTATAGTTGTAAATCTGTATCTGATGCCTTGAACCTAGAATTAGAGTTCAAGAAAATGATTTTGTAGCCCTACATTGCCAGACGTAAGTTTGATAGTGTAGACACCCAAAATTGTCTAGTCTAATTAAATAAATATTTTATTTATTTAACTATCTAAGCTTAATTCTTCTATTAATTAAATAAATCTTTATTTATTTAATTAATTCATTTATCCTCTTCTAGCCTTATTTCTCATTTAAATAAATACATTTATTTATTTAAATTATCCTTTTCCTAAATTAAATAAATATCTTATTTATTTAATTGATCCCACTTCTTCTATTAATTAAATAAATATTCATTTATTTAATTAATTCATTAACCTTTTCTACCCATGACACATGTCATTCATCTCTTAATTCATACACTACCTACCTCTTTCATTATTTTATTATTTTCTTTACCTACCCTCTAATCATAGTCGACCTCCTTTTACACCTCTCAATCTTATCCCTCCATTTCATATTGTGTCTTCTATATAAGGAGATGCTTCCTTCATTATCAACCCTGGCTAATCAATCATCCTAATGACTTGACTACTTGATCAAATTGACTACTTGGCATATGCGATCCTACTTGCAACCACATTCTGTTCTTTGTTGAGCTCTTGTGCACATAAAATCTGAGAGCAAATATATCAAGAAAAATCAATGGAGATAGGAAGAATGGAGATCCAAACCCTATTGGACATGTGATGGTATAATCTTTGTGATTTCATTTGATTTGCATTGTCTTAGGTAATCTTCATATGTTATGGTGGATCCTTGTTGTTGTTAGGCTAGGGTTTTGTGGTTGAATTCATTTAGCCTTTCAATATCGTTATTATTGTTATCCATTTTCACCATATACATTTTGGCACGCCCGGTGGGACTCTTGTCCCTTTGGCATTTAACATTTTTGTTGCAGATTTTGTGTTTTCAAGTTGCAGATCTGACATTTTTCGACAACATTTTGATATTTCCATGTCTACGTACTTTCGGATCGCGTCTGGTTCCCGAATTGCATCTGTGACATCTGGAACCGCGACTGCAGCGTCGACAGCATTTTTATTTTTTTGCAGATTCTGAAAACTGCGTCTGTGTTCCTTAGTCGCGTCTGCGGTGTTTTTAGACGCATCTGTGTCCAGAAGTCGTGTCTGGGTTTTGGAGCCGCGTCTGTGTCTCACAGAAGAATGTCTGCGTCAGAGAGTCGCGTCTGTGTCAGAGGTAACCACGTCTGTGTGCATTGATTTCATTTTTGGAGTTTATTGATTTAGTTTTTGGTCTTGCATTTAATGTTTCAGATCTGGTTTATTTTGAGCTAACATTTTCAGATCTAGCTAACGAAATTGGTGCAGCTTGTCTTGAAAGCAAAATCGTTTGGTTGAAGGCCCCTATTTTCACAGAGTCTTTTGGATTTAAAATTTACCTAACTTGTGTGCTTGCAGGAAGGGGTGATTATTTGAAACAATCCAAACTACTAATAAATCTTTGTTGCAGGTCCTTGGCAAGGGTTTTTGATTTTTTTTAATTTGTATGCCTTGTTTTCATAGACTAGCAAACACTTCAATTGGTGCACTAAAATTGAATCATTGTCTTTTGTGTCTTGAGCAATAGGCTCTTTTTGTTTAATCTTTAGAGGGCCTGTCTTCCCGTGTGGTCATTAGGGCTACTAGTGAGAAGAGAATGACCCAAGTGGTAGCAAAAGAAAAGCCATCTTCTTCCAAACCACTATAAATAACTGTATTCATGGTGAAAACTATGAATAACGTGTGCTGATTAGTTCATACCAACACTATGTCTCCCCATAAACCCGTTTGATCAAATTTATTTGATCATTTGTAGGGCATAACCCCTACCGGCTGGGAGCCTTCTATATTTACAGAGCTAAAAGTGTCGCATGTATGGCCACACGAGCGGATGCCCTTACTAGCACCTTTTTGTTTTAGAAGCCCAAATCCTTCTAGTTGTTGGGGTAGGAGGTCGGACCTCTGGTAGCAGCCCACACACATACGGTTCTTAGTAGAGATACGAAGTTGACCACGGGGAGTTTTCGTGGGGACTGATGCTTGGCTGACCCGAGAAGTGAGTGCCGAGGGTGGAGCCAGTGAGGTCAAGCATCTAAGTATCCGCTCTGAATAGCGTAGCCTCGGGGGTAAAACCCCATGTGGGATCAACAACTATTGTCTTGGCCAGCCATAAGAATTGTGCTTGACTTATTTTAAACAATCAAACATTCAAGACCAAACAACAAAACATTGTGTCTTTTGTGTCTTCAAGTGTATGCAAAACATTTTTACATCAAACAACACACTTTTCTTGGAGTCATTTTGAGTCTAGACACTTACAAACATTGAGTCTTCATCAACACTATGTCCTCTTGTCATGAAAAACAGTCAAACAGTCAGATTTGGTCACAACAAAAATGACTTCACAGATTGGAAAAAATTGCACAAATTTTGCAAAAACGCGTCTGTGTCGGACATAATAGCATCTGTGTTGTATAACTACGTCTATGAAGGGAAGAAACACGTCTGTGTTTCTAGAATCAACATTTGCAATTTACACAAAAATTTCAAAAACGCGTCTATGTTAAACAGAACCACGTCTGTGTCAGGAAATCGCGTCTGTGCAGGATACAGGCACGTCTGTGATCAAAATTGGAAAAATTTTACGGTCTAGTAAACAAGAGCAATCAGTTTCGGAATTCTTGAGCTTCCTAGGTCATTTCTCCAAGGTTTCATTTAGCATTCAACCTGTCTTTGGGTCTCACAAAGTCCATCATTGCTTTACACCTTGCATTACATTCACATTTGTCTAAACTTGAGTCAAAAGGTCACTTGCTTGTCCTCATCATACTTTGTCAACACACTACATACAACAACATTTTGCTAAGTGGTCCCTCATCAAGGTCTATCACCTTTGGGTCTCATTTGGTCTTACTTAGAGTCAAGGTCAACTTACCTCATCAAGAGAAACTATCCTCTCTTTGGGAGCCACACCTACTCTATTACATACATACTTGGTCTTACACTTTGGACATTGCAAGTAAACCTCAAATTCACTTACATTCCATCCAACTCTTGGTCTTCCATACTTTTTCCATTTTCATCTAGTCTCACACATCTTGGTTAATACCTAGTTCATCGTTGAAACCCGTCTTCAAAAATCTAGGAGAGAAACTAAAGAGGCTCAAGAGTCCGCAAACATGAGTGTCTATGAGTATGACAATGATGTCTTTTTCAATACTGATCATAACACATTACCTGACATGGATGCTTATAGAAACATTCCAAATGTCGAGAACATGGGCACTACAAACAATAATGATACACACAATGACAATATGGATAACTTTTATGTACATTCAGCAAATGTGGAAGAATCCATTATGAATCCCCATTTCAATCGACTGATTGAGGAAATAATGAGGAGGGATAGACAATACTTCTTACAAATGATGGCACAAAGTGGAGCCAAAATACCTCATGATTTTGACATGTCTCAAATAATGGAAAATCGACCTTTGCAACAAACTCACTCCAACATGGATCAAAGGAGGCCTAATAGTGGAGGAAATAGAGGACCATATATGGTACCTGAATCACCATCATCTTTGTTTCAAAAACCAGAGGTCCCACATACACATGGTCAAGCATATGATACTCACCTTCGTAGACCATTATGGAAGTCTTATGCAGAAAGATATGCTCAATGACATACCAATGCTAAGGATCAACCACCAAAGCAATTGGATATTCAAAGGCATGCTCAAAATTTGGACATAAGGAAACCCCGTGTCAAATTTGGGGGCAACACATTAGAACATGACATGCCTGTAGAGTATGATATACATGGACAAAGCAGATATTTCGTTCCTCAACATGAATCTATACCAAGTGGTCCATATATGCAGCATCACTATAGACCTCCTCCATATGAACATGTGTATGATCAATATCATCCATATATGCAACATGCTCCTCCTCCAATTGGTGCCTCAAGTATAGGGTATGGTCCAAGAAGTCGATCTCCACCTAAGAACAATTTGGAGCAACAAATCAGGGACTTACAAAAGAAAATGGAGGACATAAATACACCGAAGCCAACATACACAATGAGAGACATATGTCCTTATCCATTTGACAAGAGCATTCCAATGCCTCCATTTCCTACACACTTTGTGACGCCTAAATTTGATAAGTATAGAGGAAAAGGGGATCCTAAGGCACACATAAGATAGTTTTTCACAACTTGCATTGAGATAGCAGCAGAAGAGACATATTTGATGAGATTATTCCCATAGAGCCTAGGAGATCAAGCTATGGAATGGTTCTCCCAACTTCCACCTGGTATTAAGTCATGGGGTGACTTAGCAGAGGCATTTATTCAACATTTCTCCTACAACATAGAGACAGACATATCAGTCACTACTTTGTGCAACACCAAGCAAAAAGAGGGAGAATCTTTTTCATCATTTTTACAAAGATGGAGGAATCTAGCTAGCAGATGCTCTTGTGAAATTCCACAAAAACAAATGGTAGAAATGTTCACCCAGAATGTTAACAAAGACATTGGCTATGATCTAAGGAAAGCTTGTTTGTCCGCCTTCAAGGATGTCATTGAAAAAGGCTTAGTGACAGAAAAGGTCCTAATTGAACAAGGAGTTATTAAGATATTCAAGGAAAACAAAGATGACTTTAAAGGAAAAGATAAGCCAAGATTTTGGAATAAAAACAAGAACACAGTCAATGATGGTGTTGTTGATGCCAATACAGTGCGACCTAAAATCATTTTTTCTGGATCAAGTTCTACAAACAATCAAGTGAATACTCAAACAACTTCTAAATCACGAAGGAAGTACACTCCATTGGGAGAACCACTTGAGTCAGTTTTCAAAAAACTAGTGGCAAACAAGGTAATCACCATTCCAGATTTTCCTCCATATGAGCCAAAGGTTAAACCAAATTGGTGGAATGATGATGAATATTGTGAATTGCATAAGAGCAAGGGACATAAAATAGGAAATTGTCATCGACTGAAGAACATCATACAAGATCTCATTGATAGAGGTGACATTGAGATTGAGGGACACTCATCCAATCAAGAACATGAGATGTTTAAGGAACCATTCCCAAAACATGACAAAGGAAAAGCTAAAGCCACAGATGACCAAACCAACTATACCAGAGCAACCTATAACTATGATTCAACTATCAATCACATCTCAATGGACAATTATGTCTCTACCATTATTATCAAGGACAAAAACCCTGAGAATTCTACCCTGAGACCCAAGATTGTCCTAAAAGGTGTTGGATCTTCTTCCAAACCTACCTCTGAATGTCATGTTACAACCCGTTGAGGTAAAATCACTTTGCAAGGTGCTCCAGCCAAGAACACCGCTTCTTCGTCAATTAAGCCTGAGTACGACCTTGTAGAATAGTTAGGGAGGACACCTGCGCTCATCTCCATCCTTGAGCTCTTACACATATCCCCCGCACATAAAGCTATTCTTGACAAAATCTTGAGAGACACTGTCGTTCCTACTGAACGTGGACCAGTTTCAAGCCATGGTGGGATACCTTTCCGTTCCACACTCGCTTACATTCACAGAAGCCGACAACGCCTCTGTGAGCCAACCACATAATGCACAACTACACATTGAAGCCTTCATACACAAACATCGAATAAAACGAGTCCTAATAGATGGAGGAGTTGGTCTAAACATTTGTACATTGAGCACAATTAAACAATTGGGATATTTTAAAAATTCTGTGAATTCTACAAACAAAATCACCATCAAGGCATATGACGATGAAGAGCATTCATCCAAGGGCACAGTCACCTTACCTCTTAGAGTTGGGCCAGTTACGAAGGATGTGGTTTGTCAAGTCCTAGACCTAGATCTCACTTACAACATATTACTAGGGCGTCCTTGGATTCATGAAATGAGGGCAGACCCGTCTACATATCACCAATGCATTAAGTTTCCTCACAATGGAGTGGAGGTAACAGTTAACGATGATCCTAATCTGTTCATATACTGCAATAACCTAAGATAAAAAATTGAGACCATCATTCCTAGTAATCGCGAAGCTGTTCCTTCTTCGGCATACATTGATCCTGAGTCATTAAAACCTTCGACATCAAAACAAGGTGAGCTTAAAGGCAAATTTCAGGACAAGGGCATGGGGGAATACACTTTAAATCAGACCATGTACTTACAACAAGTCATGAGTTCCCCAAAAGAATATGGAAGACCACATCCTAACAAGCAAGTATCCATCATTGTACTCAAATGGGACCCTACTACCTTTCAAAGATGGGGCGAACTGGAAGAGGAAGACTTATACAAAATGCTTTACAAAGACATTGAAGGTGATACACAAGATCACATCAGTCTACCATGTGAGAAATATGGCAAAGGCTTCAAGATTCTACAAAAATTCGAGTATGATGGAAAAAGCCCTCTTGGGTTACGAAAGGAAGGCATCATGGAACCTTTACAACCTGAATTGACATTCAAAAAGGAACGCTCGAAGGGACTTGGTTTCCTGACTTCCTAGGTCCACACTCAAAGGATAGAAGAAGCCTTACAAATCAAAGTTGCCAAAATTCAACAAGAGGATCACTATTCCACAGACTCCAATGGGAATGGGGTTCAGACAAATCCTCCGGTGACTACGAGCTCACCGAGACATTCAGAGAGCCAAATGAACCCACAGAAGAAGAGGAATTTTATAAAAGATTCAAAGTTGGTCAAGAAACAACCCATGAGGATTCCACACAGTCCTTGTCTCAAGGTTCTAGGTTGAAATCACATAGGATGAGAACACCTGTCCCAGAATGCGCTACTAGTGATGATAATTTGGATTCGCTCGCGATCGAGACTGATGAGGAGAGTGCCATTGATGGCCTCGATAATTACCTTGACATACTCGAAAATAACTGCATCTTCACTCTTAGCCCCACTAATTTCGAAGACATTAAAGGCCTTCCCCTCGTTCACCACCAACTCATTGACTGGGATCATGAAGGACCTGCACAGTTTGACACATTCCAAAATGATGAAGCTTTTATTGACTATCTTGGCATACGAGATGATCTTCCCCCTGGGGACCATAAAGTGGGATACACTATAGAACTCAATAGTGTGGCATATCTTGGTGAGGGCGTTGGACCTTCCAGTCGCAAAAATGTGAAAATAAGAACAAACCAAGGGTCTTATGGTGAAAACCACACCGTGGCACTGTCTGACCCCAAAAAAGTAAAAAGAAAGGACGTACCTGAGGGCGAAAACCTCTATGAGGCACCCGAAGATGGAAGGTTCGACATCCTCCCAACATCATATGAGGAAAAGTCATCCATGTTGGTAGAGGAGACTATAAAAACAAACATTGGTACATAAGAGGTTCCACACAACATATTCCTGGCTCAATCTTTGACAGAGTCAGAAAGGTCAAAATTCATAAGTTTCTTCAAAGAATGACAAATCAACTTTGCATGGTCATACGCTAATATGCCTAGATTAGATCCGGATTTGGTAATGCATCATTTGACAGTTAAATTGGGGGCAAAACCAGTGAAACAGAAATTAAGAAAGATGCATCCACAAGTCGCATTATTGGTCAAAGCAGAGCTTGAGAAATTATTGGACGTCGGATTCATACACCCAATTGATTATCCTGAATGGATCTCCAACTTAGTGCCTGTCAGTAAACCAGATCGCAGCATCAAAATATGTACAAATTTCAGAGACATCAACAAAGCTTGTCCTAAGGATGACTTTCCATTACCAAATATTGACTTGATTGTTGATCTCACAGCAGGTCATGTGATGTTATCTTTGATGGATGGAGACTCTGGTTATAATCAAATAAAGATCGCATCTAAAGATCAACACAAAACATCATTCACTTGTCCTTGGGGAACCTTCTGCTGGAATGTCATGCCCTTCGGGCTAAAAAATACAGGCGCTACATATCAAAGAGCCATGACTACTATCTTTCACGATCTCATGCACGTAACTGTGGAAGATTATGTCGATGACCTCTTGGGCAAATCAATAGATAGAAATACACATTTGGACATACTTTCAGTCGTCTTTGATCGATTGGAAAAATACAAAGTAAGGTTAAATCCCAAGAAATGTGTCTTTGGAGTAACCTCCGGGAAGCTCCTAGGATTCATTGTATCAAAAAGAGGAATAGAAGCTGATCCAGCAAAAGTCAAGGCCATCCTGGAGATGCAACCACCAAGAAATATCAGTCAACTTCGGTCTTTACAAGGGAGACTCCAGTCCATACGAAGATTCATAGCGCAACTTGCAGATAAGTGTAGTCCTTTTCAGCACTTGCTACATAAAAACATCAAGTTCAAATGGGATGATAACTGTCAATAGGCTTTCCAGATGCTCAAAGATTATCTTCTGAATCCACCAGTTCTGATGCCACCAGTTCCAGATCAACCTCTGTTATTATACATATCAACTACTCCAAAAGCACTGGGGGCACTCTTAGCACAACAAGTTGTTGAGGGCAAAGAAAAGGTAGTATACTATATCAATCGCACCTTGGTGGGATATGAGCTAAACTACACACCAATTGAGCGTACATGTCTCGCTGTGGTCTTTGCTTCGCAGAAATTACAACATTACATGCTCACTCATAAGACTAAGTTGGTTGCAAGGATAGATCCGTTGAAATACCTTCTCAATAAAGCAATGCTTACTAGGCGACTAGCCAAATGGGTAATGATCCTGAGTGAATTCAACATCGAGTATGTGGACAGAAAAGAAATAAAAGGACAAGCTATCGCAGATCAATTAGCAGATGCTCCCATGATCGATGATGTTCCTCTAAGTTTAGAATTTCCAGATGAATCCATTTTAACAATGTCACATGCGAAGCCATAGCAATTGTACTTCGACGACTCATACACACAGCATGGGGCAGGAGCTGGCATCCTCTTTATAACTCCTCAAGGGGATTCTATACCAAAATCATACCGCTTATCATTTCCTTGCACTAATAATATAGCGGAATATGAGGCCTTAACAACTGGATTACGGATTGCAGTTCAGTGGAAGATCCAGGAGCTTCATGTTTTTGGGGACTCTCAACTTGTAATCCGTCAAGCAACTGATGATTACCAAACAAAGGATGAACAATTAATGCCTTACAAAAAAATGGTGGATGACCTGAGACAACATTTCACAAAGATAGACTTTGAGCAGATACCAAGAGAGCAGAATCGAGCCGCAAATGCCATGGCTACAATTGCTTCACTGATTGATCTACCTTCGAATGAGACCCGCTATGAGTTCTTGGTGGATAACCTTCTGGTTCCTTCATATGAAATCATTCCTACTGAGATGATATGTGTCGTTGGTCTTGAGTCCCAATTATATGGTTCCATCTTCACATACCTTTGTGACAATACCCTACCTCCTGATTTATCCAATAACCAACGTTGCACTTTCATTCGCCAATCTTCTCGATACATCATTTTAGCTGGTATCCTATACCGGTGAGGTCTAGATGGAACTCTTCTTAGATGTTTAGAAAGTGACAAAGCTTAGATTGCGTTACGTGAAGTACATGAAGGCATATGTGGTCCACATGCTAGTGGTCCTACCTTAGCCAAGAAACTCATCAGGACTGGATATTATTGGCCCAATATGGAAAAAGACTCATATCAGTTTGTCAAAAAATGTAAGCAATATTAAATTCATGGAGACCTCATACATGCGCCAGTGCAAGAACTTCAACCAATTGCGTCTCCTTGGCCCTTTTGTCAGTGGGGACTCAATCTCATAGGCAAGATTCACCATCCTTCTTCCAATGGTCATAAATTCATTATCACTGCCACAAAGTATTTCACAAAATGGATTGAAGTTGTGCCTCTTACACAAGTCACTGGAAAATAGATTGCTACGTTCATCCTCAACTATTTCATTTGTCGATACGGTATTCCTGTTTCCATTATCACTGATAACGGGCGTCCCTTCAAAAATCAGGATGTTGGTGAACTCTATGATCACTTCCATATTTCCCATCATTTCTCCACACCGTATTACCCCCAAGGTAATGGTCAAGCTAAGGCGTCTAATAAGACAATACTTAAAATCCTAAAAAAGACAGTCGATGACGCTAGCCGTAATTGGCATATCCAACTTAATCCTGCACTTTGGGCATACTGCACGAGTGTCCGCACACCTATAGGAGCTACACCCTATTCACTTGTCTATGGCATTGAAGCCATCTTGCCTATTGAGGTCGAGCTACCCTCTTTACGAGTATCTTTGCAAAACATCATCAGTGATGAAGACTATAGGGTCTCTCACTTACAAGAACTGGAACTACTAGATGAACAAAGACAAACTGCTTTTAATCATCTCAAGGCTTATCAACAACGAATGAGTCGCAGCTACAATCACAGAGTCAAGCCTCACATATTTGAGATAGGTGATTTGGTTCTCAAAGAAAATCCCAAAAATCAGCAAGACAGAGAGAAAAAGGGCAAGTTTGAACCAAATTTGCTTGGACCTTACATCATTACAGCAACATATGGATATGGGGCATATCAGCTCTCAACTACAGAAGGTGAACCTTTGGAGGATCCTATCAACAACATGCACCTTCGCAGGTTCTACACATAGCTCTTTGGAATATCCTAATTCAAAAAATACAAAAAAATTATAAAATATAAAAAAATCGTTACTTGGTGAAAACCTGGAAAACAGGCGCCTTGTGACACACACAAAAAAAAAAACATTGAAACATCGAAAAAAAGTAAAGAGAAATAATTTCGTCCAACGGTGAAAACCACTTCGGTGGCGCCCTGGGCAAGTACCATGGTGAAAACTGGGTCACCAGCACCATTCATAGAGACATTGCTCCTCCCTCCTTCAGGATTCACTTTCATCCTTTCACTTTGCACACACTCACAACCTATTCGTTCATAATAAACTTACCCATTCCCATCATGGCTTGTTATTGATCTACCCAAGATTGGTTAGCCATTCATAATAAACATCCCTTTTCACCTCCCTTTCCATCCATAATAAATCAGATCCTATCTGTGGCTAAGGCAAATCCTATGTCTAGTGATGGATGTGAAACTGAGAACATCACATGTTTCGAGGAGTACAGTTTCTTCCAGCTTCCTTCAGTCTATCCGCGCACAATCCGCAATAAAGCAACATTTGCATCACAGATCCACAATAAAGTTCCATCTTCTCCGCAATAAAGTATCAGTTTCATGGATTCAGTTAGTTTCAGATGAGACACAACAGCAACAATGGGCTTCAACAAATCAAATCTTTCAACAGACTCAGACAACATATGGTTCAGTGCTATATATCCTTTTTGTGAAAGTAAAAATTGTGACCACAATCAAATAAGACTTATACAAGTGACAAGAGACACTAAATTTGAGGACTACAGTGGATGTTGGTGTCAAGTCTTGGTTTTCTTTTGATTTTATCTTTCTGGTGACATGTCTTTTAGCTTTTCCAGGACGTCTCTGACTAGAGATTTTATCTCCAGGATGTCTTTGACTAGAAAGGCGAGGATGGGGTATCGTTAGCTATTTTTCTTTTGTTGTCTGTGGATTGTCTTTTAGTAATGCTATGACTTGTCCAAGGATATGAGGACACTGTGAGTCTAGTATGAACTGGGGCATTCCTTGTTTGTGATTGTCTTATCTCCATGCAAACGGGTACAATGACTTTCTGGGTCGAACATATGCCTCGATTGTCATAACCTACTTGCCATAATAAGCTCAATGATGATAATGCACAAGAAACTCTTTCACTTTCATATCTTCTATCTTCCATCCCTCTTTCTTGATTGACTTCCATCATCCTTCTCAAGTCCGCGTAGCCTGCTATCACATGACTGAGTATAATGACACGCCAAAAATATTTGCATTTCATGTAGTTTCCACCTGCATTACCACATATAAGCATTTTATACATACATACAGATATCACAACTGCATCACATCCTGCACACAACACATGTTAGCACAATTTACATCTGCATTATCATATTCATCTACATTACATACATTCACATTTGCATTTGCATAACATATAAAACACAAAAGAACAAAAATATTGCATTTCCTTATGTACATATTTGCATCCTTATCATAAGCATCACATAAGAACATCTCATCACATAGGTACACATGCATATAGCTACCGTAAAGATGAATCATCTCATATATATATATATAAAGTGTCATGATACAATGATGTCAAAATCATATGGCTACAATCACCCGCAGGTGTCTACATTATCATACAAAATGGTACAAAATTGATACATAAGAACCCATTGATAACTCCTGCCAACACTATTTGTAGTGCTAATCCTATCCATGTCATGATATCCCATGCCACATGTCCCACCCTCATCTCCAGTCTCGGATCCTAGAACACTCGTCTAAGGGCATCCCTATCTCCGTCTCGATCGTACGGAATCAGCTCCCCATCGATCGGTATCCACAGAATCCTGTATACATCCTCCAGGGTGACTATCATCTCCCCCATCGGCAAATGAAAAGTGCAAGTCTTAGAGTGCCACCTCTCCGCCAGTGCAGTCAGCAATCCCATGTTCGCCTGAAACTCAAGCACATACAGAATATGTCTCAATCCCATAGCCTCAATCACAGCTCGGTCCTCAACTGTCAACTCAGGTCGCAACCTCTGAGTCGATGGGAATCTCTCCCGTGACTCCAGCATAGGCAAATACTCCTGCAGTCACACAAATCAATCATCTCAGTCCTAGTGACACTCACTGTTCATCACAAAGTGTTGCTTCTATCCTAGTGGTACTCCCTGTTCATCACAAAGTACTACGTGTTTTGCACTCCCTGTTCATCACAAAGTGCTGCTCACATTTGCACTCACTTTTCATCACAAAGTACCTAGATCTATCCTATCCTAGGGCCTCTGCTTGAGTGAATCCTGTTGAGTAGTCTCCTAATTGGCAACGTATGTTCTATCGCAAAATTGTCAATCCTAGCCCTATTTGCAATCCTAGTCTTCCCTAGAGGACCTGCTTGAGTGTATCCTCTCAATAGCTTATCCAATCGACAGCGTATGTTCATCATAGAATTGTCGATTTGACCTAGAAGACACAAATTCACATTTTTGGACACAAACGTGCTTTCATGACATAAACGCTCTTTTAGACCGCATAAACGCGCCTGGCACAACGCAGACGCGCCTACACATTTTTGACATTTTTTGGACCCTATTCTAAGCGCATTTATTACATTACCTAGCATGCATTAATGACAACAATAAATGCATCAAAGTACAAGGAGGTTTTGTGGTACTTACTGGCTCTCCTGCCTCTGCTGGCCTCTGAAATCGACGAACACGATCGAATCTGTGAGCCATTGCCATCGCTGCTGACTGTTGCTGCTCTATCTTGCTCTGCACTCTGATTTCTTGGATGTGTGGATGACAATGAGGATGTTTTCCCCTCATGGTCTATCTTATAGACTACCCTAGCCCTAGTCTCCTGTGTCAGTCTTCGTTATCCCGTGACTTTGTCACTTTATCTGGTCAGTCCATTCTAGCCTTTCTTTCTTATCAAGAGATTGTCTGTGGTCATTTCACACATTTTCATCCAATCTCTTGAGGGGGCATATCATTCCCATCTTGGGGCAACTCTGTATCAGTTCATCTTATCTTCTTTGAAACAACGCGACAAGCTGCATTGTCTCAAAGAGGGGCAAAATGTAGACACCCAAAATTGTCCAGTCTAATTAAATAAATATTTTATTTATTTAATTATCTAAGCTTAATTCTTCTATTAATTAAATAAATCTTTATTTATTTAATTAATTCATTTATCCTCTTCTAGCCTTATTTCTCATTTAAATAAATACATTTATTTATTTAAATTATCCTTTTCCTAAATTAAATAAATATCTTATTTATTTAATTGATCCCACTTCTTCTATTAATTAAATAAATATTCATTTATTTAATTAATTCATTAACCTTTTCTACCCATGACACATGTCATTCATCTCTTAATTCATACACTACCTACCTCTTTCATTATTTTCTTTACCTACCCTCTAATCATAGCCGACCTCCTTTTACACCTCTCAATCTTATCCCTCCATTTCATATTGTGTCTTCTATATAAGGAGACGCTTCCTTCATTATCAACCCTGGCTAATCAATCATCCTAATGACTTGACTACTTGATCAAATTGACTACTTGGCATATGCGATCCTACTTGCAACCACATTTCGTTCTTTGTTGAGCTCTTGTGCACATAAAATCTGAGAGCAAATATATCAAGCAAGATCAATGGAGATAGGAAGAATGGAGATCCAAACCCTATTGGACATGTGATGGTATAATCTTTGTGATTTCATTTGATTTGCATTGTCTTAGGTAATCTTCATATGTTATGGTGGATCCTTGTTGTTGTTAGGCTAGGGTGTTGTGGTTGAATTCATTTAGCCTTTCAATATCATTATTATTGTTATCCATTTTCACCATATATAGATAGTAGGGGATATGTTGTAGAACATCTAAATGTTGATGACCATTTTGTAGGTCCAGGGGACAACTGAGAGGGGGGGGGGGGTGAATCAGTTGTCTAATAAATTCAAATCAAAATCTTGATAACCAACTTATTGCTTAATACCGGTAAGATAATTAATTGTGTCGGTAAACAGTGTTAACAGGAAATGTTGTACCGGTAAGAATTAATGCATGAAACATAAGTACAAAGTCAACCACAACACATGACACGAATATTTGTACGTGGAAACCCTGTAAGGGGAAAAACCACGATGGGAAACCTTACCCACAATCAGATGATACTACTGCAGATAGTAAGTGTACAAGAGGGGTCTGCACGTGCAGAAAGGCCAACAGCCTAGAGCTCACTGCTCAAACACAAATGGGAGTCACACTAACTACAGATGGATGGTTAAATCCAATGAGAATGTACTGCACAAAATAGCATCTTCATATGTTGGATTCAGTATTGGTGTAATGCTGATATGCTTCTACAAAAACCTAGCTTCACCTTCAAATGATGTCTTCGTGTATATCTCTGCTTAATCTCACATATACCTTCTTATAATTCTTTTTCGCATTCCACACTTGATCTTGCAAATAAGATCTTACATTTATACCATACCCTAAGACCAATTTTAGTAGGTCAGCTCTACAAGATATTACAATAAAACATTTTACAAATAATACAATATCCGATGCAATAACCGATTGAGCATGTCGGCTTAATGCATTGACAACAATAATAAATTATCTCCATAGCGTGCCATGCTGATCTAGAAAAGATAAACCTGCCGGTGTAACCCTAGATAACCTGGACCTATTTGTCGATGAAAGCAAATATGCAAATAAGAATATACCAATGATATTACTTCAAGAAAAAGTGTCCACATGATGTCTTCGACATTACCAAGTGTCTTCCATGTCATTGCAGGTACCGGTGAACATTATATCTTGCCGGTTAACCATATATCGGTGATTGTTGAACAATTTACTAATTGTCGGTGAATGTTGCTGGATCTCCAAAGTAGGTGTGTTAGCAGGTGTTGACATCAATGACAAAACCATACCAAAATACCAACACATTTCTTCCATGATCCTCAATTAGAAGATTATTGGTAAAATTATTGTGATGAATTTGAAGTGAGGAGGAGATTGTGGTCAAGATTCACTCTGCAACAGATTGTTACAATGAAGTTATCCATTAATGTTTCAGGAGTAGAAGAAGATGTATTGGATCCTGAATTCAATGAAAGGGTTCAAGGGCAACCTATCCTTGAAATTGACTAGGATAGGAGAGAAGAGGAAAATATTCAAGCGAATTCCTTCAATGTCATAAGAAAAACAGAGAAGTGGTTAAGGGACCGCAAATTTAGAAAGGAGTTGATTATCACTCCTAATGAATTAAAAGTTGGTCCACTTGCTACAACATAGATTCCCACTTCCTCCTCTAACGAAATTGTTGATGTTGCAGGTGCCACAACGCTAAAAATTGGAGAGGTTCAAAATAGAAGATCAACGAGATCCTCATTGAGTTCTTCAGCAGTTTGAATCACGCGTTCAAGGAGCAAAAAGAAAAACAGGGAACCAGTGGCGGATTAAATTTTTGTGGACTTGGATTCAGGCAAAGAAACCCAGTTGATCATGGATCAACATGTGTTAAATAACCCTTCAATGTAGGATACAGATGCAGGAAAAGAACCTGAAGAAGATCCAAATCTGATGAGCACTATGACTATTGTCAACCCACCTGATGATCAGACACCTCTGCCCAAAGAAACTTTTGGTACTTCTTGATGGCTTGGAGCTTCAATTGGGAAGAAACACACTATTATTCCTATTACTATTCACATAGAGGATATGGTAAGTAAGTTCCTTGGGAAAATATCCAAACCCAAGAAGCTCAAAACATAGGCAATGATGGAAGTTGATGATGAAATAGGCCACTGGGTAGTGGAAGTAGCTAAGCCTATCTCAGATAGAGATCCATAAAAAGCCACTGAGAATGATTTTATTGTTGAGAAAATTGACTTGGGAGTTGCTTCAAGGGTTGTGGATGCCAAACATTTAGAATCCTCCACTAAGAGAATGATATTCAGGACCTGGAAAGATGTAAAGGACAAACGGGAGTTGAAACAAGTTGTTACTCAGATGGCAGAATATATCAATGCCATACATCACCTGAGTCCTCAGCCCCTGTCACAGATGACATTGTCCTTTGACCCCAAATCACCAGTGAATCAAAAGCTATTGGATCAGGTCTAGAGAAGCCACATGATAGCTAAAGTTTTTGATGAGTGGCTTGATTCTATGGTGCAATAGGGAAAGAACTACATTGGTAGACTGATCAAGGTATATGATAACGCCATAACTGTGAGTAAAGAGTTGGAACTAGAAGCTACCGCATGTGATAAAGAAATAACTAAATGGGTAGCAGTCTTGGCGCAGATGAATGATATGCAGAAATTTGGCGTCATGAAATTTCTTACCGAGAAGCCAGTAGATAACCAGGATGACAACGTATTGTATGTATCAAGAAATAATGTTGAATGGAGGAACTCTATCATTAAACAAGGTCATGAAGAATCTGTCAAGTTACTAAAAGGATTAAAAGAAGTTATTGATATGATGCAAAAAGATCTAAAATACATCGATATACAACTCTTGAAGGAGGATGGACATACGATTGAACCAATGATAGATATGGTCAAAACCTTTAAAGAAAGGGTGCAACTTGTTAAAGAGACAAAGTCTCTAACTACAAATGAATTTTCCAAAGTGGCAAGTATAAAATCATTGTTAGCAATCTGCTTCGATCACTTGGAAGTGCATAAAATTAAAGTTATGCAGGTAAACATGGACAGAATTTTGGAAGAAACTCATTCTACACATTGGACTCCTTCACTATCAAGTTATCCTTAATTTCTCAACAACACATTTGGAGTGGCAAAATGAACGTGGTACCATGACAAAACAAGACAAATTAGCAACCTCTTCTACCACGTTGGAGTCTTGATCGGTTTATGGATGAGATGTCATCCTGTCTGCGGCCTTTGTTCATTTAAGTTTTATCCAGTTTGAAGCAAACAATTTCTTTTAACTCTAGGGTAGAGTTTAAGAATTTAGGGTTATTTTCAATAGAACTATTGGCCTAGAGGCTATAAATATAATTAAGAAAGCTTTGTTAATGGTCCGAAAAACTTTGATTTGAATTAGCAGACTTAATTTTCTTGGAATTGCAATGTAGACATTTGATAAATGAATGGAATGATATATTTTGTATGGTCTTCAAATCTGTGCGTTTGAATGATAGAGCAATCTCTGTTGGGATGTATGCTTCTATATAGGATATTTTACTTCATTATCAGTTCTTCATAAGTCTGTGAATTCATTGTTTAAGAAAATTAGTGGTACATTGTTGTTTAAATGATTATGATCCCCCTTGTCATGTGAGGCATGAGCAAGTATCGATCAACATTTATGCTACATTGAGTATTCTTGGTGAAATAAGTTTTACATTAAATTGAAATGTTCAAACTTTAAGTCTGTGAGCTTTACATTTATTCATAATTATCTTGTAGCATTCTTATTGTGTTGACAAATGAATGTGAATGCCTTTCTCGCTTTTTGGTGAAAAGTGTGTTTCTTTCTGAATTATTTGCATAAAAATTCATTGAATATCTTACAAGGAGTTGCACTCTTATGCAGAGGGTAAATCGAAACTCAGTTCACCCAACTGTTGGTTTCATTTGCTTTTCATGAAAGGTTATACATGAGTCATCATTTTAAATATATATATATATATATATATATATATATATATATTAAAGGAAAGGCAAATCTGTTAACCAACAATGTATAATATTGTGGATCCAACATTTTACTTCAGAGATTTCCTTTCATTTATATCTATTTTAAATTATTAAGGGTTTCCAATTGTGGTTTGATTGAGGCAAACTTCTATCAACCCAACACCATTTTTCCTCTCTTTATGTGTAAGTTACAAGTTCTAAAGAGAAGTATAGATTCAAAAAGTACAGACTAAGTTACATAGAACTAGATTTTAAAGAAGCAAAAAATCCTAGACAAGGTCACCTAACAAGTCATTATTTGACACTTTTATTATGGAGTTTTACGAGAACAATCTGAATGATATCCTAATCCAAAATCCATTTTTGATATCTGCATTTGACACCTTTGGGAGAAGGTTTCCTAGCAACATTGAGTAGCATTTTTTATCCTAGATTTCAAACACAAGTTCCTTCCTACTTCTCATTTCTAGATCTATACTTGATGTCTACAAATACGTTTTGAAACTGTCTGTTTATGTTTATCATTGTAAATTTCACATCATTTACCCTAGTTCTTACATCCAATTCATATCATTTTTTAATCAAATAAATTTGAACTAAATAGGAGAATAAAATCAATTTGTGCTCAACCCTTTCCAATAAGTGTGAGGTTGAGCCTATTGATTTTTATTCCCTATTATGTAAATTGGTTGTTGCAATGGATGGAAAATTAGGGTTTGACAAGTCATGCTTTGTAAACTAGGAAATGACCTAACTTTCACGTGTATCACATTAAAAGGAGGATGAACTCAATAGATCCAACCTCAATATTAATAAGAAGAGGGTTGAATGTTGATTGAAGTCCTATTACCTTTTGTTTAACTTAAAAATATAAATGAAAGGATGTAAATTGAATGGTAAATCTAGGGTAAGAAAGTACATGCATGAACTAGCAACTTGGACTGATTATATGCTAACTAATAATGATATAGAAACTTCACAATAGGTACAAAAATCGAATGAGAATCTAACTATGAACCTATAATTTAAATTTGGAGTTGAATTAATAGGACCAGGGTGCCCAGTGCCTTGGTCATTTAAGTTGTGGTCTAAAAGTTTGAACCTTGATGTAGTCTAGAAGACACTTATCAAATTTGGACCTGTTCTAGGAAGACCATGGTTATCCAAAGAGTCTTAGTCCTAGACCATGGCACCCAAAGTGCCCTTGTCCAAGAACTTTCTAATGAAATTTGGTTGGATGCTCTATTTCTGGGTCCTAGTATTGTTCTTGCCTTCCTGGCTCCATTAGGTACTTGTCGCTACACATAAGAGGAAAGAAAGGGGGTTCTGGATAGGGCTTGCCTTAGGTCAAACCCCTAGTTTTGAATTAACCCTAATTGAAATAGAAATTGAACTGGAAAAGCTTACCTTTTGAGGGCAAGGCTAGATCTGAAATTGAAATGCTTGAGTGTAGATAATTATAACTTCAATATAGGTGATGCAATGCTCTTAGGACAAGTCCTTTGTGTATTAATGCAATAAAATAATAAAACACATAAAGTCCATCTGCATTGTGTTTTTGTCTTGGTTCTAACCCTATTGCATAGTCTTGCAAAAACCAATCTGTTATTGCATTATCATCTACTAAGGTTGAGTATCAAGCAATTGTTCTTGTTATCCATGAGGTTTTATGGCTCCATCAGTTGTTGATAGACTTCAATGTTTCTCTTGATAGTCCCATTATTTGTTGGTGTGACAATCAAAGTGCCATTCACATTTCTCACAACCCAGTGGAGCATGAGAGGACTAAGCACATTGAGATCTGCATGCAATTGTAGTGTCATAGATTATAATTGGTCCAATTTGCACCTCATGTTTACGCTCCTACTTTAGTGTGTCCTATCTTCATCCCCTCTCTTGGTCCATTTTGGCTCATTTTCTAAACCTTGATGTCATGAGCACCATTGAGTGGGCCCAATCTTCGAGGTCCCTTGTTTGCAAATTGGCAAGTCTTGTCTACTAGAGGACCGAAGCGTGGAGCACCTTGATCTCAACTAGGGCATGGAGCGCTTTGGTCCAAACTGGTCCTCCTTAATTAGGCCCTAATTTCAAATGGGGTAGGCTCTCTATCTCGATGACATTTGGTCCTCATGCTTATACTTGACCGTTGGAGGTTGGCCTAATCAGTAATTTACCTAGGGAACCCTCTATAAAGGCATCCTATCAAATCATTTTGATATACATTACATACATATCATTTGTACATCCATGAAGCATTCATCATCAAGCATTTTCAAAGATTTGAGACTCCATTTCATCCTTCAAGAATTATGGAGCAAAGTTACATCAATATTCATAAAAGCATGTGTATGTGATTAGGGTTTTTTGTGTTCATGTGTTTTTCATTCCATTACCTTCAATATTTATGGTTACATTCAAAGAGCATTCCATCATCATCAATGATTGCAGAGCTGAGGTATATCTCCTTAGCATTTATTTTAGTATTTGCATTATTTCATCCAAGGTTAATTCTAAAATAGGGGTTTGACCTAAGGCAAACCCCCATCCACAACCCTGTTTCCTTTCTATGTGTGTGTAGGAACAAGCTCTGGAGCTATATGTGGGAATTTAGGCAAAGTTGGCAGTGACAAACAGGTTCAACTTTCGACAAAGGAAATTTCAGAGGATCGAGGTGAATATGTGCTACCTAGTCTTGGAAAATTAGGTTGAACTTTTGGGAATAGGTTTTTAATATCTTATTTTGCCCAGAGCTCAATTTGTGGCTCTACGGGATATTTGTAGCAATCCGTTTTTGACAGTCGAGTTCAATTATTCATACTTTTACCCTTATTTCACAATTCTCATCATTTTTCAACTAAGAAAGAAGGAGGCCCACACACCACAAAATTGGTAAATCTAGTCAATATACTCAGCCCCTATTCTCATCAAATTGTGGCTAGATCTATTGGATTTACCCCCTTCTTTCAATGTATGGTTAATTTGTGTAGTTAGTGGTTTTATTTGTTGAAACCCTAATTCCAAATTTACAACCATTATATTTTGGTGAACCTGACTCCTTGCATGTTTATTTCTAATTTATGGTCGGATCTAATTTGTAGGCATTTAAACTAAATTTTACACTCATAGATCACATTTTCAATTAAATTGCATAAATTTAGTGGTTAATCTCACAAAAACCCTAATTTATTTCTATAGAATTAACTTGTGGGTTGTATAATTTTTCACTTGGTTTTTCAGATTTGATTTGTTTCATAATGAAAATTATTAAATCTGATTTTTTTTCTCTTTCACATATGACTACATTTCTTTTTAGTTATATTTATCACAATCACATGTGTTGGATGATGACTTCTTTCATTTTATGTTACTTTTTTTTTCATAGTACTTTTGCATATTGCATTTTTAGTGTTTCCAAGATATTTCCTATTTGCAAATCATCTCTCACATCTTTTATCTATGTTATATGTGGTTTAATGATGACATCTTTAAGAATATACATGTTACATGTGTAGATCACATAAACGCTTTTTTAGATAATGATAATCCTAGAGATAACATTGACAAAGCTAACACTTGTGTCTCTCTGAGGGTATCTATTATGAATGAGAAATGAATCAATACTCCTATAAATTATATCTCCAATAGAGAGGAAGCATTGAAGATCAACATGACACCATCCTCTTCTCATATGAATACTCTAGTGCAAGAAGGACACAATCAAAATGTTGGTTTATCAATCTCTTTAGATCCTCCTTATTCTCATAGAAGTAAGATGATGTTATGCATTTCATTCATGACCTATCTCCTCACATAACATTAAGCGAAGTTGAAGCCTTAGAGGATAAGGACCTTCCTTCCCAACCCATCAAAGAGAACATGAATAATGATGATAAAAAGGAGATATTCCCTACAAAGGGTATCCCTTCTTCATCTAATCATTCCTTTGATCCCTCCATGTGTCCTTACACTACCAATTTTAAAGAAATTCATGATAATATTCTTTCTTATTCACGATTGAAACATTCTTATAGGAGTGGTTATAATATAATCTCAAAACAAGGCTATAATGGATAAGGACTTGGAAAATATGAACAAGGAATTAAGGTCCCTATAAACCCTCCTTCACAAGCTAGTATAGAAGGCCTAGGACATCCTCATCATTCACCTATGGATGATCTCCTTAAATTTCAGAAGCTTAAGGGGTATTTTGTAAGACATAAACTCCATCATCCATCTAAAGGTGCTTCCTCCTCAAATAATCCTTTTTTGCTCATATCATCAAACCCATGATCATGAGGCCAAGGATTGCCCTAATTTTTAAAAGGGAATACAAGAGCTCATTAATAATGGAACTACCAAAATCATAGAAGACAATCCTTCTCCTTCTACTAGCACACCTTGTCCTACATCTCAAGAGACATGACCTACCCCTATTGACAATCTAGAGAAATTAGCTACAAGAATCTTTTGGAGATTGAAGTATGATAATAATGTTGTTTTTCCTTTCATTAGATATAAAAATAAGAATAAAGAAGGCAATGAACATTGTCTTTTTCATCATTGTTATTCTCATTCTCTTGGAAATTGTAAAGCTTTTAAAGTATTATGAATGATAAATGAATCAACACTCCTATCAATGATATCTCCAATAGTGATCAAGCATTGAAGATCAACATGACACCATCCTCTTCTCATATGAATACTCTAGTGCAAGGAGGGCATGATCAAAATCTTGGTTTATCAATCTCTTTAGATCCTCCTTATTCTCATAGAGCTTATATTAATCATCAAAATATTTGTAAGTAAGATGATGTTATGCATTTCATTCATGACCAATCTCCTCACATAACATTAAGCAAAGTTGAAGCCTTAGAGGATAAGGACCTTCCTTCCGAACCCATCAATGAGAACATGAATAATGATGATAGAAAGGAGAAATTCCCTACAAAGGATGTCTCTTCTTCATCTAATCATTCCTTTGATCCCTCCATGTGTCCTTACACTACCAATTTTAAAGAAATTTGTGATAATATTATTTCTTATTCACAATTGAAACATTTTTATAGGATTGGTTGTAATATAATCTCAAAACAAGGCTATAGTGGACAAGGACTTGGAAAATATGAACAAGGAATTAAGGTCCCTACAAACCCTCCTTCACAAGCTAGTATAGAAGGCCTAAGACATCCTCACCAATAACCTATGGATGATCTCCTTAAAGTTCAAAAGCTTAAGGAGTATTTTGCAAGACATAAACTCTATCATCCATCTAAAGGTGCTTCCTCCTCAAATAATCCTTTTTTGCTCATATCATCAAACCCATGATCATCATGCCAATGATTGCCCTAATTTTCAAAAGGGAATACAAGACCTCATTAATAATGGAACTATCAAAATCATAGAAGACAATCCTTCTCCTTCTACTATCACACCTTGTCCTACATCTCAAGAGACATGACCTACCCCTATTGACGATCAAGAGAAATTAGCTACAATAATCTTTTGGAGATTGAAGTATGATAATAATGTTGTTTTTCCTTTCATTAGATATAAAAATAAGAATAAAGAAGGTGATGAACATTGTCTTTTTCATCGTTGTTATTCTCATTCTCTTGGAAATTGTAAATCTTTTAAAGTATTTTTTCAAGACCAATATGATATCTAGAGCTCAAATAGATCTTACAACTGATCTTGCAAATTTTCTTGGTGAAGAGGTAGTGCCTTAGTACTCTGTTCGCTTTATCATGTTGCTCCTCATCCTATGACACTAGTAGTTAACTTCATTGGGGGCTCTTTGTCATGAGAAGTGATTCTTTTTTAATACCAACCATACTTGGGGCAACAACATATTTCTTCCTTGTCTCCTTACTTGGGGCGCAAGGAAAAGTATATTCAATTCTCTCTCTCTCCCTTTTGAAGATGACCTCTTCTTTTGAGTTGCATTTTGCATATCTTGATATCTTTTATCGCATTGCATATTCCTTCATGTGAGTACATGTGTGTTCCTTGTTTAGGACCTTTTATTTGCTTGAAGTGCTACATCTTCTTATGTATAATCTCTCTTTGAAGATTGTGTAATTATTCTCTTTGTCCCTAATTCTTGGGAGGGAATTTATATTATCTTTTCTAAGAATCCACTTTTCCTTTGTTGAGTGGTGTTTGGTTACGATACAATATCATTCCTTGTGTGAAGTTGTTTGTTTGCTCAAGGATTATCTCTTATGGAAGAGGTGTGTATCCTTATCTACAACCTCTTCTTCATTTGGCAATGTATATCTATTATAAACGAATCCTTCACTTTGGGTCAAAAGTGTGTCATCCTTCATCAAGAATTCCTTTAACCTAGCAATGTGGGGAACGTTTGAATTCTTGTTCTCCTTCCTTTCTTTTGAGTCAATGATGTCATTTTTGTTCGAAAATTCCCTCTTAACTTAGGTAGATGTCTTTGAGCAAAGATCTCTTCTCCTCCAAAGGATTCCCTTTACATTTGCTACAAATATCTCTTTTCAAACTATCTTATCCTTGCTTATAGGAGTTATGCCTCTTTAACTTGGATTTATGAACATTTTTGCCTATAAGGATATCTCCTTGTCATTGAAGGTGTGTATCCTTATTTATAGCTTCCTTGAGACATCAATATAGGACTATGTTGACATATTAAGGGGGAGGCATGCATATCACCCTCTTTGTACTATATATTGCATGTCTTACATGGGGTGTTCGTTCTTGAAACTAGACAAACAAGTCTTATGTGAGATGCTTCATGCCTGAAACTAAACACAAATTTTTATATGTCTTATACAAGGTGTTCATTCTCAAAACCAAATGAACAAGTCTCATACAAGATGCTTTATGCTTGAAACCAGGCATATTTTATTTTTATTTAATGTCTTATACAAGTTGTTGCATGATTAAAACTGGACCAACAAGTCTTAGACAAGATGCTTAACTCCTGAAACTAGACAATAGCATATGTAGCAAGGTGAATTGAATAGCATAACACAACTTGTTAGACTGTCCAACTCTTCCTTTTTCAGAGAATGGAACTAGCATAACATAACTTTCTAGACTATTTCGACTCCCCCTCTTTACATAACCACACAACACAATACAACTTGTTGTCCTATAAGTATTCATGTTCCCGTGGGTCACCTAACATAACACAGTTTGCTAGTATGTGGATTCCATGATCTCTCTTTCTCTTCTTCTCATGGATCACCTAGCATAACACAAGTCGCTAGCCTGTGGCATCCATTTCTTCCCTTTTCTCCTCCTCATGAACTTGGAGTTTTTCTATTTGTATATCAAGGTTCATCATTTGATGCATGCTCTTTCTCTTTATATGTGATCACTTGTGTTCTTATGATAACATTGTGAGAATGATATTAGTGACTGAGAAATTTTATTATCGAGGTCTCTTCAACCAGTTGACTTGGAGCCTTTTTGTTTTAAGTGCTAACCCCTTGTGTTGTGTGTCTTTTGTATTTGTTTGTCTTTTTTATCTTTGTATTGTTTTGTGTGTCCTTACATGTGATTGTGTGATTTAAGATTCTAAGATTGGGAGCTTGGTTCCTCAAAATTAGTGATGCCTTATCTCCTTGTGATCTTGTTCTTAATTGCTCCTTTCTCTCATCTTTACACTTTACCATGAGTATTTGTGTAGGCTCATACTCTAGTTAAAGCAGTGGCTAAATGTAGCATTCTGAATTGTAACCAGTCCAATTTACACCTCATGTTTATGCTCCTACTTTAGCAGGTCCTAGCTCCATCGCCTCTCTAGGTCTGTTCTGGCTCCTTTTCCAACCCTTGATGTCATGAACACGATTGATTGAGCCCCATCTTAGAGTTCCTTTCCTTATTTGTATATTGGCAGACCTCCTATTTGCTGGAGGACCAAGGCACCCTGAAACACCATGGTCTCCCTTAAATAGGCTCCAATTTGGAATGGGACAAGCTCTCTATCTCCCTGATGGCATTTGCTCCACGTGGCTATACTTGACCATTGGAGGTCTGCCTAATTAGTAATTTACCTAAGGAACCCTATATAAAGGCATTGTATCAATTCATTTTGATATACATGACATACCTAACATTTGTGCATCCATGACGCATTCCTCATCAAGCATTTTCAAAGTTTCAAGGTTGCATTTCATTCTTCAAGCATTGTGGACAAAAAATTACATCAATCTTCATCCAAGCATGTGTATGTGATTAGGGTTTTTCATGTTCATGTGTTTCTCATGACATTACATTCAAAATTTGGGATTACATTTAAAGAGCTTTGCATCATCGTTAACAATTGTAGATATGAGGTATATCTCCTTAGCATTTATTTTAGTATTTGCATTATTTCATTCAAGGTTAATTCCAAAACCGGGGTTTGACCTAAGGCAAACCCCCCATCCACAACCCTATTTCCTTTCTCTTTGTGTGTAGGAATAGGCTTAGGAGTTGTACTTCAGAATTCTGACAGAGTAGATAGTGATGAACAAGTTTAGCTTTTGACGGAGGAAATTTTAGAGGACCAAGGAAAATTTGTGCTACCTGGTCTTGAAAAATCAGGCTGAACTTATAGGAGCAACTTCTAAATATCTTATTTTTCCCAGATCTCTGTTTATGGCTCAGTGGGAAATTTGTAGTAGTTTGTTTTCAACAATTGACTTCATTATACTTAGCCCCTTTTCTAATCAAATTGTGGCTAGACCTATTATATTTACCCCCTTCTTTCAGTGTATGGTTAATTTGTCTAGTTAGTGGTTTTATTTATTGAAACCCTAATTCCAAATTTATAACCATTACAACACTTCATTCAACACTTGATTCAAGATGGTCTTGTCACTTTGGATCACATACCTATAGAGGAGTAGGTTGCATGCATCTTGACTAAGCCTTTGGCATCCCCACATTACCTTCAGTTGCATTCGATGCTTGGGGTGAAGGAAGTTGTCCTCTAGGGGTCTTTTTGAGGCCTTCCTTCCTTTAGCAGTTCATGTCTTTTTCATGCATTGCATCCCTCGCTTTAAGAGAGGGATTTTTTCCCACATGGTTTTCCCCATTTCTTCAATTAAAGAGACCTCTTTTTTGCACTTGGGTACCTAATTATACCTTTGGTTGTCATGACCCATCTTGCATTCATACATTTAGAATTTTTTTACTTCTCCCTAAGTTTCACTTAAGGGCTCGGGTGTTAGAGCATTTTAATAATTAGTTATGCTTTGTTGTTTAACTTCACTTAGTTGTGCTTCTAGTTTAGCTAGAGTTGAACATTGTTTAGCTCCTCGTGCATTCTCTTTAGTTCTCTTAGTTTTGGTTTAGGGCATCTTTGCACTTTCTTTTATAAGCACATCATTGTATAATTATAATTCATTCTATAATCTTTTCTTTTAAGGAATATAGCTTTGTTTTGTTGCTCTCATTTGTGGAAGGCGTTCTTCATTTGTTGTTTGATCTTGCAGTTGCATGCATTGAAAAATTCAACACATGTTGTCAACACAAGAGAAATAGGGGCACTTAGTTGGTTAAACTATCGTACTTTTCAATCTAGCCTCTATAGGTAGCTTGTAATGTAGGATTTTCCAAGCCAACCCTTGAGTATCAAAATTAGCTTTTGACTTCCATATTCTAGCACTCATTTTGATCCAAAATTTGGAGCCAAATCTGCATTTCCATTTATGGTTAAGAAGGGGAGTGAGAGGCAAGTGAAGAAGCAAATGTAGATAAACCTATTTTAAAGGAAAATAATTAAAGGGGCTAGATAACAACCATCTCCAATCCTTAAAAAAAATTACACTCTCAAAGTGAAAAGTTTCATAGAAAGATCAACTTGAACTAAAGCCTACACAAAGATTGAAAACTATTTATATTTAATATTCAACCCATACTAGGTATGTAGCAAGATCATGGTGGGCTAAACAAGCCCTTGAGTGGCAATGAAAATCAGAAAAACAGAATTAGACAACTTGACGTAAAAAATTGAATAAGTAACCAACATTATTTAAAAAATATGTAAGAATGAAATCTGTAAAAAACTAAATATAGTTTCTAAGCTACTAGTTTTCTTTTGAAAAAAATAAAATCTATTGGACAAAAATTTGAAATTTCAATGTAGTAGTACTAAAATTTTGGAAATTGATAACAAGCAGGTGTCTGCTTGACCACCCCAACCACAATCAAATCATAATGTTTTTTTATAAGGTTTTAGATATAAATAGAAGACTCATGTTCGGATGTGACACATATTTTTTATTTTTTATTTTTAAAGAAATAATTAATTACTATTTTTTACAACTTTTTAAAAATATAAAAAACTCGTATGTCTAACCACCATAACTTGGTCAAAACTTTATGAAATTCAAACTTTTTTTTTTAATCCTATAGTATATCAAGCATAGAACATGACACATGTTTCAAATTCAAAAAATGTGATACTCTTGGAAAGTTATAGATATTTTTCAATTAATCTATCAATCAGAACTTTAGTCAGAATATTGCCACTTTTTGGCCCCTCATGATCCTACACATACCCTACTTCTCTTTGAGATACTGGCAAGAAGCCTAATCAAAAGTATCAAAATTCCATATATCTTTGGATTGATGAATTTCTTTTGTTAACAAACAGTAAGCATACTTTGGGAAGCAAATAGCTTGAGGCTAATTATGGCAATTAATAATATTACTCCACCAAATTAAAACAAAAGCAAAATTGAAACCATGACACACAAAAGTACTATTCCATTTTAAAAATTGTGAAACCTATTGCCAACATTTCCAAATAGATTGAAGAAGAAAAGACGCTTTCATTTTAAAGATTGGGCACATTAACATTTTATCCAATCGACTAACTGCTTTCTACTTCTTATTAAAAGGTTCCACGATTGATGAAAAATTAAAATTTTTCATGGCTCATCTCTGCCAACAACCCTTATATAATCTATTTTACAACAAGGCAAAGCCCTTGTGTTTTGGGGTCTATGAGTCTAAGGCCCCCTTTAACTCCCGACTTAATGCAATGAGACTAAGAAGAGGCAATGAAACCATCATTACCATCCCATTTAGACTAAATAAATTTTTAAATTATTTTGTTCAATTCTCTTGATTGGAAGACATCCAACAAGATGACTAGTAGACATGAGAAGCAATGAGAATTTGTTGGCAACTTGAATCTTGCTTGCTAAGGATAAAAACTAGTTGCCCCAATTAAATAATTTATTTTTTATTTTGTCCAAAAACCATCCCCACACATTAGAAAGAGAGACCCCTAAACCAAAATGAATGCCTAACTATCTTGTTATCTCACCATTTCTAATAGGCCTCCATTCTTTAGAAGTCCAATGAGGAATGAAACCATTCTGAGACATAAAAAATTTAGTCTTGTTATGAGCTAATTGAGAGTAAAAAATAAACCACTATAAATTTAAGATGTCCAAGGCATTGTTTAGTTCCTCATTAGTATTTTGTAAGAACAACATACTATCATCAACAAAGTGTGAGTTGATAGCCACCCTGCCACAAGGAATGTATATAGCTTTAATAAGTTTCATTTGATTAGCCCTTTGTAGAATGTATAAAGGACAACCCTGCCTTATAGAATGTTGTAATTCAAAGGATTTTGATACATATTTATTAATAACAAGGTGTGCATTTGCATTTTTAAATATCATTTAAACATGATTTTGGATCTTTGGGCCAAACCCAACCATTGTAGCATTTTAAGAATAAAGCACCATCAAATCTTATTTTTATTCTTTATCAAAGTCAAGCTTCACCACTAAAATAATTTGACATGATTGTTGAGCCCATTATCAATCATTAAAGAAATTTTGAGTGAGGAAAAAGACTTAAATAAAATAAAATAACAAACAGGTGAAAAAATCAGCTTTAATACATCTCTAACTAATTTAATTAAAACAAAAAATATTTATCATTGATAGATTTCAAAATTCTATGTGAAAAAAGGCGTTAGAAAATAAAAAGATATTATCTCGATTAACTTAATCTTATGAAAGAGCTTTACATTATATTGTAAACTAGTCAAGCATTCAATCTTTTTTCCTAAAATAAAATAAAATTCTTAATTCCAACGTCTAATTTATGGGGCCAAAACATTTTTGGCCCGACCGTGGGTTTAACTTTTTGCGTGAGTTCCCTGCCTATTTATCACAGGACACAAATTTTTGTTTATCTTCTAAAACCCTTAAAAACCCCACAAAATCTTTATCCGCTGTTTTAGCATCTCACGCCTCTGAATCTTTTCAATACTTACAGATAAACTCGATGGCAGCTCGTTACGGATCATCTTCATTTGCAAGGACTGCCCGGTCTGCATTTAATTCTTTCAGGAATTCTTCGTCTTCTTACTCTGCATCACAATCTCCTAGAACTCCTCGCGGAGCAAGAAATGTATTTGAAAATGGTAGCCCAAGCATGAACAGGCGAAGGCTCGCAGAAACATTGATACCTCTACACAATGTGGTTGCTTCTGCAAAACTCGTGAGCCACTTAAGTGTCAGCTCCCGCAGTTGCCGGACACTCTGTTCAGGTACCCACATCATTTTTCAGATTATAGCTTTGCTAACTCTATTGAACTTTCACTTAATATATAGTGAGAGAGAGACATTCAAATCTTTGGAACCTGATATAACTATGCAGTTTATCCCAGAATAACTTTGCATTTTGATAAACTACGAGCGAAATATCCACATATACATTTGATTCCACAAGAACATTGTTATTTGATAAACTGGCAGTAAAACCCATACAAATACAGTTAGTTTTTAAAAATGAAAAATTCTCGGGTGCTTCCCTTTTCCCAAATATCGAGAAAAAGAAATCATTAGGGCGAATCAACTTCAATTGAAATTGAGAGATTTGTTTTTGAACTAAAAACAATCTCTAGGACTGCGTAAGTTGTTTACGTTTATACGTTTGTGGCACTCTCTGTTGAACCCATGAATGCTTCAACTGTTCCTTGATGATGTTTCTAGTAGAAACACCTAAAACTTAGGAATATAAATAACTTATGCAGCCAACCCTAGAAAATTATTGCAAATAAATACACTACAAACAAACCTCTTTTGAATCCAAAGCAATTGTTTTTCTTTCAGAATATATTGTGCACTCCCTATTTGTACATAAATGTTTCTACAAGTGATTTCAGTTTAATATATATTTTAAATACTATTTCAGTTTTTTATATAATTTTTTTTTTCAAACTAATAATCACCAATAAACAAAATGTTTAAATACCTCCTAATTTGCAAAAATGAAAATACTCATAATTTATTGATTTGTCAAATGTCAATACACAACAAGAATTGCAATCAATATTTAATAATCTTCATGTTGCTCTTCATGAAAAGCATCAAAGTCAACATTTGGTTCAATTTCATTTGAACCACAATGAGCTACAATGCCACTTCTGCTAGCCATGTCATATGTAGAAGCTGCCTCATCTGAAGAGGTTTTTGGCAAGTTGTGCAACAGTAATATCTAAGTCAACACACTCAAGAATTAGATCCCAATGTCTCATCACCCCCTCATTGTAATCAAGTTTCTTATGTGACAAGAAATCCCAATAACTAGTAGGGGTCTAGGAGTGGAGACCCTAATTGAGTTGAGGGGCAAATGCCCTCATGGGGCTCTAGGAGCAATGCCCCTTGTGGGGGTTAAAAGTAGCACCCCACAGATGGGTTTGGATATAGTGCCCCCTTATGGGGTTTGGGGTAGTACCCCTAGCGTGTTCCTTAGTTCGATGCAAGGTGGGTTAAGGGGCAAAGCCCTTACTACCAACTCAAATTAAGGCATTTGAAACCACATAATATGTCATGTTGCACATCATTTTCACAATTTTATCACTTAAGAGTGAAATCAGGCATCTGACAGTTTTTTTGTTTAAAAAATGTTAAAAACATTTTTTTTGGGGTGGCCCTTGGGTTCTCTTGGGCACCTCAGGTTCCTTGGCAGGACCCGAGGGAAACCTAGTGAATAAGCAGCGTCAGACTTGACTGATACAGGTACCATGGGGTTCCTAAGGGACTGGGTAACATAGCTATTAGATAAATGATCTAAATCTGTAGATGCCAAAGAAAGGGAGATGATTTGCCACTTTGATTTAGAGCCATAGAGATAATTTTAGTTACTAGACCATACAATATTTAGACATAAGGTTATTCCAGTAGGTAAATGTGTATAAATGGCGAATTTCCCTTATGCAGTAACCTTGTGCTTGCCTAACACAATCTAGCGGTTTCTTTTCTCTCAAATTCATCCAGTACTTGCATTTGGTTCATATTTTGAAATGCTGTTGCATGCATTAGATTGGATAATTTACTCAATTTCAGCACTTAAACATATCTTTTGATGGTTTGAACCTTGGGCCTGCATTTGGAAGCCCCGTATTTATACCTCTTGAGCTCATCACACTCGTGAAGGCTTGAATTAATATTTCTTCTATGACATACACATTAAATCAGTTTTGCTATTGGAAATAAAACCTATTAGTCGAATTACCCATCTTTCATTTGTATGTTTGAAAATCTTAAAATCTAGGTTGGATACATTTTCTAATTTGGATTGCATTCGTAAGGTAATGTCCCTTCTTAAAATGCCCTAGTTTTCTCCAGATTATAATTCTTAGTTATTTAAGGAGGGTTAAGAGAGGGAGTACCTTTAACCCTTTAATAGGAGAACCCTGCAATAATGTTAGTCGATAATCTAATAATTATATATAAGTGATTAATTACAAACATACTAAGTAAAGAAAGAACCGATCATGATAAAATAAGAGAAGGCTAACTATGTTTCATAAGACAGAGAGCTAACTATGATTAATAAAGTAAAGTAGAAAGACTATGAAGTAAAGAAAAGCTAGATAAATGTAAATGTAAAGATCAGAATCATAGATCGTAATTAGAAGAATCTGAACAAGTGAGTTAGGAGGGATGACTCAATAGATTGTTTTCAACAACCATTCTCCCTCAACCATTACTTGATATGGTGTCCTAATCGCCTTTCTCCCTCAATCAAGTCATACTTGGTGGGGTGTCCTAATAACCGTTCTCCCTTACTCGAGTCACCTTCTCCTACTCGTACGAATGATCATCATTATCATCATGATAGAGGAGATGAAGATTGTCTAAATTGGGTGTCCTAAGTCTAACACTCCTAAGCCCAAAGGCAGAGCACCTTCGCCCCCCTTTGGCCTCATGTGGACTCTGCCATACATATGAGGTGGCGTGCTTAGAGGTGATCCTTAACACTGTTCTCCCTATTGCAATCATTCATCTTCTACAATTTCTGATAATAATCAAGCCAGAATATATATATTTCTGATAATAATCAAGCCAGAATATATATATATATATATATATGTTTTTGATTTCTTTCCTTTATATCTCTCAATTTGAGGGAGGGGTCACACCTCTTCATCATATATGCCCTTTGGCAAGAGACACACCCTTTCACAATTAGCACCCTTTGAAAGAGTGCAACTCTTCATTATATCTGCCCTTTGAAAGGAACACAACCTCTCATGATCAGAACTGCACTTCTTATTTAAATCAGACCTGAACTTCTGATTCACAAAATTATCTCCTCTCAAATGAGGTTCTCTTCTCCCTTTTATATCCCATGTTTGAGGGAGTCACAACTTTTCATTCCATGTCTTTTGACCATTCATTAACTTTAATCAAATTTAATTATATTTGATTATATTTTAATTTATTTATTTTTTATTTTTTATTTTTATTGTTTTGTATTTTAATCTTATTATTATTATTATTATTTATTATTAAATTATATTTCAAACTGGGGACATTACAAGTAACCTAGGGGTGAACAATTCTAGCATTCCTTGCTACGTCCATGATTATATAAATAAAAAGAAACAGGGACTGCAATGCAAAATGAGACAACTAAACAAAGAAATAAAATAACAGGAAAGACCAAAGTAGCATTCTATTTACATAGGATTGACCTAGCAAATCGAGTGTAAATATAATTCAATTACTTTGATTTAAAATGGAAAAATGTAGGAACCCTGCATGTTCTAACTCTCCTAAAATACTATTGTTGTTGTGTTTTTGGATTTTCAAGGTTTTTGAACAATTTTAAAGCATAAAATAACACATGCCAGGCAAGAATTGCACATAAAAACAAGTAGAAATAAAATTGAGAGCAACTACAACTATATTATGAATAAGATCCCTTCTACAATAAATCCTATTGCTAATTGCATACCCGTGGGTCCTTAGCTTATTTTAAATGAAAATTTGGTGTTTGCCAACCAAAACTGGGAAACTGACCAAAAAGGCAGTACAAGTCCAGGAAATGATTTCTCTGAGCTAGAAAGTAGGTAGAATAGCTTGAAAGGACTAGGTGTTGGGAATTGTGCATTCAGAATGCACTTTGGGTAGGCATTCCAGCCTCCCAAGCAAAACGCCTCTTTTTTGGAGCTCCACGTGCCAACCAAATTGGTACAACCAGCAATGAATCCTGTACAACTGGTTATTGAACTGCAAGAATGCTGCTAATGTGGCTTCTAAATTGTATTGCCTCATTCCTTATTCCAAATCTGCAAATAACTAGCACAAATAACCTTTGATGAAGCACCTGAAAACTTCTGTGTGAAGCCCTCTCAATTTGCAATAATTCAGCTGATCTTTCTTAGTCTCAGAATCACAAATCCATGAAGAATGAATGTTCTTTAATTGCAAACCCTCTGAAACCCTTGTCTTAGACAATCCACAGAGAAAATAACAAGCAATGTCAAATAATCAATAATAGAGTTTGAATTGCTTCCAATTTCCTTATAACCCCCAAATGGCACGATTTTCACTAAGTACGCTCAAATGCATTTTAAATACATTAAAATGTATCTAATTCACTTTGCATAGTTTGATATTCAACTTGGGCGCTTGTTTATGTGTCTTTTGTACACGACCAAACACAGAATAAAATACCTAAGGGTACCTTATCCTCTCTTGAACAAAGTTTCCCGACTGCTGAAGATCTCGCCGAAGGATCAGTCGGAGTAACTCCAAGGTTCTGATATGCAGGTTCTCTACGTGTGGATAAGCTCTTTACGGTACGATGTGATTTTGCTGGAATCACAAGGGGACTTACATTCGATGACCTGAACGTCTGATTTGCTGGAATCACAAGTCCTATTTACTAACTGGAAGATAAAGAAATGGCAAAAGATACAAGGTTCAAGAAGTCTACTCTAAGACCTAGAATGTGAGAAGACGGATGAATGACTAGGTGGAGTCCTACTGGGTTGGGTCTCACCATCAGGTTGAACAATTCAACACCAACTTAGTGCGATCTTCTAAGGGATGTTTCAAATATGTCCAAATCGTACACCATCAGATACTAATCACCATTCAAGATAATGCGTGAACAACAGAGGTGTTATGACTCGGGATTAAGCTTGTTCTATGCTAGTTGACCACGCAAGGCGCTCTTACAGTCAGCAAAAGGTTAGTGGTTTGGACTAGGTGGATTCCACGCGAGTGCATTCAATAACTTCTTTCATTCAATTTAATTATCTATCATCTAAAATGAAGATTCAACAAGAGACCATGCATATTGCAAAGAAACAACACACTTCACCATAACTTCAATGAAAATGGAGTTTGTTTACAATCAATGCTAACAATTTCTTGCCTTGTCCCCCTAATCTACTCTAATTGCTATTCTATCAGCTGACTATTCACTATTTCTAACTATTCACCCACTATTAACTATTAACCTTTACAAATGAGGAGCCAGGGCTTTATATAGAGAACCCTTTACAAACAAATGGCTCTGATTGACTTAAAACCAATGGCTAGGATTACAAGATAGAAACGCTAATTAGGGTTTGTTACAACAAACTTCCTTAGCCAATTAGAAAATTACATTTCAGGAGTGAGGACCAATAAGAAGCAGGGGTAGGTACATCGAAGTTTGTGTAGCCTCCGGTAAATTAGGTACATTGAATCTGGTCATGCTGAGGTGGACCAATCCGACTGGAAGAATGATGATTGGGATGCCACCTTGTCTAACGCTTGTGACTTGGTTGATCCTCTTCAGTCTTTTGACATGATGAATGATGTACTTCCTTTGTTTGACTAGGCTTCCTTATTGTCAAGTCTTTCTTCTTTGGTAGCACACCTCCACCTGGAAGTGCTGGCAAAGCCCTTTCTTTGTCATCTTGTGAAAGAATGAAGTCTTGAGGTTAACTCGAACTCCTTGAACACCCCTAGTCTTCCAATGCTTCAAAGCATCTCAAGTCCTCCCTTTTTGCATGTGGAATGTCCTTGATGATGATGGACTGGAAGAGGTCGTCCTTGCCCTGGCCTGGTCTTCTTCCATCTGCAAAACCAACCAAAAGGTGATTAAGGACACATAATGAATTCATCCTAACATAGCATTTCCTACCTTAAATCATCAACAAGAAGACATTTAAAATGAAGTTTACTCAAAATTCTCCCCAGGGACAGGCCCTATAAGAATTTCGCTCTGGACCCTTTGGAAGGGTCAGGAGCGAAATTTGACAAAGTTGCTCAATCAGACCTCATTTTCAACATTACTTCACGAAGATCAAGTCATTCACCTCCAAAATTGCCAAGGAATAGGTTTTGCTCAAGGACCTAGGCAAAATATTAGACCACTTAGGAATTTCGCTCTGGACCCTCTGGAAGGGTCAGGAGCGAAATTCTTGTTTAGGCTCAAGTTCTATCACTTCTCCACTCCAAAATGTCTTCCAAGGCAAGCATACACCAGTCTTCTCTCCACCAAGGCCTGGGAATCCATCTCTTGACCTTCATCATGAGCAAATTAGGTGAAATTGAGAATTTCGCTCTGGACCCTTTGGAAGGGCCAGGAGCGAAATTCAAGTTCTAGACTTATTTCTTTACTTCCTTCACTTCAATTCACCTTACAAGGCAAGAATACCTCACTCCACCTTCAACCATGCCATAGGTATCAAAGTTTTAGCTTCACTCAAGGAGAAAATGGGTGGTTTGAAGAATTTCGCTTTGGACCCTTTGGACCCTTTGGAAGGGTCAAGAGCGAAATTCATTCCTTGCTTGTTTTCTCTTGCTTAGCTCCGTTCTTCTCACTTTGTTCCCCCTTGACTCTCCCTTTGGATTCATCTCTCAACCTGACAACACTTGCTTGAACCCCAAAATGGCTAGAAAGGAGAATTCGCTAAAAAACATGGCCAGGGACAGGACCTATCCAGGATTTCGCTCTGGACCCTTTGGAAGGGTCAGGAGCGAAATTCTTGTCCTAGCCTAAAATCTTCATTTTTGGTGGATTTGTAGATCCACACTTAGCTTGACACAAAAATAAAAGGAAAAGGTGGATTTTAGGAATTTCGCTCTGGACCCTTTGGAAGGGTCATGAGCGAAATTCACCTTCTTGAGTCTTATTTCATCATTTTTCCACTTCAATTCACCTCAAAGGTCAAGGAAACGTTACTCCATTCCTCTCTAGGCCAAAAAAAACCAAAAGTTTGACTTGCTTTGAAGGGGAAATAGGTGATCTTAGGAAGGGTCCAGAGCGAAATTCTAGTTTTTGCTCAATTCCTTCACATTTATTGATCACTAGCAACTCAAAGTCATTCCTAAGGATAAATCCAATCCTATCTCACCCTGACCCACACTTGACTTGGCACAAAACTGGGAGAAAAGAGTGGTTTTGTGGAATTTCGCTCTGGACCATTTGGAAGGGTCAAGAGCGAAATTTACTTTCTAGGCTTGATATTTCATCTTTTCAACTCCAATCTTCTTCGCAAGGCAAATATACACCACTCCATTTGCATCCACGCCATAAGAACCAAGGTCTTGACCTTATCTAAGGAGAAAATGGGTGTTTTCAAGAATTTTGCTCTGGACCCTTTGGAAGGGTCAGGAGTGAAATTCAAGTTTTAGGCTAAAATTCTTCATCTCCTCCACCTTAAGTCACTCCCTAAGGCAAAAAACATGTCAAACACTTCCCAACATGCCTTAGAAACTAAGAACTTGGTCATAACAAAGAGCAAAGTGGAGGAAAAGTGGATTTCGCTCTGGACCCTTTGGAAGGGTTAGGAGCGAAATTCCTACTTGGGCTCATTTCTCACCTTTTTCCTCCCTTTCTTGGCTTGAATATGACTTCTTAGGCCTCCTCCTACCATCATCAAGTAAAATTGCTCTCAAGGTGGCATTTATTTCAAGGCCTAAGTGAGAAAATAAGGTCATTCAAGAATTTCGTTCTGGACCCTTTGGAAGGGTCAGGAGCGAAATTCATATTTAGGCTCAAATCTTGACTTCATTTCTCACATTTCTTCATCCAAACAAGTGTTTTGCCCTCAATAATGCCTGGGAATGAGTTAGTTCTAAGTTTGGGTCAAAGTAGAATGTCTTATGGAGAATTTCGCTCTGGACCCTTTGGAAGGGTCGAGCGAAATTGAAATTCGCTTTAGACCCTTTGGAAGGGTCAGGAGCGAAATTTGACATTTTGGTCTCTCTGTCAGGATTCATGTATGGAATATAACATTTAAGTATAAGAAACATTTCCTTATATCTTTCTTCTTTCTTATACTTTAAGTTATATTCCATATATACTGTCAAGATGTTTGAGAGCGGTTTCAGACCTCCGGGAGTTACAATGCAAAATCTAGTTTTTGGAGGATTCTTCAATTTTCCAGACTTAGTCAAATTTCAGGATCAGGATGGCATTCCAGACTTAGCCAAATTTCAGGGCATTTGAAGATCAGGATGACATTCCAGACTTCATCACTCACCAACTTGACCTAACTCAGACCTTCAAAGATGATATTCACTCACCAAGCTTCATTGACCTCTTGAAACTCAAACAAGACACTATTAGCAACAAGAGCAAAACTAGGCCTAAGGGACACTTTCAAAGAAATCTTGACTTGGAGCACCTGCTGACTCTCCTTGGCTCAAGCAGAGCCTACCATCCTAGTGATCCCTTTGGCAACACTCAGCATGCAAAGGCTAATAGAACAAAACCCTAAAAGACCTAGAAAACAAACCCGAGAAGGCAAAAAGTAGGGGTCCCCATTTGCAATGGGGCGATGTGTGAATACGTCACAACAACGCCCAAAATCATTTAAGTGATTTAATAGAAATCACTTTATAATATTAAGTGGCTTTTTAATTTAATAAAGTCACTTTATGACTTTATAATTACCATATAAGTTAATTAAATAACTTAGCCACTAGAATATTAATATCTCCTTCATTATTCAGTCTTTTGACGTGTCGTCTGAAGCTGGAGTCAATACTAAATAACCCCCATGTAGGTGCCCTGACTAAAAATAACACAACTGCTAGATTGACTTACTAAAAATAGTAAGTCCCTCAACTAAGCCCACACACCAACTGCTAAGGCCCTGGAACCAGTGTTCCACGAGGACGTGTCCCCCCCCCCCCCTTTTTGTCCGTGTCTCCTAGACGGGGGGACGGGGACGTGATGTCCCCCGCTGTCCCGCCACTGCCACCCAAGTGCCGCCGGAGACGGGGAGACGTCTCCGCGTCTCCCAGATAGACATGGAGACGCCTCCACGTCTCCTTGGGAGACGTTTGGGTGTCTCCCCGTCCTTCAAGAGACGTGCAGACGTCTCTCAAGGGACGGGGAGGTGCCCAAATGTCTCCTGTCGCCTCCACGTATATGCAATGTTTAAAATTAAAATTTTAAAAAAAGTGACTTTTTAAGTTTTTTGGGGGTTAAGGGATAACTCTAATTGGACATGGGCCAATAGAAAAATAACACCCAACGCCTTTAGAAAATAATAAAAGTATTTTTTGCCTCGTGGGGCACTGCCCCTCGACCCCGCCCTGGAACGCGCAAGGGGTGTTGCCCCTTGACCCTAACTTGGGGGCAACCCCCGTTGAAAAATATAGGGGGAAACAACACCAATAGAAGTAGGAAAAATCTAACCTCTGAGTCTGATTAGGCTCCATATAACAACACAACTTAGAAATCTTAGTAATTGGTATTTAGATTTAGTATTTCAAATTTCCTATAGTCTCATTTGAAAATGTAATTCTTATACTGTAATATTGTCATACATCTTTTCAAAACCAGTTTTTCAAGTACTATATATATATGTATAACTATATCAGCACCACCACCCCGCCACCCCCCCGCTGTCCCCAAACTTAGGCCCTTGGTCTCCCCGTCCCGGAAACGCGTCCCCGCGTCCCCCCTTCCCCAACTCCCGTGGAACACTGCCTAGAACTGAATCCAAGACTGAACTGAAGAAGTGAAACTACCACTGAGACTCTCTATCTAGAACATGTTAGCCTACAAGAGTCAAAATAATAGGCTAATCCCTCGAACTCTAATGCTCACGAAAATGGGGACATTACAAAAAAACCTAGCAATTCAAAAAGTGCTGAAATATTTGTAAATTTATTGATTATTTGTTTGTTTTTTATTTATGTCAAATATAATATGTAGAAAGTGTTTACTGTTTTGTTTGATAAAATGAATACATGAATTAATAATAGAGATGACAATACATAATAGATACAAGAGTAAAATATCTTTATTTGCCCATGAAATATTACAATAGAAGACCAGAGATGGTCAATGAAGGATTAGAGTTGATCGACTAGATTAGTTGCCTTCCTTAACAATATACTATCTATTTAAAAGACCCAACGATTGCCGAGAGGAACACAACCGTCAACTAACCGATGCTTATTACTACTCGAAGCCGACAAACAACTAATACAGTCAAATAATCAATATTATCAAAACATGATATAGATATTGTACATCGACCACATCATCTACCCCCCCCCAAAAAAATTGTTTCCAAACAACAAGTAAACATCAAATAATATTAGGGAAGACTACTGATGATATTGTACATGAACTTAGAAGTGTACCTTGCCAACTCGGACCATAAAAGCTCTTGGCAAATCAAATGAGTACAATGGGGGTTTGGGGGCAATGCCCCCAGTGGGGTCAAAGGGTAGTGCCCCTTGTAGGGGTTTGGGGGCATTATCCCTAGCAAGTTTGAGGGGCAACGTCCAAATTAAGACCTTCAAAACCACACAAATCTTCATGGTGCACATCATTTTCATGATTTTTTAAAAGCAAAAACAATGTTGACAAAGCCAAAAATAGAGATTTGGAGTGTTTAACCAATGTATGCAAATAATGCTTTGGGTTGACTTCTTTCCATAGAAGAGTTATTATAATTGACTAGCAAAATGTATGACTATTGATGTTGAAGCCAAAACCTATTGTTGTATACTGATGGAGTTTGAAGTTGTAATTGATTGAGCTATATAAGAAGGGAATGAGAAAGATGTATGATGCATATTGATGTTGAATGTTGTATGATGCTGATTGATGTTGAATGTCGTACGACACCACCAAGGGATGGCCGTACATTGCAAGGTGATGGAGACTGTATGATGCAAGAGAAGAGTGGCTATACAATGCAGGAAGGGGAAGGTCGTACAACGAAGACAAGGAAGAGCCGTATGCAAGTAGATGATATGTTGCAGAAAATTGTTGGAGCTATAGGGTATAAGTAATGGTTTAGGTTGTATGATGTATTTGCGTGTCATGTTGAGTGTTGTCATACCATGTCATATCAGTTGAGGCTGTTGTACGATGTGAAGAGGCTGAGGTTGTGTTGTGACATATTCACACATCGCCCCATTACAAATGGGACCCCTACTTTTTTTGCTTTCTAGGGTTTGCTTTCTAGGCGTTTAGGGTTTGTCTGTTAGCCTTTGCATTTTGAGTGTCGCTAGGGGATCAATAGGATGGTAGGCTTTGCTTGAGCCAGGGGAGTCAGCAGGTGCCCCAGAATTAGGGTTTCTTTGAGAGTCTTCTTTAGGGCCTGGTTTTGCTCTTGTTGGTAATTGTGTCTGGCTTTGTGTGTGAGTCTTGATGTGTTCTTGCCTTGAGAAGTGTTTTGAAAAGTGAGGATCTTGTCCAAAAATAGGAATTTCGCTCCTGACCCTTCCAAAGGGTCCAGAGCGAAATTCTTCATAAGCCTCATTTTCTCCCTTGTTTTGGATACCAACCTTGTTCCATGGGCGAATTTGGGAAGGAAATAACATGTCTCTGCCTTTTGAGGTGATGGAACGTAGAAATGTGAAGGATTTTGGCCAAGATTAGGAATTTCGCTCCTGACCCTTCCAAAGGGTCCAGAGCGAAATTCACTATAATCCTCATTTACTACCTTGAATGGGCTTAAAACTTGGTTCCTCAAGTGGAAAACAATCTATATTTGCCTCTAGGAGAAGATTGAAGTTTGAAAAATGGGCAATTAAAGCCTAAATCAAGATTTTCGCTCCTGACCCTTCCAAAGGGTCCAGAGCGAAAATCAACCTAAGACTCATTTCTGGCCTTATTTGACCAAATTTTGATTTGCAAGGCATTTTGAAGGGAAGAGTAGACATGTTTGGACATTGGAAATGTTTGGAAGCTTTGAAAAAATGAAGGATTCTAGCCAAGAAGGTGAATTTCGCACCTGACCCTTCCAAAGGGTCCAGAGCGAAATTCCTTGCAAGCCTATTCTTAAGACCTTACCTCTTGAGGTGATTTTGAGTTGGAAAAAGGAAGAATCAAGCCCAAATCATGATTTTCGCTCCTGACCCTTCCAAAGGGTCCAGAGCGAAAATCTCTCTAAGACACATTTCGTGCCTTATTTGGCCAAAATTTGATGTCCAAGGCATGATGAGATGAAGTATGAACATGTTGAAATCCTTGGAGATGATTAGAAGATTGTGGAAATGAAGAATTCTAGCCAGGAAAGGAAATTTCGCTCCTGACCCTTCCAAAGGGTCCAGGGCGAAATTCCTTATAAACCTACCTTTTGACCTTTCTTGGACATGAAATCTTATTCCTAGGGCGATGAAGGACGAAATCCTACCTTGCAAAGAAGTTTCAAGTTTAGAAAATGATGATTTTGGGTCAAAAATGAAAATTTCGCTCCTGACCCTTCCAAAGGGTCCAGAGCGAATTTTCTCAAAACCTCTTTTGCTATCAAGTTTTTTGCTAGGTTAAGTGTGGGATGAAGCAAAATCAAGAAGAGCATGCCCTTAAGAATGACTTTAAGTTGTTAAAGACCATGACTGATGAAGGAATTGAGCCTAGACAAGATTTTTGCTCTTGACCCTTCCAAAGGGTCCAGGGCGAAAATCCTTAAAAACATTGTTTTTTCAAAATTTTGGGCAAGGCCAAGCTAGGACAAGGGTGTGAGAAGGCATTTGGAGTGCCTTAGAATGAATTTTGGTTGCCAAGAATACAAAATTGAAAGCCTAATGAAAATTTCGCTCCTGACCCTTCCAAAGGGTCCAGAGCGAAATTTCTAAAATTCCCCTTTTTCCTTGCAACTCAAGATAAGATTTTGGTTTTTATACCATGGGAAGGAGAAAGACAAGATGTTCTATGCCTTGGAAGTGATTTGAAGTTGGAAGGATGGCAAAATAGCCCTAAAACAAGATTTCTGCTCCCGACCCTTACAAAGGGTCCAGAGTGAAAATCCTAAAATCTACCTATTCCTTTCAAATTTATGCTAAGCTATGCCTAGACCAAGGTAAAAGATGCCCTTGTGATTGCCCTTAAGTCGATGGTTGTCTCCAGAAGTGATGATTTTAGGCTAGAAGAGGAAATTCGCTCCTGACCCTTCCAAAGGGTCTAGGGCGAAAATCCTTCAATCACCTATTTTGCCTTGCAAAATCAAGATAAACTTGGGTTGGATGAGAGAAGAAAAGTGTTTCCTTGCCTTGTGAGGTGGATTGAAGTTGAAATGATGAAAAAAATGAGTTACAAACAAGAAATTCGCTCCTGACCCTTCCAAAGGGTCCAGAGCGAAAAACACTAAAACCATCCTTTTCTCCAAATTTTGTGCTAAGTTAGGCCTAGACTAGGGTGAGAAAAACTATTTGGAATGCCTTGGAAAGATGTTTGACCATCAAAAGTGTGAATTTTGAGCTAAAGTTGGAATTTCGCTCCTAACCCTTCCAAAGGGTCTAGGGCAAAATTCTTATAGGGTCTGTTCCTGGAGAAATTCTTGGGCAAGTTTCATGTTGATATCTTTTCGTTGATGATTTAAGTTGAAAATGCTGTGTTGAAATGAATTTATCATGTGTCCTTAATCATCTTTTTGTTTGTCTTGCAGTTAAAAGGCGACCTTCTCCAGCCCAGCATCATCAAGGACGGCCTTCTCTGGTCTAGCATCATCAGGGACGACCTCTTCCAGTCTAGCATTCGAAGGAAAGGTACACCATCCATCCTACACATCGAAGACAAAGGAAGTTAAAGCAAGGGTTCGTTGAAGAAGCAGACAGTTTCAGAAGAGTTAATTAAAGCTAGCTTCTCAGCAACATCAAATTGAATATCTACCAAGTTACAAGTGTCAGACAAGGTGGCATCCCAGTCATCACTCCTCCAGTCAGATTGGTCCACCTCAGCGTGTCCAGATTCAATGTACTTGACTCATGGGAGATGGCACAAACTTTGATGTATCTACCCCAACTATCCATTGGTCGAATATTCCAAAGAAGACATGTGTCCAAATAATGCAATTATTTCATTGGTCAGAATTAAGTTTGTTGTAATTTTTCATTGTAAAATCTCGAGCATTGATCTCAAATTGATCTAAGCCATTGAATTGTATTGTGGGCACTATATAAGCCCTGGCTCCTCATTTGTAAAGGCTGATAGTTAGTCAATAATAGCTAATAGTTAATAGTTAGTAATAGAGGCCAGAATAGTAGAATAGCAATTAGAGTAGATTAAGAAGAGAAGGCAAGATATTGTTGCCTTAATTGTAAAGACTTCTTTTCATTGAAGATATGGTGGAATATGTTGTTTCTTTGCAATATGCATGGTCTCTTGTTGAAACTTCATTTTTTATGATAGATGATTAGATTGAGTGAAGAAAATTGTTGAATGCACCTGTGTGGAATCTGTCTAGTCCATACCACTAGCCTCTTACTGATGGTAAGTACGCCCTGCGTGGTCAACTGGCATAAAATGAGCTTAATCTTAAGTCGTTACATGTCTATTGTTCATGCATTATCTTGAATGGTGATCATTGTCAGATGGTGTACGATTTGAACGTATTGGAAGCATCCCTTAGAAGATCGCACTGAGTTGGTGTTGAATTGTTCAACCTGATGGTGAGACCCAGCCCAGTAGGACTCCACCTAGTCATTCATCCATCTTCTCGCATCCTAGATAGTAGAGTAGACTTCCTGAACCCTGCATCTTTTGCCATTTGTTTGTCTTCCAGTTAGTGAAATCCTGTGATTCTAGCAAATCAGACGTTTAGGTCGTCAAGTGTAAGTCCCCTTGTGATTCCAGCAAAAATCACATCATACCACAAAGAGCTTATCCACGAGTAGAGATCCTACATAACAGGAACCTTGAAGCTTCTCTGATTGATCCTTTTGCGATATCTTCAGCATTCGGGAGCTTTATTCAAGAGAGGATAAGGTACCTTTAGGTATTTGATTTTGCGTTTCGTCGTGTACAAAATACACATCAACAGGTTGTCATATGGTATATAAATTACTCTCTTTTGCTTGTTTTATGATGTGCAAGACCTGCTGCCTTTCTCCTTTTTGTATTATATGACAAGATATTGGCTGTACCTGTGTCACTGCATTCACCGAATTTCTGGCTTGAAGTTCGGAATTCGGCGAATCTTAAAAAAAAAAAAAAAATCGATAAAATTCACCAAGAATTCTTACGGCAAAATAAAATCGTTTGTGCCCAGCTATCGCTAGGGCAAAATGATGTAGTTTGTTGCTAGCTGCCGCTGCGTGAGCCCCTACCCAGCCTGCCTTCTCCCTTGCGCTCGCAGTGCACTGCCGGTTTTTTGTTTTTCGTTGTAAAAGAGAACTTAGGAAATTTTCATTAATAATGTAACTTCAAGCATTACGTTTTAATGTTATTTTAAGAAATTTTCTTTCGACCATATTAATGTTCGTAACCTCTAGGTAAAAGTTGAAGTGATATTCTCTTTTACTCAGGAAAATGTGAACGTAAACGCTTTTACTTGACCAAGATTAATGTTATTTAAATATTCTTTTAGTTATTAATATTAAATATATTTAGATTTATTTATTGTTTTATAATTTTAATTTATATTAAATTTTCATTAAAAATTTAATATTTAGTATATTTAATTTATTATTATTTTAATTTATTCTTAATATGTTTATAATGCTTTCAAATCTATTTTACAATCTTAAACTATTTTGATATATTAGACATTATTTATATTTAATTTTTTTTTTATATAAGGTGAATTTAATGGCGATTTTTTTTTTGAATTTTTTGCCTTCGTCGAATTTGATCCGAATTTTATGGTTGACAAACTCGAATTCGAACGCGGTGACTTAGGGCTGTACTATGTGAACAGAGAATAGCTGCTGTACTATATAGTCAGACCTTTTAATGTGGTTGGGCTTTTTAATGTAGTCGGGACTTTTATGTAATCAGGCTTTCTAATCGGGCCTTTTTTGTAATTGGTTCTTATATTCGAGCGTTATATGTAATCAAGCATGTAGTTGAACATTTTAACGCATTCAAACATGTGTTTGGGCATTTTAATATTTTCTCCTTCGTTTAATAAATTTACATTTTCAATATAATATTTTTTTCCTTTTTTGTTCCAATATTTCCTTAGTTTCTAATTTTCTTTTTCTTTTCTTGTAAATTTCGTGTGAAGTTGATTTGACCTGACAAGTATTTATGCACTCTAGGTTGAATATTTTGCTCTTAATACTCTGAGATGTACCATCAGTAATTTTGCATTCTTTTACAAAATTCGATACTTCTACTGCAATTGTCATCTTTTGTCACCCATAGACTATGCCCTGCACATGTAAGCTGTCCAACTTTTCAAAATCATTTTTCATCTGTCGCTCTTCATTGAGAGTCAGCTTCAAGAAATTTACATGTCAACGAAAATACGTCATAGTCCTCCATTTTATAGTGAAATAGGCCATGGAGAGATTTTTTTCATTGCCTGAACATGACCGTAACTCTAAAATTCCTTCGTCATTTAGTTCCATTTGACCTTGATTCTTCCTCCATTCTTTTTCAAAGTCCGAATTTGATGAATCCAAGGAGGTTGCTTTCTCATTGATTACTTGGTTTTTCAATTTGATTATATATTTCTGACCCTTGTTCTCAGTGGAAAGTGTATTCTTTTTCCAATTGTGAATTGCTACCAGCCAACCTCGACCCAATAATGCATTGTATACTTTTTTCCATAATGAAATGACCACAAAGTTCAACAAAAATGCTTGGGTTCCAACAATTACCTTTTGTCCTATTAAAACTCTAAGTACCTTAATACCTTGCTGATCTGCACCTACCAGTTAAAAAGTTGGGGGCCAAATGGTTGACTTGTTGGGTTTCTCCAAGTGTGTTCTGGAAGTCATTTTGTGCTAGACCCACCATCAACAATTGTATTGGTGAGGTTCCTTCCTAGAGATTCCTTCCAAGGATCTCCATGTTCACCACTATTGGTTTCTTTGTCGTGGTGACTGTGAGTAACATTGGATCAATCACTTGGTCGCCTAATAGTGGAGGTTCTAATATTGGATATTCATTTTTACCAGATTTCAATTGGGCCATAGCATGCAACATCTCACTCTCCCTCGGTACAATAGCATTTTGAAGTTTAGGAATATTTTGTAATAAACCCACTACTTTAAATGGTACGGTAGCTTGAAGTACTTGCCTTGTAATATTTTTGTAATTGATTTGTTATCATATTTGCTTTTGCATTGGAGAGGCGGTGTTCATAATCCATAACACTCTCCACTTTGGCCTTTCCTTCATTGAGCCTTTCTTTTTCTATATGTGGGTTTGGGTACATAGCTTTCTTTGCTCGGCCATCAATCAGGTTTGTTAGCACCTTCCAATTTTGGAAATTTTTGCAAGCATTAAGTGTTGATTTTGGTCTAATAATCTTTTCATTGATGCCGAAAGGATATGTACTTGAGGCACAGAGTTGATGGGCACAGGCAGAGTAGACAGTGCGTGCACAGAAGAAACAACTATGCGTATAAAGGCTTTGACTATTTATCCCACATTGGTCACATAGTGGTGGTGTCAAGTCTTTATATAGACTGTTGAGTATGAGTTAAGTGTGCAACGTCACATATGCTTTTTGCCCTTACTTTGGAGTGCGTCATGAAGACATTAACCGGCAAGTGCAAGATCGCAACGATCAATTCAAACCGACAGTAAAGGCTGCGAAGTTGTGATGGACGGTTAGACGCAGGGTTGCAACTGTCAAGATAGACCGCCACGGTGGGGTCCAATGTTGCGATATAACCATAAATGGTCACAGTAGCTACTACACCATATCCTCACGACTTGGAGATAACCGTGGAATATTAGACCATGATGTGGCGAGAGATTGCCATGTGTTATCTCGAGGCTCACAAAGATAGAAGGAGTGAAGGAATCGCAGGTTTGCAACCATCATGGTAAGTGGTTGAGGCAAGCTGCGATTTGGTGATGTAGCTGTATGCAGTCACAAAAAATGTTAATCGCATCTTCGTGGCTTGGAGTTAGTTTGCAAAGTTGCGAGGAGCTGCCACGTGTCATGTGGGGACCGGTGAATGAAAAGTCAAGATATCAAATCGCATAGTAGTAGCAGCCAAGTTGAACCGTCAGTTAACCTTGCGATGCTGCGATGAACCATTGAAGGTTATTAAAATGTCAAGGCGCATCATCGTAGCGATCAAAGCTAGCATTTTTTGTGGCCTGTGAGCTTGCGATATGCTAACACGTGTCCAATTCGATTAATTAGGATGACGGTGGAACTTGTGAGTTGTCCACGACAGCGGTTGATATTCGGTCAAAAGGGGTTTGAATTCCGCTGGTGACTGTCGATATTTTTGATCATTGGACGAGATTTAAATTTTTGCTCTTGATCGTTTACACTATCCAGACCCACATTAACACTTGTAATTGGCATAACTGTGTCGACACAGGGAATTGAATCAGATTGTATTTTGATATGCAGCTGAAGAATATTAAATCTTGATCAGGTGGCTGATTTATGACATTCTCAGAGAATTTTAATTTGAAATCTCTCTGTTCAATGCATCTTTCAAAAGAGATTTGGCAAGTTGCTCTTCGTGCGTATGCATTCAATAAGCCTGCAAAGTTATCTGATTCTCTAGAGTGATAAGCAAGTCTATGCAAAGAAAAAACGAGCTGTAGATTATCAACAACTACTACCAGTTGCAAAAAGAAGAATGAGAATGTCTGTCTTTGATAGAAGATTTAAAAGATTGTTTATTTTGCACTGTCAGGCGGTCACCTAATATATTTGAAACTGTAAAATGCCTGAAGCTTGTTGCATCCTCATTTTTCTATTAGAGGATAATCAAGGCCTTATTTCTTCTTCTTCTTCTTCTTCTTCGACAGAGAGACGATATTATTAGTTTTGATAAAGAAGCTTGTGTATTCATTCACCAAGGGTGAATAATATACTATAGAGTTCATAGTTTTGCAATACAATATTGTAATCTAGTCCCATGTCCTAGTTGCAGTAATTTTGCAAAGGATATGTGCAAGTACTTTGCAAATATACAAACATCTTGAAATCCAACAAAATGATTTCTAAGTTTTTTTTTTTACTTGTTATCCAGAATCTTATGTGAATCAATAAAATTAAGGATTTTTGGTTCACATATCTACATTGCGTTGTTGAGTTTGAATAGGTTTCAGCTTCTTCTAAAGTAGAAGATTAAATTTGCTAACTCTATTCAAAGGTATTCTATGTAGAGGACAAGTAATGAGTTGTAACTTGGAGATTCATTTCATGCTATAATTGATATTAGGTATCAGCTATACTAGACAGGAGATGATGCAGAGTCTGTATATTCTATATTGTAATAATGGTTCATCTAGCCCAATGGACAAGGCACCGATCATGGAATTGTATTAATTAACTATGGCAAAAAGAAAATTTCATCAAACAATTTAATTGCTGTATTATTTTATGATTTTCATTTTGAAGCAGATAGGATAGCTAGTTCTCATTGTGATTAGAATTTGTATAAGGGTGAAAGTCACATCCTGAAGGTTTAAAGTTTACTAAATCACTTAATAGGTTGAGAACATATCTGTTGCAGCATCAAATAAGTCTGAACATATCAATGCTGCCATTGTAAGGGACACCCCCCCTAGGTCTTACAAAGCCTAAAGTATAGAGAGAGCGACTAGTTCCTTATCCCTAGTCATTACTTTGTCAGTTGGGCCACTGATCCAAAACCTTGAAGATTGAAATTGGCCTCTCATAGAAGAATTTTGGAGTAATTAGTTGGAAACACCAACAAGGTTGTTGCTGACCTTTTGCTTTGGACAACTAGTGTCTGCATGGTCTTTAGGTCCACACCATTTGCACAATAATTGCACTTTGTGTTGCTTGTTCTAGCAGTCTCTCGCAAAGTGTTCCCATTCACTACATTGTCAATATTGTATGATAGGGTATTCTTTGGAGTCATATTGTATTTGATTTCGCGCTCCTTGTTGATTTCAATAACCGCTTGGAGATGTATTTTGTGGCTTTGATAGAGTGGACTGCTCTCCCTATGTAAAGAGTTCTTGTGTACTCCTAGTCTTTAAATTGTATGGACACTCCTTTATTGAATGACCCATAACTTGGAAAATCTCACAAAAGATCTCTCTATGACAATTACTTTTTGTGTGCCCCTCAATTTTGCACTTAGTACACCATAGTTGATTACTTCCTTTGTTGGTTTCTTGCTTCGTCTTCAATTCTTTCATCATTTGGAGCATGTCCCGCTGGAGTGCTTGTTTACTGATCCATTGTCACTATTGTCATTCGAGCTTCCATTGCCCTTCGTTTTTCTTCTACTACACGAGGATATTTTATCTTCACTTTTTACATCCATTGCTTGATTGTACGCTTCAAAATAGGATGAGGGTAGTACTGCTCTCATTTTTTTTTCTTATTGACAAAAGTAGACCTTCAATGAATCACCACTTTTTTAGATCATAAATTGGTTATGTTTCCAATTTTATCAGCAATTCTTTAAGTGTCTGATTATAAGCTCATACGTTTTCGTGCTTACCTTGTTTTGTATTGTATATTTCATTATCATCATGAAGCAATTTAAATTCTTCTTCAAAGTCCTTTAATCTCTCCCATGTGTTTTGGTAGGCTTGGTAAATTTCTGTATACCAGTCTATCAATCACTACACCTCGCAAGGTGGCTGGAAAAGATCGTAGCCAAACTGCTTTATCATCTTGCCCATTTGCTATCCAGATTGTTTCACAAGTCTTATAATGCTATACAAGATCCTTTGATCCGTTGCCTGTAAATTTGGGCAATTTTTTGCTTTTCTTCACAATGGCTTAACATGATTTTATTTAGGTGCAAACCTAGTGCTTGAAATCTGCTTGCTAGGGATTTTGATTTGAATGTTTTGGTGCTTCTCTCACACTCTTGGCCACATAGGAATCCTCAACTCTTCTCTCGACTTCAGCGTTCCATGCACTTGTTTCACCTTAAGATTTTCTTTTACACACCCTTGGCTCAGCTTCTTCTCCTTTGATTGGCAACCATTCAACGCCCCAAAGGTTGCTCTTGTACAATTCTGTGAAGGAATGTGACTTGATCTCCCAACTTCCCTTGTCTAGAGGAGGTTGTCTGAATTTTCAACTTGATTGGGTTTGTAGGAAGGGCTCTGATTTGGAAATCATGCAATTGTATTTTCCTCAAGTTTTTCTCATAATCTTCTCCTTCATTCCCTTTGGTCTATGATCCTTAAAGATCACCCGATCTCATGGTCTTGACCACCTTGTGGCCTATTCTCGCCTTTATTGGGATCTAAGGGCATGAATCACTCAAATCTGACCCGATTTCTTTCAAGGCAATGACACCAAATGTTTATTGCTCTATGGGATAAAATGAATACATGAATTAATAATAGAGATGCCAATGTATACCAGATAAGGAGTAAAATATATCTTTATTTGCACATGAAATTATTACAAAAGAAGACCAGAGATGGTCAGCCAAGGATTAGAGTTGATCTGACTAGATCATATCACTTTCTTTGACAATACACAATCTAGACCCAAGGGTTGCCAAGAGGAACACAACCGTCAACCAACCAACTCTTACAACTATCCAAAGCCGACAAACAAGTAATGCATAGTTGGATAACCAATATTATCAGAACCTAATAATAGTCACTGTACACTGACTACAAAAAGAGAAACAAACATAAGACAAAGATAAAGAATTTGTTCAGTATTGCTAATTACTCTCAAATTCTCAATCAAGTTTAAAATCCCAAGATTTAAATGAAAAAATGAAGTGTAATTGAAGAACTCAGGGTTTAAAGGCAAATGGGGCAGCTATTTTCCTATTTTCTTCAAATAACTGCAGGTGTTTCCCTAAAAAGCTGGGTTGGTGAAAGAACCAACTAGCTGGTCTAAATCAGCACAGCCCCAGCATGGGCCCCATTTAACTGTGTCTTACTTGGGTAATTCTACTGTGGGAAAGACAAATTTTAGTGTGAAACTTGTTATAGAAAAGTTTGAACCAAAAAGCCAGAGAGAGTGAGGGACAGCTCCTTCCATTTTCCTCTGTTGTGACCATTTTACAACATCACCCCATCTGAGATGAGGACCCCCTCTTCTTTTGCTTCCAGCAGTAGTAGTCAGTCGATCAAGTGGTTAGCGTCTCGATATTAGGCTCCAAAATGAAGATTCCCTTTGTCTAAGAGAATTGCCAATCTTAGTAGCTAAAGACAAAACTCATAGTTGAGAGGTATGTAAGAAAGATTGGAACTATTGATATCTCTTAGCTTAGGTCAATTAGGATTTGAAGAGAACACGAGGAATGAAAATGAAGGATTGTTTCAACTATGTTGAGATGTCAAAGTTTCAATGCAAATGAACCTCTGATGGTCGATTCAATGAAGAAGGTTTTGACAACAAAAGATGAAGTATTGAATGATGTAATGACCAATTTCCCTTAGAGATTAAAATTTGGTGAACTTAGTTTCAAAATCTTGACAAAACTTTTGTATTGGTGAACTTAGTTTCAAAATCTTGACAAAACTTTGGGATACAAATGTTGCAAAGGTCTCTAAATTGGCCAATTCACTAATGGATAGTTTCAAAATCTTGACAAAACTTTGGGATACAAATGTTGCAAAGGTCTCTAAATTGGCCGATTCACTAATGGATTGCAAAACTAGTTAATTTAGTCGATCATAGTTTTGGTTTGCAAAGGAACCTAAGATGGTTGATCAAGTGGAAAGTTGCAAAGCTAGATGATTTGGCTGATCCAAGTTATAAATTGCAAAGGTCCCCAAGTTGGCCGATCAATTCATGGTTTGTAAAACAAGTCAATGTGGCCAATCACACCATGAGATGCAAAGGTGGCTTGAAAATCCGCCCAAGTGTTGAGTTGCAAAGGTACTTCAAAAAGCCGCCTAAGTGAATATTGCAAAGGTGCCTTAAAATGCTGCCTCCAACCAAAACTTGCAAAGGTCCCTTAAAAATCCGCCCAAGTGGATAACTTGCAAAGGTGCCTCCAAAAGCTGCTTCAAGTAAATGTTGCAAAGGTCCCTTCAAAAGCCGCCCTCAATCCAAAGTTGCAAAGGTGCCTCAATTGGCCGATAAGACCAAATGATGCAAAGGTTGTTCAAATTTCCGCCAAGATTGCTCAATCGCAAAGGATAACCAAAAGGCCAAAATGATGATCAAAATGAAGAAGTCGGCTTTCCAAGATGAGTGCTCACCAAATAAAGAACAAATTAAAATATTTTTCTTTTTTTAAAGATGCAAGTCGGCCTATGGGAGGGAGAAGTGAAAAGACACATCTCTAGCCCTCAATGCCTATATAAGAGAGTATGTTTGTTCATTTCAAGACATCATTCAAGGCAATCTATAATATTCTACTCTGCGAATTCAAAAGCCTAGCATCAAAGAAGAATTCAATTCTGATTTAAATCTCTAAACCTATGATTTTGAAGGGCGAATTTATCCATATTAGCGATTTTGACAGCAGATTTTGATCATTTCATTGATCAATACACATTTTCAAGTAAGACATGATTGACTTGAAGAGTTTCATTCTGACTTAGGAACATTTTCAGTTCAGTTTGAAAGCAGCCTGGGCAAAGATTGGTGAAAATCTGTATACCATCACATCTACATCTGCATATAAAAGGTGAAATAAGATCAAATCAGACCTTGACATTTGGCAAATCGACATTTGTAAGATTCTTTTATTACCAAAACCACTTTTACAAACCCTAAGATTTTGATAATTTGCTTTAAAGGTTTGGAAATCTTAGTTCTTTCTCATTTCCAGTTCTGAGTTTTTATTGAAGAGCTGTAGCTTTCAAGTTTTAACAAAAGTTTTTGTTTGCTTTAGCAAAGGTAAGATAAGTTCTGATCAGGTTGAAGATCAATAGCACTCTTATCTATCACATCTCATTCCTCAAAACTACAAAAACCACATCTATTTGGTGACAAAATTGTCTTGTTTGCAGGCCAATGACTGAAGCAAAGACACGAGGAAACAAGAGGCAAGTCCAAATGAGGAATGAATTCAAAGACACACTCTTTGAAACTAAACTCACCTCCAAATGGCGAAAGATCGGTGACACCAACTCCGGGCACATTGATATGGAAGATTTTCTAGATTGAGTGTTTGGTAGAGGCAAATACACCACTTCGGAGGTGGCAAAGAAACTCACAAGGAATGACATTGCTCACATTGCAAGCTTCCCACCAGCAGTACAATGTAGCGAATTGGTTCTGGAATGTGTAAAGCATTATGACTCAGAGAGGAGGATTATAGTAGCACCAGATGGAAGCAAATTAGCATACCTCGCGGAGCCATCTATAGCTGAAGTGTTCATTGTGCCTACATACGACAAACTGATTTACAAGAGTAAGGATGATGCATTAGTACTATAGCAAAGCAAACCAGAGATATGCGATGACATCCTCAACAAGGATTGGATCCTAGAACCATGGAGTAGTCATGAGAGATTAGCCAAGAAGACGCCCCTCAAATCAGATTTCAAGGACTGGCCGAGCTTGTAATGATGCTAAACAGAGTTATGGGATCCCCACAAATTGCATCCTACGAACCTTGGATGTGGTACTACATAGAGGAAGTGACTAAAGGTGTTAACATAATCAATTGAGCCAAGATAGTGAGCGATAATCTACATGAGCAATTGAAGAATGTAGAACAAACTAACTCATTTTATATGAGTTCATATTTAATCTACATTTTGGCAAGATTTGGGAAGTACAAAGGTTTGAATTGTAGAGCATCTGTTGGACCAGCAGAAGGACTAATGCTCTCATATGATGGCTATCCACAGTTGCACTTGAACAATAGTGTTGCTCATTTCAGAAGGGTGAATGATGCATTCACCATGCATATTGTGAGAACATTGCAAGGGGCACTCATATTAGACTATCTAAAGAGTCAATGAAGCTGATAAAGAAGTATGGGTGTTGGTATACTGTTGTGACGTATTCACACATCGCCCCATTGCAAATGGGGACCCCTACTTTTTTTGCTTTCTAGAGTTAGTTTAGTTTGCTTGTTTGCCTGGTCTTGACTATTAGCCTTTGCATTGGAGAGTTGTCAGAGAGATCATTGAGATAGCAGGCTCTACTTGAGTTGAGGTAAGTTAGTAGGTGGTCCAAGTCAGGGTCTCTTTGAAAGCCTTCTCTAGGTCAGACCCTGTTCTTGTTTCTAGGTTGGGCTGAGTTTGAGGAAGTCCTTGTATCTTGCTAGCGGTCTTGCCTTTTGAGACCTAGGGCATTTAGTCAAGGAAGTGATGATGATTTTGAATGAATTTCCTTTGAAGCCTTTTTGTTCCCAGTTTAGACCTCAAAGCGTGCCACTGCATCTTGACTGAGTGAAGAATGGCCTATTTTTGCCTTGTGAACAAGTTGGAATGAATAAAATAAGGAAATTGAGCCTAAATTGAAAATTTTGCTCCAAACCCTTCCAAAGGGTCCAGAGCGAAATTCTTGGATAGGTCCTGTCCTTCCAGGGGTACTTGGGCGAAATGGTTAAAATGTCCTTGTAATCCAATTTTTTGAGCCAGGAAATCCTCAAGGTGGTTTGTTAGAGGTAAGAGCAATGTGATTGAGGGAGAAGTTTGGATGTTTGAGTGGTATCTAAGGCAAATTCACAAATTTTGCTCCTAACCCTTCCAAAGGGTCCAGAGCAAAATTTCCCAAAGGACCTAAGATTTCACCTAAGTCATTGAATGGTTGGGTAAATTTGCAAGACTATGGAAGGAAATGGATCAAAGATTGAGTCTAAGGCAAAGCCAAGTGGAAGAGAAGGTGAATTGAGCCTAGAAGAGCAATTTCGCTCCTGACCCTTCTAAAGGGTCCAGAGCGAATTCCTTCATAGGGCATTCTACCTTGCCTAAACCTATGAACTAATCCTTGTCCCATGCATTTTGAGAGCAAAAACACTTGTTTTGATAAGGAAAGGGTGGAGATGAAGTCAATTTGAGCCTAAAAACTTGAATTTCGCTCTTGACCCTTCGAAAGGGTCCAGAGCGAAATTCTTGGGAGACCTTATTTCCTCACTAAAACCATGAGATAACACCACTTTGAGAGCAAGTTGACTTGATGGTGATAAAAGAAGGTTTGAGAAGTTAGATTCAAGGCAAAGAAAGGAGAAAGGAGGTGTGAAATGAGCTCAAATACAAATTTCGCTCCTGACCCTTCCAAAGGGTCCAGAGCGAAATTTCCCATAAGCATTATTTTCTTCCTTGATTAGACCAGAATCTTAGTTCCTTGGACATGGTTGAGAGTGAAGTGGTATGTTCTTGCCTTAAGAAGTGATTAAAAGTGAAGGAAATGAAAAATTTTGACCTAAAATCAAAGAAATGTGACTTGAACTCGGCTCAGACTTGGCAAGGCCGAATCAGACTCAGACTCGGGACTCGGCGTCAGACTCGGCTCTAGACTCGGCTGGACTCGGGAAAGTGAAAAACTCAAGAAATTTAGAGATTTTTAAAGATTTAAAACTTGTTTCAGACACCCTTTATTGAATACACCTTAAAGACACAATAACATCATCAAACTCGGCTCATTTGATTACATACACAAGTATACATCAATCACATAAGCATAAATGCAAATTGTAGCTGAAGAAAATAACAAACATAGATATATAAATATTGTCAAATGTATACAATATTACAAAACTCATGGAATAAAAAATCCACGTCATCATATGATCATCATCAAATGTTTCATACAAATACCAAAGGTAAATACAACTACAAGCCTATGGCTTAGAGGAGCGTGCACCCTCTTGCCTTGGCCCCCTGCGAAGGCGTTTAAGGTAGGTCCTGGATGATTCAGCAGCCATAGTCGCTCCCGGTGACACCATGCCATGCTCACCAACATCAGGAACAGTTGTGTCATTCTGAGTCTCAGTATTTCCTGTCTCTGCTCGTGCTCTCTGCTCCTCCTCTGCCATGGCTACAGCCTCAGCCTCTATATCTACCTGGTCGATCCAATCAGTGTCATCATCACTAAAGACAACTCCAGGAATCTCAGGATCTGTCTGACTCTCATTGGCCCACTCTGCTTCAAGATCAACCTCATCTAGAATGATAGGAGAGATGTCAACTAATGCATTCTTTCTCATTCTCATGCGGAGGTTGTAGTGAACAAAGACGAGATCATTCATCTTCTCCACAGATAATCTATTACGCCTCTTGGAGTGTATGTGCTCAAACATACTCCAATTGCGCTCACAACCTGATGCGCTGCATGGTTGGCTCAAGATGCGAATGGCCAACTTTTGAATATTTGGTGTCGTTGGGCCAAAAAAGCTCCACCAATGATTTGAGTTTGAAATGAGAAAAATAAATAAAATCAGTCTCACTCATGAACTCATTTAACAAGTTACAAATTACAATATACAATAAAACTAAAATTAAGCCTTACAATTTATTTTTACCTGGCATCATAGTTGTCCTACTGTCTTTGGCGACAGGACGAGAGAAGGTCTCCCCTTGTGCATCTGAAAACAACTGTAGCTCTCGAATAAGCTCTATCTGAGAAGTACCAGCAGGTCCCATCTTCTCCATGATTGAGTATAGCCCATTAAGGACCTCCACATCAACTTTGAAAGAAGGGATAAAACGGAATGCCGGATTCAAATAATAGGCTGCTGCATGGATGGGCCTATGAAGTTGATGATGCCATCTCCTATCAATGATCTCTCAAATGGGACCATACTTGCTCTCATCTCCTCCATAGACGAATCTGATGCCCTCCTTTGCCCTATCCATGCCCTCATATATATAGCCCATTGCGGGCTTATCTCCATCCGCAACTCGCAACAAAACCACCAAGGGCTTAACAAACTGCAAAATTGAAAATATTGTGTAATTTAGAAAAATGAGCAAAAAAGAGAATACATATAATAAGTTATAAATCATGAAGTTAAATTGTAGAATTTATAAAAAAATTACCTTCACTATCTCATCACAAGGGACCCAAAAGTCTTGCTCATCAAAAATGCAGTCTGCCATGTCTTTCCCTGCAGGGGAGGTAGCATAGGATGAGAAAGACCACTCCTCACCAACAATCATACGTCTCAAGGCAGACTTAGACCTAAGCATGGACTGCAATGTGAGGAAGTTTGTGGCAAATCTTGTGATTCCTGGACGATGCAACTCCTTCTGCTCTGTGTATTGTCTCATAAGAGCCAACACCCATGAATGATTATATACAAATTTGTAGGCATTTCTTGCCCTTTCTACACATCTCTTGACCCATGGGATTTTTCCAATATCCTCCAACATGAGGTCAATGAAATGAGCAGCACATGGAGTCCAAACCATAGATGGGTGCCTCTCCATCAATAGTCTACCTGCAGCAACATAATTCGTTGCATTGTAAATTGTAATTAATGGAGGTACAAACTACAAGATAGTAATTAATTTGTAAACAAAATTAGTTTGTAATCAAAAGTTTACCCGCAGCAACATAATTTGCTGCATTGTCGGTCACCACCTGTACCACGTTCTCCTCACCCACCTCATCAATCACCTCCTCTATCTGCTCACATAGGTAGGTGGCATTCTTGCAATGGGCGGAGGCATCAATGGACTTGATGAAAACGATGCGCCCTAAAATAAAAAAATAAAGCTAGGTCAATGATCATTCAATAAACCATTAGATAAAAAATAAAAAATTAAAGACTATATGAAACTAAAATTAATCAATCACCTACGGAAGAAACAAGAAAATTAAGGAGAGTTCTATTTCTCCTATCCGTCCAACCATCAGTCATGATGGTGCAACCTTTAGTGCTCCATATCTAGCATTGTTCATCTAAATCCTTCTTCACATCATCCACCATTTGAGACAAAATGGGTCCCCTCAAATCACTCTCACTAGGGGCTTTGAACCCCACCCCGCATATGGTAAGGGCATCAACCATTTCTTGCCAATAAGGAGACTTGTCGCAAATAAACTCAATGAGATAAGTTAAGTATAAAAATTCAATGAGATAAGTTAAGTATAAAAATTAAAACAATCAAACATAAAAGTTATAAAACATTCACTTGGCTACAAAGAATGGAATATTGCTGTAGGTCCAAAACCTGCCAACTGCCATTTTAGCAGCATCATGGACCTCCTTGTTCCAACCCATGCCCTCAAGCGACTGTTGGGACCCCGGAGTAGTGCGAGGCACAAAGAAGGAATCCAACCTAGATTTACGAATCCTAGGTCCAATGCTAACACTCCCACTACAACTACTAGTGCTAGGAGCATGAGAAGTGGCGGTGGCACTGCCACTTATAGAAGTAGAAGTGGAAGCACCAGCAATAGCAAATTGAGTGGGACGATATGAAGGTAAGGAAGAAGGGCCTCCAACACAACCTAACTGTGTCCCTCTTCCTAAATTTGCCTCTCTCCCAATGGCCGCTCGATCCTCCTTTTGTTTCTTTTTCCTTTCAATTTCCTCAACCATTACATAACATTCACGTACGGCCTCAGGGAGTGCTTTTAGGCATGGTTCGGCATCATGTCCACGCACACCAACAATATGGTATTTCAGTCTATATATACCTCCATGGAATATTGTTTTGCAAAATGTACATTTTGTTTGCCCCTTTCCTTGCCTTGGAAAATCCTCATGATATTTCCAAGCAGGGTCCTTTCTAATGGGGGGTTTAGAAGCTGAAGTAGACATTTTAGGATAGTTTTGTAAAACTTGAAGTTGAGGCAAATAATAAAGTGAAGTTTGCTGCAATAAAACATTACAAATACAAAATAAAATTAATACATACATTCAAAAAAACTAAAGTAGGGTTTGTCAAACCCTACTTTAAAAAAAAAGAAATTTACAAACCCTACATAGTACAACACTACAACTACATACTACATGCTACATACAAACATACAAAAGATTTTGAAAGAAAATGTAAAACTTTCAAAATAAATGAATAGAAAATGGAATTTTTGCATACAAGAAACAAAATAATCTTCAAAAAAACAATCTTACCTCTTACAACAAGCTTGAAATGAGCTGCAAATTCTTCCTATCCAACTCTTGATGCACCAAATCCAAACACAATGCAGCTCCAATGTGACAAATTGAAGAAAACTTGAGCTTCCTCCTTGCTGGATTTTCTTCTATGCACCCTTGTTTTTCTTCCCAACTCACTTTACTCCTCCTATTTTTGCAAGTGAATGAAATGGAGGTCACTTTTAGAGATAGGAGATAATTAACAAAAAAAAATGGAATTGAAAAAGCATTGCAAACTAATTTTTTTTTGGTCTTTTATTTGGCTTGACGCCGGTCGAGTTTGGGGCTTGAGACTCGCCGAGTTTGGCGAGTTTGAGCCAAACTCGCCAACTCGGCAAGTCTGACTCGTCCGAGTCCGAGTCCCAAGGACTCACCGAGCATGGCTCGGACTTGGACTCGTCGAGTTCAAGCGATTCTCGACGAGTCCTGTTTCTTTGCCTAAAATGCAAATTTTGCTCCTGACCCTTCCAAAGGGTCCAGAGCGAAATTCTCAAAACTTCCTTTTTTCTCCCAATTTTGTGTCAAGCCTAACGTTGATGGGGGTTGATTGAACTTAAAGGTATCCTTAGGCATCCATTTGACTGAGTTGTGATCACAAAATGTGAAGATTTTGATCTGAAGTGTGAATTTCGCTCCTGAGCCTTCCAAAGGGTTCAAAGCGAAATTCCTTATAGGTCCTGTCCTTGGCCAAGGCCTAGAGCGAAATCCTCCTTTTAGGCCTTCCTAGGGGGTCAAGTTCCAAAGATCGGAAAATCGCCTTAGACTCACCAAACTCGGGGAGTCCGAGTACGAGACATGCCCCCCGAGTCTGGTGAGCTCGGACTTGGACTCGTCCATGTCCAGAGGGCAAACTCGACAGACTCGCCGAGTTGGCGAGTTTGGCATAAACTCGCCAAACTCGGCGAGTCTCGTGCCTAGGACTCGGCTAGCAGCAAGGCCCAAAAAAATGCATTTTAAAAGTTTTTTAAAAATGAATAATCTCGTCTTTGTTCACTACAACATCTGCCTGAGAATGAGAAAAATTAGGGTTACAACATGTTAGCCAATAGAAAAATAACACTTGATGCCTTTACTAAATAATAAAAGTCCCCTTGACTCCGCAAGGGGCGATGTCCCTTGACCCCACCTTGGGGGCGCTGCCCCCAAACCCCCATTGAAAAATATGGGGGCAAACTGCGTCGATAGTAGTAGGGAAAATTTAACCTCCGAGTCTGACATTGATTGGATCAACCAGGTAGATATAGAGGCTAAGGTTGTAGCCATGGCAGAGGAGGAGCAAAGAGCACAAGCAAAGACAAGAGATACTGATAGTGACACACATGTTCCTGATGTTGGTGAGCATGGCATGGTGTCACGGGGAGCGACTATGGTTGCTGAATCATCTAGGACCTACCTTAAACGCCTTCGCAGGGGGCCAAGGCGAGAGGGTGCACGCTCCTCTGAACCATAGGCTTGTAGTTGTATTTACCTTTGGTATTTGTGTGGAACATTTGATGATGATCATATGATGACGGATTTTTTATTCCATGAGTTTTGTAATATTGTATACATTTGACAATATTTATATATTTATGTTTGTTATTTCCTTCAGCTACAATTTGCGTTTATGCTTATGTGATTGACGTATACTTGTGTATGTAATCAAATGAGCCGAGTTTGATGATGTTATTGTGTCTTTAAGGTGTATTCAATAAAGGGTGTCTGAAACAAGTTTTAAATCTTTAAAAATCTCTAAATTTCTTGAGTTTTTCACTTTCTCGAGTCCAGCAGAGTCTAAAGCCGAGTCTGACTCCGAGTCCCGAGTCCGAGTTTGATTCGGCCTTGCTGAGTCCGAGCCAAGTCCGAGTCCCGTTTCTTTGGGTCAAACAAGTGTTGCCTTCATGAGAAAGAGATCGAAAGGTGAGAATCAAGGTAAAACGAAGTAAGAAGGAGGAATTCAACCTAAAGGAAGAATTTCGCTCCTGACCCTTCCAAAGGGTCTAGAGCGAAATTCTTAAAAACCTCTAATTTGCTCATATTTGAGATCTAGATTTGGTTTCCTAATGCATTGGTGGAGAGAAGATTAATATATACTTGCCTTGAAAAGCAATTTGGAGCAAGGAAGTGATGGAATTGAGTCTTAATCACAAATTTCGCTCTTGACCCTTCCAAAGGGTCCAGAGCCAAATCCTAAGATATCCTAATTTCTGGCCAAAACACTTTGAAATTGACATCACTTTGAGGGTAATTGAGCAAGGTTGAGATGGGGAGAAGACATAAAGGCCAAGCTTAGAAGTAAGGTTGAAGGAAATGGTCAAGATTTGTGCATTTAACAATTTCACTCCTAACCCTTCCAAAGGGTCCAAAGCGAATTTCACTATAGGGCCTGTCACTGGAGCGGATATTGAGCGAATTTTATTCTAATGCCTTTTTGTTGATGATTTTAGGTGAGAAATGCCATGTTGGAATGAATATATCATGTATACTTAATCATCCTTTGTTTGTTTTGCAGATCAACAAAATCAAGTTCGAGGGAGATCAGGGCAAGACAAGAGTGACCTATTCAAGTTCCATCATCATTAAGGATACTTCAAATGCATGGAGGAAGACTCAAGGTGCTTCTAAAGTGTTGAAAGACTTCAAGTGTTCAAGGAGTTGCAAGCTATCCTCAAGATCTCCATTCTACCACATGAAGAAACCATAGGATGACAGAGAAGAAGGATCTTACAAGCACTTCAAGGCGAAGTATGTTACCAGAGGAGGAGTGACTTGACTGTGGGGAGGCCTCATCAAACATATGGGAGTCAAGGAGGTACATCATTCATCGCATCAAAGACAGAGGAGGATCAACCAAGGGCAAACGCAAGACAAGGTGGCATCCCAGTCATTGTTCCTTCAGTCGGATAGCTCCACCTCAGTATGTCCAGATTCAATGTACCCGACTCACTGGTGATGGCACAAACTTCGGTGTACCTACCCCTACTTCCTATTGGTCCACACTCATTGAATGTAATTTTCTCATTGGCTAAAGGAGTTTGTTGTAACAAACCCTAATTAGGGTTTTTATCTTTTAATCCTAGCAATTGATTGTAAATCAATCGGAGCCATCAAATTGTAAAGGGCTCCCTATATAAAGCTCTGGCTCTTCATTTGTAAATGTGAATAGTGAGAGAATAGTCAATAGTGAATAGTCAACAAATAGAATAGCAATTAGAGTAGGTTAGGAAGAAAAGGCAAGAAATTGTTGCCTTGATTGTAAATGAACTCTATTTTCATTGAATTTATGGTGAAATGTGTCGTTTCATTACAATATGCATGGTCTCTTGTTGAATCTTCATGTTAGATGATGGTTAATTAGATTGAATGAAGGAAGTTAATGAATGCACTCGCGTGGAATCCGCCTAGTCCAAACCACTAGCCTCTTGCTGATTGTAAGTGCGCCCTGTGTGGTCAATTGGCATAGAATGAGCTTACTCTCGAGTCATTACACGTCTATTGTTCATGCATTATCTTGAATGGTGATCAGTGTTTGATGGTATACGATTGAACATATTCGAAGCATCCTTGAGAAGATCACATTGAGTTGGTGTTGAATTGTTCAACCTGATGGTGAGACCCAACCCAGTAGGATTCCAACCAGTTGTTCATCCATCTTCTTGCAGTCTTAGATTAGACTCTCTAAACCCTACACCTTTTGCTATTTCTTCATTCTCCTGGTGAGTAGATAGGACTTGAGTTCCAGCAAATCAGATGCTCAGGCATTTGAATGTAAGTCCCCTGGAATATGTAAGTCCCCTTGTGATTCCAGCAAAATCACATCATACCACAAAGGCTTATCCACACGTAGAGACCCTACATATAAGAATCTTGGAGTTGCCTCAATTGATCCTTAGGCGAAATCTTCAGCATTCGGGGAAACTTTGTTCAAGAGAGGATAAGATACCTTGGTATTTTATTCTGTGTTCGCATGTGCATGAAAAACACAACAACATATACTCAAGTGATCTTTAAGCAAATCTTAAGCATTTGAGTAACTTTGATCAAGAGAGGATAAGATTCTTTGGGTATTTTATTTTGTGTTAGATTGTGCCTAAAAAACACATCAACACTCTCCATTACATGACATGTGTACATGTACGTGTATATGCATATGTGCATGTGTGCTTGTTTAGATGTTGCAGGAATGTGGCTCAGTGTGCAAGATTTCCATTTGCCAAATTCTTTTATAGTGTTGAGACTCTGCAATATTTTCAGAAGTTCTCAAGTCCTGAGCAGAGTCCCATAAAGTAAACTAGTAAACTAGCAACCTTGACCCATAAGTCTGGTTAAGTAGAGGGCAAGCTGACAAGTATTTGATGAATTGGGAACTTTTTTCTAAGACTGGTGACTTTTGGCGTCTGCATGGAATAGACACTATGATACCAGCACAATGGGATTTCAGAACAGTTTTTTTATTGTTTTTTTGATTATGCAGTATGCTAGGTATTTGGAATGGACACTCTGACACTAGCATAATTAGATTGTAGGATAGTTTATTTGATTATTTCTTTCTTGATTTCCCTGATATTTGTTTCCAGATTGTCTTTGGAGTAGACACTATTACACTGGTACAATGCAATTTCAGAATAGTTTGTTTGATTGTTTATTTTCTTAACTTGCCTGAGTTATGTTTCTTACTTAGGCAGTAGGGAATAGTTTGAACTTTTAAACATTCAAACTCCAGGATTGTGAATCCAATTTGACCAATTGTGCCACAGTTTATTATCTAATGGTCAATCTGGTTTTTCCTTAACATTTCTATTAGTGAAAAGGAATTCCTGTGCAAAAGTTGATCAGCAGTTCTACAGATAAACAGTGTTCTATTGAGATGTTAGTTTTATATTCCAAATTATAGTTGAAAATGTCTGTTTTACTAGCCTGTGCAAAAGCTCAATTTTTCAGACAGATTTTTACTTGCAGTAAATGAAAAGATATGTTGACATTTTTATCCAAAGCCAATGGAGTCTTTTTAATTTTATTTTTATACTAGGTAATCCAAATCTGGTGATAATGCTATTTTTTAGAAGGCAACTGTAGGGATGCTCTAACTTATCTATAAGTTCGACCAAGGATAGGTCACCCACATGGTTCCCTAATTGTTCAGGTCTTCCCTTGTACTTCAATAATTATAAAATTTGAATTTTTGTTCTATAATTTTAGCACTGTGGTATTGGATAAATGTTGCTAATCTTCTATAGATGTCTGCAGGTCTCCAGGGTTATTTCTTCTCTTCTATAGATCTCTGTAAAACTTTCAATGTCTTAGAGGCATATGGAATCTCTCCATGACAAATGAATGCATTGGAAATTGATCAATTCAAGGCACGTCTCTATTTCTTTGGATGATATTTATTACCATTCCTTTGTTGGATAGCTCGTAGCCAATTTGATAAGTTTTATGGCATTCTATAAATTTTAGAAAGAGTGATCATAGTGTTATTTGTTACGTGTCATTGTGTTTTTTCTATTGAGCTGGATTCCAATCCTAATAAAATAAAAACATATTTGAATTTCTGTGTTTTCCTTTTCAAAATTTGCACTTAGGATAATGATCCTTAGGCATCAATGTTTTTCTTATCCATATTTGCTCGATGGTCTCTTTTTTTGTTTGCATTTGCCATAGTGTAGAGCAAGCCATTTTGTTTGATTGTCTTTTTTGCATTTATTGCTAAACAAGTAATATCTTTGACTCATCCCATGTGATTATATAATAATATCCTCGATGCTTTTTTCCTGATGTATTGGTGCTTGAAATCTTGTTTTTTGGTAGTCCTATCCTCTTGGCATGTGAGCATGATGTCTTACTGTTTGTATGACATGGACCAAGCTGGAGCAAGGCAATAACTAGAATAATTCTTCTAAAAGACAAGGGGTGCTTGTCCTATTTTGGTGGAAAACTTCTTGGATGCTGGACAATTAAAGAGATTAGTTTTCCACAATCCATAATAGTTCTAGTTTCGCTGCTTCTGGATTGGATTGTGTGTTTGTTTGCATCAACGTATTGGATCACACTCTGTGATCCATCATTAGGATGATATAAAGCTCATGGAATAGACAAATAGATTGTTGCAGATCTTTGGTAGTATAAAAAGAGGAGGAAGGTGTTGCACACAAAACAAGGCAAGACCTAAAGGAGAGGAGGAAAGTTAGGACAAAGCAAAGGTATAAAATAACATTTAAGATTATTCATATCTCAAACAACAATATAAATATTGTATTGAGATATGAGTATACAAATAAATTAAAAAGCTAAAGAAAATATAATGCTTCTGGGTAGTATGGGATATCCATCTGCAGGCTTTGTGTGCAAGAAAACTCTAAAAAGCTGAGTATTTTGCTGATTGTACTAAAATTATTGGTTTCAATAGCTGGCAAAAGCATCATCTGCCATAGTGAATGTGTCTCCACTGCAGTGATTTTGCCATGACCCGGTGAAATATCAAATGCCTCTCTATGAAAAGCGGCAATTTGTCACAACAGTTTGTTGTCCAAGGATGTTCCAGTTCTCAGTTTTTCCACTTCTTGGTGTGTTTTCCGAGCCTATTCAACTCCCAGATGTAATGTATTTGTAATATTATCTATAATCCTTTTGGGATGTGCATAAGACGTCCTGGTAGGGTATATGGTTTTAGGATTGTTGTAGCAGCAGAGCCAGGGGTAGCAATTTGGTAATGCAGGGGTTGTTTTTAGAGCAAGAGTAGTGGTGTATGAGTTCTGTTTTAGCAAGCCTAAGGGTTTAGATCTCATTTATTTGCCAGTTGGAGTACTGTTAAGTTAGGTTTTGCTTACATTTGATGGAGTTTTCACTTGAAGTGGGTTTCACATTAAATCCATTGTCGACAAACAAGCGTGAGGAATATTCTCTCTGTTTACAGATCACTTAGTCACATATTTCCAATTAGTGAAAAGACCCATTGCCTTCTCGAAATTTCAATAATTTTTTTATGTTGTCAAAATCATTTTTGGAGCGTAGCATGTTATTTTAATTATCATTTGCTGGGGTGTCCTTTAATATTTTAATGTTAAAATTCCCCCCGCCCCCCATATAAGTGTGGGACAAGTTATAAAATAAGAAAGTCGTTTTTTGGTTAGAATGGTAGTTATTTTGGTTCATTGGATTACCCTATTTGATCAACAGTTGAGATTGCCTTTTTTTTGGCAATCTATAAATAAAAGATTTTCTACTTGGGTAAAGATCTTTTGGTTCTTGAGGAATGGATGTGCTGCTTTACCATTGTTTATCATACCTCAATCTGGAGAGTGTCCTCCAGCTTGATTTCATGTGTGCTGTATATTTGCTTGCATATGGCCCTCTCATGAAAATGAGTTGAGCTAACCTTGACCACAGACTTTGGTATTTTCATCGTTTAATGGTTGATTAAATATAGAAGGGGAGAATGATTTTATTTTGGTGCATCACCCCATTTTATTTTGTTCCTTTGCCCCTTATCTCTCTTTCTATCCCTTACCTCCTAACTCTTTTCTCAACAAGCATTATATCAATTTTTAGTTTAGATGGTGTTGCTCATTAAATTAATTTGTTATGTTGTCTTTTGTCAGCTTGTGGATAGTTGTTAGGAGCAGGTTGTAAGTGGTTATTGATAGTTATGTGCTATTTGGCAATCACAAAGCACTTTAGATAGACTTCTTGTGGTCTTGGAAGGCAATTTGATTTGGGATGTGATATTTCCTAGTTTACAATTTGGATTGTGCAAGCACTACCTTGTAAAAAAACATTAATGGGTTTTCATCCACAATTGGTAGTGTTGAACATTTAACAGTAAGCATTTGGCATTGTTGCCTAGATGAAATCAGGTACGAGTCATAAAGAACCAATGACAGCCAATACTTATTGACAACTATGCTAAAGATCAACAAAATTAATGCCCTTAAGCCCAAACAAAGGGGGAGAAGATCAAAACATAGTTAGGGGGCAGATCATAAAATTAGATGATCCCTTCAACTGTTCGAACAATAAGAATGAAGGAGGATACAAGAAGTGCAGACTCTAGAAATCCATCAATTTGAAGTCAAAGTCAAAGTCAAAATTAGAAACCAATCAAGAAACTTTCGGACTTCTTTGCCAATAGTGTGGATGTGGCAATGACAAAAATGATAATTATTTGAAGCATAGCCAGATCTCAAACAAGGCAAATTGCTACTACTTGGCGACATAAAAGCAAAGGTTGGGAAGCAAATGATTGAAGAAAGGGAACAATCCCATGAGGAAGCAACAACTATAAGAAAACTTAGTTTGAACAAGGCTATGGCAAGGCAAATGTTACAAACCACAATACATATAAAAACTAATAGGTTTGTTGCATAACATCATAAAACTAAAGGAGGCCATAACTACAAATACAAAATACTCTAACCGTGACATGGAACATAGAAACCTCATATTGGATAATGCAATATTGGGTGAAGAAATCAACATATAACAAAAGGAGCTGATTGTGGAGCCTCCTTGTTGAGAATCAAGTAATTGATCTCATGTTGTCGATAATGAACTTAATGCCGGTGACCAACAATCTTATACATTGAAATATTAGGAAGTACACTCTTTAATACCATTGCCAATGGTGGATTGGGTGTGAAAGTGCTTCTGAAGGAAACTAGGAGGAATCTTAGGAAATTCACTATTCGGCCACCAACTTTCCATTAGCAGTTCAATATGAAATAAAGTTGCTTGGTGTACTCATGGTCTAAAAGGTTATCAATGGCAGCCAACCATTAATTTTGAGTTTTGTAGTCATCTATCTAAAGAAAAATGCCTATGAGGTATTGTTGGGTAGAGGCTCGCCAAGAGCATCCAATACTCCACACAACTAGAAAAAGAGTATCGTCTATCAAAAATAATGGCTAGTATTACATCAAAGCTTTGAAGAATCAAATAGTCAACAAAGAAGCAACCTCATTCAAACAATCAAATTTTGATAGTTAAAAATGATGGCCAAAAATCTATGGTGCATTTCAAACAAAGGTACTGTTGATGTGTTTTTTATGCACATGCGAACACAGAATAAAATACCTAAAGGGTACCTTATCTTCTCTTGAATAAAGCCTCCGAATGCTGAAGATGTCGCGAAAAGGATCAATCGGGATGACTTCAAGGTTCTTCGTTGTAGGATCTCTACGTGTGGATAAGCACCAGTGGTATGATGTGATTTGCTGGAATCACAAGGGGACTTACACTTGACAACCTAAACGTCTGATTTGCTGGAATCACAAGACTTTACTGGCTTAGATTTGAAAAAAAAGGAAAAAGGATGAGGGTGGGGAAAGGATCTAATTCTGATACTAAGAATGTAGGAGCAATGAATGAGCTTTGATGAAATTCTAACTAAGTCTTGTTTTGACATCCCAGGACCATCTCCACAAGGTTAGTGTGATCTTCGGAGGAAAGCTTAATGATGTTCAGATCATCACTACAGGCATAGACACCATCAGGCTGATGCATATCAATGAAGAAGCGACAATAAAAGTTAAGCTTAAGCTGAATGATTCTAGTTGACTACGCAAGGCAAGTCTGCAATCAACAAACTGCTAGTAGTATGGATATACGAATTTCACCATCAATTAAACACATTTCTTCCACTCATCTAATAACATGAAATCAAATATGAGAAGTATAGAGACCATGCAAATTGTTGAATCGACCCATAAATTTCACCATTTCTTCAATGAAGTTTTACAAGTCTTTTACAACAACGTCTTGGCAACAATCTTTGCCTTCTCTTTCTATTCTACTCTAATTGCTATTCTATCAACTGACTATCCACTATTAGCTAACTATTCACCTTCTAACTACTCTCTATTATCCTTTACAAAAATGAAGAGTCGGGGCTTATATAGTGCCCTTAATACAATTCAATGGCTAAGATCAATTTGAGATCAATGGCCAAGATTCTACAATGAAATCCCTAATTAGGGTTTGTTACAACAAACTTAATTCTGACCAATGAAATAATTGTATTAATTGGACACATGTCTTCTCTGGAATATTCGACCAATGAATGGAGGGGGTAGGTACATCGAAGTTTGTGCCACTCTAATGAGTCAGGTTCATTGAATCTGGACATGCTGAGGTGGACCAATCCGACTGGAGGGGTGATGACTGGGATGCCACCTTGTCTAATACTTGCAACTTGGTAGATATCCAATTCGATGATGCTAAGAAGCTAGCTTTAATTAATTCATCTGAAACTATCTGCTTCTTCAACGAACCCTTGCTCTGACTTCTTTTGTCCTTGATGTGCAGGATGATGATGTACCTCGCCTTGGAATGCTGGTTTGGAAGAGGTTATTCCTGATGATGCTTGACCGAAGAAGGCCGTCCTTGTCGATGCTAGACGAGAGGAGGTCGCCCTTGTCCTTGCCCGATCTTCTTTGATGAGGGTCCGCCAAGTAGTTGATCTTCCGACTCCGGGGTCGCCATTTGATGCCTACACAAAAGATTAAAGTTAGTCTTTGAGCATCAAACCTTAAAGCATAGAATTTAGGATCTTCCAAGAGAATAGTTCAAAACATTAATTTGAAAATGACATGATAAATCCAGAATTCTAATTTTTCAAATTAAATGGCAATGAAATCAAAATAAATCTTGAATAAGAACTTCAAAATGATTCTTCATACCTCCTCCTTGAAAGCCTAACTATACAACCTTGGAAAATGATGAAAGAAGACCGGGTTTTGCTGGACAAGGGTTGAATTGTGGTCTTCCTTTGGATGAATTACGCCTCCATTAGCCTTCAAAATGAATTTCACCTTCTTTAGTCTCCACACTTAGCAAAAAATCGCCTTCAAACACCTTCCAAAATCTGGAAATTATCCTCCATCTTGCCCAATTTCGCACCTCCAAATATGCTCTTTAAATTCGCACTTAGAAGGATGAATGAATGATTTGAAACTTGAAGCAATACTCCCCCATTATATAGAGCGCTCACCCTCTTTCCTCCAAGGCCGACTTGGCAAAAGGGGTAAAAAAATAAATAAAATCTCTAAAAAAGGGTGGCCGACTTGCTTATAAAGGCAAAACAATTCCCTTGAGCGCTCATTTTAAATTTAAAAAAATTAATTTTAATCCTCCAAGGTAAAATTTTGATTATTTCAAGGCTTAAAATTAATTTATTAAATGCAAAATGCTTTTAAATTAATGCGAATTTAAATTCAACCTTCCAAATGTTTTGAACTTGGCAAATTTGGTGAAATTTAGTGCAAACTGGAGAATATCAACGTTTGATCAAGGTCGAATGATAGGTTTGCTAATGATTTCGCCCTGGACCCTCTCCAAGGGTCAGGAGCGATTTTCCAAATTTAGCCTTGAATATTTCATACCTTGACTCTAAAATCTCCTGGAGGGTGAATTCACATCCAGTTAAGGTCTTGCATTTCAAATTTTGGTATTTTGCATGAGGAATTTAGGTGGAAATGTGGATTTCGCCCTGGACCCTCTGGAAGGGTCAGGAGTGATTTTCTCATTTTAGGCTATAATCCACCTTAGCTTGATTGTTGAACTCTCCCAACGCAATTTCCAAGATCCATTTCCTTGCACCACTGAGTTATTTCATCAAAATCTTGAAGGAAATAATGCTTTTAGAGGAATTTCGCCCTAGACCCTCTGGAAGGGTCAGGAGCGACTTTCATAATTTGGCTCAAAATTGACATTTTTCAAAGTTCAAAATCTCTTCAAGGCATCTCAAGTAGGTCTTTTCATTGAATTCCAGACTTAGTTCTATCCAACTTAGGAGAAAAAGTGTGATTTTGGTGTTTTTTGCCCTGGACCCTCTCCAAGGGTCAGGAGCAATTTTCTCCTTAGGCTCACTCCTTCATCAACTTCTCTCGAATCTTTCATTCATCGCTAGGTAATGTCCTTCCTCATCCACTCATTCAAGCTTGTTTTGTTTTTGCAGGGCAAAGTGGAGGTTTTTCAAATTTTTGCCCTGGACCCTCTCCAAGGGTCAGGAGCGACTTTTCTTCTCCTGGCCTAGAATCACCAAGTTTTGAAGCAAACCACTACTCATCATGATCTTAAAGGGCATCTTTACCTTAGTGCATCCTTGCCTTAGCAAAATCTTCAAAGAAATAGGTAGTTTTTGTGATTTTCGCCCTGGGCCTTCTGCAAGGGTTAGGATCGACTTTTGAATTTTAAGCATATTCCTTCATTCTTTTGACTTCAAATCACCTCTAAGGCATAACACATCGCGTCCTTCTCCTATCCAAGGAAGATATAGCAAGATTTTGTCTTAATTCTACAAAAAGGAGAGAACCTTGGAAATTTGCTCTGGACCCTTTGCAAGGGTCAGGAGCGATTTTGATAATTGCCTTCAAAACTTTCATTCTCAACAATCCTTCTTCACTTCAAGGCAATTCAAACATCATTTCAAACTCATGCCTAGGCTTAGCTTTGCTCAAAATTTGGAGGAAAAGTTAATCGTTTTTCGCCCTTGACCCTCTCCAAGGGTCAGGAGCGATTTTCCTTTTCCAGGCTAGGCTACTTCTTGTTGGTCATCCAAATTATCTTCAAAGGATCAAACATACTCCTTTACACCTACTCCAACTATAAAAATTGCTTTGATCTTGCAAGAGTCAGGTGCTTTTGAGAATTTCGCTTTGGACCTCCTGCAAGGGTCAGGATTGCAATTTTGACCAAAATCCCTCACTTTTCACCTTGAAACTTCCTGGCTGAGTAAGATTCCATCTTGCACTGTTCTATGAATAAAGTTTCATGTCCAAGAAAAGCCAACAAATGTATCTATGAGGAATTTCGCTCTGGACCCTCTGGAAGGGTCAGGAGCGAAATTGCCTTCCTTGTCCAAAATTCTTCATTTTGCATGTTTCCAAGTATTCAAATGTATCAAACGACGTCCAATCTTCCTTCCAGGAGACCCTGCACATAAAAAATTTAGCCAAAATTAGTGACAAATAAGCTTAAATAAGATTTTCGCTCTGGACCCTCTGGAAGGGTCAGGAGCGAAATCTTCATCCCAGGCTAAACTGCTCAATGTTCAAGTTTCAAACCACTTCACAAGGCAAAATTAGATGGTTTTCCAAGTTAGGAACAAGTTTTCAAGCTCAAACAAGGTGGCAAATGAATTTTATAATGAATTTCGCTCTGGACCCTCTGGAAGGGTCAGGAGCGAAATTCCTCTTCCAGGCTAGAATCCATCATTTTCTTCAAGGTTTTTCCATCCAAACAAGTGTTTTGCCCTCAAAGATGCCTGGGAACGAGTTGGTTCCAAGTTTGGGTCAAACTAGAATGCCTTATGGAGATCTTCGCCTTGGACCCTTTGGAAGGGTCAGGAGCGAAATTCGCTTTGGACCCTCTGGAAGGGTCAGGAGCGAAATTTGACTTTCACTTATACTTTAAGTTATATTCCATATATACTTTCAAGATGTTTGAGAGTGGTTTCAGACCTCCAGGAGCTATATTGCAAAATCTAGTTTTTGGAGGATTCATCAGTTTTCCAGACTTAGTCAAATTTCAGGATCAAGACATTCCAGACTTGGTCAAATTTTCAGGATCAGGACATCACTCAAGCAAGACCTGCTATCCAGGTGATCCCCTTGGCGACACTCAAAATGCAAAGGCTAACAGACAAAACCCTAAAAGACCCAGAAAACAAACCCTAGAAAACAAAAAAAAGCAGGGGTCCCCATTTGCAATGGGGCGGTGTGTGAAATGGTCACAACAAGTACCAAATCCCTTGTATTATTTTTCTTCAAAGAAGCCATCTCTTTGTCCATGGCTTTCATCTAGGAATTTGCATTACTCATACCCATAGCCTCTCTAACAGTCCTAAGCTCATCAATGCAATGAATTAAAGCAAAAATACAATTGAAATGTAACTTTGAATAACCAAACCTTTTCAGTTGTCGTCTGACTCTTGTAGACCTCCTCAAAGGTTGAGGTCGAGGTTCTTCTTCTTCTTAAGTTTTGGAGCTACTAGAGCTCTCCTCCTCATCAGGTTAGGAGCTCATAGTTCTTTCATCGGAGTAGATGGAACTTGATCTACCTTCTCCTTCACCTTTTCTTCCTTTGATTGCAATTCAATTGTGGAAGGTTCATCTCATTGAAAATAACACTTCTTTTGGGTCACTGATCCCAAAGCTTGTACCCTTTTACACTGACACCATAGATGATAAAGATACACTTAAACCACCTTGTTCTCCAACTTAGGCCTCTCACTTGAAACATGAGTATAAGCTTTGCAACCAAATACTTTGAGATATCTCATTGAAGGCTTCTTTACTTGACCATACCTCCATGGGTGTTTTATCAACAAGTGCTGATGTAGGATATCTGTTTACCAAATAGTAGGCAGTTACTACAACTTCGGCCCAAAAATTTTGTTCAAGGCCAACACCACTAACTAAGCATACTCCTAGCCCTCTCCATCAACGTCCTATTCATCCTCTCCGCAACTCCATTCTATTGAGGGGTATATGGAGTTGTCCTATGCCTCCAATCCCATGGTCCTTACAAAACCCATCAAAATCTGCTAAACAAAACTCATTAGCATTGTTAATCCTCAAACACTTTATCCTTCTACCATTTTGATTATCAAAAAGAGCCTTAAACTCCTTAAACTAACTAAAAGACTTTAAATTTTTTGAGAAAATAAACAAATGTCCTACTATAGTCATCAATAAATGATATGAAATACATAGATGTAGACATCAAAGGAACATTAATAGGACCAAAAACATTAGAATGCATCAAGTCCAACAACCTAGAAGTTTTTTGAGAACTAGAGTAAAATTGAACATGGTTTTGCTTCACATATATGCAATGTTCACAAAAGTTGAACTCAAGATTACAATCATCAAGCCCCTCAATGAGCCATTTACTTTTTAGGGTTTTGAGACCCTTCTCACCAATGTGGCCGAGTCTTTGGTGATGTAACATTGTCTTCTTTGCTAGAAGTTTCATCTCCAAAGAATTGGCACCCTTAGTTACCCAGAAAACACGACCATTAGATGTAGACGCAACATACTGTTTTGTAGCTCGATTTGATGTGAGGATGAAGAGTCCAAAGCTCTCTACTTTGGTTCCACAAAAGAACTGTTGCATTGAACAGTGCATGCATCTAGCTTATACAGAGTGCCAATTTGGACACCCTTAGCAAGCCCCATAACTCCTCTGGCCATCTTGCATCCTCCTTGCGAGAAAACAACCTACACACACATTATTCAATTTACTTATAGAAAGTAGGTTTTGTGCCAAACTCAAGATATGCAGAACACCATCGACCCCCTTCACTCTACGATTGTGAAATCTAATCTTTACTCTCCTATGGCCAACAATTGTCAAATGAGAGTCATCACCAAGATACACCTTTCCGCCATCGTATTCTTCGTATTTGATAAACTAATCCCTAGAAAGGTCATGTGAAAAGATGCACCTAAATGTATCAATCACACATCTATTGATGCATGCTTTGCCAAGGTTGCAACAATTGCTTCACCATTATCTTGAGAGGATTTTTCTAAATCTGAATAGGAGGGGTTTCTCTTTTTCTCCTCTTCACTTTCGTTACAGAAATGACTAGTTTTTCCATAGTTCCAACACTTCGCCTTGGACTTTCCAGGACACTTAAATCTCCCATGGGATTTGGATGTACCTCTTTCTTCTTTCTTGTCCTTCTTGCCTTTCTCTTTTGGTCTACCACAAACCACAAGAGCCTCCTTAGCTAACTCGGAAGGCTTTCTTTGTACCTCTTTAGAAACTAACGAATCAATCACCTCATCCACCTTGAACTTGGTGGTGCTACTCCCAATGGCAATCACAAGTTGGTTCCATGAGTCCGATAAAGAACAAAGTAAAATCATGCAATGATCCTCCTCCATCTTCACACCGATAGAGGGCAAGAAGCATATTAAATTTGTTATAGATGATCGGCTACTTGGGAGTTTGTCCGAAGACCTAAGGATAAAAATGAGATTGACACTAAATGGGTATTCAAGAACAAACTAAATGAGGATGGTGAAGTTGTGAGGAACAAGGCAAGAATAGTATGTAAGGGATATGCTCAATTCAAGTGTATTGATTTCGAAAAAGCATTTGCCCCTATTGCTTGTCTAGAGGTTATAAGGATGTTCTTAGTATTAGCTAAGTTTAAGAAATTCAAAGTCTACTAGATGGACGTCAAATCAACATATTTGAATGGAAACTTAAAAGAAGAGTTGTGTATTGAGTAAACTAAAGAGTTAAATCTATCAGAGGATAAGGACCATGTATGTAGATTAAAGAAAGAATGTTATGGATAGAAACAAGCCCCTAGAGCTTGGTACAAAAGATTGGATAAGTATCTACAACAACAAGGTTTTAAAAGACACATCACTAATGGCAATGCATATATCAAAATGAAGGTGATCATTAGTTGATTGTTGTAGTTTATGTTTATTACATCATTTTGGGGGGTAGTAATGAAGAGATGTGCGAAGAAAAAAAATTCAAAATGTCTATTCTTGGTGAGTTGTCCTCCTTCCTTGGGTTGCAAATATCTCAATCGGATAAAGGAATATTTATTTCATAGATCAAGTACATTAAGAAAATGTTAAAGAAATCTAGGATGGAGGATTGTAATACTGTGAGTACACCGATGTTCATAGGATGCAAGTTGAGTAAAGATGATGAATATCTTGATGCTAATCAAACACTTTATATATCAATGCTTGGGAGTTTGTTATATGTAATAGCTTCAAGACCCTGACATTATGCAGGGAGTTAGTGTGGTGGCAAGATTTCAAACTGCACCAAAAGAAACTCATGTGGAGGTGGTTAAAAGGATCTTTAAATATTTAAAGGCACTCTAGAGATTGGGATTTGGATTGTGGTATCAAAGAGATGAAGACTTCACATTAGCAACATACAGTGATTTGGATTTGGTTGGTAGTTTGGATGATAGAAAGAGTACAAGTGGAGGTGCATTCTTTCTAGGAAATTGTTTGGTTTCATGGTTAAGGAAGAAACAAGCTTCAATTTCCTTCTCTACGACATAGGTAGAGTATATTGCAGTAGCATCTTGTTGTACTCAGGTTATTTGGAGGAAGCAAACCTCGAAAGACATCAAGATAGAATATAATCATCTCCTATCTATATTTTGTGATAATACAAGTGCAATCAATATATCGAAGAATCCTATGTTGCATTCCTAAACCAAACACTTTCCAATGAAGTGTCATTTCTTAAGGGAGCAGGTGGCAGACTAGTAGGTGAAGTTAGAATATATTGCTACACATGAACAAATTGCAGACATATTTACAAAATCTCTTCCAAAAGAAACTTTTGAGTAACTTAGACAAAAGAAGGGAGTAATAGCCTCTTCACCTAGCTATTAATGAAATACTTTATTTAGGGGGATGGTATTCGAGGGGAGCTCATCATTGCACTGTCTTACAACTTCAAGGTTTCCTTTGCCATTGATTTCAAAGAGAGAGAAGCTGAGAAAGGGGGAGCAATAGAGACATTATTTTATGATGGTTTCCATCAATGACAAAGGGGGACATTGTTGGACATATTGTCATTGATGTCAAAGGCACTTAGATGTTTGATGGTGAAGATTGATGGCAAGTTTATTACGGTTCACCTAGCTGGTCAAGTAGCAATCAAGGGCATTACAAGATCAGACCTAAACCTCATTTTGGCACCTCTTGTAATGACCCCATTTTCAAGTTCCCTAACAGTACAATAGTTTTTGACTTTCTTGGTTTGTGCCAGCATAGTTAGAGGGGTAATTTGCTGTTACCAGTGAGCTCAAATAGTTTAGAGGATTCATATTATGCTTTCAAATGTTTTTTTGGCTTCTAGTTTGGGCTCCAAGATTCTTGGAGGGAGCATCTATTTTTAGCAAGTCACCCAATCTGGTCTGTTCACCATCTTTTATTAATTTGATCGCTCCTACATAGTCAAATTTCAATTTTGATGCTTATCGGCCAATTTTGCTAATTGGGTGTAATATTGAGCTATAATTAATTATTTTCACTAATGTTGGCTTTTTAATTAAATATATTCATCGGGCACCTCAATGTTATAGCTCGTTGGAAAGAGAATAGAAATTTTTAAATGATGGGACACTTAAAGCTGACTTTAAGTACCAAAAATGTTTTAGAAGTAAATTAAATCACTTTTTGGAGTTAAAAGGCTTAATAAATTAATTAAGTGATTTTAAAAGAGAGTAATTGGAAAGTTTCCTAAAAAGCTTATAAAAAGAGGAATTGAAAGCTCATTTGGTATGTTGGATTTGGATATTTGATATTGTTCTGGTTTGTTGGAGGAGCTGATTCTTTCTTGGGGTTGTGAGGATAAAATCCCTTGTAGGCAACATCTTCTACGCTGATGAAAGACCCAACGTGGAGGATTTCGTGGTGGTTTCATACAAAGATCACAAGTAGGCTTATTTGTGGATTTTACATTCAGTTTTTGACGAAGATTATTTCATATTAGATTTGTAGAGGTTGATTGAGGAGAGTTTATGTATTGTTTATAGTCTTTTTCGAGCACTTGAGGAGGCCGTACCATTCATATTACTAGTTGTACAACCCAGAGAGTGGCACGAGCTTTGAGGAAGTTGGCGGCTAGGGATTGAGAAGGGTTTAATTGTTGTTTTGAGGCATTTAGGGCTTATGGAGAAGCTATTGAGAAGTGGCATCCTAACTACAAGTGCCAGTTGCTGATTTTAATACAAGTTTAGTCTATTTCAATGCTGCATTTTTTGGATATGCTATTTTGAACTACTCGCCAAGGCCTGAAAAAAAAACTCGAGAAAAGCTTGGCCAATACTCGACAACTTAAAAAATTGCTTAAATTTAATTAGAAATACATTTTTTTTGCAAAATTTAGTGAGCAGATGCATCCAATGAGTCAATAAATGAGAACACAAAAGAAACAAGCTGACTATAGATATATTTGATTGATTTAAACGCAAATTGGGTACAAAATGGCACCCTCTTATGGAATGCTGGTGGCTGATAGACTGAAACAAAATGAAATAGCAAATTGTTTTTCTAAAACTAAAAGTAAATACTACATCAAAACATTTTACATCTTCCTCTTCTTAGCTCTAGTGAAAAATAGGGGAGAGATAGAACTAGAGGGTCTAGTCCTAGGAGTCTGATGTGCCTCCTCAACCTCGCCAAATGAGGTTGAGAGTAGCACCCCTTGTAGGGTTCTAAGGGTGAGAGAGAGAGGTAGAGAGATAGGTCTAGATCTTGGAGGAGAGAGGAGAGAGTGAGATAGAGAGTGGTAGAGAGAGGAGATGGAGGAAGAGTGATAGGAAGATAGATAGGTCTAGAATTTGGGTAGATAAAGTGAGTGAGGTAGAGAGAGTGAGAGAATGCTGATAGGAGTCTACTAATTACTGAATTTGATTGTCTGAAAATTAAAAGATCTTCTAAAACCTAGAATTTGCATCATAACTCCTGCAGATCTGAAACCACTCTCAAACATCCTACCAATATATACATGAAATATAACTTAAAGTATAAGAAAGGAAAAAGACATATTGAAATGTGACTTATGTTGATAGGAGCCTACTGGTTACTGAAATTTGACTGTCTGAAAATTTAAGTTCTTCTAAAACCTAGAATTTGCATGATAACTCCTACAGATCTGAAGCCACTCTCAAACATCCTGCCAATATATACATGAAATATAACTTAAGTATAAGAAAGGAAAAAGACGTATTGAAATGTGACTTATGCTGATAGGAGCCCCTACTGGTTACTGAAATTCGACTGTCTGAAATTTTAAAAGATCTTCTAAAACCTAGAATTTGCATTATAACTCCTACAGATCGGAAACCACTCTCAAACAAATATACTTAAATGTTTATATTTCATGTATATATTTGTTATATTGGAATGAGAGTGACTTGAAAAAAAAAAATTAGATAATTTTTTGACATGTTTGGGCCTTTTTTTTTATGTAGCTGAGTTTTTTCCAAAGACTCGCCGAGTTTTTGTGAAAAACTTGCCAAAAAATCGGGGAGTTTTTCCCAAAAACTCTGATAGTTTCTGTGCGAGTTAAAGTCGTAAATACTCGCAGAGCAAAAAACCTCACGAGTTTTTCAAAATTCAAAACTCCCCAAGTACTCTGCAAGTTTTCCATCTATGGTCCATACTTTTGAGAAAAAAAATATTTTTCACATCAGAAATAAAATCTGGAATATTTTAGCTTGTGGGTTTCCTGAATATTGCAATTTTATGAGTTGTTTAATTGTTGCAAGTCTTTATATTATCTACATTTTACATTATTCTATAAATCAATCGCAAACACATTTCAAATAAAAAAACACAAAAGCAAAGCAAGACAGCATATTACTGTGGTAGCAGAGCAATGTATCCTGCCATCCTTAAGGGTCTAGTAAGAAGATAAAGACTTTTGAAGAGCAACAACTAGAAGGGCTGATAAAACTGAAGCAAAGTTATCAAAGACAAAGTGTCAGTTGTCAAAATTATAGAGAATTGGAAAAATTTAAAATTCTTGCGTGAGCATCTTGGGTGGTTAAGATCCATCTTTAAAAAGAAAGTAGAAATAAATGAAAAAGATTCTTCTAGTGCAAAAAACAATGAAAAACAAGAAAATGAAAAGTGGTTCATAGCAGATCGTTTGGATGGGGATAGTGCCTTGATACATAAACTATGTGATAGAGTTTCAAAAAAACTCTTTGGACATGCATTCAGTTTTTGTTGATGGTGTGCATGAAGGGAAAGACAAAACAACAGCCTTGGGTTTGATTTAAGATATTTTCAATGATGATGGTCCAGATAAATACATGTTGGACAATAAGATAGCCTTTGGAGAGTAGTGTTTATGAAGACATCAATGCTAGTGAGTTTGGTGACTCTCTCACAGAGGCAACCACTGATGAGGAGGACAACAAGCACTTTAATTCTAAACAAAGCAATCAGCCCTTTGACACATGGGATCTGGGTGTGTTGGCACCTTAGTATGATGAAGATCCTACACAAATGAATTTCCTTTTGATTGTGATGATGTTCTGATTTTTGAGCACAATGCATGCATGGAGGATACCATTGATGAATTTATTGATGATATTGAAACAAAATCTGATTTATCATTGCTTGGAGCTTATTTTGAGAAAAGGTTTCGTGAGATTGTTGATCCTCGTCCTTTTGTTGAGCATCTTCATGACAAAAAGGCACAGGTGATTTGGGACAGCTATGAAGTTTTTGCTGATAGATATGAAAGTTCTGATTTTACTATTCATCAGAGTAGTAGTTCACTTTTTTTGCATGAACATGATTGGAAGAATCAATTTGTGGTGGTTTATGCTAATTTATTGTTTGAGATGGGTGATGATATGACATATGACAATCCACTTTTTGAGTTGGATGATGGAACAACTCTTGGTCGTAGTGCTGCACTTGGTGAAAATAGTAAGGTATGGGATCCAAGAGAAGATTAAGAACCTGAGTTGGATGTGGTTTTCAGCTTGCTAATGATCCGAGTTCACTTTTTGAGGTGATTGGTTACCCTCCTGGGAGACCACCAGATATGAAATATGCAAATGAAGACCTAGATGAAGATTGCATTAGGAGTGATATGACACTAGGAGCATCATCATTCCTTACTACACAAAGGATTGGAGGGTAAATTGGGTATTTAATTTGATGATTTCAGTTGAAGATTCTTTCTTTGTTGGTACTTGTTTTGAGTTGCACCATTCTTGCATGAAGTTTGGTCTTGAGTTTTGGAGTAGGCCAACAAGTGGGATTTTTTACAAATTATTTTAATTGATGAGTTGTAATGAATGCCCTTAAGTTCTAGTTGGTGATGTATACTCTTCATGGGATGAACTAATTCATGGATATTTCTACATTTAAGATTTTGATAAGTTTCCAAACAATGTTCCTAAGCTTGTTGGAATTTTCAGAACAGCCGCAAGGAAAGGAGATTTTAAGCTTGTTACTTGTGTAGCTTTGGAGGAAGAATGACCTAAACATGACATCCACATGATTGAAAATCCATCCTTCGGATCAATTGATGTTTTATCTTGTACTAATCTATCTTTGGGATGAGTTTTGAAGACAACAATTGTTCCTTGCACTGTAGTTGTTGATGCTTTCATGGATGGGCTACAAGAGATGACCAAAAGGGTCACAAACTTCCTTGATGTGCTTGATGTTATGGATGACACTTGGAGTTGTGATGGGCATCTTTCTAGACATGTTAGAGATGGTTCTTGGTTGGGTATCTATACTTGGGATCTTCAACAAGGTTTGACTGAGCTTGTTGGGAACGGTAGAAATGTTTTTTGGAGGGGTAAGGATCAAAACTTCAGAATTTATAGTGTTGTTCATTTCCTTACCAGCCATCTCGTGATTCCATTTGTTCATCTACAAATGTATTGGTCTTAAGTAAGGATTGGAAGATTGAATGAATGGTCACTCTTGGGAGTGTTATTTGGCAAAGAATGAATCTGAATTTCAGTTTTGAGCTTGCTTTTTGGTTGCAGGTCAGTCACTACATTTTTTAGTTTTATTTGGCAAAGAATGAATCTGAATTTCAGTTTTGAGCTTGCTTTTTGGTTGCAGGTCAGTCACTACATTTTTTAGTTTGTTCTCATTCAGGGGAGTTGGCTCATTATTCTTTGTCAAGGAAGTGAATTTTTTAAGTTGGAGATTGCCTCAAAGTGTTTTCCAGGCATTTCTAATTTGATTTCATGCTACACAATGCTAAACACACATGTTGATACTTGGGAATTCCTTGGGTACTTCTGTTGTCCCTTGTGTAGAGCACTCAACTCAGATTGTACTTTCCTGATTTCAGCTTTGAATAGTAATAATTATTGTTCACTTTAGACCTTCCAAACTCAGAGAGTTCATCTTATGAAGGGTTGTGAAGCAAACTATGATAAATTACTCTTGGAGTACATTCAGGACAGCAAACCTCCATGTGCTATGGTTCACATTTCAGAGACCCTCAAAGTTGGAATAGTGAGAATTTTCACAAGTCTTCATGATTATATAAGATTGGCACTGAGGAGACATGTTAGATCCTTGTGGTGTTATGTTGGTGAGTTTGTTGGATTCTTGCAAAGGATTGCTTTCCTTTTAGCAAGAAGATTGGAGGAGTTTGCTTTTGCAGTTATGACTGCGTGACATCTTGAGGAGATATATTGAGGATTGGGGTTGTGGGCAAAATCCCAGTGATAGTATTGCTGTCGACTTTCCGATCAGCCTATACACGACTTCAATTTTTGGGCCGCAGATGAGATGGATGACTTCTTTAGACCAGCAGTTGAGTACTTTATGTTTGTGGTTGGTTGGTAAAGGTGATTTGATCATAGGAGATGACTTTCCAGTTACTTCCATGCTCATATCTCCTATATTTTCAGTGGGATTTCAGACTGATTATTGCCATCCTTATATTTCCACGTTGGTTATGCTGACAACTTTTTATGAGTAGATTGATTTTGAGCCTTGGCAGGCTTTAGGGTAGCTGGTTGTGAGTGTTTTTCCGAACACAATTAATTTATTTATTGCTTCTACTTTGGTGAGTGACAGTCACTGTGTTGTGACCTAATCACACATCACCCCATTCCAAATGGGGATCCCCTACTTTTTAGGTCCACTCGGTCTTTTGGCTGTGGTCCTTTGGGTCGGAACTGGATGAACCTTTGTAGTTTTGTGTTTTGCACTATTGTTGTATTGTTATTTAGTAAACTATTGTTCATGTTTGGTTATTGATTTTTTATGAGGATTTTTTTTTCTTATCACAATCACCAGTCACACAAGATTTTGAGCTATATAATCTTCCAAGAACTTGAAATGTGTATATAAATTTTGTTTTCACTCTATAAAATATTTTGATCTTCAATTTGGTTAGTTTTTAATTGAAATTTTTGTGTTTGAGGTGCTGGTTAATTATGGCAAGAGGCGTTCTATAGTGGCGGCAAGGCACGAGTACATAAAAGCCAAGACACTTGCGACATATTTAAAAAGAACTTTAAACTTTCAAATTGAAAATAAAATAAAATAACTCTATGATGTAAATAAAATATTTATAAAGTGGGGTGACCCATGTAATATAGCGGTTAAAACACTTGCTTGGTGAAACCGCCACCAAGGTTCAAATCCCCACTGGGCAGATATGCTCGCAGACTTTGTGCTTCGTTGGGCTGGTGGACTCACGGATTTGAACAGTAATAGTGTTCAGCACCTTGAATAGTGCCCCTTACCGATGAAAAAAACTAAAAATAAAATAGTTATAAAGTAGAATAAAACAGCTTGAAACTTTATATTTATCAGCAATTTTTTAGATAGATGATGTGTTTATGATATCTATACTAGTTTAAGGGTACTTACAGGTTTTAACCTCTCTGGCAGGTTGACCCTGTTGGAGGATCGCTAATGCTGAACTAAGATTTATCGTCATATGTTTTCTTCATTTTGGTTGCCCTTAATTTGGATGGTATTAATCCTTCTAATTAATGATCTGAAGGCAAATAGTTGCACGGAACATTGAATAGGCTTGTATTTACATATGCCACCTGGTAAAACTCCCTACGATTGTCTCAGTTTTTAAGTTTTAATCAAACAAATAGTTCTATCATATCCTGTTTTGACCTTTCAAACTATCAACTATGAATGGCCGTGGATTTTTCCTTCTTACATGCCATGATCAGTTTTTTCATGAAGTTTATTTAGTTTATCCTCTTGTTTACGCTATTTTTTTCATGCAAGTGGAAAAAAGTTTGCAAAAGAAAGACTTTTTTGATGCAAACCAAAAAAAGTAACGTTCTCCTCAGCGTAGGAAAAGTTCGAGTAAATATATGCCTATACTGTAACTATGGTTTAGGCCATTCCACTTAATGACAAGTTAGATAGAAGGCAAACTGTGTAAATCTGAGTCAAAGGATTTGGTGTGGTGTTACTATGAATTTCTGTCAACATTAAATGGGATGAAAGTAAGTGCAATTCAAAGTCTCAATTTGTTTTCCATGTGGTAATTTTGGTTGCATCTTTCATTTTATTTAATAGACAGAGGACAGACTATTTTGAAATTCTAAGCAATCATTTGACTACCAATTTACATATTTAATCATGTCGGTGCATATGATGCTATATTTTGAAGAAATGCAACAATCAGTAAATCTTTGATGGGAATTACTAGAGCAAATATCTTAATTTTATATGTTTTTGGTTCTCAAGAGGTAGTGATGATCATAACCTTGTTACTCTGATTCAATATTCAAAATATAGCTAGACTCCAAAACAGGTATTTACTGCCAACGTTTTCAATTTAAAAAATTCTGATATTGAATAATTTCTCTTATTTGTATTAAATAAATTTATTATCTTCATTTTGCATTAAGATTTGTTGCAAACAAATTCCTATTTTCTGGTATGTAAAATATGATTAGAGAATTAGGTCGCTTGAGAAATTGAAGTTTTAATGTGGATATTTTTTAGATGAGTAAAAAAAACTATTATGAGTACATTTATTTTCTGGTATGTAAAATGTGATTAGAGAATCAGGTTGCTTGAGAAATTGAAGTTTTAATGTGGATATTTTCTAGATGAGTAAAAAAACACTATTATGAATACATTTGGTAAAGTAGATGTGAGATGCGTTTGAAAATAATTGTTGCAATTTTGTTTACATCAGTGTTTTGGATCAGACTTAATGATGCATTATTAGCATGAAGGAAAAAGAGATGGATTGCTGACATAATTTATTAAGACTTTGTGACTTGAAGGAGTGCATAATGCACAAGAATTAAGAAACTTAAATAGAAATAAGAGGGGAAGGAGGAATGAATAAAGAATGTGGGGTAAGTTGAGAATGTTGAAAAAAGGTATCGAAATTTAAAGGAAGACAAAATAGAAATAGTAATAAAAAAGGAAAAGGTATATAATTATGTGGATGACTAATAAAAAAAATGATGATTTAGAAGAAGTTTCACTCGTAATTTTTCTTTCCTCTTAAAATAAGTGAAGAAATTTCACCACTAGCATTGATTGTGTTGGTGTTTTGGTGTGATTGATACACCATTAAGTCTTATGTTATGGTCTTTTTGCATAGGAAGTTCTCTTATTCAACTATGTGCTTTAGTTCTTTAGCTTATACACGTTACTTTCAAAATATGGTCATTAAAAAATATTCATCCTTGGAGGAAAAAATTGATGTGCTAGTGGTGGATGGTATGTAGAAGTTTTATCAACCGAAGAGCTTTATCAATTTGTATCAACCATTGAAGAATCTGCAGTTTTTTTTTTGGAATTTCTAAAAATGTACTACCCTATATGGTAGAAGTTTGATTTGTAAATTTCTCAAAACTCGACTGTCCTTAGAAGATTTGTACCTCTAGGCTTGGAAGAATTGAAAACCTAGAGGAGATTATGAACTATGATAATTTGCTAAGGGATGTTTCATAGCTATTCTTTCTAATCAATCTATAGAGGATGATGTCTTTGGTGGAGGGCAATATTTCTTTAGGAACACTAGTCTCTTTATGTAACACTTTTATGTGGGCTTTAAACCTTTAGAGGAAATACCAATCATGGCTATTTTTTCTAATCAATGTATAAAGGATGATGTCTTTGGTGGAAGGCTATATTTCTATAGCAACACCAATCGAAATATGTAGTTTATTACCTTTCTTGGGAGTTTTAGCATTGTTATGGTTTTGAGATGATTGCTTCATCTTTAGGAGTAGCAATTGATAATTCTAGGCTATTTTATGGCAAGGGTTTTGTCATCACAAAAGTTTGCACCCTTGCTGACCTGTCAACTCACCTTGTGAAACATGGAAACAACCCTGAAGTGTGGGACCTTGCGCAAGGGGGTTGAATCTTCGACGAAGGTCGACTTCTTTCTTAATCCAAGTGCAGTTGTTGAACCAACTCAACACTTCAAAACTTACTCCTAAGCTTATCCTAACAACTTGCAAAGGTAAACGGAAGAGAAAATTGCTTAAAATAAAAGCAAGTGATGCATCAAGAAGAGATTGTTTCTCTCCCTACCCGAAATGACACGAAGAATCAACTGAAATACGCAAGAAATGCACAAACTTCAGTTGTATGAGTGACCCCAATGCATGTATGGAGGTTAGAATTCACTGAATGTCAAGAGGGGAGAAGGTTTCCCACAAGTCACACTCATAATTAAGTTAACACAACATATATGAGAGAAGAGCCACAAAACATACACCTATGATGAAGGTACATACACAACATAAATAAGTTTGAAGGAAGACAAGAATGGTGATTTCAATTCATTATAAAGGCCAATGGCAAACTTACAGTTGAATAAATGCAAAATAAATACAAGAGAAGTGAAAGAGCATAGAATAGCTAAAGCCAGTAGGGAGAGAACCCTTTACAATGAGGCTTAACAACCTTTATATAGAAAATTGGTTACAAAAGTGATCATGACCCTTGTGTGTGCAGGGAAATATCAGTCCGGGAGTGCAGGGAAGTGCATGCACTTGACTTCTGTACATGCAAGCAGCCTAGCCATACCCTGAAAATGCAACCCTGAGAAGGGTGGATTGATTGACCTTCCAAAGTTAGAGCATGCAGACATGACATAAGTTACCACAACAAGCATGACCATGTACCTCTCTTGATGGAAATCTTGCCAAAATCATTAAATGAACCCTTGTGGCTCCACAAAAGAAGGTGCACAAGTCACAAAAGTCGTCGGAGCATTTAAAGTTTTTAGTGTTGATCACGCCATCCGGAAGTGTTGCCAATCGGAAAGAAGTCCGAGGACTTCAGAAACTTGAGTTCTTGAAGTGGGGAAGACAAGGAAAGAACTTTGGAACCTCGAGGTTCCAGGAAGGAGAAAGGAGAGCAGCAGTGAACTTTGAAACCTCGGGGTTCCAAAGTTTTGGGGAATTGAAAAAAGGGCTAAGGAAGGAACTTTGGAACCTCAGGGTTCTAGAGTTCCGGGAAAGACGAAGGGAAGCAAAGGAAGAGAACCTCGGGGTTCTGAAGTTCCAGAGAAGGCAAGGGAAAGGAACTTCGGAACCTCGAGGTTCCAGAGTTTCGGGGAACTGAGAAGGAGGCAAGGAAAAGGCGAGACTTAGCAAAGGAACTTCGGAACCTCGGGGTTCTGGAGTTCCGGGAAAAGAAAATAGAGGCGGCAAAGGGAAGGAACTTCGGAACCTCGGGGTTCCAGAGTTCCGGGGAAGAAAAAAAAGGGAAGAGGGAACTTCAGAACTTTGGGGTTCTGGAGTTCCGGAGAAGAAGAACAAGAGAAGGGAAAGAGAAGGAACTTCAGAACCTCAAGGTTTTGGAGTTCCCGGGAAGGAAGAAAAGGCTAAGGGAGGAACTTCCTTTGGGCAAGGCAATACCTCGCACTTCATAATTCTTCTGCTTTTCGCCTTGATCAACTAGGGCAGCGTTGGTCCATGGATCGTATCTCTGATCGGTTCTTACTGATGGACCAAGGGTGTCATAAAATGACAACATTTTTGGCGATTTCTGTGGGATGCTTGCCTGCTCAACATGAAATCTAGAAGCCTCGAGCATCCATTGGGCATTTTGTCATTGAAAATACCCAAAACATGTTTGTGCCATCACTTGGAAGAAAACTGGAAACTTCTAGTCTAATATTTACATAGTCATCAACACTCTCTTCAGAGGCAGGGCTTGAGATGAATCCCATTTACTAGGATTGGAAGAACTTCGCCATCAAGCTTGAAGAGATGAAATGCATTGGCCTCCTTGCAACTAGTGATGACATATAGACCACTCCAAATAGCATCAAATTTGGAGTGTCGCCCAGTTTTGGCTTTGTTTGCATCTCACTCGAGAACTAGATCTCCCTCTTTGAAGACCCTATTAGTCGCCTTTTTGTCAAAAACCTTCTTGACCTGCTCTTGATGAGTCTTAAGTGTATGCATAGCCTGACTTCTAACCTCCTCCAGCTCCATCAGCTCAGCTAGCCTTACTGTCATGGCATCATTCTCTGTTAATTCCAGCGGATGTGCTAGTTCAAGAGAGGGTAACTCCAGGGAAGTTGGGAGTCTTGCTTCCTTCCCATATACTAGCATGAAAGGGGATTTATCGATTGCCCTCTTGGGTGTAATCCTGTCAGCCCATAAGGTTGTCCTCAACTTAGTATGCCATGCCTTCTGATTGTCTTCAATCGTCCTTTTAATTATCTTGATGAGGTTCTTGTTGGAAGTTCAGCTAAGCCATTACCCTGAGGGTAATAGTTGGATGACATCTTCAAGTATACACTATGCTTAACTGCCCAAGAACTGATTTGGGTTCCAACAAATGCCCTGATATTGTTTGATATGATGGTGGAGGGGACACCGAATCTTGTCACAATTCCATCGAGGAATTCCAACACTGAGGCCTCAGTGTCATCCCTCAATGCAACTACCTCTGTCCACCTAGTGAAGTAATCTGTTGCGACCAAGATCCACTTATGGCTAGCACTAGAAGGTGGATTTATCATGCCAATGAAATCTAAACCCCATTGTGCAAATGGTTGGTCTGCTTGGATGGGGTGAAGAGGTAGGGTAGTTAGTCTTTGTTTTCCAGAGAAGAGAGCACATTTCTTGCAATTCTTCACCCATCTATGTGAGTCACTGAATAAGGATGGCCAGTAATAACCAGCCCTCACTATTTTGATAGTCGTAGTCATTGTAGAGAAGTGGCCCCCTGAAGAGCCATCATGAAATTCCTCTAACAATTTGCTGACTTGGTTTTGCTCGATACATCTTAGTAAGACTCCATTAGAGTCTCTTCGAAAAAGAGTGTCATTCACTTAGACATAGGGAATGGTCTACAACTTGAAATGCCTTCTTTTGGTCTTGTCCAGACCTTGGGGGTATCTACCTTCCATTAAGAAGGTGGTCATGTCACCTACCCAACTGAATTGAGTGTTGTTGCTAGTTGGTTGATCCTCGTGTAACACAAGGGCGACCTCTGAAGTAGTCTCAAAAGATGAGACAAGTTGTTCACATAGGCCCCTGCCTCTTACAAGCTTGATGATCTTGATGTTGATGTCGTACTCCATGACCTTGGTTATCCACCTAGCCCTCTTCTCACTGATGTCCTTGTTTAGAAGGAAATCCTTGACACTTGCCTGTGGAACGAAGAGTTGGATCTTGTTGTTAGACAACATGTGCCTGGAATTTTTTAATGCCCTTACAATAGTGAGGACCTGCTTCTCTACATAGCTATACTTAAGCTCATAGTCATTTAGCCCCTCACTAAAGAAAGCAATAGGTTGCTCCAAATTATCATCGTTCAGCTGTGTTAGGACAATTGAGATGCTAGATTCTCCTCTGAATGTATAGAGGATAAAATCCCTTTCATAGTTAGGATTGACGAGGGTAAGGGCCTGAGCAATTGCTTGTTTGATCTCTTCGAAACTGGCCCTCACCTCCTTGGTCCAACTGAAAACCAAGTTTTTCTTCAACGTGGAAGTGAGGGGTTTTACCATGGTGGCAAGGCTGAGAATGAACCTCCTCACAAAGTTGATCCTACCAAGGAAACTTTGCAATCCTTTCTTATGACTGGGGACTGGAAGAGAAAGAATAGCCTCCACTCGCTCTAGATCAATGGTCAAGCCCTCCTTGGATACAATGTGTCCTAGCAATCTCCTTGATCAGTAGCAAATACACACTTGCTAGGGTTCAAGGACATACTCCTTGCATGCTCAAGATGACCAAGATGGTCAGTTGCATGCTTCGAATAAATAGTTATGTCATCAAGGTATACAAGCACAAACTTTGCTAATACCCCCTTGAAAGCCATGTCCATTGCTCTTTGAAACGTGGCACCTACATTGGTTAGCCTAAGGACATTTTACAATAAGCATAAGTACCCCACTTAGTAGTAAATGCAGTCTTGTATTGGTCTGATTCTTGGACCAAGATTTGATTGAAACCCGAATACCCATCCAAGAGTGAAAAAATTTCCGAGCCACTGACCTTTTGGAGAATCTGCTCCATAGAGGGAAGGGGATAGTGATCCTTGAGGGAGGCTCTATTGAGATCCCTAAAGTCTACACATAGCCTGATTTCCCCATTCTTCTTTCTTACAGGGACAAGGTTGGCCACCCAGGAAGAGTGCTTGATAGGGAAGATGATATTGGCTTCTATGAGCTTGGTCAACTCCTTCCTCATTAGTGGCTCAATATTGGGGTTTATTGGCCTTTGCTTTTGTCTAACTGGTTTTGCATTCGAGTTTAACTCTATAGTATGTTGGGCTAAGCTAGGGTCAAAACCTTTCAAATCTTCATAGGTCCAAGCAACTATGTCATCGTATTTTTGGCAAAACTCAACAAAGGCCTCTTGTTCGATTGAGGAACACACATTGCCCAAGTTTAGAGACCTACTGGTGTAGGGGCACTCAAGGTGTGCTAGCATCTCTCCAACATGTGTTTGAATGCAATATGATGTGTTGCCTTGAAGGTTTCTTGTGTAGGTCCTAAATGGATGTGGTAATGCTACCAATGCTATGTAATAAGCCCTAAGGCTCCAAGGTATGTACTTGGTCAAAAGCCTTGTATGGGCATTTTATTTATGTTTTTGGTGTCTAGGGGTCCTAGAGGTGTTTTGTGTCCACTTTGTAACCTTTGGTGTGAAGGCAAGTGTGTGATGTAATAATTTGTCAAAAGTTGCTATGTTGTCCTAAGCAATTTTGTAAAATTTGAGTTGTGGTTTCCCAATGGCTAGTTGGTTGCACTTGTACGTTGGGAGGTGGTTGGAAGGATTCCTTGGCCTTATTTAAGCTTGAGGAGTGATTCCCAAAGGTTTGAATGAAATTTATGCTTGCTACAATTATGAAACTGTCATTTTTACTGCATTTTCTTGTGTTCTTAGCTTTGGTACGGATTTGTACGGACATCTAGAAGGGCTGATGTCTTGAATCGGTTGTAGTAGTGAGTCACCTTTCATTTGATGTACGTTTGAGGTCTTGAAGTTCTGTGGTTGAGGAGTAATTGAATTTTCTTTCTTGCTGCCTGGTAGAAACCAAAAAAGTCAAGGTTTGGATGCAAAAGGAGCCACCATTCAACATTCCTCAATGGGAATGGTCTAAAACCCTGGGGAATGTTGGATTACCATGTAATCTAGATTATTTGTTTGGTTTTGGAAGCAGAAGATCTCACCTTGCACTTTTGGAGTGATGCCCTAGACTTGACATTACCCATGTGGCAAGTCTCTGCAGTGAAGGATTGATTGAATCCTTGGAGCAGTGGACAAAATGGTGGTCAAAACTTGCATGGAGGAGACCCTTAGACATGTCCAGACCCTCTTCAAAATCCCTAACTTCATTCCCATTTGACTGGTGAAGGTTTTGAGACCTAAAACCCCTATACCGACTAACTAGGCTAAAATAGGCACATAAGGGTTTGAACACTTGCACTCAAAACCTAGATGCAAAAGTTTGAAATCCTTTAGAGAGTCCAAAAGGGTATCTGAATATCAATTTTTTTCAAGCGGTTGTTTAGAGAGTTTGATAGATAAAGAGGAAAAAGTTCAAATAGAGGCCTAATCACTTGTAGCCCTATTTCCTAGGTCACTAAGAAGAAAAGGCACAAAGGGCTTGTAAGCACAGACCAAAGAGGTCTAAGACAATGCAAATACCATGTCAAACATGTTCAAACACTCACACATGACATATTCCACCATTTGATCAAAAGGTCCCATTGGCAAGGGGCTTGGGGTTGTGAGATGTCTTGGTTTAGGGGTTGAGTACATAGGTGTAGGAGTCTCCTTGTGAAACCAAGCTGTCCTGATTGGATTGATCCTTGGGAAGGATCAAGGACAAGCTTAAGAACCTTTGGAAGGTTGGAGGTATTGGACCATTGAATGGTGCCAAGTGCTAACCCATAGAAGAAGCCAAGGAAATTGCTCATTAACACCAAAACCTCTGCATCACCTACCCTCGGCAACAACAACTGGCTTGTAATCACCCCTCTTTGCAGCCAAGTTCATCTTCTTCTTCAACTGATCATCCGAGTTGAAAATGCCTTCCAAGGTAACTAGACCTTTAGGCAACTTGTTGGAGTTGAGCTGCATGATTTGGTCTCCATACTGGTCTTGCAACTTAGACTGATTTTTAACAGAAAACTTTGCTTCATTTTGCAAGAAGTTGACAATTTGTTGATCACTTTCGAACACTTGCCAATTTACCTGATTGTCTGGGACAACAGGCCTCATAACAAGCCTGATGTGTTGCTCCTTCTCATTTGCAACATGCACTGGTATGTCGAATTTAGCACCAACCATTGCAAGCCTATCAACATGCTTGTTCCGACTTCTATGAATGGTCTAGATATTGAAGGCCTCGAATCCTTCAATCAAATCCCAAACCCTGTGTTTGTATGATTTGAGCAGGTTGTTCTTTGTTATGCTTTGAGCTCGAATGTGATTAACAACCAACTCACTATCTCCAAATACTTGCAAATATTTGATCTTTCTGCTTTGTGCAAGTTGGAGGCCTTGGATCAAGGCTTCATACTCAAGGACATTGTTGGTGCAACGAAATTGAAGCCTAAAAGAGAAGAAATATTTCTCTTGCTCGGGAGAAACAAGCATCACATCGATGCATGCACCGTTCTTGTTTCTTGAACCATCAAAAAACATGATCCATAACCCCTCTGAGTCTCCTTGTGTCTTGATGAGGTTAGGGATAGGAGTATCCTCTTCATGGATACAATAGGTGCTAAGCCCAGTCTCTTTAGTCTCAGCTAATGAATCAAACTGAAAAGCATTGGCCCATTAGTCAAGCAAGCAATCGGGGACCTCTTGCAAAAGAGTAGCAAGCTCACGGATAGTACACTCCTCCCCCTCTTCATGCAAAGTGCAATTCATGTTTATAGGGCTGGGGGTGTAAGGCTCAATATGGTTTTGGGTAATGGGATCTGCTCATATGGTAATCTTGGTACCACACCTTGTTCAAAATAGCATGTGGGACCAATCAGAAGACAGGTACCCACCTATCTTGGCGGTGAAGTCTCTAGATAGGCAGGTGGCAAAGAAGGCATGAAGATCGATGATTGATACGTCTTGCAGGACAGTGCAACGAGGGCATGCATGCAAGGTTAACTTCAAATTTTTAACAACCCCAATAGTCTTAATAGAAGTATCATCCAATTGGACCACCCCTTTGGTCACAGGTTCGTATTCTATGCCAAGAAGATCAACTACCTTCTTAGGCATGACTGAGCTACTAGCTCCTCAATCTATCATGCAGTTGTGAACCAAGTTATCTCCTATGATTAAGGAGAGATAGAAGGGGGGAGGCTTGCTGATCTTGCTTGAATCTTCTTCCTCCATGGGTTGCACCAAATTGGTGGAGAGTGCCTTTCCGTTGACTGCTGCCTCATCACCTGACTGGTTGATGTCTTTCAATGCTTCCTTAAGCAAATCCCTTTGAGATGGGATGGAAATGGCCTCCCACATAGTGACGTTGAGGTTGGCCTTCTTCATCTGATTAACTATGTTGAAAGGAACACCAACTAATTTTAGAGGCCCCTTCGAGGCTACGAGGTCTACATTTTCTCTTTGGACGACTTGGGCCTCTTCTTGCCTCTTGCTCCCTTGCAAGGTACTTTGGCTTGTATCATGGTTGGCTACGTTGGGCATTGGAGCTTGGGCTGATGTTGAAGGTGAGGCAACCTCCATGGCTCTCTTCTTTGACCTTGTATATTGCAACATAGACTCACTATTTGCTTGGTTTATACCACAGAACTCTGCCTCCTGCCAATTGACAAAGGTAGAATCCCCTTGCAAGTAAGCCTGAGTGCCAACACTAGGCTAATTTGGGTCATATTGCAGGCCAGAAGTGGTCGACTCATCCTGCACTGCTAAGGCTTGGACAAACCCTCTATTTTGGCATGCACCTTGGTTGTGTGGCCGATTGCATGGTTGACACTAATCTTGCTCTTGGGCGAGGTTATTTTGCATTGGAACTATCACTTTTGAGTTGTTTGCAGCTGTGGGGTTCACACTATTCAAAGGCTTGGTGTTGCTCCATTCGTTTTGCCCTTGAAAGGGTGGCCTATTCTGCTGATAGTTTTAATTTTGTGCCTGATAAGGTCTTCTATGCTGGGCTTGTTGCCTCTTTAGTGTCATCAACTCATTGCTAAAATTTTGCAATAGAGCCTTGACCTCATGGAGCTCATTGGAGGATGTAGAGGGTGTGGATGACTGTCCTGTAGGCGCCATGGGGATAGGAGCCAATGTGGGTTGTTGAGTAGGAGCTTCTGGGAAGAGAGGCATTAGAGGCCTTGGAGCTATCTTCCCAGCCTAAATCAAACATTTTTCTGCCCTTATGGCTATGTCATATGCACCCAGTAAAGAGACTCCATCCATTGATTGTACCATGACTGCTATATCCTTGTTGAGAGCTCTAAGATAATACAAGAAGGCATGATTTGGAGATGGCTTCATTAGAGCAGAAATTCTATTCCATGTCTTATGGAATCTGAAATTGAAATCTCCCATGAACTCGTGGGGTGCCCTCTTGATTGTAGTCAACTGCTCCACAAGTGATAGGTGATCACTTTTGTCTTCGAAATGGTTGCACAACCTCTCCCCCAATTCATCTCAATTGTGAATGGAGTTGGACGACAACCCTCTATACCACTACAAAGCTTTGCCTTTCAAAGATGTGGCTTAGAGTCTGACAACAACATCATCCTGAATGATATTATGAACATAGCAGATGTTTGCAATGTCTTGAATGTGCTCGATGGGCGTAGTAGTTGTTTCACCAGTGAAGTATGGTATACTCTTTAATGCAGCCACTGGTATATCATTCCATTGAGTCAAAATAAGGGGAGTCCCCCCATTGAAGGTAACAAAAACTTGATTTCTTGCCATGTGAAACAATGGTCTATTGATTTGAGTGGTGGGAGCCCTTGACAGTAATGGTCTTGTAAATGGAGGGGTAGAATGAGACCTGGGAGATGGAGTGTTTACAACCTTGACCTCCCTAATTGGTGGTAATGAAGGTCTACCTCTCCGCCTTTTAGAGCCTGAAGATGAGAGTTTTGTGAATTGGAAACTACCTCTAGAAGACGCCCTTGTATGAATTATGGGCATGAAATCTGGAGCTGCAACAAGTCATGAGCAAGTAGTGGACCTGTTGAGCAGAGACTTCAGAACATTGGGGCTCTGGGGTTTCGAAGTTAAGCACTTTGGAACTTGGGGGTTCCGGACCCTTGGAGTAGCGAACTTCAGAACTCATGGGTTCTGGACTTCCGAAGTTGTGAGAGTTGTGATGACTTGGGAACTTGGGGGTTTCAGGGTCCCAAACTTAGAAATTTGTCACGAACAAGAAATTGGACTTGTTGAGCAGAGCCACCAAGTGCTTGAGAAATAACTGCCACTAAAGGTTGAGACACCAAGAATGACACTGAATCCTTAGCATGTATGTTGAAATGAAGTCCCATTCGGCGTGCCAAAAACTGTTATCACAAAATCTTGCACGTTTGTTGATCTATCAACTCAACAACCTTGTGAAACATGAAAACAATCTCGAAGTGTGGGACCTTGCGCAAGGGGGTTGAATCTTCGAAGAAGGTCGACTTCCTTCTCAATCCAGGTGCAGGTGTTGAACCAACTCAACACTTCAAAACTTACTCCTAAGCCTATCCTAACAACTTGTAGAGGTAAAGGGAAGAGAGAATTGCTTAAAATAAAAGGAGGTGATGCACCAAGAAGAGATTGTTTCTCTCCCTACCCGAAATGACACAAAGAATGAATTGAGATACCTAGGAGATGCACAAACTTTAGTTGTATGAGTGACCCCAATGCATGTATGGAGGTTAGAATTTGTTGAATGTCAAGAGGGGAGAATGTTTCCCACAAGTCACACTCAGAAATAAGTTAACACAACATATATGAGAGAAGAGCCACAAAACAAACACATATGATGAAGCTAAGGAAACATACACAACATACATGAGTTTGAAGGAAGGCAAGAATGGTGATTTCAATTCATTATAAGGCCAATGGCCAAACTTACAGTTGCATAAATGCAAAATAAATACAAGAGAAGTGAAAGAGCATAGAATAGCTCAAGCCAACAGGGAGAGAACCCTTTACAATGAGGCTTAACAACCTTTATATAGAAAATTGGTTACAAAACTGATCACGACCCCTGTGTGTGCAGGGAAATGTCAGTTTGGGATTGCAGGAAAGTGCATGCACTTGACTTCTGTACATGCAAGCAACCTAGCCATACCCTAAAAATGCAACCTTGAGAAGGGTAGATTGATTGACCTTCCAAAGTTAGAGCATGCAGACATGACATAAGTTACCACAACAAGCATGGTTGTGTACCTCTCTTGATGGAAGTCTCGCCAAAATCATTAAATGCACCCTCGTGGCTCCACAAAAGAAGGTGCACAATTCACAAAATTCGTCGGAGCATTTAAAGCGTGTTGATCACGCCATCCGAAAAGAAGTTCGAGGACTCCGGGAACTCGGGTTCCTGAAGTGGGGAAGACAAGGAAAGAACTTTAGAACCTCGGGGTTATGGGAAGGAGAAATGAGAGCAACAGGGAACTTCAGAACCTCGAGGTTCCGGAGTTTTGGGGAATTGAAAAAAGGGCTAAGGAAGGAACTTCAGAACCTCAGGGTTCCGGAGTTCCGGGAAAGAAGAAGGGAAGCAAAGGAAGAGAACTTCGGAACCTCGAGGTTCCGGAGCTCCGGGGAACTGAGGAGGCAAGGAAAAGGCGAGACTTAGAAAAGGAACTTCGGAACCTCAGGCTTCCAGAGTTCCGGGGAAGGGAAGAAGAAGATAAAGGAACTTTGGAACCTTAAGATTCCGGAGTTCTGGGGAACATAAGAGGAGTAGAAAGAAAGGGTGGAACTTCGGAACCTCCGGGTTCCAGAGTTCCTGGAAAAGAAAGGAGAGGCGGAAAAGGGAAGGAACTTTGGAACCTCGGGGTTCTGGAGTTACGGGGAAGAAAAAAAAGGGGAGAGGGAACTTCGGAACCTTGAGGTTCCGGAGTTCCAGAGAAGAAGAACAAGAGAAGGCAAAGAGAAGGAACTTCGGAACCTCGGGGTTCCGGAGTTCTGGGGAAGGAAGAAAAGACTAAGGGAGGAACTTCTTTCGGGCAAGGCAATACCTCACACTTCATAATTCTTCTGCTTTTCTCCTTGATCAACTGGGGTAGCATTGGTCCATGGATTGTATCTCTGATCGGTTCTTACTGATGGACCAAGGGTCTCATAAAATGACAAGAAGTTTATCTACTTAGGCTAGAGTATGTGTGGAGCTTGATTTCATGACCCAACTACCAAATAAATGTCATTTTGAAAACAAGAGAAGTTTTATGAATTCAAACCTTGGATTATGGACGTTTTCCATTAGGTGTTGTGGATGCCATGATTATGATCATCACAATACAAAATACCCAAGTATTTTGGAAAGAACTCAATTTGAAAGAAACCCAAAGAGGCTTGTTAAAGATAATGAGAGTTTTATCAAATCAAGAAAAAATATTTTGCCATAAGCAAAAATCTAGAAAAAGAGGGAAAGAGGATTGAACGGTCACAACTTAGGAGGGGGTATTTTCAAGAATATAGATATAGACAAAAATGAAGTTATGGTTGAAGATTCAATTTCAAGAGAGATTTGGAGAAGTTGCTAGCAAATCTTGAAGCAGGTAAAAATATTGGTTTCTTAGAAGGGAGTTAAAAGGCTAAGCCCTTCCTAGTTTCCTACCTCTAAGGGAATTGAACATGAAAAAGTTGAGTCGAGTAGTAGATCCAAGGAGGATCTAGCTTTGAGTAGGAAGGCAATGGTAAGTCCACAATCTATAGATGGATAAAGAAAAGAAAGGGAGGGAGATTTTGGAATATCTAAGACTGATAAATCAAATAGGTACCTTACGATTGATTGTCGTGGCACATGTAGTTTTAGGATATTAATTGTGGTTGGAAGATTTCTTGGTACTCTCTTGGTGAGTAGCAAGAGAACAAAGGTTGCCCTATGAAGGTCCTATCTTGAAATATTAAGGGAATGAACTACCACTACAAGAAAAGGCTTCAAGGAGATTTCAAGAGAAATTTTATTTGCATATTGTGTTGACCCAAGGAATTAAGAGTAACTTTGAGCAAGAGTTTTAAAATCTCTTTCCTGGGAAATGGGGACAATCAAGAAAATTGCCATTGGTTTTTTAGGACGTTTGGACTACTTGTTGTTTTCTTTTGCATTGGTTATTTGATAAATGAAGAGTTTGAGATAGCACTACAAATATAGAATTTAGGAAGATACAATGTCTATTCCTAGTAAAAAAATTATTACAAAATTAAAAAAATTATGATAAAGATTCGATTGATCAGCTACAAGGTTTGTAAATTTAAGATATATATATATATAGAGTTGTGAGTCAACATAAATGTCTTGACCTTTAATCTAAACAATAGATTATAATGATACCCTTTGAAATGTGGTTGGACTACTATAATCTTTGGCAACACATGTTATTAGTTGGACTTCTCTAAGTTGTTTCCTTTTCCCCATATGCCTCCTTTTGGACTTGTTGCCTTTGTTTCTTTGTATTTCCCACACAGTCAACAATTCAAGAAGTGGCAATTACTTTTTGTCTAGTTTTAAAACTATCCTCAAAGCTTGTTGGTTGCTTGAATAAAGTCCCTATAACATTAGGACTCTTAAATAACTAACAGTTTCACGGTTTGCATGCAACGATGAGCTGTTAGGCGAGGAGGAGGAGAAAAGCGAAAAGGGATGTGAGGGAAATCGAGAGAGTTAGGGAGCAAGGTGCGGAGTATTGTTATTGGAAATGTTCTTTGAACTCAGTAGTTTTAGTATTCATATAGCCAACAAATGTTTTTCTCTTTTTTATTATTTTATAAATATATAATGTGTCAATCTAAAACAATGTTTGTTTGCATATTGTATTGGGGAAACTGTCAAGTGATATTACAAGTTGAAACAGAAATAATAATTATAAAAAAGTTAAATAATTACTATAAAAAAGGTTAAACAAATTAATGTGAAATATTAAAAGATCGATAGTCAAGTGTATTGTTAGAGACTTTTTTTTTTAATTATTCCACATGGTGTTAAAAAAATTGTTGAGGGAGAAAATGGAGTGTGGGTCCACATATATTTTCCTCGCATGATGCTTCACATTGTAGACCATAAATTGGGCATGGTGATGCATTTTTACAATGGTGATTTTTGCATTAGTTACATAGCCTAGCAAATGTACATTCATTTCCACTCATGCCTCGTCATATCATTCAAAATTATCTATGTCTCCACGTATGTGGGCAATCTTATGTGGTGGGTCTCGGCTTATTGGTAAGTCGACTTTGGCTCTCAAGAAATGGGAATATGGTTTTAACTTGGCTGATTGTTGTTTCAATGTGGTCCCCATCTAGGTTAGGTTGCCTAGACTCCCAATGGAATTCTGGGATGAGGAAGTGTCTGAAAGAATTGTGAACTCCTTTGGTTAGCTCTTAACTATTTGAAATGACTTCTTCCAGAAAGCAACTTGCCTTTTCTTGCATTTGTGTTAATATGGAGTAGTCCTCCAACCTTCCTTTGTCTATCAAGATCAACTCCAAGCTTGGGACAAGTTGAGTTTGAATCTATTCCATTAGCCTTTTTATGTGTAAGAAGGTAGGCAGTGGGGTGAAAAACTACCCTTATAAAATCTCATATGCTTTCTAAGAAAGTCTCAAAGGAGAAGATTTTTAGTGCCAATAAACCTTTCAAGCATGACCATTCTAGTCAAATCTCTACTATGTTTGATGTTGAAAATCTTGTGAATTCACCCTCTTCCAAGAGGGTCTATGTTGGTCTAGAAGAGGTCCCACATTCTTTGAATGATATGGTTACTAAGGTTTTTCGTAGAAGGAGGAGCTCCCTCCTTTGCCTTCTAATTAGGATGATATGATTCTGGAGTCTCCCAAGTCTCTTGTTTTGAGCCGGCCTATGGAGAAGATTGTGTTTGCTAATGGTACGGTTGCTATGGAGGAGCCTAGTTTCGAGGGTAAGAGTGATTTTTGGTGACCAAACAAGAGTTCTGCACATGAGATTAAGGAGATGTTGCAGTTTGTTTGATCTTCCCTTGAGATTAAGGAGATGTCATAGGTTGTTCCTTTGCATGAGCTTAAGGTGTTTGAGGGTTCCACCCATGATGAGTCAAAACTTTTATCATGGTTAAATCCAAAAATAAAAAGAAAACCCTCAATCATCATTTTTTTCTCAAGGGTCACTACTAGAAACAAACACTAGGTTGATTGTAGTTTAGAATCAAGAGGAAAGGGGAGACCCTCTTCACAATAAAGCAAGGAAAATGAGAGTAAACTAAAAATAGTTGAATGAATCCAGAAAACTCTACCATAGATGTGGTCCAAGAGCACACCTCAAAAAAACATTATGGAGATCTTATCCTAGAATATTGAAGTGTTGAATCACCCTCACAAACATGATCTCATATAAAACTTGATTAGAGAACATAAACCAAATATCTTACTTATCCAAGGGACTAGTATGCAAAGTGACAAATTTGAAATAATTAAGAAATCCCCCTTTAAAAATTGTGGCCTCCACGGTTCTAATGCTATTGATGCTATAGGTGGGATTGCTACTTTTTGGAACCCGAGATTGGTTAAGAGGACTCTAATCATGTTGCTACCCTTTTCAATCATATGACAAATGATGCTTCTTGGATCAAGCATATGACACATTTGAAATAATTAAGAACACCCCCTTTAAAAATTGTGGCCTTCATAGTTCTAATGCTATTGATGCTATAGGTGGGATTGCTACTTTTTGGAACCCGAGATTGGTTAAGAGGACTCTAATCATGTTGCTACCCTTTTCAAGCATATGACAAATTTATGTAGTCACATAAATCTGTCCATTTTTTTTTTTTGATCGGTGACTGCTTTTGACTGGAGCTTGAAATAGTGGGGCCACAAAGGGGGACCCAATCCCCGAGTACATTGTAATGAGGTATCAACACCTCCAGTGTGGTTCTCACAAACATTTCTCCTTATCACTCTGTTCTCGCCTTATCTCTCCATTTTTCTCTCCTTATCACTCCAATCTCCTTATCTCTCCACCTTGTTGCCCACGAGCAAGAACTCCTTATCACTCCATCAATCGCACCACCACCTTATCTCTCCATCCACGAAGCTCGGGCCACCTTATCTCTCCGTAAGTCTCCTTATCTCTCCATGTTGGTTCTCTGTTAGCTGCTCCACCGTATTGCTCGACTGGCTGTGACCAGAGTCAAGGCCTTAACACCTCGAAATAAACCTTCACTGTGTCTGTAAACATTAACGGGCATCAACACCCCTTTGACCAATAATTCTAACCGCGACCATACGCACGCCGCACCACCAACCAGGAGCACAGGAGAGGAGGGACTCGAACCAAGGATCGCCCTATCCACAGGGCTTCACAATTGTCGTTGCGCTGAGAGGACATCCCCACATAAATTTGTCCATTTTAATTAAATGAATATTTACTATTTATTTGATTAATAAACCCACTAGCCAACAATTAATTAAATTAACATTTAATTAATTCATCCTCAAACATTTTCCTATTAATTAAATAAATTATTCAGTTTATTTTAATTAATTCATTAAACCAAATTCACAATCAATTAAATGAATAAATCTTATTTATTTAATTTAATCCCCTTTCCTCTTTTAAATAAATAATTAAAACATTTATTTAAATCATTAAATCCCTCCCACTTGCATTCTCCTAAAAATGCAAGTTGCACCTATTTGTTGAAATAAATGAATTTTATTTTAATAAAAATCTTATTTTCCCTCACCCACCAAATCCACTTGGAATCCTAAATCCCCTTCTTGACTCTTCTTACCCCTTCCTAATTAGCCTAATCCATCCCCTAAATATTGTCACATTCCTAAGCAACTTGGAGTCACTTCTCAAAGCCCTCAAAGTCTTTGAAAAGCATTTAATGTTTTATGTGTTAAACAATCTAACCTCTAAAGTCTTCCAAACCACTAATGGCTCTTACATGACCATTAATAGCTCTTACATAACCATTTATGGTTAAATCCACTTGCACCCATGGTTAAGGATTTTGACCTCTTACTCAACCCTCATGTAACCCATGTGTCTCCTCAAGCATTTATTGCTTTGACCATGGTTATCCTCACTAACTCTTGCACAAGAGTTTATCCCTTGGATAAAAGCATTATTCCTTGAATAATGAATTTATTCACTCAACTCAACATTAACCCTACCTCCCAAGTTAACCCTCGAGTCATGTTAAGCATTTAATGCTTCTTCCCTCTCCCCTCAACCCATCTCATGTTGACACTTGTCATCCTAGGATTGGGTTGAAAGTCCTCACATGGATCTTAAACCATTCAATCCTGACCCTTGTTGAGATTACTCAATCTCAACCATCCATTGCTCCATTTTACCTATAAATAGAGCTCATTTCTTCATAATCCAGATCCTGAAAACTTGTCTGCATATAACTTATAGTCAATTTTAGAGAGAGCATTTTAGCATAAATCACTCATATTGTCATTTTGGACTAAAATAAATCTTAGTTCATTTCATAACATCTCATATTTAGCTTGTTTTACATTTGCATAGCATAGTTTAAAACATTTTAATCTTGAATCTCCATAGTGCAAAAAGCTGTTGAGAGCTACACTTATTTGGAAACTTGGAGAGGAGAGGAACAAGGGAGGAGGAGGAGCTACAAACATGGTGGGAGGCATTTGGAGATGCCTTGTTGCATTTGTTTTCATTGTTAAATGCTCTATTTTGCTTATAGTGTCTCTCTTGATATGTCTGTTTAGAATAATCTTTGGTTGTTAACACTAACACTTGTTTCTTGTGTTTCTTGTGTGTGTTGCCTTACCACAGGTTTTTCTAACAATCCTTTTTGCAGAGCATCATTTGGTGAACTCGACGTGAATCCAACACAAGATTTCTCTACAAAACTTTTTGTTTAAATTGACACATGGGTTGCGCTTTAGCACTTTCGAACACATTTTAGCGCCCACGAAATTTCATGATTTAGTGCTTTTGTTCACTAGAATAGCGCTATTGTCCATCATTTAGCGCTTCTACATTTAAAGTAGCGCTCTTTTTATTAATTTAGAGCATTCACGAGCTCTGTTTGACATAATTTTAATATGTCCGACGAAGTATTTTAGCGCTTTTGCTTCCAATATAGCACATTTGTCACTGTTTTAGCGCATATGTAGGTTAAGTAGCGCTTTCGTGTTAAATAGTGCTTCTGTGTTTACACAGAGTGGCGTTGTTGTAACAGAGAGTTGTAATTTTTTTTATTGTAACCAAAAATCAAAACCTAGGCTTGTAGAAGCCCACCAATACCTCATTTTTTAAAATTTTTTTGACTAACTGTTTGTTTGTTTATGCAGGATTGGAGGAGTTAGATTAGAAAGCATTGAATTCTTTCTTTCACTTTGTTTTCAAAGTTGGATTAAAACAAATTCATTGTCTCTTTGGCTTAAAAATTGAACCTCACATTTTCATTTTGGATCATAAAAAGAATCACATCTTTAGTTTTGGTTTGTAAAAAGAACCCCACTTGCATATTAAAAAGAACCACAAAATTCACATCAAAGTTTATTTGCAAGTGAGGAACAATCTTTATTTTGGTGCTTAAAATCAACAACACAATTTTCATTTCTTGCATCAACTTAAGGAAATTCACAATCAACATTTCGTTTTGGGCAATCTAAAAAGAACAAGCCACTTTTCCTTCAAGCTCATAAACGATTTTACTTCAAGCAAGACATGTTTTTAATTCAGTTGACCAGGATTTCAAATTCCTAGTTTACCAAACATTTTGCCTTTGAAGTTAAAAAGAATACCATGATTGTTGGAGCAACATCTCCAAATAGTTAGATCACATTGCAATGAAAAACAGTTAAAAAGAACAAGAGCTTTTTGTGATTGGCACACTTGTGCAAAAATTTTGTCGAGTGGTCCTACTTCTAACACACACTATCCTCTCCCTTGGCTTTCGTGGTCCTAGGTGCAAGAGAAAAGTGTTAGTAGCACTCAAAGTTTATCTTTTTAAGAGAGGCCTGCCAAAAGACACATCACTCTTGGGAACGACCTCGCGCGGTAAATCTTTCGAGCCGCTATAGAAATCAAGTGTGAGTGAAAGCTGTAGCCTTGAATATAGTTGTTCCTATAGTGTAACTTGTTGAAATGACAAATGGGCCCCACCAGAAGTTACAAGGCTCTTAAGCGAGTCATTGCAAAATGAACTTATGTCCAAAAACATCAAAAATTACTAAACACCTTTTTATGTAGAAGCCCACCCGTTCTATTGATTGAGGATATTTGTGATAAATTCAGTGCAAGAGCATAGATGGTTTTTCTCCCAAGATACCCACCATACATATTTCCTCAAGTAGAAACATAGCTTTTTGAAAGGCTACTTGTAGCTTGATAAAAGTGGCGACTCTCCCATCATAGGGATCATCTATTTGTTATGCTCGTGCAAGACTTAGTATATCACATCCTTATCTGCCACGACAGGATTCATAAGCTATGTAGTACCAAAATTGAAGAAATATCAAGATGTGGGCTGAAATTATCGCAACTGGCCATTTGACCTTAGGGATAAAGTGTGTTTGAAGTGTCTTCGTTTTGTGTCAAGACCAGTGATAAACTGAGCCGACTTCAGGCTTTTTGGAAAAACATACTCAAAAACATTTGGAAAGGGGTCATAAAAGTCCAAAGATTGGGTTGATTTAGACCCACACTTATTTGTGTCTTTTAAGACAACATTCTTGTGTTTGTGTGCTTGCTTTGTTTTCTTGTCAAAGAAAAAAAAAAAAAACAATTCCAAAACAAGTATTCATCCAACACAAAATTTTCGAACACCAACATTTGGCAAAGATCAAAAACAAAGTGCAAAAACAAAGTATCAAACTATATGACCATCCTTCACATTTTGAGAAAGATAAATCTTCATCAACATATCAATTTGAAGAAAAGACCATTGAGCTCAAAGACTTTCATCAAAAGAAGGAAATTTTTCTATCTCAATAGACAAATCTTTGTCTTGCATAGAACCTTATTACGTCACATGTGTCTATATCTCCAAGGAAAATCTAACGAGTTTGATCAAGAGTCTTTAAACCGTAGAGCTTTTACTCAATATAGAGCTTTGAGTTATCATAAAAACAAGGGAGGCAAAATCAATCCTGCCTTCTTTCCAGACATCTGCATCACATATAACATAGCTCAGGAAGAACCACCAACCCCCGAAAGAGTTTTTATTGAAGTTAACATTTCATCCATTCTCACATTCACACATCATCAATCCATTCCAACTCTCGAAACATAAAGAGGTCTTGTCCTAAGTTCTTTTTCGATATTGCTTGAATCCAACACAACACATCACTTTTTAGAGTGTCTCTACATATAGGATAAACTCATCCTAAGAGGCATTTCTATGCAGGTTAAAACTAGTCTATGAGTGCATCCTCTTATTACTAGGTAGTTGGGTCTGTAACACATCTCAGGCCTCTCTAAACCTTATCATATCAAACATTGTCAACCAAACACAACACACAATTCATAGAAGGTCTTTGATAACATCTACCTTTAGTGTTATAAATCCATATGCAAAACACTTCACCAAACATTTATCTCTCATTTCATCACCAACTCATAATCATTTTCACGAAACTTCAACAACAACCTTTAAACAAAATGGCTCAAACTAGATCAAGGTCTAGACAACTAGAGATAGAAGAGGAAGATGAGGAAAATCTCAATGAATTCGAAGAAGCTCTTGGAGGAAACACAAATGATGAAAATCCAAGTACTCCTACTCCTGTAGCAATAGAAAGGGCACGACACAACCCTCTCTTCAATCGACTTTTTGACGAAATCCTCAAGAACAACATTGATGCTCACTTTTTAAGACTTGCCCAAGAGGGAGCCAAACTACCCTCTAATTTTGATACTGCACAACTAAGGAAAGCATCATAATACCATAGTCATAATGAGGGTGGAAGACGTCGAGATAACTTCAGATATGACCTTCATCAAGGAAATCTCCCACCTCCTCCTCCTCCTAATGACATTGACATGTTGAGGCAACCAGTCAAGGATCTAGCCCAACAACTCCACATTGGTGTGAAAACTACCCATTTTTCACTTAATGATATTTGTCCCTATCCCTTTGATAGGAATTTACATATGCCACCTTTTCCACGCGGGTTTGAAACACCTAAGCTCAAAAAATATTGAGGAAAAGGAGACCCTCGAGATCATGTTAGATTATTTCATTCAGCTTGCCTAGAAGTGGCATATGAAGACACATACCTAATGCGACTCTTTACTCAAAGTTTGGGAGGGACAACCACATCATGGTTTTCCCGACTAGCAGGCGACATTAGGATATTCGAAGAACTAGTCTAGAAATTCATTACACATTATTCACACAACATAGAACGTGATGTCACCATGGCCAATCTATGTAACACCAAGCAAAAACCAGGGGAGCTATTTTCAACTTTCCTGCAATGATGGTGACAAATGTCTAGCAGACGTTCTCTTCAGTTACCTGAACGAGAACTAGTGGAAATATTTATTTCCAACTTGAACGAAGAAATGGAGTTCCATCTAGACATGAAAGGTACAAAGTCCTTTAATGATATGATCACCCAAGGTTTAAAATGTGAATGGGCCCTCATCAAAAAGGGGCTTATCAAGATATACAATGAACCAAAAGATGGCCCTCGCTCGCGCTTCAACAATGATAAACTTAACTTTTGGAATAAAAACAAAAACATCGTCAATGGCGGGGTTGTAGTTGCAAGGACTATCAAGAGTGCACAACCCGTGGTCCGATTTGTGGGGCAAAACCCCCCTCCTAAGAATAACACGGTTGCTCCCCCAAATCAAGGACGCAATGTACCGTAAGAGGAATCGAGACAACGGCAACAAAATTATAAACCAAAACGTACATACACTCCCTTAGGGGAACCTATTGAAACAGTGTTACGTCAATTGGTCTCTTCAATTCTGGTGACCTTACCAAAGACATATAATTACGAACCTCAGGTCAAACCTTCATGGTGGAGGGATAATGAACATTGCGAATTCCATCAAGGGAAAGGGAATAAAACAAGTAATTGTCACAGATTGAAAGATCTTGTTGAGGATCTTATTGACTGAGGAGAGATTGAAATTGAAGGACACGACCCAAAAACCACAAATAATGATCATATTATGTTTAAAAATCCACTTCCATCACAAGATCAAAGAGGTCCTTCCACTTCAGGACGAAACACAGATACAACCAATTATACATGAGCTGCCTATAATTACACTGTGAATCACCTATATGATGCCAATGAACAAATTGCAACTATTACCATCAAAGATCCAAGCTCTACCTGCAATGTTGTTATGTGTCATGGCAAGTTCACCATTAAAGAAACTCCACAAGGCACAACTTTCATCCCAAAGCAGTATAACCTTGTGGAACAATTAGATAAGATGCTCGCACTTATATCCATCTTAGAGCTTTTGCGCCTATCCCCATCTCATAAAACAATCTTGGATCAAGCTCTCCAAGAGGCGTCAGTCCTTGCCAATCTAAATACAGATCAATTTTAAGATATGGTTGGTAGTTTGCGGCCATTACCAAGTCTCACTTTCTCTGAAAGTGACAATACATCCTTCCAGCAACCTAATAACGCCTCACTCCATATTGAAGGATTTATCAACCAACATAGAATCAAGCGAGTCTTGATCGACAATGGAGCAGGCCTAAATATTTGTACATTACAATTGGTCACAACATTGGGATATACAGTTAAATCAGTGGATCCCCGCAAAAAAGATAACCATAAAAGCCTATGATGATGTGGAGCATTCATCCAAAGGAGCAGTTATGTTACCAATCTGAGTGGGCCCAGTGGTGAAGCACATCATATGTCGATTTCTGGACCTTCCTCTGTCGTATAATTTGTTGTTAGGAAGACCTTGGATACACGCCATGCAAGCCGTTCCATCCACCTACCACCAATGTATCAAGTTTCCTCATAACGATGTAGAAATTACAATCCTGGGTGATGCAAATCCCTTTGCATATTGTCACAATATCAACCATCAACCAGAGATTACCATTCCCAACAACAGAGAAGCTATCCCATCCACATCATATGTAATTCCAACCTCTCTTTCTAGTTCAAACACTACTATACCCAAGCAAGAGAAGCTAAAGATGAAAATGGCAGAAGAAGGTCCTGGGGAGTACAATCTCAGCCAACTCTTTTGTGTTGGGAAACTACCCACTTCTCCTAGAACTCATGTAATCCTCAAAGATTACTTCACACACCACTAGTCAAGCCAACATGCACTTTGACACCTTTTATCCTTGGAAAGAGTCAAGAAGAAGAGACCAGAGATGAGGACTTAGCAAAATGAATCTATAAAGATCCTATCACCACTGACATCCCACAAGCTAAACTTCCCACAAATCAATATGGAAAAGGCCTTCTCATTATGAAAAGAATGGGCTATGATGGTTAGAGTGCTTTGGGACCTTGCAAGCAAGGACGACATGAGCCGCTGCAACCAGAATTAAAGCCTAAAGATAACGCTGGATTAGGCTTTCAAAAGGAGATTCTCCCTAAAATTAGATTCAAAGGGAAACCCAACAAACCTTTATATCATCCTAATACTCTAAAGAGGTCACCCTTAATTATATCAACAACACCAAAAACCACACCAATTGCCTCAATGTGGCTGAAAATCCCAGCACTCACATCCACAACACCAATCATCCCACCAATCAAACCAGCAACCCCATCAGCAGCATCAACTGCATCAATAGCACCATTAGCAGTATTAGAACCCCCAACAGTATCGACAACACTAACAATTCCATGAGAAGCAGTAGATTCAACAACGCCGATACTCCCAGTATCGGATTCACTGATCCCAATAATCCTTCCTGCAACACCAATCATTCCATTTACAAAGGTACATCAGCCGATCACACTTGCGGTATTTAACTCAAAAGATATCTCGGTATGGTATAGTAATCAGATACTGGAAAGTGTAGAAATTCTATCGCAGTCACTGATTATTAATCTCCTATCTCATAAAAATTATTTAACTGCTGAAAATAAATTTACAGCTGAATATTGAAAAATAACACAACTGCAACTTCACTAAAAATACGGAAATAAATAAGCAACACAAGGACACAATATTTTTGGACAATCATCCCTGGAAAAACCCCTAAGGGAAAACCAGTTCTACAGATGGAAAATATATTAATCTTCAGCAATATAAGAATTACAAAAGAATTCCTTGCCTCTTAATGGCAGAACTCCAACAAACTCCTAATATCTCCTGCTGATATCCTCCACTGCTATATCAATGCTATCACTGCGCCTCTTGCTAACACTGCAAGACTATTTGCTATCACTGCAAATTCTTCTCAAAACTTCTTTTTTTTCCAAATGACCCATGACCCCTTTTTATACTACTTTGTTGGAAAACCAACGGCCAAGATTAATTCAAACCAACGGCTGAGATTAAGACAACTCAATAACCAATTACTAATTTTGGCTATGAGGTGTCACCTAAAAAAGAGCCACTATTAAATAACAATTGTTTTTATCCTAACAATACTTGTTTGACAAAAGCAACCATTTTCTAATTCTAGGTCAAGACGAACAGCTGTCCAAAACTACCCATAACTAATGCTGTTATTTCTGGGTAAGGACGAACAACTGTCCAAGCTACCCATAATTAACACTCCCTCTTAGCGAGGAAGCTGTTCTGCACGACACCCATCTTATCTCTAAAGAAGATAAATTTTGCCTTCCCCAATGCCTTTGTTAGAATGTCTGCTACCTGCTCCTCTGTAGGTATGTACTGTAGCTGAACAATCCCCCTCTGTACACAATCCCTGATGAAGTGATACCTGATGTCTATATGTTTCGATCTATCGTGAAACACTGGATTCTCAGTCAACTTGATGCAACTCTGATTGTCGCAATGTATCACCGTAGTCTCAACCTTCTGACCAAACAAGGCTACTAGCAACTTCCGAAGCCATATAGCTTCACACATCGCCATGCTGGCTGCTATGTATTCTGCTTCTGATGAACTCAAGGCCACAGATTTTTGCTTCCTGCTGAACCAAGAAATAACTCCTGATCCCAAGCTGAAACAACATCCTGAAGTACTCCTTTTGTCCGTTGTACTGCCTGCCCAATCTGTGTCAGTATAGCCTATCAACTTGATACCTTCACCTCGAACATATCTGATCCCGTACTCAATTGTACCATGAAGATAACACAACACATGCTTAGCTACCGTCCAATGCACTCTCTTTGGCTCTACCATGAACTGACTAAGAGAGTTTACTGCAAAGGCTATATCTGGCCTGGTGTTGACCAAATACATGAGCGAACCAATCAACTGCCTGTATAGGGTGGGATCAACATCCTTTTCCTTGGATGCATCTACCTTCCTCCAATTAGTGATCATGGGTGTAGACATGGCTTTGCAATCTTCCATCTCGAATCTCTTCAAGATTTCAATGCAATATTTCCCTTGACCAAGGAAAATCTCTCCATCAGTCTGCCACACCTCCATGCCTAGAAAGTAGTGCGTAAGTCCCAAATTCTTCATCTCAAACTCTTCTGCAAGGTCCCTCTTGCAATCCTCTATGAGCCCTAGTGCACCAGTAAGAAACAAGTCATCCACATATATAACAAGAATGAGAACCTCACCCCCAACCACCAAGTAGTAGAGGTTCGCATCAGCCTCACTCTTCACAAAGCCCATTTCCTGCAAGTATGTATCAATGCGCTCATACCACGCTCTGGGAGCCTGCTTGAGTCCGTATAAGGCTTTCTTTAATCTGCACACGTGGGTCTCTTTGTTGTGTGCTACAAAGCCTTCTGGTTGTTCTATGTATACCTCCTCCTTCAATTCTCCATTAAGGAATGCTATCTTGACATCCATTTGATGGATCTGCCATCCCATCTGTGCTGCAAATAAGATTACAGCTCGTATAGAAGTATACTTGGCCACAGGAGCAAATGTCTCCTCATAGTCTATTCCCTCCTTTTGAGAGAACCCCTTGGCCACAAACCTCGCCTTATATTTCTCGATGCTACCATCTGCACCATGCTTTATCTTGAAGATCCAGTGCGATCCAACTGCTGCTCTATCAGTTGGTCTAGGCACTACCTCCCATACATCATTCTGCATTATTGAGTTATATTCCTCAACCATAGCATCTCGCCATACCTGATGCTTTGCAGCTTCCTAATAGCTGGAAGGTTCACTATCTACCAATTGGCTGACTAATGCCACATAGTCATTGAACTTGGCTGGTTGTCTCCTCTGTCTTGTACTCTTCCTAGGAGCTCCCACAGACTCCTGAGTATCCCTTTGTATGTCTTGAACCTCATGGTTCCTACTGCCAACTGTAGAGGATGAAATATCAACCTCTATATCATCTAGATGCATATCCTGCTGCACCAGTTGCTCCATACTCTGTGAATCTTCACTACCTGAGTCTATGCTTGTACTAGTAACTGTACTTGAGCTTTGCTATCCTTGACTTGGACTTGGAGCTTTCGTTGGCTGCTCACTCCGATCATCTGTTGGTAAATCTCTGGATCTTCTAAACGCCTTGTCCTCCATGAACTTGACATCGCGTCTGACAATAATTCTTCTGGTCCTTGGAATGAACATCCTATATGCCTTTGAAGTTTCACTATACCCAACAAAGTACCCCTTCTCTGCAGTCTGATCTAACTTGGTACGTGTGTCTCCAGGAATAAGGCAATATGCCAAACTCCCAAATATCCTAAAGTGACCAACATCTAGCTTCTTCCCCGTGAAAGCCTCCTCTGGTGTCATTTTCCCTAGTACCTTGTGTGGAACCCTATTCTGAATGTAGACTGCTGTACTACACGCTTCTACCCATAAGTAGCGGGGCATGTCCTGGTCATGTAGCATAGCCCTTGCTGCCTCCGAAATAGAATGGTTCTTCCTCTCAGCAACTCCATTCTGCTGTGGATTGTAAGGAATAGTCCACTCTCTCTTGATTCCTTCTCTAGTACAGAAATCCTGGAAGTCATTTCCTTTGTACTCGCCTCCATTGTCTGACCGAAGAACCTTTATCTTCCTTCCTGTTGAGTTCTCCACAAGAGCCTTGAACTCTTGGAAGCGACTGAAAACCTCATCCTTGGTCTTCAAGAAGTATATCCAGGTCTTCCTGGAGAAATCATCAATAAAGGTAACATAATAGTCATATCCTCTAAGAGACTTTGTCGACATTGGTCCATATACATCTGAATGTACTAGATCAAGAACACCCGTAGATCTGGTGTCACTCCTTGGAAAAGATGCTTTCGCAAACTTTCCCAACACACATCCCTTACATACATCATCATGCTCTGTGCTCACCTCTGGAACACCTGTCACCGTCTCACGAAGCAATCTAAGTGCTCCATGATGAATATGGCCCATCCTCCTATGCCATAGCTCTCCAAGTTCTCTAGGGTTACTGCTACTCATGAGTGCCTTAGGAGTATCAAACTGCAACCTATAAAGGCGACCACTCCTAACTCCAATAGATACAGGTGATTTCCAATCTTTATGCTTAATCAAAACATGCATCCCTCTAAAGAGAACATTATACCCTTTATCCTGAAGGACAGATACAGAAACCAAATTCATACCTAAGCCTGGCACATGCAACACATCATGAAGAGGAATTACCTTTCCATTCTCCCTCTGAAGCTGAACAGTCCCTTTCCCAACTGAGTTGAGCTTGGACAAGTTCCCCATAGAGATCTGGATTCTGGTGTTCTCCTCCTTGTAGCTGGAGAAGTACTCTCGAACTCCTGTCATATGAAATGACGCCCCACTGTCTATATACCACACACTCTGTGAGGTTGAGCTAATCATACAAGCTATGAGTGCAAACTCATCCTCCAATCTACTAGAGAGCTACTCTGCACTTGCTGAAGCTGCCACTTGGTTCTTACCCTTCTTATCTTTCTTCCTTTGTGGGCAATCGCTGACATAGTGGCCAAACTCGTGACAACCAAAGCACTTGACCTTAGATAGGTCCTTCTTCTTCTTTTCAATTTGTGAATTTGCTCCTTTGCTAGATCCCTTCTTTGTTTTCCCCTTTCCCGCTAGGGCAACATTTTCTTGTTCTACCTCACTTTTCTGACTCTTGTTGTTGGCTCCATTGACAAGACTTAGTCTAAGCTCCTCTTGAGTGAAATCACTCCATAGTCGATCCCAGCTAGGTAAGGTGTCTCGTCCATTAATAACTTGAACAAAGACATCCCATTGCTTAGAAAACCCATTTAGGGCTATTCTTACTAGCTCGTCTTCATTTGGCTTATCTCCAACAGCTGCTAACTCGTCCTTGACAAGTCTAAGCCTGGTGAGGTAACTTGTAACATCTTCTCCCTTGTTCATCCGGGTATTCCTCAATTTTTCTCTGAGAATCAGCTTCCGGTTAGTGGTAGCATTCTGGTACAAATTCAAAATGGCGTCCCACATCTTCTTCGCTGTATCTAACTCTGCGATATGTGGAACAACATGGTCCTTGACACCATCAAGGATTATCCTCCTCGCCTTGGCATCATCCTTCTTGTATGCTGCAAGTTGTACTGGATCTGTAGCTACCGCTACAGTACTGGTAACATATTCCTTGATACCATTCTCTTCCAGCAATAAAGAAATTCTGGCTTTCCAGATACCAAAATTTGAGGCACCATCCAATCTGTCCTGATCTCTCAAACCTGTTGAGGCCATCTCAAAGAAATAAAGGAAAACAATAACTCGAAAGAGGTCAAGCTCAAATTTCTTTCCTTTGCTTAGGGTAAACCTTTTCTACCCTCAACAAAGCTCTGATACCATGTAGAAATTCTATTGCAGTCACTGATTATTAATCTCCTATCTCATAAAAATTATTTAACTGCTGAAAATAAATTTACAGCTAAATATCGAAAAATAACACAACTGCAACTTCACTAAAAATACGGAAAGAAATAAGCAACACAAGGACACAATATTTTTGGACAGTCGTCCCTGGAAAAACCCCTAAGGGAAAACCAGTTCTACAGATGGAAAATATATTAATCTTCAGCAATATAAGAATTACAAAAGAATTCCTTGCCTCTTACTGGCAGAACTCCGACAAACTCCTAATATCTCCTGCTGATATCCTCCACTGCTATATCAACGCTATCACTGCGCCTCTTGCTAACACTGCAAGACTATTTGCTATCACTGCAAATTCTTCTCAAAACTTCTTTTTTTTCCAAATGACCCATGACCCCTTTTTATACTACTTTGTTGGAAAACCAACGGCCAAGATTAATTCAAACCAACGACTGAGATTAAGACAACTCAATAACCAATTACTAATTTTGGCTATGAGGTGTCACCTAAAAAAGAGCCACTATTAAATAACAATTGTTTTTATCCTAACAATACTTGTTTGACAAAAACAACCATTTTCTAATTCTAGGTCAAGACGAACAGCTGTCCAAAACTACCCATAACTAATGCTGTTATTTCTGGGTAAGGACGAACAGCTGTCCAAGCTACCCATAATTAACAGAAAGCTACTCAGAGACCGACTCACATGAGTGGGAATTTGATTCAGTACATCTCAATACTTCAGATGAGGAAGATGCATCACCATCTCCACCTCACAAAGAAATCCCCATTTACGGAGAAGCACAAATTAAAACCTCTTGGGTTCATGAACTAGAAACATCTTCCACAGACCCTACGTCACATCCTACGCCCAATTCTGACAGGGAGAGTACCATCAACGACCTTCACCATAATGTCTTAACCCTCACTGACACATCCCATGAACTTAACCTGATCGATGAGGTAATGCCCATTATCCATCCTAAACTCATCGAATGGAACCAATATAATCCCCCATGCCTTGACCAATTCCAAAACGATGAGGTGATCATGCGGGGATCACAAAGCTGGATTTGCCATTGAACTTAATAGCGCAATATACTTTAGGGCAGATGCCAAACCTTTTAGCTGCAAAAATATAACAATAAAACATGGAGCTTCCAATGAAAACCATACTATGGCATTGTTTGATCCCACAAAAGTAAAAAGAAAGACCGTATCCAAGGGTGAAAACCTCTTTGAGGCACTTGAGGATGAAAGGTTTGACATCCTCCTTTCTAGTGCAAATCAGGAACGATCAACGATTCTTATTGAGGAAACAAAAGAATTCAATGTGGGGACTCCTGAAACTTCTCATCACATACATCTGGCATCTCTTTTAACTCCAGAGGAACAACCTAAGTTTGTAGAATTCTTCCAGAAGCATCAGATCAATTTTGCATGGTCATATGCAGACATGCCTGGTCTTGATCCTGATTTAGTCATGCATCACCTCACCGTAGCAGAAGGAGCTAAGCCTGTCAAACAGACGCTTCACAAGATGCACCCCCAAATTGTGGTACTAGTCAAAGTAGAACTTAAGAAACTCCTGGATATTGGTTTTATTAGACCAATTGATTATGCAGATTGGATATCCAACATTGTGCCTATCGACAAACCAAATGGGGGCATCTGTATCTATACTGACTTTAGAGATCTAAACAAGGCATGTCCTAAAGATGACTTCCCCCTACCGAACATTGACATGATCGTGGACCTAACAGCATGACATGCCATGCCCATGGGGAACATATTGTTGGAATGTAATGCCTTTTGGTCTAAAGAATGCAAGGGTGACCTATCAAAGAGCAATGACCACCATTTTTCATGATATGATGCATACCATAATGGAAGATTATGTTGATGACTTACTGGCAAAATCATTAACAAGAGAAGGTCATCTGGAAATATTGGAGAAAATCTTTGATAGACTGGAACAATATCATGTTCGACTCAACCCAAAGAAATGTGTCTTTGGAGTAACCTCGAGGAAGCTTATAGGATACATTGTCTCAAGCAAAGACATTGAGGTCGACCCAACAAAGGTCAAAGTAATCATGGACATGCCACCTCCAAAGAATATCAGTCAGCTAAGGACATTACAAGGACGGCTACAATCCATCCGAAGATTCTTGCACAACTGGCAGATAAGTGTCACCCTTTACACACCTGTTACACAAAAGCATCCGCTTTCAATGGGATACCAGATGCCAACAAGCATTCCAGATGCTTAAAGACTATCTCATGAATACGTCATTGTTGATCCCACCAGATCCAAGTAGACCTCTATTACTCTATATTTCAGCAACAAATACAACATTTGGAGTACTACTGGCTCAACACAATGCAGAAGGGAAAGAGTGTGTTGTTTACTACATCTCTCGCACATTGGTTGGCTATGAACTCAATTCCACACCTATTGAGAGAGCTTGCCTAGCAGTAATCTTGGAGGCCACTAAACTGAGGCACTACCTGTTAACACATAAAGTACAACTCATTGCAAAGATCAATCCACTAAAGTATTTACTCAACAAAGCAACATTGACAAGCCGCTTGGCCAAATGGGTGATGATTCTAAGTGAATTTGACATTGAGTATGTGGACCGTAAGGCTATCAAGGGCCAAGCTATTGCAGATAAGTTGGCTGATGCACCTCTCATAGGTGATCATCCTCTCATTTCCAATTTTCCGGATGGAGAGATATTCATGATCACAACAGCACAACCATGGAAACTATACTTTGATGGTTCCTATACTAGGCATGGCTCGAGGGAAGGCATTCTATTTATCACACCTCAAGGTGACAGCATCCCGAAGTCTTACAGGCTCACATTTCCATGTACAAACAACATAGCAAAATATGAGGCCTTGATCATAGGACTCCAACTAGCCATACAATAAAAATTGAAAGAGTTACTGATATATGGTGACTCCCAACTGGTCATCCGACAAGTCACAGACGAATATCAGACCAAGGATGATAAACTCCTACCGTACAAGCAAATGGTGGACAATTTAAAGGCATCATTTACTACTATCACCTTTGAGCAGATACCTAGAGATCAGAATCGAGTTGTTGACGCTATGGCTACCATTGCATCTCTCCTAGATCTTCCACAGAATTCAACACTCTATGAGTTCTTGGTTGAACAACTTTGGATTCCTGCTTATGATATCCTTGAAACCGAGATTATATTTTGCCTTGTTGCTTCCGAATCCCCATGGTATGGTGAGTTCTACACCTATCTACACGATCACACACTTCCTCCTAACCAATCGAATAACCAACATAAAACTTTCATTTGCCAAACCGCTCGATATACCATCATTGCTGAAACCCTATACCGACGTAGTCTTGATGGTACTCTCCTTCGATGTCTAGAATAGGATGAGATAACAAAGGCCTTGGAAGAGGTACATGAAATAATTTGTGGGACTCATGCAAGCGATCCTTCCTTAGCAAAGAAGATCATGCATGCAGGATACTATTGGCCATCCATGAAAAAAGAATCCTATTATTTTGTCAGAAAATGCAAGAAGTGCTAAGTTCACAAAGACCAGATACATGCACCAGACAGGAATTGCAACCAATCACAACACCATGGCCCTTCTGTCAATGGGGACTTGACCTTGTGGGTAAAATCCATCCATCTTCATCCAATGACCACAAATTTATCATTACCACTACTGAATACTTCACAAAGTGGATCGAAGCTGTTCCACTTACCCAAGTCACCAGCAAGCAGATCGCCTCATTCATCCTTGATTACATCATTTGTCGGTATGGTGTACCCATGTCCATCATCACAGATAACGACCTTCTTTTCAAAAATCAGGATGTTTGTGAGATCTGTGAGAAGTTTCACATCCAACACCGCTTTTCCACTCCCTATTACCCACGAGGAAATGGTCAGGTTGAAGCATCGAACAAGAACATATTGTGAATCCTAAAGAAGACAGTCAATGATGTTGGTCGTGATTGGTACGTTCAATTAAATCCAACACTATGGGCGTATCGAACTAGCATTCGAACCCCTACAGTCGCAACTCCCTACTCACTAGTCTATGGTGCAGAAGCTATCTTACCTATTGAGGTTGAGATACCATCTCTACGGATTTCCCTGCATAATATCATAGATGATGAAGCATACTGAGTATCACGTCTTCAAAACTTGGAACTACTTGATGAGAAATGACAAGCTATATACAATCACCTCAAAGCCTATCAGCAGTGCATGAGTAGAAGCTATAATCATCGATTTAGACCTCATACATTTGAGGTAGGTGATCTTGTTCTTCGAGAGAATCCTCATAACCAACCAAACAGAGAACATCAGGGAAAGTTTGAATCAAAGTGGTTGGGTCCATATGTTATCACTGCTGTATTTGGGTCCGGGGCATATCAGTTGGCTACTTCAAAAGGAGAACCGGTAGTAGATCCGATCAACAACATGCACCTCAAATAGTTTCATACATAAGCTGTATAGAGCATTTGGCTCCAATGCATATCAGAAAAACACCAAAAACAGTCAGATAAATGTCCTGAAGAAAATACAAAAAAAAAATCAAAATAGTAAAGAAAAATCATGCATCCAAACAGTGAACAACCACTCTGGTGGCACCTTGGGTAAGTTCAATGGTGAAAACCTGGCAAACAGGTGCCACTCGTAAAGGCTATGGCTCCATTGTCTTTCATACTTGTTGTGATCACGTTCATTGCATCCACTCATCCATCATTCAAACCATGGCTTGTTATTGATCTACAATCAAGGATAGTACTTCATGCGTCTTACATCCCGCTTTTTCATAGTCATGTCTAAACTGGGGGCAATGCTCTTAAACCTATTGATGAAAGTGGATTCTACATTACTTATGATTCATTGAGTTCTTCATTCAAAACTGTCTCACAAAATACCAAAAACATTTGAAAACTGTCTCACAAAATTCAAAAAACATTCAAAAACTATCTCACAAAATACCAAAAACATTCAAAACTGTCTCACAAAATACCAAAAAAATATTCCATAACACTCACAAAATCCAAAAACATCATAAAATATCAAAAATCAATCAAAAACATGGCAACACCTTGTACATACGCATCCAAGAAGATACCAAACACACATTCTAAAATACTCAAACGATGACCACTTATCACATTGACCAAACAATCAACATCGACACGCACAAATTATCTTAACAAGGATGCATCCTTCCTTACCAAAACAAAGACATGATAACATTTTCTTTGACAAGAAAATTTTGTTTAAGCTATCAAATGCTTGGTCGGTTTGATCAGCTATTTATTCATTTATATCAGGTTCCTACGCTACTTCGGGATATCCACAAGTGATTAGAGTGGTCGGGATGGTTCCTAAGTATCGTTTTGTTTATTTATCTTCTACGAATTATTCCATTGAAGTTTTGGGGCATGTACTAATGGTTTCTACGTGGGAAGTTCACTAAGCTACGTGATCTTAGGCGAAATACAGTCATGGATCACTATGGCTTGCTGACTACAACGTATACCTCAACCATATGAGCATGAACCATTATGGAGGGTCCATATTCTTTATTTATTTATGTTGTTTGCTTGCAGGTACAATGCTCCAAACTTGGTTCCTACTACCTCGTCCAAGATTGATACTACCATGTTCAATGATGAAAATAAAGCACTATGGATCGTCATTTCATCTCATCTGTTTATATTGCATTTCGTTGCATATCACCCATCCATTTGATCATTCATTATTCATATTTATGTTTTTTTTTATGTGAGTGTGAACAAGTTTGAATATGAGAAATTATTTTAAAATGAATTATTCTTGGATACACTCACGATAGAGTTCTCTGATACATCATCAGTGCATCATGGAAAGTCTAACCAACCTTGGATTCATCTCTCATGAACACATAGCATCATCATTTCATTACATTTAGTTGCATTTAAATGAACCTAGTTCATTATCATGTACTTGCATATAGATTTTATGAAATTCATTTTTTAGATTTTCATTTAAATACATTTAATATCATTTAGTTGCATTTACATACATCTAGTTCATTATCATTTACTTGCATTAGCATCATTACATCATTTCATCATTGCAAAATCAAGACATTTAGATTCCTTTGTATAAATTTCTCATCATTACATTTACTACCATTATTAGCCATTACTGTACATTCATTTAGTCATCTAGGTACAGTTAGATGTCTTGTTAAAATCACCATTCACCATCATTTAAGCTTCTTTACCATACATTTGTTTAGATTCCTTTAGTTGCATACATTTATTTATCTATCCATTTAGTTAAGTGCATTCATCTATCTATTCACATATATTCTTATACTCATTCATTTCATCTTAAAAAGATTTCATGTAGGATTCATTAAGATGCATTCATTATTCTTTTTAATTGCATTACGGTGCAGTTGTTCATTACCCATTAGTTGCATTATCATCACATTATCATTTCACTTAGTCATATTGTATAACATTTAGAATCATAACATAACCATTTGTTTCAACATTTGTTTATACATTTCATATGTGCATTCATTTATAAATCATCACATAAACATATACATCTAAGCATGTAAAACATCCATCTAAGCATAAATCATAAATCATCATCCTGCATAAATCCATACATATCATCAACCTACATATCATCACAAAATATGGGATCTCCTCATATATCACATCATATCATCTCGCCAAAACATACATGTATCAGAGTACAATGATGTCAAAAATATCGACTACCAAGAGCCATCCAAGTCATAGTCCAAAATGACAATGTAATAAAATACATACAACTCTCTCAAATGCCACTCTAACCAGATGTTGCACCACCATCACCACCTGCTCCCCCACTACCTCCTGCACCACCTGCACTACCTCGTCGTGGAGGACCCATCACACCACCACTGCTCTGCATCCTCTGAGACCGCTCTGATCTCTCCCGATGCATTTGTGAATAACTCAGTGCCTGCTGACTAGATGACACCACCTGCTCATATAGACCTCGCCAATTATCAACCTCTCCACCTGCCCTTCGTAACTCCCTTGCCAATGAATCAATTGACGACCCATGTCCCTGTACTCCCTCCAAGGCCTGAACTCTCTCCTGCAGTTGGATCACCCTATCAACTGCTCAATCTCTCTCCCGCAGCACTACAGTCAGGTCTGACTCCCATGCAAATAGTTGAACATCTCTAGCTGCAACCTCTGTCTCCGTATCCTCCAACCGAGTCTGCAAAAATAATATCATCTGATCCTGAAGATCTCCTCCTCCCATCCCTACCAGATCCTCTCCTCCACCTATAGCTCGCTCTCCTCCTCCGGTGGCTCCCTCTCCTGTATCCATAGGTCCTCTCCCTCCCCCATATCCTTGCCACCTAATCTGACTCCCCCTGCATCAAAGGCCCCCGTGACATTCGCAATGGCTGCCCGCCTCTCCCTCTCCATTGTAACCGTCCACCTCCACCACCACCACCTCCAAATCCACCACCCCCACCTCCTCCTCCATCCCTTCCTCCTCCCTCACCTCTCCCTCGTCCCCCTACTCCAAATCCTCGACCCCCTCTCCTCCTTCGTCTTTGTCTCCTATCCTCCTCAAAAGTTGGAATTAGCTCTGTCGGATCCGATATGCGTGGAATAGGATGTGCAGTAATGTACTGTGTGTACTCATCTGTCACCTCTGCATCTACAATCACCGACCTCGTCTGCCACGGTCTCGCCTGTAAAGTCTGAAACTCTGCTAAGTCCTCATCATATGGTAATACTGGCCCCCACCAGAACCTCTCATGTACCACCTGTGCATACTCTCCTGACCCACTCAGCAATCCCTACCTCCGTTCGAACTGCCTCAACACTCTGCCAAGTACCTGTCTCTCCACATTGTAGGTTGTCCTACCAATCAAGTACTATGTCATAAATACATAAGGCAAAGCCTCTGCATCATCATCCCAGGGCTCACACTCAATATAGGGCCTCCAGATCACTGCATCCAAATCATCTAATGCCCGCCGCCACCACTCTAACTTCCCCAGGTGGGGCTGACTCATCATACTGCCATACATATACACATAGGGCTTATCCACTGCCCTAAATCTTAGACTAACAGGTCGGGTCATAGGTAGGTGCTCCCATGCCCATATATGCAGTAGAGTGATCCCCACTCCCAGTGAGCTCGTCTCTCGGTACACCACCTCATGCAGCTCCCGATATAGGTGTGACAGAACGCACGGTCCCCATGTAAAGCGGGTCCCCTCATTCATCATCTGCTCTATAACCTGGCCCCAACCCACGGCCAGTCCATGTGATCGTCGATCCGGGCATAGCAGACCCCCAACAATACCTGATAAGATAGCTGGCAGTGGCTCATATAATACAGCTATCTCCTCCCACGCTATTGAGCCATCATGAATAAACACATCCTCATCAAAAATCCATTGCACCGCTGTTGTCCCCTAGGCTCGACCATATGTCACAAGATCCCCTCGGATAGGGATGTGTAAGATCCGCCACACATCCTCTAGTGTCACAGTCATCTCCCCCATAGCTAGGTGAAACATACAAGTCTCACTGTGCCACCGCTCCGCCAATGCTGTCATCAAGCCGCGATTCATCTGAATCACTGGCATATACATCACATCATATAGGCCCGTCGCTGCAATGCAATCAATCTCGGCCTCTGTCAGCTGATCTCTCAACTACTATGTGGCTGGATGCCTCTCCCGCATTTGTAAGATGGGAAGATCCTCCTACACATGCACATCAACCATCGTCATCAATTGTTTTGTTTCAAACTTTCTTAAGTTTAAACCTAGACTATCAACAGATACTTTGATCAAGTATCTTCGGGTCTCAATAGGTAAGCAATCATGGCACACCTAGACTACAATAGACATTTATCCTAATTACCTAAGTCTCAACAAGCCTGCTATGGTTCAAAACAACTAACCTCTCCATCCATCCACCATTGGCATCAGGAGATTCTTTTTCTAAACACTGGGGCATCTATTTTTCAGACAATAGCGCTACTCTACTAACAATCGTGCTACAACAACTACACACTAGCGCTGAAAAACAATAGCGCTAGCACAACTATGCAATAACGCCATTTCAAAACACTAGCGCTAGAAGAAGGACTCGATAGCGCTAAAACTACATTAGTGCTAAAACAACAACTCAACTGCGCTATAACTTACAACAGCGCTAAAACCACTATGTGATAATGCTATAGCGGCACAATAGCGCTAGTTAAACTAACAACATCGCCAAAATATAGTTTTAGCGCTATTGTCTTAACTCAACTTGGACGCTTGAAAAAAGACATAAAAAATGCGTAAAAATCAAAATTTCAAATTTACGTACCACTGGTCCGTAGTCATCTGGCCATTGGAATCGACGAACCCGCTCTAGTCGATGATCCGCTATTGGTACCGACATCCTGACTGCTGCTCGCTCTTTCAAAGAAGTCACTATCAAAGCTCTGAATCACTATGGAGATGAATGCAAATGACCTTGTTTTTTACCCCTTCACCCCCATATGTACACTTCACCCTAACCCTAATTTTACCCCGATCATCACTGTGGTTCTCGTGAACTTCCAGTGCCTCCCATTTCTCCGTTTTATCTCCAATTTCTTCTATTCTTTCACTGATACTACTAAATTCTTCTCTTCTACCTCCCCGCCAATTCTCATTCTTTTTCTAGAGATCGCTCGATTTTTTGAAACTTTCAGCCCATCTCTCGAGGGGGCATACCACCCATTAAATTAACATTTATGGGGCATATTTCTTCACACCTATTTTTCTTTCTTTGAAACGACACGATAAACTGCACCGTCTCAAAGAGGGGCAAATGCAGTCATATAAATCTGTCCATTTTAATTAAATAAATATTTACTATTTATTTGATTAATAAACCCACTAGCCAACAGTTAATTAAATTAACATTTAATTAATTCATCCTCAAACATTCTCCTATTAATTAAATAAATTATTCAATTTATTTTAATTAATTCATTAAACCAAATTCACAATCAATTAAATGAATAAATCTTATTTATTTAATTTAATCCCCTTTCCTCTTTTAAATAAATAATTAAAACATTTATTTAAATCATTAAATCCCTCCCACTTGCATTCTCCTAAAAATGCAATTGCACCTATTTGTTGAAATAAATGAATTTTATTTTAATAAAAATCCTATTTTTCCTCACCCACCAAATCCACTTGCAATCCTAAATCCCCTTCTAGACTCTTCTAACCCCTTCCTAATTAGCCTAATCCATCCCCTAAATATTGTCACATTCCTAAGCAACTTGGAGTCACTTCTCAAAGCCCTCAAAGTCTTTGAAAAGCATTTAATGCTTTATGTGTTCAACAATCTAACCTCTAAAGTCTTCCAAACCACCAATGGCTCTTACATGACTATTAATGGCTCTTACATAACCATTTATGGTTAAATCCACTTGCACCCATTGTTAGGGACTTTGACCTCTAACTCAACCCTCATGTAACCCATGTGTCTCCTCAAGCATTTATTGCTTTGACCATGGTTATCCTCACTAACTCTTGCACAAGAGTTTATCCCTTGGATAAAAGCATTATTCCTTGAATAATGAATTTATTCACTCAACTCAACATTAACCCTACCTCCCAAATTAACCCTTAGGTCATGTCAAGCATTTAATGCTTCTTTCCTCTCCCCTCAACCCATCTCATGTTGACACCTGTCATCCTGGGACTGGGTTGAAAGTCCTCACATGGATCTTAAACCATTCAATCCTGACCCTTGTTGAGATTACTCAATCTCAACCATCCATTGCTCCATTTTACCTATAAATAGATCTCGTTTCTTCATAATCCAGATCCTGAAAACTTGTATGCATTTAACTTATAGTCAATTTTAGAGAGAACAATTTAGCATAAATCACTCGTATTGTCATTTTGGACTAAAATAAATCTTAGTTCATTTCATAGCATCTCATATTTAGCTTGTTTTACATTTGCATAGCAAAGTTTAAAACATTTCAATCTTGAATCTCCATAAGATATCCATAGTGCAAAAAATTGTTGAGAGCTACACTTATTTGGAAACTTGGAGAGGAGAGGAACAAGGGAGGAGGAGGAGCTACAAGCATGGTGGGAGGCATTTGGAGATGCCTTGTTGCATTTGTTTTCATTGTTAAATACTCTATTTTGCTTATAGTGTCTCTCTTGATATGCCTGTTTAGAATAATCTTTGGTTGTTAACACTAACACTTGTTTCTTGTGTTTCTTGTGTGTGTTGCCTTACCACAGGTTTTTCTAACAATCCTTTTTGCAGAGCATCGGGTGGGATTGCTACTTTTTGGAACCCAAGATTGGTTAAGAGGACTTTAATCATGTTGCTACCCTTTTCAAGCATATGACAGATGATGCTTCTTGGATCACACTAAATCAATAAGACTGCTAGGAGAAGACTTTGGAATAACCTTTCTAGTTTCAAATCCTCTCCCATCTTGATTGTAGTTGGTTGGTCATGGGGGATTTTAATACTCCACATAAAGATGTTGATCTTCAAGGTGCCTCCACCTATTCAAACAGATGTGTGGGGATATATCTTATTCAGGCAAAATTGGACCAACCTCTAATTTCCTCTAATTAGCTCGTGTCTTACGCCTGTTCTCCCTTGACACTTTCTAGTTTTGGGTTTGATGAGATTTTGGGTAGGAAAAGGAGGTTCCCTTTTAGGTTTGAAAGGATGTGGCTAAGGCATGCAAATTTTAGAGACAAAATTAAGGAATGATGGAACATTAGAGTTGATGGTTCTATTATTTATATAGTTGTGAAAAAACTCAATTTTTTTAAGACCAATGCCAAAAAAGTTGGTTTCTTGCTTAAACTTGGTCTAATGAAAGCTTATGATCGTGCAAACTGGTAGTTCCTCGTTAAGGTGCTCAAGGCTTTTGGTTTTGATAGTAAGGTTATGATAGTTGCTATTGACTCCTTAAGTTCTTGGTGATCATCAATGTTTCTTCATCTGGCTTCTTCAACAACTCTCATAGAATTAGCCAGGGAGATTTAATTTCTCGTAGTTTCTTTTCATCATTATGGCTAAGGTGTTGTGGAAATATTTGTAGAAGGCTATGAATGTAGGGTTGTTGAAAGGCCTCTTCCCTTCCTCTAATATGCAGATCTTCTCTCATCAATAATTTGTTGATTGCACAATAATTTTTGGTGTCGTTGGTTTAGGAGGCAAAGAATCTTAAGTCTATTTTGATAAACTATGAAGTTGCTTTTGGTAAGAAGTTTAGTCTCCTAAAAAGCTCCATCTACTTTCTTAACACTTCAGAGCTCAAGTAGAGGAAAATCTCGAGATTTATTGATTGTAAAGTGGAAAGTCTCCCTGCAAGTATCTGGGCCTTCCCCTTTGTGGTAATAATGTTCCGAATTCTTTTTGGTTGGGGCTCATTGATAGATTTCAATCAACATTAGCTGGTTGGAAGGGTGGTCTCCTAAGACAAGTGGGGAAAGTCTAGTTTATAAAGGCTGCTCCTCATAACCTCCATGTTTACGCTATGAGTCTTTTCAAATTTGCTACTAAATTTGTGGAAAAGATAGAGAAAATTTAGAAGAGGCTTTTGTGGATTGGTACTAAGGAGAAAAATAATTTACACCTAGTTTGGGAGCATGTTTGCAATCATACAAAATTCGGTGGACTGGAATTAGAAGATTAAGAGAGTTTAATTATGCTCTTTTGTCTAAACAACTTCGAAGGCTTTTTACTTAAAATAATGAATGGAATAAGGTCATGTTTAGCAAGTATGTACAAGGTCCTCCCAACTTGAGTCAGTTTATGAACTCCAAGATCACTCGCCTGGATTGGCGTTGTGTGACTTTCTTTTTTTTTGAAATCAAAGTTTATCATTTCTAAAGGCTTAAGGCGGTCCCTTGTGAATGGTTGAATTATGAGCTTCTCAAATGATTTGTGGATTGGTCATTGTTCTCGTAAGGACTTGTCAAGTGCACTCCCTTTTAAATATACGTGTATTAGATTCTTTGGCAGTAGGGTGGTTGACCACATCCAAGATGGAAGTTGGAAGAATCTCCTCATTATGGATTTCAACCTCCATGTTCTTTAGAGTTTTTAAGTTATGTGCAAATCCCACTCTCTTTGTCCCAATCGGGTGGTCTGTAACTTCAATCATTTAGGTAATTCCTTTGTTGCTTCTACATTCTCTTTTGGTTGACCCTTGCTCCCCTCCTCTTTTTGGGCCTCTTTGTGGATCTCGAAGTTCATTAGTTTTTTTTTGGCTCCTAGTTTAGAATAAAGTTCTTACTATTTATAATCTTTGTTAGAGAGGTTTTGCTTTGGCTAATAGATACCCCTGTGTCATGGATTTTGAAAGCTCCCTCCATATTCATTTGTGTTGTTCCTTTGTTAGGGATGTGTAGGCTCGTATTTTGGGTTTGTGGAACATTAAGTGGGTCTTCCCTTCTTCATTTAGTGACTTGAGGGTTCAATGGGTTGCCCCTTCTAATAACACTAAACTTTCTTTCCTTTGGCCCTTGATAATTCTGCGTATTGCTTGGGGTGTGTTGAAGGAAAGGAATAATGGATTTTTAGAGACTCTTATTTGAAATTTGTTGTTGTGTCTTTCAAAATTAGTCGTGCTATCTAGGAAAACTTTTATGCAAGAGTGTTTGAATCTAACTTTTATGGTTCAAATATTTTATTTGCAGGTTGCTGAAAGTTGGTGCCTGGACATTGACATTTCCATCCCTACTAAGAAAGTTAAAATCTCTAGAGACTATGTGGTTTCGTACTTTCCTCCCAGTGGTTGGGTCAAAACTAACTTTGAAAGTGCGGCAATGGGAAAATCAGGGTTTGCAGGTTGTGGGGGAGTGTTGAGAGATGAATATGGTAGGCTCATGTCAGTCGTGACACTCCCTTTGGGAATCCAAACCAATCACCTAGCTAAAGTGGTAGTGACATTTTACACCTTAAAACTTGTTCATTCTCAAGGTCACATAAGAGTTTGGATTGAAGGATATTCACTTAATATAATCCCAATGTTTAAAGGAGATTCAAAACCCAAGTTGGTCCATCAAGGCCTTAATTAAACACTCGCTTAATCTCATTAATTGCTTCAAGGTTTGTCAGAATCCTCATATTTATTGGGAAGGCAATAATCTTATCTAACTCTTTTGTTAATCTTGGAGTGCCTAGCATTGCAGAGAAAATATGGAGTATTAATGATCCCCTCCTCCTCAATGTTTTTGATTAAAAAAGCAACGATAACTAGGGCGCCGACCCTTTACATAGTCAGGCACTATCAAAAAACCAAAATTACAAACAAACCAGGCAGGCGAAGAAAGCATGGAGAAACAAAATAGACTCAACCCCAATCAAGGGGGAACAGAGACACCTGACCCTAATATGGGGGAAGAGGTGGGAGGGAGAGAGGATTTCCCCTTTCATCGACGATGAACCATCGTCCAAGCAATGGAGTCATTAGGATGCACGAATTGTAGATCACTCGACGAGGAGTCGGTAGAAGGTGGATCGGAAGGGGTCTTCATAGACTGTAAGGGGGTCGCAGAAGCTTGGGCTGGAGTAGTAACATCAATAGCGTTTGGGGACTTAGACTGCAGATCAGGTTGAGCAGCACCAGAGTCATCAGAATGTTTCTCCAAAGCGTAGATCATTAAATGGTCCAAAGTAGCATCCTTCCACCAAGTGGGAGCCCCTCATCGACGAAAAAATGAGCAATCTGAGGCCAAGTGGCCTGTAGAAAAACACTTTTTGGCAACGGAAGGGGAGGCCCTCGAAATCAAGCGGTTGTGTCCATGGTCGGTTCCCAACCATTAGAATCACATCACTAGGGAGTAGTGAAGCAATATTAATGTCAACTAAAATTCAGGCAAAATCGGAGTGGCCCATAGAGGAGGTGTCCCCGTCCACCATCAGGAAGAGTCTAATGGAGTTGCCAATAGCCTCGTAGCACGATTGCTCCCAAAAATGAAGTGGAAGGTTTGGAAGCCTGACACTAACTAGAGGAACATTTAGTGGTTCAGTGAGAGGGTTGAAAGAAGTGGTCCAGGGTTTAATCGAGAGAGGGTGAGCATCCCAGGCCTACACCTTACTTAGAATCAAATCTCTATCTTCTAAGGAAGTGAAGGAGGCAATGAATAATCCCTTCGCACAAGGAAATATTTCAATGTTTTAAGCAATAAAGGGTTTCCAAGAGTCACTTACCCATCGGTGAATATCCGATAGGGATGGCCAAAACCCAAAAACTCTGCACACCAGGGCATAGCACTAGTAAAATCCAATGTTATCCACCACATCTTGCCCATAGACAATAACACGGGATGTCTTGGTATAGGAGAGAGGACGAACACCAGAGGAGGAGGGACCTGTAGAATGGTCCACATGGGCGAAGCTACGTTTCCCGATAGGAGGAGCAAACTTAGATGTGTGTATGCCAACAGTAGTTGTCGTACCACAAGCCAGAGCCGAAGCCATCAAGCCCATGGGGTTCACAAGTGTCGTAGTAGCTCCAGGAGAGGCCACCAGAGTGTGGTCCCTAGATGAGAGGGAAGCCCCCACTATAGTGGTCAAGGCAAAAGGTGGAAGACCAGGTAAGGAAGGGAGGGAAGAGTTCAAACCAACGGGAGCGAGAGAGATGTTGGGAGCGGGAGAGTCGTTGAGACCCATTGGAAAAGGCATTATTAGTCATGATATGTTAAAGGCATTATTAGTCATGATATGTTAAATGGATGAAAAGGATATGGTAAATAAATTTTTTTGTAAGGCCTTGGCTCTAATGTTTTGTGTGTGGATGGTCATTCACATTTATGAGTTCTTGAAAATGCCTCTTCATTTAATGATTCCCACATGGATTTTGGGCATTTTGTTCTCCTAGTTTAGTTGGTGGGGTAGGCAATGGGCCGCATTTCAATTGTTTTTTATTCTAGTAAGTGTGTTGGGTAGGCAGTTGTTCGCTATTCAGTTGCTTCTTCTACTAGTGTATGTGATCATGGGAGGCGATAGAAGGAAGTTTGAACCCCTAACATGTGATGGTTTCAAGAGGAATTCCCAAGTTTGGAGAATCCTTGAGAAGGGTGGAGTCACTCCATATATAGATGGACTCAATGGTAATGATCCTCAAGCCTCAAGAACCTTCATAAGTGTTGGAAAGGGTGCACTTTGTCTACCTATGGGAAGGACTTGGATATCAATGAAGAGGTTATTGTAGAGAGTAATAGTTTATTGGTGCAAGACAGGAAGATCTTTTGGGATAGAAAGACCTCATAAGATGTTGTGCATAAATTTCTCAAAGGGAAGGAGGAAGACAAACTTGTCAAGAGATTGGATGGTGACTATGACAAGAAGTCCATCAAACGCCTCTAACAAACATTAGTCAAGGTAATCATGCACTACTTTACTCTTGATGGGAGGTTTACTATTGTGTTTGGATCCCATTTCATTTTGTTGAATCATTTCCAACACAAATAGTTGGTTTCTTTCCCTCTTATCTCGTTGCCTCACTAGAGTTTGGTGTGAAGGAGCACAAGAAAAATGCTTGACAATCTATTTTGCATGAAGGCTAGATTCTTCTAATTGTTGGACCGTTGAAATCAATGCCTCCTTCAACCTGCAATACTAGGGTTTGAAGGGAGTATTCCACACTCTTACTATTCTAATGAGTTATGATCTTGAAGATACAAACACAAAGTACGGGATAATGACAAGGAGGCAGAGGAGGATGAAATGAATTCATTAGAGACCTGTTTGAGGCCCCCTCTTGAGTTGAAAAAATATAGTTTGCAAAAATCTAAGATGAAGAGAGCAAAATATCAAAATTCTTGGATTGATAGGTTTGATTATGATTGCTTAGGCACCTATGTGAAAACAAAAATCATGGTTGAGAAGGGGAAAAGAATCAAAATAGGGGATATTGACAAAATTAATGACAAATCTAAGGGCAAGGATATTATGGGGGAGGATTCAACGTTTTCACCCTCTCTGAGGTCTAGTGGGAGAAGAGTGGGGCATGACCCCTTTACAAATGACCTTCAGAAGGATTCCCCTCTTCTTGATCTCAACCGAGAAGACTCAAATGGTCTCCTATGTGTTGCTAGGGATGCAATTGTTGACCAATTCAGGTTGCTGAAGTGGTTTTTCTTGGAAATCAACAAAATCAATATGAGAGTTTTATTTTTGCAAAATAAGATGGCTTTTGTATACCTAAAATGAGGGTTAGCCAATAAACAACATATACAGGCAAGTATACCAATGAAACATAACAAAACACAGATCTAAATGACAAAATAAGTTAATCATCCATCTCCTAAGATTGTTTCATTGTTCTATATCTCCAAGGATCCTTCAAATCAAGGTGGCTCTCAGCTTGGATGAGCACTTGATCTCTAGGATGACTACCTAAAGAATGAGGGATATGTGATCAAAAATCTAAATGCAAAGAATCTGAGATCTTAGCATGATATTGATATGAAACTAGTTAATGATATGGTACAAGATGATGAGATGGATATGAAGCTAAATTAGCATGAAAATGATATTAAGATGATATTAAGATAGCATGAAAATGAAACTAACATGATATATTACTAACATGATATGCAAAACATGATAAATCTAGGCTATGATGCTACTAAAATGATCTAATTACTATTATCAAAGAGAGGCTAAAATGCTTGATGAAATGAGACTATAACTTAGATGCATGAAGACTTGGATTGATTTTTTTGATAATGAAGGAAATGAAGCCTATTTATAGAAGAAATGGGCAATTGGAGGGTTAAGATTGAGTAATTTTAACAAGGGTTAGGATTGAATGATCTTCAATCCTTGTGAGATTTTCAACCCAATCCTAGGTTGAAAAGTGTCATCATAAGAAGGCTTGAGAGGAGATGTAAGAGGCATTAAATGACCGAGAAGACATGGTGGTTACCTGAGGAGGTAAGGTTATGGTTGAGCTATTGGATAATGCTTTTACCCAAAGGATAAGCTCTTGTGCAAGAGTTAGTGGATAACCATGGTCAAAGCAATGAATTCTTGAGGAGACCCATGGGTTAGATGAGGGTTAAGTTAGAGAGAAAGTCTCTAACCAAAGGGGTAAGGTTGAGTTAACCATTAATGGTTAGGAAGACTTTGAGGGTTAACTTGTTGAAGACATAAAGTCTTTAATGCATTTCAAAGACTTTTGGGGATTTTCGAGAAGTGAGTTGTGCAAATGATTAAGGGGTGGATTAAGTTAATTGGGATAGTTTAGAAATATCTAGAAGGGGTTTAGGCATGCAAGTGGATTTGTTAGGAGAATGCAAGTGGGATAATTTTAAGATTTTAATTAAAATAAAATGTTTTATTTCAACTAAAAATGGATGCAACTTGCATTTGTAGGAAAATGCAAGCAGGGGTGGGTATATAAATAAATATTAATTTATTTATATCCAAGAAAGGATTTTAATTAATTATAAATTTAATTAAATGTAGAAAGAGGATTTAATCAAATAAATCGAATTTATTCAATTAATAGAAGAAAAGGGAATTAATCAAATGTTGAATTTGATTAATGGCTAGATAGAAGGAAAGGGGATATTAATTAAACCTTAATTTAATTAATAGGTGGATAAATGATAATTAAACAAATAAAATTCATTTAATTAAGTGGATAGAAATAGGTGTCTACATTTTGCCCGTCTTTGAAGTGATGTGTGACCACATGTTGATTCAAAGAAAAATTGCTCGATATGTTGCCAAAATTGTTGATATGGCGCCCCAGATATTGATTTGGATGTCAATATGATAATGAGATTGACTGGATTTGCCCCAATATGTTGAGAAATGTAAGTAGGATGCCCCCTCTAGAGATTGTTCATTCATTTAAAGGCATGGATGATCTCTTCAAAGAAGAAGATAGAAGAGTGGATAGTTGATGACATGTATGGGTTTGATTGGATTGATAAGATTGATTGGATTGATGAGGTTGGGATGGAGTCTGGTTTCAGAAAGGACACATCTTGTATAAGACAAAGATGATCAAAAAGTCTAGTTTTAGGAAAGATATATCTTGTATAAGACAAAGATATATGATCAAAACGTCTGGTTTTAGGAAGGACACATCCTGTATAAGACATGATAGATGATTGTGTCTGGTTTCAGGAAGGATACATCATGTATAGGACATGATAGTAGATAGTTGGATGAATGATGAAGATATTAAAGTGAAGAATGATGTCATGATGATGCGATATATATGCATATGATGGATGCAATGATGAATGTGACTAAATGATTATGCAACTTAAATGATGATGATGATGATGCAATGCAACTAAATACAATGATAAAATGATATGCAACTAAATGCAATGATTAAAGGATATGCAACTAAATGCACTTTAAATGATATGATATGTACCCTCTGAGATAGTCATCCTTTCGATCAAATTTGTAGTGCTTCCTTTTTATCATCATTGAGCTTTTAAAATGTTGAAAGTTGATGCAAGCATCATGGTATAATTGAACCATGATAACCTGAGCATAGCTTACATGGATTTTGATATTGCAAGATGACACAAGCGTCGAGGTATAATTGAACCAAGATGACCTGAGTGTTGCTTGCGTAAAATAGACAAGAGTTAACCTTTATCCTATACAAATTCGAAATATCCTCAGTCATATGTTTCCTAATCATGTCTTAAGACAAATTTGCATAGTAAGAAGGTTTCACTCACAAACAACAGATAAAGAAAATATCACATTCCTTCCTCGCTTCTCTAGTCTCAAGACATCCTTAAGTCATTTAGGAGATATGATCACAAAAATAAAAAACTACCAATATAGACATGCATGTTGTCCTGTGTAGTTTGTTAGATAAAACATCTTGCAAATAGATCAGTTTATGTAGCAGAAATCAATTGTGTTCAGTTCTCGTTTTGATGTTTACCATTGATAGTCATGATCTGTATTTGTGTTTAGTAGCTTTACGTTTGTGTGTTTTATTGTCTATTTTCTTAGCCAAAAGGTGAGTTGCCCCCAGCCTTAGACACTACTTTCGATAATGGATACATATACTGATCACCAAGCCATGGTGAAATATGATACAGATAACTTTTTGGATAATCAAGGACAGTGACTACGGTAAGTGTGTCCAAGATTGTGTTGCATTTTTAAAAGTCTAGTGAATCTTTGTCGATGGCTTAGATTAGGTGGATGCAAAAGATATGATACATGTCTTAATAGATAGAAGAGATGGTAGATTAGCTAGATGGATATTGATCAATGTCTTTGTTTTTTATTGCTCAATGTGATGGTTGATAATGATGTTTGGTTTCAAAGAGTGAGTACCCTGTGTAAGACCAATCCATCTAGTTTTGAGTGTACCTTTCCTTGTATAATACATGTTGATGTTGATAGATTTTGAGTGGTGGATTGATTAACAAGACATGTGATCAATTTGATTGTATATGTTGAGAGTTTTCCTGATGTTGATTTGATTTGATGGATGGCCTATGCATTTTTGTCCTTAGTTTTTTATCAAGATCTAGGATGGAAAAGGGGATATGGATAAGAGAAGCAAGATCATAGATAATGATGGATTTAGATAAGGTAATGGATATTGGAGGAAGGATAATGGGAGATGTGGTAGGAAGAATAGAGTGGATGAAACTTGCCCCTAAGTATAGAGGTCTCTATTTGCAAAAAGGCAATATGATATTGTCACAACATCTAGCACCACTTGAATAAATTTTCTTGAACATTTCAAAGATAGAGACACAACCCACACTTAGAACCTCCAAAAAATTCAACTAAACATGTCTAGGGACTAGGAAGCATACTCAAAAGGGAAGAAGAATCCTGAACTGGATCAAGGTATTTAGTCTTTGATTACCCATGTGTGTGCAAGTGGGTTCATTCCGGCTCTTATGATCATTGTAATCTTCAGAATCCAACGTGGCTAGCTACATGAGTTACCCTGACTTCAAAAGAATCCTGGATAGAGCCTCGCTGCCAACAAGTGTCCATAGCTCCGACGAGGTTATCGTTGTAATATCACAAATATTGCTCCATTGCTAGCCAAGCATCCATAGCCCCGATGGAGTTACTCGCATGTTCCCAAAGCCAAGCATTTTGATATTGCATTTCTTTGCATTTCTCTTTTAATGATATTTATTTTCTTGATCATGTTTTTGATATTTTGATAATTCATTTTGCTCTTGTCATTTATTCTTTTATGCATTGGCTCATAAGAAATGAAGCTCATGTGGGTTTGAGAGTTACAGTGGTGCTGAAGTAGGATTTGGATTTTTCACTAGCCATGTTTTCAACTAAGAGACCACAATGATTTAGAGCGATTGATTAAGTGTATGAAATATAGTAATAAAAAAGATGTCAGCACCAAGATATAATAAGTGGTTTCATTCTAGATTAAGTATGCATCCTAACCAAAAGGTAATGTTAAAGAGGAACAACCTCAGATTCAGAAGTGTTTATGAATAGATATCTAAGAAATGGACTAAACATAAGATTGAGCATGGGCAAGCATGTGACAAAATGACACAAACACCTATCTCATAGATGAAAGATTTATACAAAGGATTGAATGGGAGGGATGGAAGGATGGAAAAGAGGTGTTGGATAATAGATGGGATGTTGGAAGATTTGTGCAAGGATAGATGAATTTTTTTTCAAGATGAACATTGGCACACACCTTGAGAGGTGATGAAGTGATGGAGGCAAATTGAATTTTGGGACATGAGGACCCAAAATAGATGAAGGGGATGTTGGACTTAAGATAGTGGATTTTGAGATGTAAGGGCCCAAAATGGATTTTGAAGATGGATAATTGTTAAATAGAGGATTGGAGGACTTATGAGTGGAGGAAGCTTGTGGATTAGCAAGTTTGGATGTCAATTTAGATTTCTCTTTGAGATGCATTTCTTCTATGAGTTGCTTGGGAATCCACAAGATGTTTTATTTTTTCTTTTTGGGCCTTTGTGGCTTATTGGATTTTCCTTTCTTTTGGATCATATTTTTCTTTTGTTGAGCACGTCTTTTTTATGGGACATGTTGATCCTTGATTTTTTGTGGATTTCTATCTTTATGCATTTTAGATCTGGTACATAAATTGTTTTCAATAGTAATGATATGGGTACATGAGGATGGATGACTTGGTGATTGTATGGATGAGATTATGGAGGGAGAATGTTGGAAGGATTTCAAGGATGTGTGCCTTTGTTGATCTTTCTTATGGATCATTTGAGGTGATGGAATGGTAGATGGAGGGTGGTAAGGACCCAAGATGGATGGAAGGGATGAAGGGTTCGACTTTGGAATGAAAGGACCCAAAATGGATTTGGAGGATGAAGGGATACCTATATCTTGACTTGGAATAGGATCATTTGAGTTTTCTATTTTCTCTTGATATTGAATTTGATCATTGAGGGAGATGGAAGGGATATCATGATCTTGTTTAAGAGGTGTATGTTGAATGGGACTTGAACGAACACTCCGCTCTTTAGATGAAAGGGGATCATCATGGATGGAATACCAAAATCTTAGGGGATCATTGTAAGATTCTTGGCAGGTGGGATCTTTATTGGAGAGTCATGATATCTTGATCTTGATTTATGTTAGGACTCATTTCATTTGAATAAGCTTTTTCTTTGAGGGATGGTCATACGAGTGATCAAAGTTGATGTTGTTGATAGGTTGATTTGATAACAAATACTTTGTTTGGATACTCAAGCCCACTAAGTCAAATAGAGGGTTCAATATGCCCCCTATTGATGTGACTAAGTGTGTCAAATGATATAATAAAGTTCCTTGATGAAGGATGATGTATCTTTCTTTTGGAAATGAGATTGATTTGACTAACTTGAATATCTAGACTAAGTATTTTGATGTTGATATTGGTTGAAATTGTGCAACTTGGATCACTAAATGATATTCCTTTGATTTTGTTGGAAGAACTTGATTTTTGCAATTTGTAAAGTGATTCTTGACTTTGTTGATATTTTTGCAAGATGTTTGTTTGATATTTGACAAGCACAACAAACACTCATGAAAACAACAATAGTTTAACCTTAATATAACATGAAGTGTATGTTCTTTTGAAGATCTTTTCAAATCCCTGATGTTTTTCACTGGTTTGGTATAAGAAAAACACACCAAGAAGACTCTTTATTCAAAGGTCATGAATAATATCATAGCCCATAGCTCAATACTCCTTCAACTCAAACAACCATGTCATACCCTAGGGTGTGCCCATTTTTTTGCCTTTTTCCAGAAGTTGAACCAAAAAAGATTGCTCTTCAGTTGGATCATTTTCTTGGGAGATTTATGGTGAGTGTCTTGGGGGCGGATTCTTCCCCGCCCTTGCACTATGATATTACAAATCTCTAATTACTGATTCAACAAAGTTTTTAATTCTAAGGCTCTTTAGTAAAGGTTCCATTCAACATGACGAAATATAAACTCCCTCAAGAGGCTTCCCAACCTTTAAAACAAAGGCTTTTTTGTATCTCAAGGATATTGGGAAAGGCTATCAATGCACGTTGTTGGAGGAGATTTTCATCAGCCTCCACATTTGATTATAGTTTAATGGTAAACTTGGCTTTAAGAAGTTTCCCGCTTAGGTCGTTCCCCTCTCATTGGCCTTATGGGCTTTTCGAGAGGGTAAACCAGCTAAAGGTTGTATCTTACTTGCATGAATTAAAAGAAAGCTTGAAATAGTGAGTTTGGATTTTTGGTCACCCAATTAAGGTGAGAGCATATAACTATCACTTTCAAGACAAAGCAATCAATGGTTCATTTTAATCCTTCATACAAAGGGTTTTCTAACCTCTATTTGGAGATGTTGCTCCAACAAGCATGGTGTCCAGTTTTAATCCCATATAGCAATTTGTTTTGAACTTGAAATCAAATCCTGATCAACAAAACAAATTGTGTGGTCAACGAAAGTAAAAACACTTGCTAAAATAAAAGGGAGGCTTTTTATTTTGACTTGCAAGAATATAATTGATTGTTCTTTTTAATATTTGCAAGAATTGAAAAGTTGTTTGTTCTTTTTAAAGCCCAGATGAAGATGATCCTAACTTGTAAAAACAATTGTGAAATTTGTTGTTGTTTTTAATACTTTGCAAGAAAAAAAAATGTGGTTCTTTTTAGAGTCCCCAAATGAAGTGTGAGGTTCTTTTTATGCATCAAAAGAAAGTTAAGTTCTTTTTAAACTTTGCTAACAAGAAGGGAAGTGAGTTCTTTTTAAACCAACTTTGAAAGAAAGCAAGTAAAAAAAAATATTAACTAACTCCTTGAGAACCTACAAAACCACTATTAAACCTACAAAGCCCTGTTAGCAAAAATCACAAATCAAGGTCGGCTAGACAAGCCTAGATTTTTCATGTGTTACAAAATTGGGCTCTCTATCTGTGTGGATAAATCTGCAGAAAAAAAAAACTTGTGAAAAAACCAGCGTGAAAAACCAATGTGAAAAACCTGCAAAAAAACCTATGGAAAAACCTGCGAAAAACTTGTGAAAAAACCTATAGCTAAACCTGCAGAAAAAACCTGTGAAAAACCCTACGAAAAAACCTATGAAAAAAAACCTGCAGAAAAACCAATGAAAAAACCTATGGAAAAAATTGTGGAAACGTTGAAATTGTGGGTCGAGCCCCACAGTGGGCACAAAAAATGTATACCTGAAATGAGGGTTTGCCAATAAACAACATAGACAAGCAAGTATACCAATGAAACATAACAAAGCAAAGATCTAAATGGCAGAACAAGTTAATCATCCATATGTAGACACCTAAAAATGTCTCATCAATCAATGCTAATTATTCGTCTTATTAATTAAATAATTATTTAATTATTTAATTAAGCTAATTAATTCTTCCCAACTAGCCTAATCATCATTATTCATTTTTCTTACTAATTACCTAATTTCTATCTATTAATCAATTCATTATCAAACCCCTTTCTCAAATATTAATTATTTAATTAATTACAATTTAAATATTAATTAAATAATAAGGATTATTTAATTAATCCTATTTCTAATGATTAAATAATTTCATTTAAATTATTTAATTCATTCATTCATTCCTCCAAATCCCCAAATTTAAATTTCAAATGATTTCAATTAATTTCATTTCATCAAATTCACATTTCACCAAATCTGAATTTCAATGAATTTCAGTAAATTTCGTGTGCATTTCAACATTTGAAAATCAAAATTTAAATTCAAATCAAAATAAAATTGAATTTCAATTCAATCTCCTACAACACATGTTGAAAATCACAATTGATTGATCAAATCAGATAACTAATCAATTAATTAGTTAACTCTCCAATATCCCCTTTTCACTCCAAATCACATTTTCTGACTAATCCATCAAATCAGTCATCTCCTCAATCTATACAGTCAACTGACTAATCTATTCAGTTCACTATCCAATCAATCTAGTTGACTAGTCAATCAATTTAGTTAACACGTCAATCAATCTAAGTTAACAAATCAATCAACTCTGTTAACTGATCAATCTAAATCAGTTCACTCCCAATCAACACTTGAGTTCAAAATCCCTCCCCATCTCTCTTGAAAATCTACACAAACAAGATCAATTTCTCAAATCAAGCTAGAATCACATAATCACATAATCAATCTAGATCACACTCAAAATAATTGCCATCTTATGCAGGAAATCCTAGTGCTATACCTGAGAGTCACGCCAACAATTTAGAGAAGAACAATGGAAGCACAAATGTGGAATAGGGAGTTTTAATCAACATATATCTTCCATTTCTTTCATATATTATATTGTCTTGTGTTTGATTTTAGCTAGATTAGTTAAGGATTTGTGATTGTCCTTATTCCCTAATTAGCTTAATTTTATGATTTCAAGCATGAAAACATCATCTCCTAAAATTGTTCCATTGTTCTCTATCTCCAAGGATCCTTCAAAACAAGGTGGCTCTCAGCTTGGATGAGCACTTGATCTCTAGGATGACAACCTAAAGAATGAAGGATATGTGATCAAATATCTAAATGCAAAGCAACTAAGATCTTAACATGATATTGATATGAAACTAGTTAATGATATGGTGCAAGATGATGAGATGGATATGAAGCTAAATTAGCATGAAAACGATATTAAGATAGCATGAAAATGAAACTAACATGATATATTACTAACATGATATGCAAAACATGACAAATCTAGGCTATGATGCTACTAAAATGATCTAATTATATTATCAAAGAGAGGCTAAAATGCTTGATGAAATGAGACTGTAACTTAGATGCATGAAGACTTGGGTTGATTTTTATGATAATGAAGGAAATGAAGCCTATTTATAGAAGAAACGGGCAATTGGAGGGTTAAGATTGAGTAATCTTAACAAAGGTTAGGATTGAATGATCTTCAATCCTTGTGATATTTTCAACCCAATCCTAGGTTCACAAGTGTCACCATGAGGAGGCTTGAGAGGAGATGTAAGAGGCATTAAATGCATGAGAAAACATGGTGGTTACCTTAGGAGGTAAGGTTATGGTTGAGTTATTGGATAATGTTTTTACCCAAAGGATAAGCTCTTGTGCAAGAGTTAGTGGATAACCATGGTGAAAGCAATGAATGCTTGAAGAGACCCATGTATTAGATGTGTTGGCAACAACAATGAAGGAAAACTGAGAGAGGGGGTGAATCAATTTTCACCAAATTATCAAACTTAACCACAACCATAAATTTGATAAACTGTTGTAACAACAAAGATAAGAAAATTGATAGCACAACACACAATACCAAAATTTTGATGTGGAAAATCCGGTTACGGGAAAAACCACAGTGAGAACCTACCCACAATAAGATGATACTCTGTAGTAGTATGTGTAATTTTTACAATGGGGAATGCACCTACATTTAGGCTCACTACCTAGAGCTCACTGCTCAAAGATACAATAACCCGGAAGGCTACAACCCTCAGGGAAGTCTCGCTGACTTACAACAAGATTCAAACTACAATTCAAAAAGAATGAATTGCAATAATAGAATTTGCAAATTCCTTATGACATTTCCGGTTAAGCACATATGTATGCTCTGCAACCCTCTAAAAACTCTGCTCAATCACATTACAGAAGGATGTATTCACTTGTTTGCACCTTTTCCAATCTCTGATAATGCAAACACACCTTTTACACACAATTTGCATGACTTTATCACCTATTTATACAATTCATCAACCTTGACAACAAGGTCAGCTAAACCCTTAACTCATAATTACAAAATTACATTACACGATACAAAGATCGAACACCGGACCAATATAATGATATACATGATATAATATGGACCTAAATCAAGTCTCCAAATATGCAATACCATCGAAAATCTCACCAAGATCAACCGCAACACGCTACACCACCAAGAATACCACATAACACGAAGAACATCATCGAATCATCACCGAATTAGGAAACACCAACAAACATGTTAGAATCATCATTAATAGTTGCACCAACACCACTTATCAAATCTTCATCGATCAACATCTGAGCCTCAAGAACACTCAAACAACAACAACTATCACGAAGAAAGATAACCTGTGGAGCACCAAATAACAAACCATATGAAATGAGGATACACAAAAACATCCTAAACAATCTCCCAAAATCTTAGCTCAAGATCAGATCACACCGAAATATACTAGAGGAACTACTGAACTCTGCAAAGCACTTATCAGAAAAACCAAACTACAAACCGGATCATATGATATGATCAATTAAGCTTCCCAAATCACTAAAACCAATACAACAAGATGTAATGACACTGGAAATACTCCATACACCAAACCATGATCCCAATAAACCAATTTGCAATCAACAAAACAATAAATCACAGGAATATGTTGACATCAATAACAACAACATATCCTAGCAGTAGCAATATCCAACAAGATGAGGGTTAAGTTAGAGAGAAAGTCTCTAACCAAAGGGGTAAGGTTGAGTTAACCATTAATGGTTAGGAAGACTTTGAAGGTTAACTTGTTGAAAACATAAAGCCTTTAATACATTTCAAAGACTTTTGGGGATTTTTTAGAAGTGACTCCTTTTAAGGAATGTGCAAATGATTAAGGGCTGGATTAGGCTAATCAGGATAGTTTAGAAGAATCTAGAAGGGGTTTAGGCCTGCAAGTGGGGGAATTTTAGGATTTTAATTAAAGTAAAATATTTTATTTGAACTAAAAATGGATGCAACTTGCATTTGTAGGAAAATGCAAGTGGGGGTGGGTTTATAAATAAATATTAAATTATTTATATGCAAGAAAGGATTTTAATTTAATTAAATGTAGAAAGAGGATTTAATCAAATAAATTAAATATTCAATTAATAGAAGAAAGGGGAATTAATCAAATGTTGAATTTCATTAATGGTCGGATAGAAGGAAAGGGGATATTAATTAAATCTTAATTTAATTAATAGGTGGATAAATGATAATTAAACAAAAAAAAATCATTTAATTAAGTGGACAGAAATAGGTGTCTACAACTTCTATTCAAGGAAACAAAGAAAAACCCAAGGCACATGATGAAGATAAGAAAATGATGGCTATCTTGGAGGATGTTGCCAAAGATGTTAATATAATGAAAAACGACTATGAAAATTGGATAAAAGGGTTGGAGGAGAAAATAAACAATATGTATGATAACCTGAAAACTTGGTTGAAGCTAGCTAGACTATCATCCATAACAGTGCTAAGAGCGTCAAAGTTATATTTGAGAAGTGGCAGAAGCTTTAGACCGCTAACAATTCTGGTGTTGCTATTGTTGATGTGGACAATTTGACTAAGGGTAAATAGGTGATTGTTGTGAAGGGAGCTTGCATGCGTGCGTGGGATAGCATGCAAGAGTTTGTTGATGAGGCCAATATTGATTGGTAGGATTTGGCTAATGTCCATCTTAATGTTAATCAACTGGAGGCAAAGGTTGTAAAGACTCAAAAACTTGTAATAGTGTGCTTGTTATTGCTCTTGTTGTCCCTTTTTGGCTATTGCTAGTCTTATTTTTGATAGTATGTTGGTTATTGGTTGTGTGTATCTATGTAACAACATTTTGTTAAAAGGGTTTCTGGTTCCTTCAAAACTTGCTTTACCCTTTATAAAATAATAAATAAATAATGTTGTGACTTTATATTAACCATTACATGGTGTGATTTTTATAAAGTGAATAATTTTTAAGTGCGACTTCATTAAGAGATGTGACTTAAATGTTACATAGTGCAACTTTGTAATACAATTTACATAGAGAAATAGATTTATCTAGTTAAATCAATGACTAACACAACAAGTATATCAAAGCGTGTGGATTGATTATTTGCAGTGGACAAATGTTAGTGAAGATAACAAATGAATGGTTATAAATGATGTTGCCGAATGTGTTAATGATAAAAATACTACCAAGTTGCTAAAAAAAAACTTGATGAGGTGTCTAACAATGCGACTTTCACAAAGGTATGATATAGTTGATTTATGAGTGACTTGGTGGTGTATTCATTTAACAATAAATATGATTATTGTTTGATACAATTTCATTTATCATTGAAGTGATTTGGTTTTAAGAAGTTCCCTCTCTTGGAGAAGGCACTTAATTTGTGAAAAGGTATGTCTTTTAAAGAGGAATACATCTCTTGTAAGGTATAAATGGAGATGGTAAAAGGTGGAGAAGAATGAGCGTGGAAAATAATAAAGTATATAAAATGCATCAGCTAATGAAGAAATAATTATAAGGAGCTTAATTATAGATTGGATGTCAAGATTGTAAGAAATCTTATGGGAGATTTTCAATTAGATTTTATGTTAGATTTATACTGAATACTTGAAACAAATTTGTGAAGGGGGACTTGGGGAAGGTTAAAGAAGATTAAGAGCAAGCATATTGGAGGGAGTATTTAAGCAGATTTGGACAAGGGTATAAGCAACTGTATATATATATATATATATATATATATATATATATATATATATATATATATATATATATATATATATATATATATATTCCAAATTGTTTACAAATATTTTGCTCATACGAGCATCAACTTGAGACCATTACATGACACTAATATTTTCTCATATCAAGCAACCACAACCATGACACTAATACTAGCTCATTTCGAGCAACCACACTAGAACCAACCTATGGAAGACCAATAGTCACAAATTAGAATCCACTTATTAGAAACCACCATTAGCTCATTTTGAGCAACCACACTAGAATCAACCTATGGAAGATCAAGAGTCACAAATTGGAATCTACTTATTAGAAACCACCTAGAAGACTAAGAGTCACAAGTTTGAATTCCATATTAGATGTCCATTTGGGATTTGCTTTAATCTCCACAATGAGAACTCAATGCTTTAACCAATAGAGCACAACCCCTTGGACTATAAGCCAAAATTTTAAGACAATGCCATGAAGAATATATGATGAAATTCATAAGAGGATAGTGAGTTTTGTTGACCAAATTTTGAGAAGAATATAATTCAGATTTGGTGAAGGTGACATTAGATATTATCAAAAATAAAGATTGTAATGTCTATTATCCATTAAAGAAGCAACTTAGATGGCGATACTTTGCTTTGGAAGTTGGTGTCTCCTAAAGGATATATTGGTGTCTCGCTAGTAGGTACCATGGTGCCTACAACTTTAGTTGTGAAAGTTGGTGCTTCTAGTGGTTGGTATCTGCAAATTTTTGTTAAACGTATTAGGGTCTCTTGTAGGTTGGTGCCTAAAAAGTTGTAAGAAGAACTTATATAAAAGCATTATTGTGTTGTGGTTTTCTTTCGCAAGGGTTTCCACATAAATCATGCATTCTACTTGTGTTGTGTAATTTGTGCACCATATGTTGTTGTTATAGGCAATTGATATGCTTATAGTATTAAGGTTGAAAAAGTAAAACAATGTTGTTTTATTGATTCGTCCCCCCTCTCAATATAATTGTGTACTCATCACAATCACACTTTTTTGGAGCTTTCTTAGTGTTGGCTTTTCCATAGTAAGTTCTTGTCTTAATCTCTATTTTTTACAGTTGTTATTTTACATATGTTAAGTTGCTTGGAAGAATACATATTTTGTTTTCAATAGCAAGTATAAGTATTTCAATCACATAGTTTACAAAATTAAATAACTTGTTTACTACTCACCATGAATTGCAAGTCACATGTCAATTATAGTATAAAAGATACATGAAGTCTAGTTTATGGACTTGTTTCATGTATATGAGCATGCACCCAATTGAAAATTGATGGATTTAGACTACTATTTATATTAAAAATTATCGCTTATGGATGTTATTTTTAATAGAATATATCATTATATTAACATAAGTTTTTATCCATGTTGGTGGTTCTAATATCCAAACAAATTACTTTTATTTATCTCAACATATATATCTAGCCATTGCTTATGCTTCTATTGATGTAGTCTTTATATATGAAATTACTTTTCTTGTCAATATTATAGTGTAGAGAGGGGGAAATGAACCACATTGATAGGCAGATAACAACCTCTTGGGGACTCACTAATCAACCTCTCCACTCGAGATGAGAACAAAGCCTAAGGTTGTCAAGTACCTTGTAGATGACACTGAAAATGTCATAGAGATCTTTTGACAACCTCTACTAACTCCTTGTTCAAGGACGCACACACGAGTCTTAGAGGATAGCACAACATGTTGGCATCTCGTATGGATAGGGTATGGAGTTTCGATAAATGCATTTATAGAAAGTAGGAAACGATTGTAGAAATGGAAGAGAATAAATGAGAGAGAAAAGGGGAAGTGAAATCTCACAATTGGTATACAATTACAATTGAAGCCTCCAAAAATGTGCTCTTCGCCAACCAAACTTGCACACAAGCGAGAAGAAAAAATGTTGGGGCTATGTATAAAGGTTTGTCATAGTCAAACCCCCATTTTGGTGTTTCCACCTCCATGGACAACCAAGATAAATTGATAGATAAAATGATGATGGAAATAGAAAGTAAAATATGATATGAATATGCCAATGGAAAAAATAAAGAAGAGGAAGGAAGACCTCCCCTTCCACACCCAAAGCCAAGAGCCCGCTTAGTGAAGAAGACGAAGCACTAAGTCCTCGTCAAAGCACAAGGATAATGAAAGCCTCAAACACGAAGAAGAGAAAAGATTGCTAGAAAGTATCACTAGAAAGCTTCAATGCCGTGTGTAAAGAGTAGCGAGAATGATCTTGTAGCTAGAGAGATTCAAAATGAGTTGCTAGAGAGCTAAAATGAAGCCAGAGAGGGAAAATATACATGCTAGAAGCGAAATTGACATCGGTGGTTGCTGACAGGGACATTACGAACATTGCCAGAAGTAGGCATAATGCTCAAATGACCACTTGCAAAATATTGATTTGTGGGACGCTAGCGTGGCACACAAACGTCTTTTGTGGGATGTCGGTGTCCACGAGTCATACAATCAACGAGGTAAAAAAAGAGAGGCCAAAATAGTGGGTGGTGGGGTAAACCACATGGGCAAAAGAATAAAGAGGTGAAGGAGGTCTTCATTCAACATAAAGCAAAGGCGCTTATGTAGCATGAAATCACACGAGATGCAATTTACGACCACTACATGGAGAGGAATTCATGTGTTTGGGAGTTGCCTTCCCCCAACTCCATATCAAAAGAAAGAAAGAACCCAAGCCAAGGTTCCTACAATTTTTATGGAATCAACTTGCTATAACAAGAAGGGAGGCACTCTTATTAACAAAATATCATTCCTTCTTTCCAACTATATCCTCCACCATAGAATAGTAGGGGGGCCCACTTTAGTGAGCATATTACTATCACAAGATGTGAGCTTAAGTGGAGAGATTTTATTAAGATTTACAAAGGGGAAGCATAATTCTCTAACCATGCAAAAATTTTCCCAAGGAAGAGACTTGAACTTTTGTAAGGTGGTGCTAGGTTGTTTCATTAAAACATGTTAGTTGCAAATAAACATGTTAGATGAAAAAACAAAAATTACAATAAAACAATTTGACTCTAGACACTGAGATAACAAGCTAGACACTGAAATAACAAGCTAGTGATCATTGAGACAAAAAAGATTTGGTTGATATGGGTAGTAAGTTGTGTTATGCTAGATAGCCATACGATAGGGTGATTGTAGATAGATAGTAGTTTGGCTCGAGACAAAATTCAAAAGATCAAGTGGATTGGTCACCACAAAGGCAATAAAAATAAAAATAAAAATCAAGCGGATTGGCCCCCACAAAGGCAACAAATAAAAAGAGATCGAGTGGATTGGCCCCCACAAAGACAATAGATAAAAAGAGATCATAAGATAGACAATCATGCCACAAATGCAAAATTGAAATGAAAATAAATAATAATTTAAATTAAATAATTTAAAATAATTAAAATTAAAGTAAAATAACATAAATTAAATTAAATAACTTAAATGAAAATAAATTAAAATAAATTGCATGTGTAGTACTTAACATTTTTGAATTAGTTTAATATTCAGTTTTATTTGATTGTATGTCCAATATCTAATGCATTCATTTTATAAAATCGATTTCATGATTAAATTTTTTTTATTTTGATAATATTTAATAAATGTTGTTATAATTGATCTAATAATTATTATTGACTTCTATTTTTGGGGGGGTAAACAATTATCACGTCAATATAAATCTATATTGTTATCAATTCTATTTTCATTATTTGATTATCTCTCTACGTATCTTTACTTAGCTTTTTTAAACTATGCTGGTTTACATTTATTTACTTAGAAAAATCCAAATTAATATTAATTATTTTTAATATTAAACAATATTCCTCTTCTCCATCATAAAATAAAAACAAAATTAAAAATAAAACCAAAACAATATGACATTTTGGATTGAATAAAAATAAAAATTATTTAAGCCCACATTAATGTTATGCATGTTTACGTGCATTCGATGGACTCCATCTCTAAGTAAGAGATACATATTCCTAAATCTCTAATACCCTAGCCTACTATAAAATAGATTTCATCCTTAAAACCCTAATGTAGTATAGAACCCGATAAGCCGATGTGGTGCCTGCAACACAGTTTTATTCACATCACCATTGTTTAACCATTTCATCTCAATGGCAACTCGTTTTGGAGCGTCTTCTTTTTCGAGGACCGCGAGGACTGCATTCAATTCATTCAGAAATTCTTCTTCTTCGGCATCACAGACAAGCAGAACCCCTCGCAGAGTGAAAAATATGTTTGAAAATGGCAGTCCGAGTATGAACAGGAGAAGGCTTGCGGAAACAATGATTCCTCTTCACAATGCGGCCGCGTGTGCAAAGCTGGTGACTCACCTGAGTGCCAGCTCCCGCAGTTGCCGCGCGCTCGCTAGCGGTACCCTCTGCTGTACTCTACTCTACTCTGCCTCCTTTATACTTCTATTTCTTCTTCTACCTTCTGAAACTACCTGGGATTTTTCATTTTATTTTTGTTATATTTTTTAAAGCTTGTGAATAGTTTTACATAAATCTTTTTTCCGAATGTTTTGAATTGTCTTCTCTAGTATTGTTTTCTTTTTTATATTATTCATGAGTAGCCTTTACGATTGAGGGTATCTCTTTTGTCAAATTCACCTGGGTTTACAGTTAGGCTCATCTTTTGAGCATGCCACAAAATAACAGAATACTAAACCGCCTGAAAAACATAAATGAATGTAAAAACAACGAATAATTTGCCTTTTATAACTCACTGCACATTGCAGGCCATTAGAATGTAAACCATTATGTTTTTTGTTAATACTTCTGGACGCTACACTTATTGAGTTGGATTAATATCTCACCCAATTTCAATGCTTTATCTTGTTAAACCCTAAACCCTAGCTTGATCATTATGACCGAGTTAGCCGCAATGCGTAGTGTTTTTTTTTTCCATTTGGTAAACTGACCTTGTGGTATAAACTTTGGCATACATTCCACGAACTGGATGCAGTTCCTCCGTCAAATTTACTTGAGGCTTGCACTGTATTGACACCCAATGAATTGGATGTCATAGTTTATCAATTAATGTTACAAAATTTTCACAATCCATGCTATAATTCTTTTGATACTTCTGGATTCGATGATAAAAAAATTCACACAATCGAATCTAGAAGCATCAAAAGTTTCATAGTTTATCAATGATCAAATTTCCATCCTTTATTGTGTCTCGTTAAGATTTAAACATAATGTTCTGCTTTGGAAATCCCAATACTTTCACCACCTGAGCTTGTTCCAGTTGACTCTGTAGTCGATGGAAATGTTCCCAAGCAAAGGATAAGTCATAAAAAAGAACATCTTCTAGGAATTGGTTGACTATTGTCTCTTAACACTATACCCTAAATCACATACTTCCTAGACCTTAATCTTTATATGTAAACCTAGCTTAATTATTTATGTCAATGGCTAAGTCAGCAGCAGTACATTTTACTTGTAAAATTGAACTTTTGGTATGGCTTCGATATATCTTGTGAAGTCATTTAGATAAGTACAAAAAATATTATGTATCAAAGCAAGCTGACATCTGTCCTCTCCCTTTTTATAGGGTTTAGCCACCTGGTGAACTATACCTTGGGAATCAAGAAGGTGGTAATGACAACTAATGTTGAAGGATCGATACAGTCTGTTATTGCGAATGGGCAGGGTATTAGTTGTGATAACAGCTGGGTGGAGACCATCTCTCCCAAACCATTTCCCATAATTACTGAAAAGATATACCTGCAATAGAAATCATGAAGATGGCAGTGCAGAAGTCTGTCCAACTTTGCACAAGTAAGGATGCTTTGAGTGCCCTGCATTCTTTTTCTAGTTGTTCATGTGGCTTTCAGATTGTGATTGTCTTTTTGATCATCTTGTTTACCATTAATTCTGTTGTGAAGGTGGTTTCCGCTTTCTGAGCTCTATGTGTTTGTGTGGTTAATCCAGCCTTTAAGGGTGCTCATTGTTATCTGTTGTGCAACTCCAGATTCAATGTTGTGCATCATTTGTGTCACATACATGCTGTTCTAGAGATGTATCTTTAGCTTTTTCATTAGCTCTGTCAAGCTGTGTCATCATATTTTTATCAGATGATTGTGACTTCTTTTGGTTTGTGCTTTCAACTAATTATTTTCGCTAGTCACGACTTCTGTAAAAGAGAATATTTTATTCGACCCACTTTTATCATGGTACTATAAAAGGGGATCTCTCCCCCATTAATGTTTGTGGGCCAGCGGAGAATAATAGAAACCACATTTGCTAATCTTTACAACTAAAATGGTATACTCTCTCATTACTGACATTAGGTCAGTTGTCATTATATTCATCTCATTAAGTTATTATATGATTTCTATTTTTGGAGCATGGGAAAGCAACCAAACATTCTTCTGTTGAACAACAAAGGATGTTTGTTCAACAAAGTCAACTATTTTGGCATTTTGGTGAATGATTGTTTTAAGGTTGTCAAGTTACTATTTTTTGGAGAATAGTTCCCATCAAATAATTCATGTCGCATCATTGCACAAACCATACAATTAGTAGAAGTAGATGTTTTTGCACCACTTAGGCAGCTTTCAGACATACATCATTTCATTAGGCTACTGCCGGCAAGCTCTTGTCTTTATAATCCCACATTCTTCTTTGCAAGTTGTAATTGCATAACTTTGTTGAGATAGAAGATATTTGGATGAAAGGTACAGAAAGTTAAGTTGCCTGGATATAGAAATTTATCTTGCAGACTTAAGAAGGTTGAGGTGCTTAAGTTATTGGTTTTATAACAAAAGTTTGTAAACGTGAATGAATGTGAAATAAGAGTTTTTAACTGATATCCATGAATGTGAAATATAGAATCTTCATGACTTCTTTTTTCCCTCTTCTGTTGTTTTCTTTTTATAATTTGTTCTCGTTTTCTAACTGCACAGTTGTTCTTTTTGTAAAACTGCAAAATGCTTTGTGCAAGCAACCTAAGAAGCATTCTGGTTGATGTCCATCATTTCCTGTTTTACATGGTTTTGGTACTGCATTTTAATTAAGTGAAATCTGCTACAAAGGCATCTTTTAACATTGGTGCCTTCTTATGAAATGAAATCATATGGTTGCAACAATTGCTTTTACTTTTCACCAAATGCATCCTCAGGGGGACCCTGAACCTTAGATCCCCCAGTTTAGTAATGAATCTTAATAGTTAAAATGACTGAATTAGATTTGGATTTCATCTCAGACCATTGATAAAGTAGTCAAAGGTGAAGGTTGTGATCTTTGCTCTTTGGTGAATATTTTTACATTATTGCAGCACTAATCTAGGCCATCTAATTAAAAACTAGAAAAGCAAACTGCAAATGAACATAGGTTTGATCACGATGTATTCAAAATCCACCCATTGACAGAAAAAATGTCTCTTGAACAAAAGCAATGCTTCTCTGGAGAAAGAGAATGGCTACCAAAAAAATATTTTATAGGAAAAGAAATTACACTAATGTTACATGAATGGCCAAAGTAGATTCATGGTACTTAAAAGTTAAAAGCACAGTAAGTCACAATGAAACCAAAAAGAATTGAATTAGCTGATATAGGATTAATACAATAGGTAAGCCCGGAAAGCCAAAGACCCTACCTAAGAGAGGGCTAATCCAAATAGTAAACCTTTAAATTTAAACAAATCTGTATATATGAAACAATATAATGCAAAGTGATAATGCAAATGGGAGGTCTTCTGTTAAAGAGAGGTTAGATACCAGTAAGGGCATTGCTATTGTTTTCACTTCTGTAGGTGGATTTACATTTGCTACATGATATTCTCTTAAGTTTTACTTCATCATGAGATTATTAAAAGCAAATCAAGGTGCTGATTTTTAAGTCCTTATTTTATCCAGATCTTTACAGTTTGACGAGCATTGAGACTTGTTCTTCTTGGCTTGTAACCCTGCAGTTGGGGCTGAATGTCTCATTCATTTGAGTTTATGATCTCCAAACTATTATTGCAAGGCTTAACTATTATAGCCTTAACTGATTGTGATTATGAATTTAATCTGGTTTGCTGTAATGCAACACTAGTCAATGACTCAATTTATTTGTTCATGAAACGTTTATTGGAAAAAATCCATGTACCATAGGAAATAGCCTTTTGCAAAACTTGATCAATAGTTTTTCTTGATTAGTAGTACTAAATTCTAAGACATGGTTGAAAACATCTGTTTTGCTCCCAATTCATGGTATCGATTTGTTGTATCGATACATACGAATAATATATTATTGAGTAATGATTAAGTTGTAAAGCACACCTACAAGGATGTTGATTAATGATCATTAGTACATAGGATATCTACCATGTCCATGTTACTGGCTCAAGCATTAATAGATAGCTGTACAGTTTCTTGGCTTGAGCTAAATATACAATAATAGATAAATTTTGTTGTCTAGCGTTTCCAAAGCTAATTGACCATTTCTAAGTCCAGTTTAATACTGGTTGGATTATCTAAATGCTGCGACACAGCATTTATATGTTTATAGGAACTTTTAGAGATTCTCTAATTGATTGCATAGGTATGACCAGTATTAGGTCATCCATGCATTCCTCTACTTAAGTTTCAACACTCTTATACCCCTTCTATAATCACAAGAATTAAATTGGCCTCTGCTATTGAACATTGTGATATTGGGGAAACTTTACTAATTTGCTATAGATGTATGCAGGTCTTCAGGGTTACTTCTTCCCTTCTTATCAGTTGATGCCTGCAGGCCAATGTTGGAGTTACATGGAATCTACCTGATTTCAATCAAATTCCATGCCAAATGATAGTTTTGGTATTTGATCAAGGCACGTCTCAATTCCTTTCGGTGATGTTTAGTCAACATTCCATTGTGGGAAAATTGCTAGCCTACAGAAATTTGTGGCATTCTACTATTATTATTACAGAAATCATTTTAAATGTTTGTGTTTCATGGTTTTCAATTTTTTGCTCTGTGAGGTTGGCCAATCCTGATAAAAAATAAAAACATTTTTGAATTTCCTTCTTTTTTCTTTTCAAAACCTGTGTAGCTTATGTTATCTGTTTTTATTTCTAGTGCCATATTGTGGACTTACAAATAATCGTTCTTCTGCCAAATGCATTTGATTAATTGCATGCTGATTTTGCAATAGTTTTTATCCCATGTCTTTGCACTTTTGGTTTGTGTGTTGTGTAGTTCTGTCTTTATTAGCATGTCGGTACAATGCCTTACTAATTATATGTAAATGTACAAAGGTAGAGTAGGTAAGAACCAGAATGATAATGTAATATCAAAATGACCAGTTGCAGACATGATTTCAATTTTAATAAGTCTCTTCTGATATAGAAAGTCATGTGTAAGGAGTAGGGCAGCAACAGTGAAATAGAAAACAATGAGAAGAAATAAAACCTTTGTATTAGATTAATATGTTAGACATATTTATTGTTGAAAGTGTCGATAATCCTAAATATTTTTAATAAAACTCCCCATGTCCTTAGAATGCATGTTATGGACAATCAATGCTCATGATAACAGGTTGTCCTCAAGAATTTGTATTGATGCTAACTATTCTGACCACCCATTAATGTTGTCTTATTTAGGAATGTTTTTTTTTCTTCCCGACACAAAACATTGTACTTCAGTGTGTACAAATGAAATAAAGGAAGCTCAATAGTGTTTCTTGGATGATTGGCACCTTGAATGATGATGATATGTTGTGTTTGTTATTCTTCTTATTCTCCTTTTCATGTTTGAACATTTTTAATGTAATGTATCCTGCTGTTGTGGTTGTTTGATTTAATGAATTTCATGAGAGTGTTCCTAACTCAAATCATCAAATCTTTGACGTTAATTATCATTCATTCAAGCTGTATGATACAGATAACATTCCCACAACTCGGTTTCAGTTTTTTTCTAGCCTGTATTTTTTGTTTATTCTCCAAGTATTTTTTTATTCTTTAATTAAGGTTGCTGTATTTGTAAGATGACAGTTCATAATCATAACCTCTTTTGCAGGTTGCTCTTGTTGGAGGATTGCAAAAAGTCGAAATCCAGGAGTTTTATTATCATCAACTTTGTTTTCTCCACACTGACCTGAAGTATGGATGCTCTGAAAAGCATCTATTAGGTCTGAGATATTGAATAGGGTTAATTTTATGACAATTTGTCCAGTTAGAATAACTCCCTTTGTCTTCTATCCAACACGTGTTGTGTTTGCATGCTTATTATTCCTAAAACCTCTGAACGTGAAATGGGAATTCTGAAGTTCAGGAAAGGTTAGGTAATCTATCCTTGCTACTGTGAATGAGATGATTAAAATTAATTTATTTTAAAATTATTGTTGGCTATGATGTTTTTATTGCAAATGGAAAATATCACTGCAATGAATGAAAGGTTGGATGTTCTGTTGTAAAATATATTCAACACCGAACTTGAATCTTTTTCCTCATCACTTGCTGTGTATGGGAATATCAATAAGACTTGGTTTGATCTCTGCATTTGCTGTGAAATTTCTGTTGCAAGTTGGACAAGACTTAGTTTAATTTCTGCTTTTGCCGTGAAATATCTCTTGAAAGGACTGGTACATTGATCTGATTCAGTGGTATGCTGGGCCTAAATTTGATGGGTGTATGGTTGTATTCAACAAACTTTGCCATAAAATACATTTTAAGTTTTTGGGAAGACTGTATTTCATGAAAGGGAGAATTTTGAACAGATTATAAAGAAAGGATCATATTAAAATATAGATCAGATCTATTATATATTTTTTAAAAATAAAATATAATTTCACGTTTGAATGGTAACTCTGAATAGATAATAGTCACAGAAATCTGGCTTGACTGGCAGGGTCTTCCGCCAAATTTAGGCTCTAGTGGAATGTACTGTATCCAATTAAGTGATTAACACAGATTCGGGGAAATACCGAGGAAATGTAATTTAAGCCGTCTCTGAGTCGGAATGGTGATATGAATATTCACTTATTTTTATCCGTTTTGCCTAGTTTCTCGAATTTTCTTGTAATGATGATAGATCCCTAATCAGAAATCCATCGAATTTGATCTGAAACATTGAAAGGAAAAATTTATGTGGTCAAATAAAATAAAAAATGCACAATAATAGATCTTTCTAACTAATCAAAGGATGAATGTTTTATATTTTGTAAGAACAAATACGCCGAAATTCTCTGTAGTGCTTGTGCAGATTTATGAAGTGTCTTTTTTTTTGCCCTTCTATTATTATAGTTTGTGGTTGGCCAGTAACTGAAAAAAAGCCATTAGCTATGCTAATAATTCAGCCAGAGGATTATCATAAATGCCGCCATTTTGTTTTTGATATCGATCTTATTGTAATGCATCGAGGCTAAACTACCAAATAAATTATTGATTTAAATAAAACAGTACTCGAGCAGACTGGATAAATTAGTAACTCGGACAAATAAAGCACCAGGATTGTATTTCCCAACAAAATGCAACTGATGAGCCTTTTGAACAATTTTAATAGCAGCCTCAATATATATATGCCAAAACATCATGATCTAAATCAAGCGCTTTTCAAAGATGTTAAAACTCGGTAATAAGAGGGAATCATTTACTAAGCCGCCATATGATGAAATATTAAGGTAAAAAAATAATAAATAGAGTAGAAGCTTATAAATAAAAAAATCTAAAACGTGTTTTAATATGATTTGGTGGGAAAATATAAAAAAAAATAGGATGAAGAATAAAATAAAATAAAATAAAGGTGAATGCTCTATCTTGTGTATGGTGTGAAAATGTCAAAAATATATTAGAAAATGATTTTTAGTAGAGAAATTTGTAAACCAATCAAAAAATTAAAAATCAAATTAATGCAATATGACAAATGAAGAAAGGGAATCTTAATCAATGAGTGAAGTGGAATGAGTGAAGTGGAAGCGTATGTAAACAAGTAAGATTAAAATATTTGATGCATTGTAATCTAATCTAATTGAAGAAAAAATTGAAAATTATAATGTAATGAGGGAGTCAAAAGAGATAAGTTTTCTATTCTATTTATGATTATAATGGTGAAGTTTATATATTTTGGACCTATGACAATCAAATTGATTTTAGAACATTGAATGATGTGTAAACTAGCTTAATTTCATATGAAAGTTGCAAATATTGGCATTTGTTCTTGAATTTTACCATCACTTATTTCTAGATTTTATTCTTTGAAAAATATTCTCTCATATCTAGCCAAACTATTAGCAACCTTGTTCCATTCCCAAGGTATATGGTAGAAGGTTACCAAGTCCAAAAAAACTATAAAGTCTCACAATCTGTGAATCCAACAATAGTTTTCCAACCCAAAGCACAATATTTTTCCAAAGCATAAAGGATAGGAAGAGCTTCCATATAATTATTAGAATGATACCCCTTGTACCAGTCCCAAAATGCCTCAGATTACCTCTAGACGAGCCATCAGTATTTATCTTCAACACATCATGAGGGGGAGGAGATAAACACCCATCCCTTTGAACTTTACTCCTAAACTGATTGACACTCCTCAAAGGGTGATCCTTCACCCCACAACCCTCCAAGTCCAACCTCTGCATGATGACCAAATCCCTAGGATCCACATGAGAAGACAAACCACATTTAGCTGCCAGAGTTTCTTGTAAGCCACTAATGATTCTCATCCAGACCTGATGACTAAGCATCATGTTACCTTGGAAAATCTACCTGTTTCTTTCAAGCCATAATTGCCAAAGGATAAAAGAGGGGCCAATATTCCAATGAATCTACAAGAACGAAGTTGAGGCTAACAAGTTCCTTAAAGAAGTCCAAAAATCCACTAAGGATGAAGCATGAGTGCAAGCAGTGCTCCATAACCCCCACCAACAATGCCAAACTTTCCTAGCAAAAGGGCAAGCAAAAAAGATATGATGGGAATTCTCTTCGCTCTGATCGTACAAAACGCATCTAGAGGGGGCCTGAAAACCCCTTTTCCTTAGATTATCCCAAGTGAGACACCAATTCAGAGCAACAAGCCACAAGAAAAAAATAGATTTAGGCCATGAAAATTTAGACCAAACTTGTTTCCATCAAGGATCCCCATGTCCCCAAAAGTTTGTCTATCAAGCTCCTTATAGCCCAAGGCCACAAAGAATTTACCCTTTGGGTCAGAACCCCAAGAAAGAACATCCCTATCCTCCAAAGAACTACAAGCTTTGCTAGATAAAATATTACGAAGATCTTGGTGATCCTCATTAGAACCTCCTGGAGGCCACTCATGAGGATCCTTCCATCTAAACACCTCAGCATCACCAACCACCTGAGAAGTTTTATAATCCCTAACCTTACTCCAATCGGCAACCAAAAAGGTCTTATATGAGGATATATAGAGGCAATCAGAGCATAGCCATCCCAAGAGTCAAACCAAAACAAAGCTTTAGAGCCTCTATTACATATCCACTATTTGTCTTATGTTGAATGCATTAGTGTAGAATTGATTTGTATCAGTTTTTTTCTTGTAGATTTGGCTTAGAATTTTAAATTCAAAACTTTATTATCCCTTTCATTTGACATTTATGAATGTGAATTTATCAAATTGCATTCTAAAGTGGTTTATATAAACAACTATTTCTAATTAAAATGAATCATCTAATGTTAAAGGCATGATGCATGTTTGCTTTTTGTTTGAGAACTTCACACTAGTTATCTAGTAGATTCCTAAAGGTGTTTGTAAACATTGCATATCCTTACATATTTTTAAAAACTAAGAAATTGAAGTGAACAAATTTTAGATCATATAATGTGCTAAATCAAAATTGCACATTACATGTTCACTTTTGCCCACTATGACTAGCTTTGAGTTCGCATAAGTGACCTAAATAGTACACAATTAGATGTATAGGTCAACAATCGAGGGCAAAGTTTCAGCATCTTGACAAATGATTTTCTTACATTAGGATAAAGACATCTACATCAAAATTAGAACTAAGCAACCATGGATTTAATTTATTTAATTTGGTATTCCTATGAGCATTAATTATAAATTTTATTTTGATTATACGTCCTAGCTCCTAAATTCTAGACTTTTAGTGGTGTTTGTTATTTATTTACATAAATTTGTGTAAAATGTCTTTAACACTTTATCTTTCATTACATTTTTGGTGAACTTGACATTTCTACATGACCTAGAGCTTTACCTTGGGATTTATCTTTCATCATTATTAGGGTTTTTAAATCATATTTGTTCTCATATCCTTAAATATAAGATTTACTTAGGGTTTGTGTAATGAATGAGTCATATAATTTGTAATTAATATCAAATCTAAAGAATACACAAGTAAAACATGAAATATACTAAAATAACCTCCATCTTATCTGCATGTTAAAGAATGTTGATTTTATGTAACATAAAATATTTATTTTACAACAAACTATGTCATAAACCATTCAACATTTGCACTCATAAACCAAACTTCAAAACAACATTGGAGCTTATTTATATTGATAGAATGTACAAGAAAATGTCGGCATAAATAAAAAATAACAATAGTACAAATGATATTCAAATTTGCAAACAAAAATGTTATGTTGAAACTAATTAACAAATCTTGCAAACAAACTACTAAAAGTTATGTTCAAAACCAAATAATTTTTTTATTTGTAGATTGCAACCTCTATGTGAGATTGCCCTCAAGAAATTAAAGGGGTTTTCTCTTTTGATTTTAGTTTCAAAGGGGTTTTGTTCGAAAATTGATGAATTAGCACAAGTGTTCAAGGATTTTTAATGGAGTTTTAGTATGATAAAAATGAGATGTTGAAACTACTTGCAATTTATAGATGTTGAATTCTCAATTTGGGCACTCAAATTCTAATGCCCTTTTCATGGAAAATAGTAAAATAAAATTATTTTCAATATTCTCCCTCTAAAAGATGTAAATTCAAAATCTTGCCATAACCTACGGTAGATTCTATCATGTGTCCCCTTTCAAATATAGATAATCAAGAAAACATTAGCTTATTTCTCATAGGCTAAAGAGAATGATGAGAAATATTTAATAATAATAATTTTAGTTATCTTACTCACTTTATGATATAACTTCATAAAGTGATGACTTATTTTTTTAGAAAGAGAGTCAATAAAATGTCACTAGGATAGAGGGGCAAAAGTAATGTTTTATTTAAAGGACTTTCTAGGCACTTCTCAAATAAAGTTTGGAGGGAAATGGGAAATTTTTTTAAAAAATTAATTATTTTCCATCAAAGAGTTTATAGAAGTTGTGCATAGAAGAGGAATCATCCATTGTCATTTACTATCAAACCTTTTTCACAAAGATTGAGCACAAGTGTATTCGCCTTTTTCTCTCAAGAATATAAACTCTTTACACAAGAATTAAAGGACTGAAACCCTCTTTACATGGGGATTTTGAGGACAAAAACCATCTATATTTTCTATGACTTGGAGGACAAAATCATTTGATTCATTTGAAGTAATTCCAATCATGGATTACCATTAAGTTGAAAGAGTTTTAGGAGATTTTCAAATTTCTACACCACTCCATATTGCCACTATAGTACTACCATGTCGCCACTATAATGTCATAGTACTATACCATTATGGGTGCATATTTGTCGAAGGGTTTTCATACTATATATTTTCATCTATTGTGAGGAATTTTAATATTATTTTATATTTATTTCAATATTAAACCAATTTTATATGAAGAGCTTTAACATTTAATCTATGATTAATTTAGTATTGGTGAAGGTTGTTGAGAACACCTTAGGAGTGAGAAGGGAGGGTGGAAAATCAATCTGGACCTTAAAATAATTAACTCTAAACTTTATCTTTCCAAAACACAATCAAATTATCTTTCATTTTATCAACAACAATAAAGAATAAAGCAAAGAAACATAATGCACAAGAGAACACGAGATTTACACGAAAAATCCAAATAGGGGAAAACCACGGTGAGAGTCAACTCACAATATATGAAATGATTATAAATCTATTTTAGGCTCACTATCAAGGAAGCACATTGCCACCCAAAAGACTTGCAGGCCGAGATGCACTATCCTAGGGCAAGATACACAAGGACTTGCAAGCTGAAGCCCACTACTCCAAGAAGATTCAAAAGGACTTGCAAGATAAAGCTCACTAGTTTAGGGCAAGATACAAAGACTTGCTGACTAAAGATCACTTCTCTAGGGGAAATATACAATATTAGATTTGAATTGAGAAGATAGTCTTCTCCAAATATGAAACTACACTTGAACCTATGTCACAAGTAGCCAACTTCAACAACAATTGTCACCCTATGGTCGTGTCTTCATATCACACAACTCTACACATGATACGATCATAAAAGAACATTCACACATATTCTGATTTACTTACATCGCAACACCGACACTTTACAACTCCAAATTGATCTTCTATAAATACTATCTTCTTCATTACAACCATCAATTAGGTTGGCCAAAACAAAGGATAGCAATAGTTTCTATTAAGTCAACCACCAAACATAAGTGTGGTGAATGTAGTCTAATCCAAGAGATAGAGAGGACCTAAAACATCAAATTACATTTCTCTAAGTATTTCCAAATAATTTACACGATGGAACACATAACCCAAGGATGACAACTAGATAACACGTAGATAAATAATGTAGCACATAACCAGTCGACCCAAAAATATAGCATCCAAATGATTAGACTCGATGCAGATCCCTACATGTCAAAGGTAGGACCCAAATACAATTTAACATACTCTCGAGAGTTAGCAATTATCATTAAGATCATAGCACAAGCTGGAACCAAACTAGAGCAATTACCTAGAAGGCAAACATCAAACAAAATGTAGCATTGATGCGGAGGAAGGACTACTTTGTAAAACATACAAGTTTTGATCATTTACATTCTAGGTGCATTCTAGATTCATAACTTAGACACATTGCTTCTTTGCCCTATTTGACATACATTATCCAAACTTCACTAAGGACATACAATCTTGGCCTGCTTATGGCCTCTCACCATGAATCTTGATGGCATACAAATCATCATTACATCAAACAAATCAAACAATGCATTATTTTGTTAAACCCTCCTTCAACTAGGACTTTGTAACAATTACACTGCAAAATGACACCAACAATCCTAAATAACTTGCACAAATCAACTCATAAAGACTTCTTCCTTGGAGGGAATGTGGGAAGCATTGGGGCAAAGGTTTCCACAAATTTTTATCAAATTTCAATGGTGCAAACTCTGTGTATGATTTTTTTTTAACTTGTTGGAAACCCTAGTTAGGTTTTAGGACAATCAATACAAAAAATGTCATTACTTGCTTAAAACATCATAAAAATGGATGAAACCAGTTGCATTCAAAAGGTAAAAGACAACAATAACTCTTCCAACCATGTGCAAGTCCGTACCAAACTGTATAGGACCATACCAAGACAACCAATAGTATTGTTGCTATATCTTGCTCAAAACTCAACAAAATCACTTCAAACCAATTGCATTTTATTCTTAAGAAATAACAATATATTTTCCAATAATTTTCATGCCTATAATATTCCATGCCAATCTATAAAAAGAAAAACTTAGATTGTTATAACAGAAATTGTCACAAAAACTATCAAAAATTGTCAAGATCAAGGGTTTTTTTTAAATTTAAACTTCTTAACAACCCCTTTTTTCCTAATTTTTCGTTTCTTTCAGATGTAATGACCTCTGAAATAGTTACCATTCAAATACATTCCCTTTTCATAAAAAAAAAAAACCTAATGCCTTTTATGACTTTTTCCCTTAAACTTGTAAAATTATGTACTTTTTACCACCTAAAACTAAATAAAAACATGAAAAGAGACTTTACATGGTCTTCATGCTCTTTCATGACCTTATTGGGCTTCAACAAACCAAAACTAGGTTGAGGAACAAACCCCAAACCTTCAACATGTTGGCATAACTGATGGTGTTGGCACAACCGGTTCATCAGTTAGTATTGTCATCGATGACAAACACTTACCAGTGAATAAGGCCAAGCTCATAGGCAAGGAGGTATGGTAAACCTCAATCGTTTACTCATGGTTGCAAACAGTATGGAGGATTCAGTGCTTCCCTAATATGCATTATTGACACACTTAAGCAGTGTGTTGGTCGAAGACTAATCGGTTGAAGGATAAACAGAGTAGTTGACCGATCAGTCTTGCATCTAATAGGTGTTGAGATTAGTTTCTCAAACTGGCAGTTGAAATGATGATGCAATCACAGGAGGTGACTCAAATTATAGTTTAGTAGTCTTATGTATGACTGGAACACTCTGGACAGACAGGTGATCAGTCTGTTTGATGATCAGTGACCGGTGGCAAAAGATGAAGAGTTACACCGGTGAACAAGTGATACAGGTTGAAGGATGCTGTCCACCGAGAATCTCATAGTGGTGACCGGTAAGTTGGATGCGATGACCAAAGGTGAGTTAGTCAGGGTGAGATATCATCAAACAAACTGCTAGTGAAGTCTACAACAATTAAGGCAGATTTGTGTGGATTTTCCGGTTCACATTAAAAAGTTAGAACACGACCCAGAAGTTGCTAAAATTATGAGCTGCAATGGCAGATAAGGATGAGTTGCTGGCGAGAATGATGGAGAGCGTGCAAAGAAAGTGCAGGAAGATTTGAATTTCAAATTTATCGACTTTTAGGTTTGAACCATTTAGGAAACAACAGTTATGTGTTGGCAAAACATGGTATAAAGGTTTTTGGGGAAAAACCAAAAAGTGTGATCGTGAAATTTTCTAAGTGCAATCTAGAAGAGAGGCGATCCAACAAGGTGAGAAGAGTGCAGAACTGCTAAGTGAATAGCAGAGTGGTGAAGAGAGTGTGTAGAGATCGAATGGTGTGAAGAGTAGAGAAAGAGTGTAGAGCACCAATAGAGTGCAAAGCAAGTGTAACCGGTGGTCAAAACAAAAAGCTTCAATTGGATCTGATTAAGCTAAGCGTAGCTATTATAGTAGATCATTCTCTCTGTTATTTTCTAATAACTACAATAGTAAAATCCCTTAATCGGGTGGGCTTTAACATGTCCCTTTGTAAAATACCTTAACCGGGTGACATCTTAATTGATGATCCTAAGTCATTTAACATGGCTACCTCTAACAGGGTAAAGGTTCTAATAGGCCTTGAAGAAAATCCCTTAACCGAGTGGCACCTAATAGTGTCTTTGTAATCTCCTAACAAGGATGGTTCCTCATCGGGCGTACTCCAGAAGAGTACAGATTTTGTGAGTTTCTCCTCGCACTGTGGTTTTCTCCCATTTGGGTTTCCACATGATAAACCTTGGTGTTCATGTGTGATTGATTTTGGTGTGCATGTTTCTTATTAATGTTGCTTATACTAATAAGTGTTAAGTTTGAGTAGAAATTTTGATTAAGGTTAAATATGGTAGAACCGGTATAGTGTTGATTCACCCCTCCCCTCTCAGCACCGGTTGGGACCAACACAACAAGTCAAAAATCCCCTAGGAAATTCAAATTTGCATTTTTGTGAGAAACTACAAGTTTGAATTCCTTAATTTGATACCCTAACTTAATCCATGGAAATGGATCTAAATGACTCCCTATGACCTACATCAACCCAAAACAAGGACTTGAACATCAAAATGAATAAAAAATGCATTGACAAAGGATGCTCCTGTATCAAGCACCAATCAAAACATTCAACACCATGTGGAGCACATAAGGACATTCCCAAATAGTTCTTTCTTATTGTCACATCTATGCATGTTGGCACAACATAAATAGACACAAAACACTTCATTTCCAGAATGTCAAAAATAGACCTAAATAAAACAACCATAAATATTCTTATAGAACACTTTAACACTTGACACTAGAATAATTCTAGTAATGAAAAGCATCCCTATAGTGAATGACCGCTCCCGAAATGTCTCCCACCCAGGCAATTTTGAAATCCCCTCGCAATGGCTCCCCTGCAGCACTGGACCTTGTGTTGGGTGTTGCTTCTGTCACTGTCATGGTCGTGGGTAGTGGCGGTGTTGTTGCAGACATACCTAGTGGTGGATTTTCGCGGCCCTCGGCTTCGCTAGCCTCTCTCTTGGTGTCCCCTGTTGGTGACCCTTCCTGTGCTCAGAATGTTGTTCCTACGGGGGATTTGGATGGGAAGGGCTCCTCCCGTCCCTTTGTTCTACAGGGGGAGAGGCCCTCTGATTTGGGTCACGGGCACAATGAGGTTCGGAGGTCTCGGCCTAGTGGACAAATGTTTGGTGGGTTCATTCCCGTGGCTAATGCCATTTCAGTTAACCTAAAAGATGATACAGTAGAGGAGATTGTTTTTAATGCCTCTATTCTCTCTTCACATGACGTGATCTGCATGTTTAGGGGTTTTTTGCCTTTTCTCCCCTAGCTTCACACCTGGGTCTCTGATCAATGGGAACGTCTCATTACCAGTAAAATCCATATTTCCCTATGGCTAAAGGTTTTTTTGTTGCTAAGTTTGATAATGCTCAGGACATAAACAAAATCCTATGTGATAACTTTTTTAGCTGGGAGGATAAATTTTTGTTAATGATCAAGCCTTGGCACCCTGGTTTCAACCCTTCTACTGAAATGTTTAATATTCCATTGCATTTATGGAATGATTCTCTTTTAGAGGAAGTGAATAACGCCCTGGGAGATTTTTTGATGATAGATGATGAATCCTTTGATATTTTCCATTCCACATCTGCTAGCATACTAGTTGATTTGGATATTTCAAAAGGACTGCCTGCTGAAATTATACTTAGATCTTCTAAGGGTTCTTGGGTCCAAGCTTTGGACTATGAAAGGATTCCCTTTCGTTGTAGAAGATGCTTCAAAACTGGTCATGTTGCAGAACATTGTGGTTTTGAGAAAAACTCATCAACAACCACATGGTAGAATGGTGCTTCTCATCAACATTATACGGTCAAGAAGAAATCTGAACAACCAAGGAGTTTTTCAGATGTGGTTGCTAGGGAATCACGGGATCTTGGGGCACCCCCTGTTGGGGTTTCTGAAACTATGCAAGAGTTTTTAGCTGAATCCCCTAATGTGAGAGTGAATGGAACTCAGGATGCTATTTTTGGATATAATGCTTTGGCTATTAATTATGATGGCCTATCAGATAAGGTTAAGCCAGCAGGGAGGTTTAAAGATGACATTTCTAAGACTATGATTGTTGGCTTTCTTTATCAGAATAATGGTGTGCTAGAGGACTTGGTAGTGCAAGTGGAAGAGGGAAGGATTTATGTCAAGGGGAAGAAAGATAAATCCTCTAAGCCCTCATTTGACATGACTCTCCATTCCCAAAAGAGTAACTCGAAATGTAAATCATGAAGGTTCTTGTTTTAGGACTGGTTTTGTGCTGGCTTTTCCAACATTGTTTCAAGGTAGCTGACTGCCAACTGTTCTTTTGGAAGTCTCTTTTCTAGCTTGTTTGAACTTTCTGTTTGGACAACTTTCTGGATGTGGGTTCTAGATCCTTTCAAAATCTGTTTGTAAAGGGTTTCGGGGCCCTTCAAAACCCGATTTTTCCTTAATAAAAAATACTTGACACTGGAATTGAGACAATGCACAAAAATCACAAATATGTCCAAGTTGCAACACCTAAAACACCAATGTAGAGAAATGTGAAGCATTTTTAAGACCAATCAAATCCACTTTTGACAAACAGATAGATTGTCAACAAACACCAATTACTAGCCACATCAACTGCAACACTAAGAAGCTGAAAAGATAGTAGTGCAATGTCCACATAGCATAAAATTCCTGACCAAACTCTCAAATGTCGAAGGGAGCAGAGCATTCTTCCAACCAAACTTTAAATACTCTTTCTGGCATATCACATCTCTTCATACTAAAAAAATTCCATAACCAACATTAAACTAAACTGAAGTGTCAGGGCCAAGGAAAGCACATCCACACCACCACCACCACCACCACCACTACCACCACAACCACCATCATCATCATCATCATCATCATCATTATCATCATCGTCATTGTCATATCATCATTAACGCATCAAAACCTCATATTGAATGTAGACATTAGACACCAAGGAGGTGGACATCCACAACCCAAAGCAACTACAACCATCAACCATCTGTATTGTACAACATTGTTCGCAATAATGACAACATCAACCTCAACAAACTATAGCAACACAATCTCCACATGTTGCCAACAATCTCCACAACGTCAAGGAAAACACATATTGTTAGGCATTAGGTTGACATCAATGACAACACACATTGTCAAACATAAAGTTGACATAATGACAACACATATTGCCAACAAATGATTTTAGCTTTCATTTCTTATAAGGGTTTCAATATTATATATATTTATACAATGAGTTTACCCTTCTAATTTGATTTATGAAATATCCTTATGTTGTACCAATCTAGTTTTGAATCACAACATTTTAAGATTGGTGCTTTTTGAATCACAATGTTTAATGATTGGTGTTCTTGAATCACAACATTTTCTAGTTGCTATAACACATACTAAGTCGTGTATCCTAGGGTTTCACTCATTATGTTATATAGTTGGTATTTTTCTACAAAAATGCAAGCTACACATTGAGTACATAGATAGTTGTGACTTCTTTTAGCTATTCACTACCTCCAAGGTGAACATAAATGTTTATTAACACCTATAACAACACTTACTAGCCCTATTATACCACTCACGTGTTGGGTATGATATTCTTTTCATGCTAAAATATATTTCTAAAGATTTCCATGTAATCGAAGAATAAATTTTGGGATCAAATTATCATTTTAGAACTATTTTATAGCATAGCTTAAGGTTTTTTTGAGATTTATTGCAACTAGGTCAATAATTGCTCATGATAGGTTTTGTTGATCATAAAATTCAAAAATTATGTCTCCCCTAATCAATAAATAATTTGTTTAAATGTTGTACAATTCTTTGTCATTTTACATATATTTTTTATTGACTTTTTATGGGGCTTTGAATGACTCAGCTTCTAAAACAACTTATCTATTATTCATATTTTGTCATTGGATGCATTGTAACCACTACTAAGTGTAATAAATTTAAATGTAATATTTTAGCCACTTATGTTGTCACCTTGCCCATCTTGGGATCTCAATAATAAAAGTGTTAGAACTTGTGCATGAATATTTGGTTATTGTCAAGATCATCAAATACTTTAGTTTAGGACATTACAAGTTCCTAGATAAAAATAGTTAGCAACTACTTTCTAAAAGCTTGTCATAGAATATGGTAAAGATGATGGGAGCTACTCAATGTCCATGGAGAATCCACACCTCATTTTTGGCTACCAATAAGCCACAGTATATTAATATTTAATCATCTTAGTTTACCAAGTTTGGACAGTAAATAGCTTAGGATATAATTAAATATTAAATTTTAAAAAAAATCATATCACTTTTTATAAGCCTACAAGAAATATAGAATGTGATTTTGGGTCATTGAGTGCTTAAACAAGTCCACCCTTCCAAAAATTGCTCACACTCAAGCAATCCAATTTTTTGTGCTCCAAGAATTACAGTCTTTCCCATGTAGCATCTTCTACAAGTATTTTCTTGTAGTAAACCAAATACTATGTAACGATTCTTTTTCTCAAATATTCAGCCTAGTATGAAAATGAACTACTTAAAAACAATACAAATTGATCAAACACAAACACTCAATTAAAGCTATAGAAGATTCAAACAACAACAAGAAATACCCAATAAAAAATGCATGTTAACCTTCTAGCTACATTATCAAGAGACTTGACTTATGGATTGAGGATGCAAGTTCTTAAATTATCAGCATAACCTTGCATTCAACGTTGATTTATGAAAATGGCTTGGGTGGGTAAGATTTTATAGATTTGTAAGGAACAAGTGGCAAGGTGGGTAACAACTTGCCTAGCCCTTTGGACAATACTTGCCATACCCATACAAGACAAGTGGCATCTATATTTGCATAGGATTATAAACTGATTAAATCTTAATAAAGATTTAAAAATGGATCATGAAAGTGGGAATTAAATAAATATAAATATTTATTTAATCTTGAAGAAAGAAGTGTAAGGTTATGTTTGAATAATTATTCAAAAACTATACTTTAGTGATAGATGAGAAAATGATTTTGGATGATGAAGGGGAATAATGAGAGTAATGAGAAATATTAATTAAATATAAAAAATTATTTAATTAATATAGAAATTGAGAATATAGATAATCGATCAAATGTAAATAATCGATTTTAGAATAATAATGAGAATTAACAATGTCAATTTTAGTTGTGTACATTTTGTTCTTTTTAAAATGACACTAAAATAATATTATTTCAAAGAAAATAAAATATAGGCCACTTGAAAAATATTAAAGAGCAAAAAGATGCTTGGTACAAAATAAATGAAGGAAATATGGTAGAAGGTTGATGCCCCACAGGAAGGGTAGGCAAGAGAAAAATGATTCAAGTGACCTTTTGAAAAGAAAAAATAATGAGAAAAATGGATAGAGAAGGCAAAATGGGGATGAATGAAAGAAAAATAGACATAGAGGAAAGAAATGGGATACAAAAATAGTGAAGTGAGGTGAATCAACCAAAAACCCTATGCTTCCTCATATTTGAATTATGAAATCCATAACACACCAATGTGTTAACAACACATGTAGGCACAATGAATAATGCCTATTATTTTGATTTATAATCATCGTTGATATTCCAGTGCGCAATTCATCAACACAAATTTCATATTCAACACCTTGTTACCCACAAGTTTTATGCTTAATTAGACAACTTCAAAGGCTTCAAATTATGATGTGCACGTTACTCTTTGACCAGTTGTTGAACATTATACCATTATGAGATAGAGTGTTCTCACATATTTGTGCTCTACTTGTTGTAAACATGGAAGAGATAAGCTTACACAAGTGAGAGAACATAAGAAAAAAAGATGACATAAGATATTTACCTTGGAAAAACTCAATGTAAGATAGAATTCCAACAATAAACCACTAGTAAGACTAATTGTACAAAGGAAATTAATCCAACACCCTCTCACTTGCACAAGATATGGAACCTGACCAAAATACAACAATACAATATCAAGAAATATGGAGATAGAGTTCTACCTTTAGTTGTCAATAAAACTAAGATTAGTAGTATTGGAATACATTTTTCAAGTGAACTTCTATCTCTCCTAATAATACAATCACTTTTACCCAAGAATAAGCTTATAAGACACACCCCAATGGGTGTATTTATGCTAAAGGTGTACACAATTTAACAAATCTATTGAAATGTCTACCACATGAAGAGACAAAAGGAGAACTAATATAGCTCCACTAATAAGCCTCCACTTCCATTTTTGGATTGTTGAACCAATAGTTTGTTGGAAATTTTAATTACATCTTACTTTCATTAAGAAAAAATAGTTAGTAGTTGAAACTGTTATATGGTGTACAAGGTCTAAAGTATTAACTTAAAACATATTTTGTTCTTTATTGTCATCAATTAAGTGCTTAATAGGGTCATTTTCTCCAAAGAATTATATCACCGATTCATCAAAATTATTTCTTAAAAGATAAGTTGTAATGGAGAGGCCCACTCAAAAGCACATAAGGGGCCTTAGAGGATCCTTATCCTGACAAGATGCTATCATTGATTTTTCTAACTACAATCTTGCATCAAAGAAACATTGAAAACATTATTGAAAGACACATGGGTTTATCAAGAATTCAAACTCATGACACCTTCATGTCTATTCCATATTTTCTATCATATTTTTACATGATATTTAGAGTAGAATTACACACATTTGAAAAGACATTTGAACATCTTCTATGCAATAGTATTATTAAGAAATTTTGAAGAAGACATAAAAATGCAAAATATTTTACTAATTTCGTATATTATATATGAATGTTGGAAATACTTACTACAATCCTTAAGGGTTTAATATCTAACTGGTTAGAACTTTAAACTATAAGAGTAAGCATGAAAGTCACAAATAGTTTTTGAAGCAAAAAATTATCATAAGAAGAACAACACAAGTGAATCATGAAGATGTTCTAATAGCACTATAAGATAATCTTTTGCAAGGGCTAGAATAAATTTGACAATGTGTATGAATGCTTATAAATGCTAGCAAATAAAATAAAAATGGCCAAGTCACCAAGAATCATACAACCTATATCCATCCATATTGAATCTTAGGAAGAAGTTCATGTGCAATCAAGGAATCTTAAGATTTTTATTCTAGTGATTGCTTTAAGACTTCAATCTTGCCCATATTTGCAATACTCCTACCCATTATTAATAAGTGCAATGGCCAAAATCTTTTGTGAAGACTAAATAAAGCTTCATAAAATTCCTTAAAAATTGTAAATCATATAGGTCCTCTTTATACCACCAAGTTTTCACAAAACAATTTGATACTTGGACCTAATTAATTTTAATAAAATGTAGCATCCTTAGTTAAATGTTTATATAAATATTATAAACAAATTTCTAAAAGAGTGCCTCATTTTTTTTCTTTTGACAACTAGTCTTAATGGTCAAGGGAGTAGTGGTATGACAATTAATATTCGCACTTATTTAGAGACACCATATGAAACAATGTATAAGCATATCCCCAACTTTGTACCTATACAAGTATTCAAATATATAAACAATAATGGACCACATTCAACACTAAGAATAATGTCCTCCAAATACTTAAAACGATGTCTAACTAATGCAAAAAAGATAGCTACAATTTTGAGATAAGATATTAGGCCTTTTCTCAAGCTTCAACCATACAAGAAACAAAGGTGCAACTAAATTTGGTAGATTGGTAGTGATACTTACACAAGATTTACTCCAAACATCCTAGTGTCTAGCTAAGGTTATCAATTATAAGAATTTGATACATAGTAGCTCAAAAAAAAAGTTTGATTAAGGAAATCAAATAAAAGGTTCCAAATACATCACTTGAACTAATAGAAAAATTCAAGTGAAAGCCTTCACATTTGAGAAAATTGTATACCTTTATTTTTCTTTATGTTATTGTGTATGATCATGTTAAGAAGAAACTTGTAAAATGCATAATCTCTAGTTAGAATTTTACTAGATTAAATTATATCTATCAAAGGAAGTTTATTTGCCTTAAAGTTATTCTGGCTATTTTTTAACTACAAAAAGGAAATATAACTCCAAACTACAAATCATGTTATGGAATTTATATTTGGCTCATATATCAAGAAGTCATACCTTTGCATTGTCACAACTTTCTATTTCAATAATTCTACATTGTGATGTACATCAATTTCATTTATTCCTTGATTTGTATTATTATGCTTTATTTCATTATGCTTAAATTTGATTAAAAAAAAAAAACATATGAAAATGGTTTTAAAACCCAATTTATACATAATAAACCACATCAAATCCACAATTATGAAATTTGAAGAATGAGGCATCATAAAATGTATAGTTTTGACTATACTATATGTAGTGTCATAAATTGCACCCCATGCGATTTCATGCTACATACGCACCTTTGCTTTATGTTGAATGAAGACCTTCTTCACCTCCTTGCCCGTTTGCCCACGTGGCTTGCCCTATCACAGACTATTTTTGCTTTTTCCTTGGCCTTGTTGGATGTATCAATTGTGGACACTAGCATGGTGCGGAGACATTCACACGTCATAGAGACTTCTCGTAAATCTGCAGTTCACAGGTGGTTGTTTGAGCTCTACACTTGCATCCGGAAGGGTTCACAACACCCCTCTCAGTGACCACTGACGTTGGTTTCACTTTCAACATGTATATTTTCCCTCTTTGGCTTCATTTTAGCTCTCTAGCAACTCATATTGAATCACTCTAGTTGCAAGATCATTCTCATTACTCTCTACTTATGCCATTGAAGCTTTCCCGTGATACTTTCTAGCATTCTTGTCTCTTTTCATGTTTGAGGCTCTCATTATCCTTGTTCTTTGATGAGGACTTAGTGCTTCGTCTTCTTCACTCGACAAGCTCTTGGCTTTGGGTGTGAAGGGGATTTGTTTCTTCCTCTTCTTTATTATTTCCATAGGCATATTTGTATCATATTTTACTTTCTATTTCCATTATCATTTTATCTATCAATCTACCTTGGCTATTCATGGAGGTGGAAATACCGAAACGAGGGTCTGACTATGGCAGACCTCTAAACACAACCCCAACATTTTTCCTTCTCACTTGTGTGTAAGTTTGGTTGGTGAAGAGCACATTGCTAGAGGTTTCAATCATGGACCAGTTGTGAGATTTCACTTCCCCTTTTCTCTTTCATTTATTCTCTTTCGTTTCTATAGTCATTTCTTACTTTCTGTTATGCATTTATCTCATTTTATTATATTTGGTATACATATCCACCATTTTGTACTCTCTATACGGAAATCCATACTCTATCTATATCAGATGTCGATGCACAAAAGCTATCGTTTATGACCCACGTGTGTATTCTTGGCTAGAGAGTTAGTGTTCGTCAAAAGATCTTTGTGATACGTTCATTGTCATCTATAGGGTATTGATAGCCTTAGGCTTTGTATTAATCTTGAGTGGAGAGGTTGATTAGTGAGTCCCAGAGAGGTTGTTATCTACATGTCGGTGTGGTTCATTTTTCCCCTTCTACATTTTGGTGAACCCGACATGAATTTCAAGTTTAAGATATTTAAACATTTGTGTCAAATTCTTTCTTCACACCTTCATGGATCGTTGAAGTGTTGCAAGGCTTGTCTATGAGCTTTATGCCCCAAACTACCTTTGGAGTTGTTGTGAGGAGAACCTCTAGACCAAGCATCCCTTTGAATCGTTATAGTTTGACTCGGCTAAGAGCAATGTTCGCAAGCACTATGGATCTGGATGATCCCCTCTCTTCACAACCCCTTGAGAATATTATGACTAAGGACTCTTATGGAAATAGTTCACAAAATGATACCCTGACGAATAGTCCCCTGGCATCTCCACCTATTGTCGATTATAAGTCCGCTCTTGAGGTTTTGTTTGACTAGGTTCATTCTTTGGAGAATGTGTCAACTTGAATTTCATCATCAAAATACTACCTGCAACATATTAGTTTCACAAAATACAAAAGAAATGCTACAGAAAATCCAAACTCAACCAATGAAACTACATTAAATACATATAAATAAAAACATTATTTTTACCTTCATGATTTAAGTCTCATTGTGTCCTAACTCCACTGTTCTTCGTTGCAGATGGTGTGCTCTCAAACAAGCACTGATAGCTTCCAAGATGGCATATGAAGAATGGACTGATAACTGATAGTTAACTGATACTATGATATGCAATGCTAAATGATTATGATATTTGCTTCAAGATTAAAACATGCGGATGCATAAGTTTTCACAAATGATTAACTTGAAAACTCACTTGAAGACTCACTCTTTCTCAACTCAAACTCCTGATTTTAAAATTTTTGAGAGGATAAGATGATGTGGCCTGGATCAACGGTCATGATCAGATCTGCAGATTTGGATGGTTGTGAGCAAATGTGAAGGTTGAGAGAAAGGGGGAAGGAGAAGACAAGTGTCACTAATCTCACCTTGACTGGGTTGTTGACTGAGAGAATCTAGGGATGGTTGGAGAAGATTTAGGCATGAGAGGACAAGTGGACTCAAGTCCTTCCTAAGATATAGGAGTGTTGGAGAGAATATAGAATAAAATTTAAGAAATATGTGTACATACACAATATTTCATTAAATTTGGAGGTTGGAGATAAGTGATGAATTAATAATTAAGAAATATGAATATCTTTAGCCAAATGAGTGATGAGTTGGCAAAGGGAAGATGAAGTGGAGATGGAAGGTGAGTTGGAAAAATGGATTTAAATAATTTAGAAATTATTTAATGTTTGAGAATATAGGATAGAAGAATAATCATTAAATATTAGATATTCAATTAAGGGGAGGAGATAATTAAATATTAGATATTTAATTAACTAATTTGAAAAATAATTAAATATTAGATATTTAATTAATTAGAGGAATATGATAGATGAATTCATTAATAAAATATTTCAATTAAATTAATTAATAGAAAGACACGAAATGAATTAAATTAATTAATCTTTTCAAATTAACTTTTTAATAGAAGAATAAATATTAAATAAATATAAAATATTTATTTAATCGCTCATAGCCATTTTTATGTGTATACATTTTGCCCCTCTTTGAAATGATGTCAAGACAACATTTTTTCAAAGAATAAATCAAGTCTCGATAATGTGCCTGATGGAGATTGAAAATGCTGATTGTGTGCCCCTTCGGGAGATTGATCGTGAAATTGTTGAAAAATTTGGAGAAGCGATTGATCTCACGATAATTGAAAATATCCTTCGATTTAGTGCATGTGTTCAATAGAATAACGCTTTTGTTAAAAAGATTAGCGCTTACGTTTGAAATGAATTTGTTTGATGTTGTTCATGTTAAAATTCACTTTGATGATTAGATTTAGGTATTTTTATTCGAAATTGTGATGGATAGGTACTTGATTGATTGATTTGATAATGTTGATTGATAAGATAAACGATTGATAGCTTTGATTTGATTCGATAGATTAGCTCTAAGAAACCCATTTAGTTTATGATGAAGAGCATAACAGAGTTTGATTGAATTCGGTGATTGATAGAAAAACATGATTGATAGATTTAGATTGATTTGATAGCCTGATTTGCTTCATTTGAAAAGATTTACAAATTGTTGATGTGATAGATTAGCAATCTCTTTGATTTGATAGATAGATGATTGATCGAATTCTCTCGGTAAGCAGGAGAAACTTGATGTTCTCCAGTGTCGGGAGAAATTCCCGACGATGCAGCACGTAGTGCCAAATCTTACAGAAGCAGAGGTGAGACATATAGATGACTACGGATTATGCCACTTGTTATACATGCCTGATATTACCCATAATAGGGGATTGTTGACAGCTTTAGCTGAGAGATGGCATATCGAGCATAACACATTCCACCTGCCCACGGGTGAGATTAGTGTGACGCTTGAGGATGTCTACAGGATTCTCCACATCCCAGTGACCGGTGAGTTAGTTCAGTATGATTTTTAGGATTGTGGAGGGACAGAGGCATGCAGAGCCATATTTGGTGATGAGAGCATTTCGAGAGGAGAGATCCGATGGGAGGATATGATTATGTATTACAAGACTCTCCCTATGATTCTTGCAGGTTTGATTAGGGGATTCATTTGTCCAGACAAGAGATCTCGAGGTTTTGATGTTGGGTGGGTGAGATTCTTCAGAGCATGATGCAACATCGGACTCGATATGCGTGGGGTGTTTGTATGCTCGCTCATTTGTATCATGATCTTCATCAGGTTATTTTTTATGAGAGTGCTAGTCTGTCGACAAGATGAACACTTTTGCAGATCTGGTGCTGGGAGCACATTGCTATTACGCGACCTATTCATCACAGAGTTTGTGGTGAGAGCTAGCCATATGTTTATCTGTATGTAGGTATCCTTACTCAGCATAAGCTAGGTAAGATGGAGTATTGGCGTTGGGTTCTTGATCCACTGGATAGTGTTATTTGGAGACCTTATATCGATTATGAGCCATGGACGAATGATGCACAGACATTACCATTTATTATGCAAAGTAGATATCTCATTGGTCGGACTCCATACATTGTTGAGAGATAGTTGATTAGTCGCATCTTGAGACAGTTTGGTATCATTCAGCTTATGCCTACCGGTGTCATGATATATGCATGACGGTACAAGGATAGGCGAGATTAGGGACCTTCTTTGTTGTTTGAGATAGCATGTGCAAAGTTTCTGGCTACTCCTAGAGTAGCTTATGATATGAGATTACACATTCTAGATCCTGGGGTTATTGCAAATTATGCTCGGTATATACTTGCACACTCGTTTCCTCATATTAATGATCCAGTAGATCCTCCTCCCAGCTCAGGAGATGAGGATGATGATTCAAATGATCCGATTATCAGGAGACGGAGACGGAGACGAGAGCATAGAGGTGCTCAAGAGGCCAGAGGGGATGGAGATGAGGGTGGATATGGAGGTGGTGGCGGTAGGAGACCCGGACGGAGAGGAGGTCGATTGAGAGTCCGTGGAGGACCGTTTGGACCAATTGGCAAGATTGGGAGACCGCTTCCCATGGGTGGGAGAGAGGTTGGACGGATTCGGAGGGATACTGGCAGGACAGGGATGAGATCACCAAGAGGGTTACCCTCTATAGGAGGAGGCAGGATGACTGGACTGGATGGGGGTTGCGGGAGAGGCATTGATTTTGGCCAGATTCAGCCAGACCCTAAAGTTATTTCAACTCATGGTGGAGAGAATGAGGATCCAGAGGATCATGTTCCACTCATTAGACGACGAGTTCTGAGAGCTACTCAGACTGAGATTCCAACAAGTGGACAGGGAGGTGGAGATGAGGGGATTGGGGGTCATGTGCCTCAGCAGGATGTGCCAGAGCAGGAGACCATGGATAGTCTCGGGGCATAGATAGATCAGCTTAGAGCACAAGTATAGACATTCATGACAGAGAGAGACAGAGTTTTAGGAGACAACAGGATACTCAGGGCCTCCTTGATCACATTCAGCAGGTTGGATCGGGCACTCTCTCAGCTAATACTGTTGAAGCACTAGTTCGAGCTGGGAAGGAGACTTCCCATTGGCGACGATTATATGAGGATTTAATTGCAGAGAGCCAGAGAGTAGGTAGCTATCATACCACTGTGAGGATGGATACTAGCAACGGTGGAGTCATGGGACCTCCTCAGAGGAGTAGTGATCATGGGAGACAGGCATCTAGAGGATCTTCTCGCCCACAGCCACAGAGATGGACAAAGTAAGGTGGTAGTGGTACAAGACAACCTTGACTTGACTTTGTATTGATGAGACACTTGTACTTTTGATCTGATATCATTGTATACTTGGACTTTTATTGTTTTATGATGATCTATATGCAGACATGGACTCTATATGATGATCTTTTATTATGCATGTTACTCTATATTATAATGATCTATATGCATTGATTATATGGATGATGTTATGATCTTTTCTCTTCATTATTATGATGCTCTATATGATGATGCAATGATAAATGCTTTTGATTTTTTGATGATTTAAAAATGCAAAATGAGAATGATTACTAACTTAAATGATGTGAATGAGGTGATCTATATGGAAATGCAAATTAATGATGGATTTTATTTCTCTTTTTAAATGTGATAGATGATGCAAATGCAAATGATCTACATTATATGTTTTTTATTTTTATATGTAATGCTTATAATGATTATGAATCTAAGTGCAAAGATGCAACTAAATGATCTTTAATGAATTTTAATGATAATACAAATAATAATGATACACTACATGATTACTGAAATGCACTTAATTGAATGCAAACTAATGCAATGATTAAAATGCAACTAAATGAAATGGATGATGATTAAAATGATTCTAAAAAATTAATGCACCTATAATGATCAAATGCAAATTGTTTTTGTTTGTCCAAGTATACTCAATCTTTATTTGTGACCATTGATTTGTGAATGAAATGAGATGCTTATAATACAATTGACATTAAATGCTTATAATGCAGACGAATAATGAGCTAATCTAAAATGATCTAACTAAAAATGATACTGCCATTCTTCATATGTTGTCTTGTAACAGTGTCTGATTTCATCATTGAGCTTTAAAATGTTGTAATAAGATACAAGCAACTTGACATAAAGATTCAAGCTGACCTGAGTATTTCTTACATGGATTTTGATATAGCAAGTTAATACAACCAACTTAATATAACGAATCAAGTTGACCTGAGTATGTCTTGTAGAATAGACAAGGATTATCTCCTTTCATGCATGACTTGGAACGTCCTCCTTGATCTTTTGTTGATCATATCCTTAGACAAGTAAATATTGTTGTAGCGTCGTAAAATTGTGACACTTGCAATTTCGACTGCATTTGGGTCTTCACGATGGCGGTGCAACGTTGAACCTGAATGGAGACCCCGAAACCTGTTTACGACATCAAAAACTGCATCTTTCTGCACCTTGGCCTGATCCTCCTTGCACCCTGTTGTCCCGAGAGGTGGGACCATGGCGCCTAGCGCCCTGGTCCCTCAGGACCATGGCGCTCAACACCCTGGTCCCTGGCCCTATTTTGGGCCCGGTCTCTTGTTGGGCATCGGGTCTTCAAGTTTGCAATTTGGAAAATAATGTTCCTAGGTCAGCCTAAGGTCGAAAAAATCAGTCTCCTAACCCTAATTGATAGGTATATAAACTACATTTCCCCTCCCATTTGAAGGAGGGGTGAGAAACATATGCGTGCAAGAGGCAGAAGCGATAGGCAAACATTCAAACATTCAAGCATTCCTTCAAGCAATTGAGCATTCTAGGTCTCCATTCAAGGCTAGGTGTTGCATTCAAGACAAGGATTCAACCATTGAAGAGGAGATCACCTACAACATACAACATACAACATCATTACACCTTCGCATGTAAGAATACAAACATTCTTACAACAAGGTATCAATACTTGATTACATTACAAACACTTACATTTACAACATTCTCATTTCTTGGTTAATTCCAAAACTGGGGTTTGACCTAAAGGCAAACCCCTAATCCCTAACCCCCCAATCGTCCTCTCTTTTCTGTGTGTAGGTTGCAGGTACGCGGCTGTAATTGAAGATCTGGAATCCTTGTGCAGAGATGAACAGATCCCCCTTCGTTTCGCGGATTTTTCAGAGGACCGTGTGCACTCCGGGCGCCATCGTCCCGTCAAATTTCGCTCGAACTTGCAGGACAGCATCGTCTCAACATTTTACTGCTAATTTCAAGTCCGCAGCTTCATCACATGTCCCTATCTCCGTCTACAAGCGAATCTTTCTTACTTTCACATACACTCCTAGTTCAATCCTTCTATCTACATTCTTTACAAAAGAGGGTATCCTTGTTGTCTCAACCCTTGAAACTCATTTAGAATTCAATCTTGAATTGTGTGGGATTGGATCTTGTGAGTTTCAACCACTCTTTTGAATGTAAAGTCTCTCCTAAGTGAAAACTGTCAATCCTAGTGACCTCCTTTCTCTCTCCTTGGAGTGGGGGAACACCTAGGGTTCGATTTTCGCTTTACATTTTGGTGAACCCGACATGAACATCCTAATTCTGATTATTCATGGTTAGATCTGAAAAAATTTGCTTCCTTAATTACATTTCCATGTTTGATCTTTTGCAAATTTTAGAGGTTAATTGCATAAAAACCCTAAATTTTCTTTTTAGTAATTGAGCTTGTGAAATGTTTAATTGTTAATGCTTGTTTCAGATCTACCCTTCTATTGCAAATTGTCAATTCATATTTGTGCTTTAATTCTGAAAATTAAGTGGTTAAGTGTTAAAACCCTAATTTTTAAAACCCTCTTGGTTCAACCTTTGACCGATGATTTCACTGATCAAAACACCTCCAAATCGGCTGTAACTTTGGATTCCGCAACAAAATCATAATATCTCTCATCCCTGAAAATTTTGAAAAAAGTTGCGAGGACCGTGTGCACCCCGAGCGCCATCGTCCCCGATATTTTTTCCGAAATTTCGGGAGCTAGAACTTACTATATTTTTCTGCTAGAATCCAGAATCTTGGCTGATTTCATCAATTCTAACACTTTCAAAATTAAAGTCAAAGTTGGTCTAGTGATTGCTTGGATTAAGGCTTCTAATCATTCAAAAATTGTTGAAATTGAAATTTTGTGTTAAAATTGTGTTTCTTACTGTCCTAAATCTGAAAAGTGTGTTGGCATTCATTCGAAGTTTCAGTGCTTTATTCAAATTTTTGGAGTTTGTGACTTTTGAAATTAAGTGTTTAATTGCAACAACTTTGATTTCCGCTTTCAAAATTGAATTTTGCATGAAATTGAGTCAACTTTTAAATTTCAAAGCTTGCATTGCTTTTAGTATTCCCTCTAAAATCATAAAATTCAAAATTTCAGTTTCCCTCTCTTTTTCAAAATTCAAATTTTGCATTTTTCAACAATCTTGGTAGGGTTCAATTTTGAGATTGCAACTTTAATTTGGCCTATCTACAAATCGTAAAATCACTCAATTTTTTCAGATTAGCTTTAAAATCATCATAACTTTCATCCCTGAAAATTTTGAAAAAAGTTACGAGGACCGTGTGCACTCCGTTCGCCACGGTCCCCAATATTTTTTCCGAAATTTCGGGAGATTGTCATGATTGCATTTAATAGCTTAAATCTAGGAGATTGGCTGGTTTTATTGAAATTTGCTACCTCTAAATTCGAAAATAAATTCAAAATTCAAGATTTCAATTTTCAAGATAACAATTAAAATTAAGTGCTACCCCCTTGGCCCTAATTTTCAATTGTGCCTACCTTTCTTGGAAGTTGTGTTTCCCTCTTCTTTCACAAAGTTCAAATTGGATAATCATTATCTCATTGTTCAATTTTGCCAACTTTATTTTCAAAATTCAAAATCTTCTCTCTCTCTCTAGTGCATGAGTTTTACAACAATAAGCCCTACTTACACTATTCCCGTTAGACGAAGCCTTAGAATTAAGTCTTTCCAAGGTTTAATTACCAAGGAGATGGAACCTAATTTGAATGGCCTTTTTAACGAGGACATGGGTAATTCCTCTAATCCTCTTAATGATTAAGAAGCTCTCCATGAGGTTTCTGTAGAACAACTTTCAAAATTGGATAACCAATTTGATGATTTTCAGCAATGGATGTCTCAAGACTACCCCGATAGTGAAGCTCTTCCATTAATTAAGGGTCTAAAACGTATGGTTCAAAGTGATAAGAATGGAATTGATATTTTGCGTAGTATTGCACACATCGTGGATTTGAATGTGATGCCTATGAAGAGTTGTGCCAAAACTTTAGGTTATACACAACCTCCTACTCAAGTCAATCATTCTATTCCTTTGACAACTTCTATTGCTAGTATACCTACTTTTACATCAAACATAATGACTACTTCAATACAAAACATTTCACCTATGATCACCAGTCATGGGGGCAATCCTTCTTCTTCAATCAACCCTCTTCCTTCATTCATTCCTTCAATGAGCGTCCCTATTACATCTCCACAAATGAACACGACGCAAGGGGGCAATTCATTTAACCATTCCATTCCTCCTTGTAGTGTTCCTTCTTTCCAATCATCTCCTATGACTAACCATCATAGTGTCCCGCCACCTTACTCTCAATCAATACCTTCTTTCAATAACATAATACCTCCATCACAATCTAACATGTCTAATATGAACTCTTCGACTGAAGTGACCATTAACAATCTTGCACAAACTGTCTCTTCTTTACAGCAACAAATTGCCTCTATGAATCAATCTAAGTTTAGTGTGCCCACATTTGATGTTGCGAGCCCACTTTCTCTTGACATTGTTCGAGCTATCCCTCCTAAGCATGTTGAAATCCCGCAATTGGAGCTTTATAATGGTAAAGGTGATCCTCTAACACATGTTAAGACCTTTCAAACAATATGTACCGATTTTGCTCATCACCAAAGGTTGCTTGCAAAACTGTTTACTAGAACATTAAGAGATAAGGCTCTACAATGGTATTGTTCGTTGCCTTCCTATTCTATTACTTCTTTCCAACAACTTGCAAATGCTTTTATTCAACAATTTCAAAACAATATAGGTCCTAAAGTTACTTTGATTGATTTAATGCATTGTAAACAAGGTGTTAAAGAAAAAGTGACTGATTTCATTGGTAGATATAAGCATTTGTGTGCTCAAATTTCTTTTCCAGTACCTGACAATGATATTCAAAGAATCTTTATTTCTAATTTACAAAAAGATATTAGAGAAAAACTTTTGTTTTCTGAGTTTACTTATTTCCAACAGTTGTGTGCAACTCTTCACAATTATCAACTGACTGTGAGTCAAATGGAACAAGCAAATCCTATGGCTCCGAGTGATAAGGGTGATAGTAGTCAACAACCATTTGGGAAGTTTAAACCGAACAGAGGGTTCATCAAGTTCAATGAAAACATCACCAACAACAATGTGAATGCAGCATCAGGTGTGCCTCCTATTTCTAAGTTTTTCAAGAAAGAAAGAGAGTTTACTCCTTTGAATGAATCATTGCATAGTATTATGAATAAGTTATTGGAACGAAATGTGCTTACTCTCCCTCCTATAAAGCAAATAGATCCTGCAAAGATGAATTCACCCTATTTTGATAACAAATCTTTTTGTCAATTTCATCATCAACTTGGGCATGATACTGGAAAAATGTTTTTTTTTAAAGGGTAAAATTCAAGATTTGATTGATAATAATACTATCTCTGTTTCAGATGTGAATGATAAAGGCAACACATCTGTAGCTCTTCCTAACCAAAATCTTAACATTTTTATTGATCCATTACCTTCTCATACCTCTAATGTGATTGAGACTAACGATTCCTCTTTCTCACCTGATGGTCTTGTGTCTATGACTACGAATGTGGTTAACTTTGTAGAGCAGTAGAAAATCCCTAAAGAGCCTTCCATCACATTTGATTCCAGTGAAACTATCAGGGCACCTGATGGTCCTTTATATATAGTTGCAAAAGTCAAGAATACACCTTGTCGTGGAGTGCTTATTGATCCTTCTTGCATGGTTAATGTCATTACTGAAGAATTTCTTTTTACTTTGCAATTGAATCAAGTGATCTATGACAAAACAAATGTGGTTGTGAAACTATTTGATGCATTTTCTTCTCCTGCAATTGGTTCTATTACATTACCTATTGAGGTCCATAACAAATCCCTTGATGTGAGCTTTGCTATTATTCCATCATCCGAACAATTTCGTGTGAAGCTAGGCTATCCTTGGCTATCTTCCATGAAAGCTATTGCTTCTCCTATTCACAAGTGTTTGAAATTTCCCCATAATGGTGAAGTTGGTACTGTCAATCATAGTCTCTTTAAACTAGCTGAAAGAACTTCTAGCGTTCCTATTGATTATTTTTGGCCTAAACAATTTCAATCTCTTCCACCACGAAGTGATCATCTTTTCAAATCTTATCAAAAGTGGAAAAAAGATATGATCCTATTTCTAAGTGAACCTAGAACACCCAAACTTGATATTCCTATCATTCTTGAGAAGGAAGTTCTTCCTTTGAAAGATAAAACTAATGTCTTTCCTCAAGAAGATTCCCAACCCATCCCTATGGTTGTGACTATGTCTATGTCTATAAACTTTCTAAAGGTAGACCTATACCTCCTCATCATGATGGACTTGGTCTCCTTCCTAAACCAGATATTCCTCCTTTATATGGAGCAGTTCCTCCTCCTTCCTCTTATAGAGAGAAGAGACCTTCCTCTTCTCCTATCGTCCAACCTAAGAGACCACAACCTAAACACCCAAGTGATAAGGATGAGAACATTCCTCCTCCTCAATCTTCTCAACTTCCTACTAAGACTAGACGAAATCGCTCTGCGCCTGAACGCCGACGAAAGCGTCGTCTTAGAGCTCGTGCAACTGCTTCTCAAACTTTGCAATCCCCTAAGACACCTTCAACTAGCATTATTCCATTTTCTCCTCAGCCAAAAATTGAGTCAAAATCTCCTAAACATAAGATGCGTGATGGTTTTGATCCTGTGCGAGTTAAAGATCCTATTTTTATAAATCTTGATGATGATATAGATGAAAATGTTATTCATGATGAAAATGTTACTCCTCTTGCTTCTGATAGTGAATATGAATATGTTGATGTTAATAACCATTTATCTAACGAATTTTCTAAAGCACTTATCCTAGCTCCTAGACAAGAACAACGTGGCTTGGAACATGAACATAGCCCTTGTTTGGATCTTGTGATAGCTCCATCTGCTGTGTTGGATGTTCCTCCTCTAGCGTGTTTCCTGCCTTCCCGAAATATTGATCAGCAAGATCAGAGGGTGGATGACGTGCTAGACTAGTTTCATTAGCATAGCAGATTCTCTCCTCCTCTCTTGATCTCTTTTGTTACTTCTTCTATGTGTTATTCCCATTCTTCTATTTGTTGTCCTTAGTGTTGTCTACTTGAGGACGATGCAAAGCATTGAGATCCCTTTTGGTCTCTCGCATGTTGACTCAAAAGACACATGTGTTCCCTTCTTCTAGGTGACCTTCCTTGATTGGGGAATGAAGAACAATTATGCATACATACATATAACATACATGAATTATCATACAACATACTGACCCCAAGGAAAGCGAAGTCACCTCGTGCTTTGTGTTTTGTGTCTATTATCCTTGGGTTTATCTCACACTTGGGGGCTAAATCTTTGTGATAACATGCTCCTTTCCCTTGTCATTTCTTATGTGTATCACTACCTTAAAGCAATCACCCCCGATGAGGCATGTGCGATCGCTTTAACGTAGGGGGCATACACTCCGTTCATATCTCTTCAAGATTCTTGAAAATTTCTTGGCGAACTTAGCTTTGCCTTGAAAATTTTTGGTATTTTTCTTGCATGACTCATAGTGAGGGAACCTTACTACTGACAGTCATGGTTCTCCCTCTTGATCTTCCCTTTTACTTTGTGAATCGAAGTCGTAAGATCCTTAGTCCACTGGGGGCTTAGTGTATCTTGCCTCCTTGACGTGGTGAAAGTCTTTCAATGTTGTTTCCTTGTACTTTACCGGAAGTATGGGCGTACGCTTATACTCCCGCTAAAGTGGGGGCTAAATGTAGCGTAGTAAAATTGTGACACTTGCAATTTCAACTGCATTTGGGTCTTCACGATGGCGGCGCAACGTTGAACCTGAATGGAGACCCCGAAACCTATTTACGACATTAAAAACTGCATCTTTCTGCACCTTGGCCTGATCCTCCTTGCACCCTGCTGTCCCGGGAGGTGGGACCATGGCGCCCAACGCCCTGGTCCTTCAGGACCATGGCGCCCAGCGCCCTGGTCCTTCAGGACCATGGCGCCTAGCGCCCTAGTCCCTGGCCCTATTTTGGGCCCGGTCTCTTGTTGGGCATCGGGTCTTCAAGTTTGCAATTTGGAAAATAATGTTCCTAGGTCGGCCTAAGGTCGGAAAAATCAGTCTCCTAACCCTAATTGACAAGTATATAAACTACATTTCCCCTCCCATTTGAAGGAAGGGTGAGAAACATATGCGTGCAAGAGGCGGAAGCGATAGGCAAACATTCAAACATTCAAGCATTCAAGCATTCCTTCAAGCAATTGAGCATTCTAGGTCTCCATTCAAGGCTAGGTGTTGCATTCAAGACAAGGATTCAACCATTGAAGAGGAGATCACCTACAACATACAACATACAACATCATTACACCTTCACATGTAAGAATACAAACATTCTTACAACAAGGTATCAATACTTGATTACATTACAAACACTTACATTTACAACATTCTCATTTCTTGGTTATTCCAAAACCGGGGTTTGACCTGAAGGCAAACCCCTAATCCCTAACCCCCCAATCGTCCTCTCTTTTCTGTGTGTAGGTTGCAGGTACGCGGCTGTAATTGAAGATCTGGAATCCTTGTGTAGAGACGAACAAATCCCCCTTCGTTTCGCGGATTTTTCGGAGGACCGTGTGCACTCCGAGCGCCATCGTCCCGTCAACTTTCGCTCAAACTTGCAGGACAGCATCGTCTCGACATTTTACTGCTAATTTCAAATCCACAGCTTCATCCCGTGTCCCTATCTCCGTCTACAAGCGAATCTTTCTTACTTTCACATACACTCCTAGTTCAATCCTTCTATCTACATTCTTTACAAAAGAGGGTATCCTTGCTGTCTCAACCCTTGAAACTCATTTAGAATTCAATCTTGCATTGTGTGGGATTGGATCTTGTGAGTTTCAACCCCTCTTTTGAATGTAAAGTCTCTCCTAAGTGAAAACTGTCAATCCTAGTGACCTCCTTTCTCTCTCCTTGGAGTGGGGGAACACCTAGGGTTCGATTTTCCGCTTTACAATTGTAATAAGAGATAAACCACAGAAAGCAATCAAAGAAAATAATCATGCCTCATCATAGCTTCTCTAGTCATGGACATCCTTGACTCGCATAGAGTACATGATTAGCAATAAAATCAAGATATAAACACTAAATCTTGTAGGTCATCCACATGTTCTCATGGTCATTAACTGATATAATCATCTTGATGATGATCTTTGATAATCCTTTATTACTTGCTGGTTGATTCTTCGTTTTCTGAGTTTCACGATTCAGTTGTCATGAAATGCCTTGATCTTCGTTGCTTTGGTGCTCATTATATGTTTCAAAAACCCTAGGTGTTTTTGGTTTTTCTAAGTTTTCTGAATGTTTTTGGATTTTCAAAGATTCAAAGGATCACCTTTGCAAAAGGAATTAGGATTTTGCCCCCAGCAGAAACAAAACTTTATTATGGATGTATGAATTGATCAAGATCCAAACCATGGAGGGATACAAATGCAGATTGATTGATTCTGATATAATCTAAGATAGTGACTATGATAAGTATGTCAAAGATTGATAATTGTTGGTAAGCTGCATATTTCTTGCTAATTGTTCAAACCAATGGATGCGAAAGATGAAATGGATGAGCTAGGATAGATGGAAGCGGTAGATGTGATAGGATGGAGTGGATAGGTGCGCAAAGCGATCTCATAGATGGAAGAACTCACTTTTTTAGATAGCGTCTGTTTACCAGGTTTGCACCATCTAAACTTATTGCATTTTTTCATATTTTGAATTTTTTTTTGCTTTCGTTGTTTTATGCTTTTTACGGATTTTCTGATTTTTACTGATTTCTTTAGGACTTTATATCTCAAGCATAGAACTTCTTGAGAAAAATAGAATTGAGAGGTTCATCAAACCAATCACCTTCAAGGATAGATAACTTGTATTCTCCTGAGCCATATGTTGCTATTATGACAAAAGGTCCTAGCCAATTTGGTCTAAATTTACCCTTCTTTTCTCGGTCTTGTTGATTTCTTGGATTCTCCCTTAGAACTATATCTCCAATCTGAAAAATACGTGGCGTGACTCTGTGATTATAACTTCTTGCCATTCTCTGTTGATATATTTTCAAATGATCTGTTGCATTTTGGTGACGTTCCTGGATCAGCTCAAGTTCTTGGAGTCTAGAGACTCGTTGTTCTTCCTCTGGTATAAGACCTTTCAAGGAAACCCATAGAGAAGGTATCTCTACTTCTACGGGTAATATGGCTTTTGATCCATAGACTAAGCAATATGGAGTTGCTCCCATTGGTGTGCGGATGTTGGTTCGATATGCCCAAAGAGCAGGATTTAGCTGAATGTGTCAGTCTTTTCCAACTTCATTAACTGTTTTTTTCAAGATTTTCAAGATAGTTTTGTTTGATGCCTCAGCTTGACCATTTCCTTGTGGATAATATGAAGTAGAAAACCTATGTTGGATATGAAATTGCTCACATAGCTCCTTCACATCTTGATTCTTAAATGGTCTTCCATTATCAGTGATGATTGTTATAGGAACTCCATAGCGACAGACTATATAATTCAAGATGAATGATGATATTTGTTTCCCTATCACTTATTCAAAGATACTACTTCAATCCATTTAGTGAAATATTCAGTAGCAGTCAGAATGAACTTATGTCCATTAGAGGATGAAGGATTTATCTTTCCTATCAAATCAAGGCCCCATTGAGAAAATGGCCATGATCCGGTCATAGGATACAATTCTTGTGCTGGTGCATGAATGAGATTCCCATGGATCTAACATTGTTTACATTTCTTGGCATATGTGAATGAATCTCTCTCCATAGTAGGCCAATAGTAACCCATATGAAGAAGTTTCTTAGCTAGTGTTTATCCACTTGAGTGTGTGCCACAAATACCTGCATGAACTTCGTTAAGAACTTTCCCAGATTGTTCTTGTTCAAGACATCTCAATAAAGTACTATGTAAACCTCACCTATATAAAGTATCGACAATAATATTATAGCGAGATGACTCACGGATAAAGTTTCTTCTTTGATTGCGGGATAGGTCAAGAGGAAGGATATTCTCTTTTAAGTACTGCTAGGTTTGGTCGTATAAGGATTGATTGGTTCCCGATATATGGCAAATCATGTAGGTATGCTGGGATTGATTGGTAGGGGTTAAGATATCTTCCATGAGGAATTCGTAACGCTGTTGATTCTCCTGATTCTGCAAGAGATATGCTATTGTATCCATTGCATTTGCTACTTTGTTCTCATTTCTTGGGATTTGAGTGAACGATACTTCTTCAAAGTGTTCTTTAAACTCTTCTACCAGCTATTTGTAGGGCATGAGCTTGTCATCCTTAGTTTGATAATCATCATTTATTTGGTTTTTATGATAAGTTGTGAATCACCATAGACATGTAATTCCTTGATATTCCATTCAATAGCCATTTTGAGCCCAATAGTCAATGCTTCATATTCTGTAGTATTGTTTGTGCATGGAAACCGCAGTCTATATGATTTTGGAATTGTGTGTTCCTGAGGTGTGATGAATAAAATTCCTGCGCCTGATCCATATTGCGTATAAGAACCATCAAAGTACAATTTCCAAAATTTTGTACTTACTATCAGAATGTCTGCATCAGGAAATTCAATGTGCAATGGTATGTCATTTTGTAAAGGTGCTTCAGCTAATTGATCAGCAATGACCTATCCTTTGATAGCTTTTCGATCAACATACTCTATATCAAATTCACTCAGTATCATAACCCATTTGGCTTGTCTGCTTGTCAAAATTGATTTGCTCAGCAAATACTTTAGTGGATCTATGTTTGCTATTAGTTTCACAGAATGAGTTAGCATATAATGTCGCAGCTTCTGAGTTGCAAATACAACTGCTAGACATGTCTTCTCTATTTATGTATAATTTAGTTCATAGCCGACAAGTGTTCTACTGATGTAATACACTGCTCTTTCTTTCCCTTCGTCATCATGTTGTGCTAGAAGAGTGCCTAATGATACGTTTGTCGTCGAGATATAGAGCAACAATGGTTTCCCTTTGATTGGTGATAACAGCACTGGAGGATTCATGAGATATTCTTTGATTTGCATAAAAACCTCTTCACATTTTTGATCCCATTTGAATGGAACATTCTTATGTAAAAGATGAGTGAATGAATAACATCTATCTGCTAATTGAGAGACAAATCTTTTGATTGATTGCAATCTTCCTTGTAAAGATCACAATTGACTTATGTTCCTGGGTGACTCCATTTTCATGATGGCTTTGACATTTTTCAGGATCTACTTCAATTCCACAAGTTGATATAATGTACCCAAGAAGTTTTCCAGAAGTTACTCCAAATGCACATTTCTTTGGATTTAATCTCAACTGATATCTTTCCAACCTATCAAAGATCTTGCTTAAGACGTTCAAATGTTCATCTTGTATGAGATTTTGCAAGTATTTCATCTACATAATCTTCCATAAATGTATGCATCATATCATGGAAAATTGTTGTCATAGCTCTTTAATAAGTTGCTCCTGCATTCTTAAGCCCAAATGGCATAACATTCCAACAATAAGTACCCCATGCACAGGTGAATGTTGTTTTTTCTTGATCTTTAGGGGCGATTCTTATTTGATTGTATCTTGAAAAGCCATCCATTAATGAAAACATCTCATGCCCTGTTGATAAGTCCACAATTATATCAATGTTGGGTAGTAAAAAATCATCTTTGGGACATGCTTTGTTCAAATCTCTGAAATCGGTTGCAGACTATTATGCTTTTATCTGGCTTTGACACTGGTACAATGCTTGAAACCCATTCTGGATAGGCAACAAGTCTTATGAAACCCACATCTAATAGTTTCTTTAGCTCTTCTTTTACAAGAAGAGCGATGTGTGGATGCATCTTCCTTAGATTTTGCTTAACTGGTTTTGCTTTTAAATTCACATTGAGATGATGCATTATAAGATCTGGATTAAGTCCTGGCATATCTGCATAGGACCAAATAAAATTTATTTGTCTTTGTCTAAAGAATTCTATGTATTCTTTCCTCTCTTTATCTGATAATGAGGCAACAGAATGAAGTATCTTGGGATCATTTGATGTGCCAATGTTTATTGCTTGTGTTGGTTCTATTAGAATAGCAGATCTCTCCTAAAAATATGCAAGGAGGATGTCAAACTTTCCATCTTCTGGCGCCTCAAAGAGGTTTTCACCGTCAGATACGTCCTTTATTTTCCATTTTGATTGATCTAGTGTTGCCATGAAATGGTTTTCAACAGTAGGTCTCTTTCCTTGTTTTATTTCAATTTTGCGACTGGAAAGTTTGGCATTCTCTTGACTGCAAGAAACGTTACTTGATTCCGCAATGGAAGATATCTTACGTGTTATGGGTTCGACATCATTAAGATACACAACTAAGTCGTGATCATTGGAAAATACATCTAATTCAGGGTTTTCTAGATTATCCCAATCAATTAGTTATGGATGAAGAAGGGGTAAGTCATAATCGCCGTCATTGTGAGGTGCTTAAATGTTCATGACTTAATGGTCATAATTTGGCGTAGAGTAGGTAATGTCATAGATAGAATGATCTTGAGGATAGTCTCTCCCAAGTGTTCTCCAATTAGTTCTAACAAAATTAGTATTAGTATTTTGTAGTTCACACTCAAATGGTTCTTCATCTAACATTTGTCCCTTAAACAAATGGATTATATCAACACACACATCTTTAGTACTGCAAGTTCCTTCTTGATATTTTTAATAAATTCATTTGTATTTTGAAGTTGACATACTTGTGTACATGATATAGATAATTCTTTTTCTAGCTTTTGTCTTCTTTCAAACTCACCTTCTTCTGGACTAATAGTCAATCCTACTTGACTATCTCTTAGTTCTTCTATGGTTCTGCCATACCTTGGTACATCTTGCTCATTATTTGATAGAAATATGATATTTCCAGATGCTTGATCCATATCTGTTTGTACTTCTTGTGGCATTACTTCTTTGTCTTTTTCATCCCCTTTCTTTTGTTGTCTTGTATATGCCTCTTTTCTCTGGATTCTGAGTTCTTCTTGTCTTCTTTCTAACTCCATCTTTTGTTTTGTAATAGACAAGTCTTCTTTTGTGATAGTTGTTTGCTAGTCGTTTTTTTCTTCACTTCATATACTAGATGAGACATCTAGACCCCATTCATATTCATTTGAATCTATCTCTGAACCATTGTCTAGGGCTACACCACTATACCACACAGGAATGTTGTATGGTGCAAAAAGTTCCCTGATTTTTGCCATTTCTATTTTCACTGTTTCTGGAATATCTTGTTCAGATTTTGCATTTGCTCGTATTTCTTGAACTTCTTGACAAGATTCTTCATTTCTTTTGTTTGCAATCTCCTCTTCTTGTTTCTCATGTTCTTCTTGTTTTTGCTTATTGGCTAGTATTTCTGCTCCTTGATGTTGCTTTTCTTGCCATTTTTCTTCTTTAGAGACTAATTTCTTTCTCCACTTTGGTTGTTGATAATTATGATGATTTTGATTTGATTTTAGATATCCAAGTCCTGATTTATCTTCTTTAGATTGCGAGTGAGGACAAATAGGTTCTAAAATACCTTGATGTCGCTTACCAATTGGTCTTTTTCCTTCATATCCCATTTTTCGCATGATCTTATAACCATTGCCATATTGTTCTATGGGAATATTGATTTCTGCAGTTGTTGCTATAGTTTCATTTTCATCTTTGTACAACCAACCAAGAATGTCCTTGTCTTCAATTTCTTCTTCAAGTGTTCCATCTCTAACAAATGCTCCGTTAAACATGTCTTTTGATTTCTCTGAGGTCCATGATTGGATATTTGTAGGCTTTCCATATGACTTAGGTGAAAGTGGAAAATTATGCAAAGAATATTTTCCCATTCCTTCATCATTTAATTTGAGCTTTTTCTCGAAGGTTTCCCATAACTTTTCTTGAATTTCTTTGGTAGGATATACTAATTCTCTGTTATGTGGAACTCTTGTATCTTGTGTTGGCTTCAGATTATTGTAATATTGGCTAGAGTCTACAATTATAGTGACCTCTTGTCCTTCATGAGAAAATTTTACACATTGATGATATGTAAAAGGAACTGCTTGCATGTTGTGAATCCACAGCCTTCCCAGAAGAATATTATAAGAAAGATTCAAATCTAAAACCTGACATAATGTATTCCTTTCCACGGGTCTTATTTTGATTGGTAACACCACAGTTCCTTTAGAAGAACGCCCTGCTTCATCATAAGCCTTAATAGTTATTTTCTTTGGATCTACAGCATTTTCTAAATATCCCAAAGCTTTTATTAAACTGAATGCAGAAATGTTTAAGCATGCTCCACCATCTATGAGTATGTGTTTGACACGAGTTTTATTAATGGTGACTTCAACATGTAAGGGAGCATTGTGAGGATGTTGCAAGGACGCGTCATCATTTTCAGAAAATGATAAGCAATGAGGGGCTATAAGGTGTCCCACCATGTTTTGGAACTGATCCACATCCAAGTCTTTTGAAACTGTTGTTTATACTAACGCTTTTTCCAAAATTTCCTTATGCATAGGTGAAACTTTGAGAAGTTCCAAAATTGATATTTGAGCGGGTATCCTTTGTAATTGCTCTACTAAATTGTATTGTTGGGAGGTGTATGTTGAGTCTTTTGTTATACCCGAAAAGGTGACCTTCGCTTTGCTTCTCGTAATGACATTCATTGGCTCTGAAGGTATGTTATCTTTAACAATGATGACATTTACCACATCATCATATGTACAAGTGTAGCTCACTTTGGCTTTTCCTTTGTCATCTTTTAATTGGGATTGTTCACCTTTGTCATAATTCGGAAGTGGAGTTTTGAAAGCTAGGTGTGATTTGTTTGTCTTATGGTTGTCCACTGTGATAGTTCCATTATCAATTAGATCTTGGATAAGGTATTTCAATCTCTGACAATCATTTGTTTGGTGTCCTTTATTCCGATGGTAATTACAAAAATGATTGTCATTACACCAATTAGGATTGACTTGTGGTTCATAACTTCTTGCTTTTGGTAAAACAATTAGTTTATTTGCAAGAAGAGTTTTTAAAGTTGATTCCAAGTGTTCTCCAATGTTTGTGAATTTCCTACGAGGATTGGAGAAGAAAGACTTGGAGTTATTGTTTTCTTGATTGTTATTGTTTGGGATTTGACTTGATAGATTAAGGATTCGCTATTGTTTTTTATTAAGGAAAAACAAGTTTTTAAGGGACCAGAGACCCTTTCGTAGCACTATTGTCGTCATTTCCTCCATTGATGATATTCCTATTCTTTGACCAGAAATTGGGTTTGTCATTGTTGCCATTGTTGTTGTTGTTGTTGTTGTAAGAATTATTGTAAAGTTTTAGCTCTCCTTTCTTTACCATCGTGTTTTCTATTTTTAGACCATTCTCAATCATCTTGGCGAAGGAGGGAGGACATTACATTTTTAGTCGATAACCCATTTCACTGATAAGATTATCAATGAATATGTCCATCTTTTCTTGATCAGGTACATCTCTTGGATACCTATTAAACATTCATTTCCATCACTGCAAGAAGATCATAAAAGATTCACCATTCTTTTGTTTAACATTGCATAAATCTAGCATTGTTATCTCATTCCTCACATTGTAGGACTATTGTGAAATAAATCTATTCATGAGTTTTTCAAAAGATTTGATTCCAGATGGTAATCTTGAAAACCATTCCATTGATTGTCAATTTAAACTCCTAGGGAAAAGACGCATCAGGTAAGTTTCGTCGTGTGCAAATTCCATACTCATTGTACAAAACTCCCTAATGTGATCCTGAGGATCAAATTTTCCATCATATTTGTCATATTTAGAGATCTCGCAATGCTATGGAAATGGTATCATATTCAATTTTTTATCGAAAGGATATGGGCAGATATCTTCCAATGAATACTTCTTGGAGCTTGTTCCATTTTGCATATCTTGTATCTGTTATTGTAGAGTTTGCATTTGTTGAGTGAGATTTCACAACAGATTATCCATATAGTTTCTCCTTATTTCTTCATAAGTTTTTTTATCACTACGCTCTCCTCTTGTGTCATCACGTTCTTTTCTTGCCTCTTCATGACTTTCTTTGTTTACATCTTCGTTATTTGGATCATCTGTGTTTTGGGTGTTACTTGTCTCCGCATCTTGTTTCAAGCTTTCCATGTTAAAGTCTTGTGGCAATTTAGCTCCTGATTTTGCCAACATCAAAAGATATTTCTCTTTTTGCTTTGCCAATAATTTTTCCATTAGTCTATCAAATTTGAAATCTTGCTCAAGGTCTCTAATGGTGTTATTGACCGCTTCTTCATCAACAACCGTATACCCAAAAGTTTGTTGTTCGTATTGAGCTCTAGTCCAAACTGGCATGTGATTGTTTCAAAAAAAATTGAAGTTTCCAAAGGACAAGTCAATAGGTGATTATTGGTTTACGAAGATATGATTTGTTAATTTTACCACTATGTTTGTTCGTTGTGATAAAGCATCTCTTTGTTGAAAAGCACGTCCTTGCAAAATTTCTCCGTCAAACTCTGTCCCGCAACCACATAAATAGTGACAAAAACAATCTAGGAATGTCCTATGTTTTAATAAGATCTTGCGATTGATATACAAGAATCTTATTCTTTTCTGAATAGCTTTATAACTGGGTTTTCTTTTCTTAAGGCGATACTTAAAAGTCATATAAGCATCTGATAGATTACAAGTTTATTTGATTCCAAAGTTGGTGCAATTCTGATTTTGATATGACCTAGGTTCAAAATAGGAAAGATATATCCAAGATAATGAACACAAGATGAGTTTATCAAGCTTCGTGATAGAGGATTTGATATATCTGATGAGAAGTTTGACAATGATGTTGATTTTTGCACTTAAAATGTTTGAATCAATAGCTTGTTGAATTTTTATGCTTATGGAAACCTTTCAGAAATAACCTGTTGGATTAGTGACCCAGTTATTGAACTAGTTTGAAAATGTGTGATAGTTTAAAGACAAATATACTCAAGAAGTGTTTTCATACTGATGTTGAAATTTTGGTTTGATATGTTTTTTTAGATGTGAAAAAGCCTTTGTGCTAACTCTTGTGGTAAAGAGTGTTAACTTATGGGGTAAAAGCACTATTTTGTTGCTTGAAAACACTATTCTGATTATGTTCAAGGATTTTTCTCAAACCTTTTAGCAAGTTGTTGGATTTTTGTTCATTTTTAGATGATTTTCTTCAATTTTTGACCATTTTGAACATGTCATAGACATAGAAGACACAATGTTTTTGAAAAACAAAATGCATAAGCAAAGTACAAATCCTATGGCAGGCTGAGACAATAATTGTTGAATCTCACATGGGGTTTCCCTCAAGCCTACGCTATTCAAAGCGGATATTTAGATGCTTGACCCCACTGGCTCCACCCTCGGCACCCGCTTCTCCGAAGCAGCTAAGTACCAGTTTCCATGAAAACTCCCCATGGCAAACTTTGTATCTCTACTAAGAACCGTATGTGTGCGAGTCGCTTCAGAAGTCCGACCTCCTACGCCAACAATTAGAAAGATTTTGGCAACTAGTACAAGTGGTTTTTAGTAAAGGCTTTCGGTCATTTGGCCATACATGCAGCACTTTCAGCTCTGTAAATACAGAAGGTTCCCAACCTATAGAGGTTACGCTCCATAGGATTTATGGGGAAACATAGTGTTGGTATGAACTTATCAACACATGTTGCTTGTGACTTTTGTTACAAACATGATTTATTTAGAGTGGATTGGAAGGACTCGGTATTAGCCCGTTTCCACTTTGGGTTGTTCCCCTCTCACTGGCCCCCTCAAGGCAGCTCAGGAAGGTAGGCCCTCTAAAGGTTATACATAAAAGAAAGTAGGTATGGTTTTTTTATCACTGTATGAGGGTGAGAACATACTTACCTACTACTTCATCAAGCACGAAAAACACAAATTTATTTTAGCCTTCTAAAATCTATGTGCAACTACTTTCAAGAAGTCACTCAAAATACAAGTTGCATACTATTAATTTATCCCCTTAGTTAAGCTAAATGAGCATGACATGATGTGTTACTTTCGAAAATAGAACTCTTAATTAACTAGCTGAGGAAATGCATGAAACTTGCTTTAAAAACAATCCTGCACATACATGTGAGTAATTTGAAAAATTTAAGTTCTTGGACATTCGGACCTGCAAGAAAATTATGTCAGTTGCAAATAAAAGCGCTATCGTAACAAATGTGTCATCTTTCACCTCTAAAGGGCTAACCTAAAGGACAAAAGCGCTAACCTGAAATACAAAAGCGCTGCTCTGCGGACTAAGAAGCGAGAATTCACTGACAAAAGTGTTAACCAAACTGACAAATGCGCTAACCTCAAGGACAAAAGCATTGTTTTGAAGATTAAATGCGTTGATTTACAAACAAAAGCACTAAGATAAATGATATAGGGGTGTTGGAGAGAATATACAAAAAAATTTAAGAAATATGTGTACGTACACAATATTTCATTAAATTTGGAGGTTGGAGATAAATTATGAATTAATATTTAAGAAATAGTAATATCTTTAGTCACATGAGTGATGAGTTGGCAAAGGGAAAATGAAGTGGAGATGGAAGGTGAGTTGGAAAAAGGGATTTAAATAATTTAGAAATTATTTAATATTTGAGACTATACGATAGAAGAATAATCATTAAATATTAGATATTCAATTCAGTGGAGGAAATAATTCAATATTAGATATTTAATTAACTGGTTAGAAGAATAATTAAATATTAGATATTTAATTAACTAATTAGAAGAATAATAGATATTTAATTAATTAGAGGAATAGGATAGATGAATTAATTAATAAAATATTTCAATTAAATTAATTAATAGAAAGACACGAAATGAATTAAATAAATAATCTTTTCAAATTAACTTTTTAATAGAAGAATAAATATTAAATAAATATAAAATATTTATTTAATCACTCATAGCCATTTTTATGTGTATACAAAGAGAAACATAGAGGACTTCAAGAGCTTCCTCAAATCATAAAATGTCCTTCCTTAGGCTGGTTTTATTGTTCACACTTTGATAGATACGCCTATCTCTGATAAGAAGGCCTAGAAGTTTTAAGAGCTCTATTTATAATTATCAAAATCATATGCCTCTTGCTGAAACTCCCGCTCAAGATGACTAGCCTAGTCTCATTGGCCCACGAATTGATCTCAAAATCCCTAGAGCCTTGGTTAATGTGGTGGACATTGGACCTACTATTGACCCATTCTCCTGCAGAAATATACCTAGCATCAATGTTTCACATACGCCTTTGGGGTACACTGGGATGGCTACCACGTATTCAACTTTTGGTGACTTTGGCACTAGTGGTCGTGGTGGAGGTGGTACGAGCCCTTGTGGCTCTACTGCTCCTCCACCTAACAACCCTTTATTCAATACTATTCTATAGAATATGAGACAATTACAATAACAACTAACCACATTGGCATCAATTGCTAGTCAGTCCTCTCTTCCTGCCTATTATCATCGCAGTCCTCTTTATATAAGCATCTTAAACATGATCACCCCTCAAGGGGCTGAATCTTAGAACTTTGATCGGTATAATAGAGAAGGAGATCCTAATGTACATATGCATTTTTTCATGACAATTTGTAGTGATTATCATAATCTTGATTTCGTGTTGTTGAAGCTATTCTCTTGGCCCCTTAAGGGAATGACATTAGAATGGCACAACCCATTACCTAATTATTCCATGAGGTCATTTCATCAACTCAAGAACGCCTTTCATACACAATTTTAGATGAACATTGGTAGCAAGGTCACTATAACAAACCTTGTTCACTATAATAAAAAACTCAATGAGAGGATTAAAGAATTCATCTCTCGATATCAATCAATTTCTACTAAGATCCCTTTTTCCCCGCTGGATAGTGATTTACAAAGGATGTTTATAAAAAACCTACAACTGGCACTAAGGGAAAAATTAGCCTTTAATCATTATTCAAAATTTACGAATCTATGCTTCAAAATCACTAATAACCAACACACAATGACTCAGTTTGGGGAATCTTCTTCAAGCTATTGTGTTGAGACTTTTAAGGGAGGGTCTAAAAAGAATAAAGTTGTGGCAAATGTCATTGAGGTCCCTCAAGCTATTGAGAGACCTACACAGGATCTACAACAAAATCGGGTCTTTACAAAGTTATATGATTCCTATTTGAGTATCATGTCGAAGCTCTTAAAAGATAATCTTATAAATCTCACCTAGGACCATGCAACCTCTGGTGGTGCATTTTGTTCCTCTGTCTACACCTAGTATAGACAAGGGAAAGACACTCACCTCGCTATGATTCACAACCTATCTGCCCTTCAAGCCTCCAAACCTTACATATATACCTCATCATGCCCAATATCGTTAGGGTAGCTGGTCATCTTGAGCTCGCTCATCACCTTTGGCTCCTACATCATAATACTCGAGGATACCTTTTGTTCCTCCGACTGCTCCTAGAGAAAAATGAAGAAGGTGCATGTGACTATGTTTATGGGACCCGCTTTGACTGCACCTCATGTTTCATCGATTGGGCCTTCTCCTTCGATGATTACGACTTAGGACGCTTCTCCCATGGAGCACAATGCCACTGAGCCTTCCCAAACTTCCATTCTTACTATCCATCTATGCAAAAACCAATGTGTGCATGAGCATAAGCGTCATCAGTGGACGATGGCCTGAGAGCATGAGGTCGCTTTGAAGACTGCGAGTGAATCATTGGTGTACGATCCTACCTCTGTTGTTTTTGTTCCTTCTTTAGTTTTTACTCATTTGCGCCTGCGTTTGCTTCATCTTATATATTGTTGTCATCCGCTTAAGCAACCGATGATGTGTCTCATCCTAAAAGGGTACAGGTTTTTATTGCTCCATTCTAAGAGTCTCCTCTCATCATTTATTTGCCTAATGTTCCTCCATTTTCCCAGCTCGTTGATATGTTGCATAGACAGGTTGTGTCCAATGTATCTTTGTCTACTTTTCATATTTTGTAGCTGCTTCTGCATCAGAGTTTTCTCGGGGTATTCGAACTTGCTACACTTGATCGAAGGCCTTCACCTCCGCAGAAACCTAAAGAAAAACTTTGAGAAGAACCATGTGCCTGAGTTTTGTCGTCGGAAGTCAACTCTAAAGCCTCCAAATTCTGTTTCTTTTCATGTTTCATTGTTTCTTTATTTGCTTCTATTTGTTTTGTTAAGGAGGTCCCACCTTCTCTGAAGTTTTGTTTTTGCCCCTCTTCAAGAGGTCAGTGGTACAACTCGTATTTTTTTGCCCCAAATCGAGTCACCCGCCTCTTTTGCTAAGGGGCATTTGTTTGACTCCTTAGAGGATATCTCGACATTGTCTATGATCTTCACACTATCATTGACCCTTGCCTCTTAGGAGCTTCTGGATGAGAATGTGGAAGTTGCATAGTCCTTGGCTCTTCTTGTTGGTGTTGCGCCTAGTGCTACCCTTGTTGTTGTCTCTCTTTGGGCTCATCCCCTCTCCCCATATGATCAAGATTGGGAGGATAATTACCTATTGGCTAAAAAACCTCTAAGACAGTACCTCCTTTTCTTTATCTTCTAGATTAGGGTGTGCATGTTCGTGTTCCCCCGTACTTGCTTTATATGTTTGTTCCCTCTCGAAGGACCCAAGTTACTTTGTTGGTGCTTGGAAACGAGAGGTTGGTTGTCTTTACGTGTTTGTGCTCTCCTAGAGGACTTGAGTTGCTCTATTGGTGCTTGGAAATACGGGATTATCTGTCGTGTGCTTCTTCTATTTGTTAATCGTCCTCCTATTTGTTATACCTTGATTTTCTATATTGACGACAATGCAAAGTGTTGGGAGCATTTAGGCTCTCTTCCATGTTTACCCAGTTTTTCTTTTTTCTCTGTTTCCATGTGCCTTCTTCATATGATTTGTAAAGTTTGGAACTATGATGAAACACTCATATGCAACTATATACATTCTCATTTCACCGCTATAGGTTTTGACGTCAAATCAATGAATCTCCTTGTGTCTTTGTGTTTTGTTGATGTTGTGGGTCTTATGTGTCCTTTGTTGAAGATGACATTCCACACAATGTATCTTCTCCTTAAAATGTCATGCCTTCCACACATACCATTCTAAGAGGGGCCTTTCATATCCCTACATTTTTTGCATTTCAGTTTTGCATTTGTGTCATGATTGTTTATCTTATGATCTCTTTTTATCTATTGTCTTTGTGGGGGCCAATCCACTCGATCTCTTTTTATCTTTGCCTTTGCGGGGGCCAATCCACTTGATCTTTATTTTTTTCGCCTGTGGGGACCAATCCACTTGATTGTTTGACTTTTGTCTCAGGCCAAACCACTATCTATCTACAGTTGCCCAATCATATGGCTATCTAGCATAACACAACTTGCTACCCATACCAGCCAAATCTTTTTTATCTCAGTGATCACTATTTTGTTATCTCGGTGTCTAAACAAATCGTTTAATTGTATTTTTTTCTTTTTCATCTAGCATGTTTATTTGCAGCTAACATGTTTTTTATGAGACAGCCTAGCAACATCTTACGAAGGTTCAAGTCTCTTATTTGCACGATTAGAGAATTATGCTTCCCTTTTGTACATCTTGATTAAATCTCTTAGCTTAAGGTCACATCTTGTGATAGCAATATGCTCACTAAAGTGGGCCCCCTACTATTCTATGGTGGAGGATATAGTTGGAATGAAGGAATGATATTTTGTTAATAAGAGGGTCTCCCTTCTTATTATAGCAAGTTGATTCCATAAAAATTGTAGGAACCTTGGCAGGGGTTCTTTCTTTCTTTTCATTTGGAGTTGGGGGAAGGCAGTGCCCAAATAGACGAACTCCTCTCCATGTAGTGTCGTAAATTGTACCTTGTGCAATTTCATGTTGCATAAGCATCTTCGCTTTATATTGAATGAACACCTCCTTCACCTCTTTTTCCTTTTGCCCACGTGGTTTGCCCCATCACCCACTATTTTGGCCTTTTTTTTACCTCATTGATTGTATGACTCGTGGACACCAGTATGCCACGAAGACGTCTATGTGCCACACTAGCATCTCGCAAATCAATTGTTCGCAAGTGGTCTTTTGAGTATTACGCCTACGTCTGGCGATGTTCATAATGCCCCTCTCAACAACCACCAACACCAATTTCACTTCTAGCATGTATATTTACCCTCTTTGGTTTCTCTTAGCTCTCTAGCTACTCATTAAGAATCTTTGTAGCTACAAGATCATTCTTACTACTCTTTACTCACGCCATTGAAGCTTTCTAGTTCTACTTTTTAGCATTCTTGGCTCTTCTTCGTGTTTGAGGCTCTCATTATCTTTGTTCTTTGACGAGGACTTAGTTCTTTGTCTTCTTCACTCAACGAGCTCTTAGCTTTGGGTGTGGAAGGGTAATTCTTCCTTCCTCTTCTTTATTATTTCCATCGGCATATTCATATTAGGCATATTTGTATCATATTTTACTTTCTTTTTCCATTATCATTTTATCTATCAATTTATCTTGGTTGTCCATGGAGGTGGAAACGCCAAAATGAGGGTCTGACTATGGAAGACCTCTATACATAGCCCCAACATTTTTCCTTCTCGCTTGTGTGCAGGTTTGGTTGGCGAAGAGCACATTGTTGGAGGCTTGAATTGCAATTGTAGATTAGTTGTGAGATTTCACTTCCCCTTTTCTCTTTCATTTATTCTCTTCCATTTCTACAATCGTTTCCTACTTTATGTTATGCATTTATCTCGTTTTATTATATCTAGAACACATATCCGTCATTTTGTGCTCTTCGTATGAAACTACATACTCTATCCATATGGGACACCAACACGTCATGCTATACTCTTAGACTCGCCCGTGCGTCCTTGGACAAGGAGTTAGCAAAGGTCGTCAAAAGATCTCAATGACATTTTCAGTGTCATCTATAGGGTACTTGATAGCCTGAGGCTTTGTTCTCATCTCGAGTGGAGAGGTTGATTAGTGAGTTCCCAAGAGGTTGTTATCTACCTATCAATGTGGTTCATTTTTCCCCCTCTACACTATAATATTAACAAGAAAATCAATTTCATATATAAAGACTACATTAATAGAAGCATAAAAAATGGCTAGATATATACATGGAGATAAATAATAGTAATTTGTTTGGATATTTGAATATTAGAGCCACCAACATGAATAAAAACTTATGTTAATACAATGATATATTCTATTGAAAATAACATCTGTAAGCTATAATTTTTTTATATAAATAGTAGTTTAAATCCATCATTCAATTTTCAATTGCGCACATGCTCATATACATGCAAACAAGTCCATAAACTAGACTTTGAATGTATCTTTTATACTATAATTGACATGCGACTTGCAATTCATGGTGAGTAGTAGACAAGATATTTAATTTTATAAAATGTGTGATTGAAATACTTATTACTTGCTATTAAAAACAAAATATGTATTCTTCCAAGCAACTTCACATATGTAACGCCATAAAGGTGTCGCTACTTGGTGGAAAGACGCTACGGTTGACCACTTGACAATCTATGCTTCCGATTCTGGCTCGATTGATGATGAGATCCCCTCTCGAGATGGCACACCTCTTATTGTCGATGTTGCACTTGTCACTCTTGTCCCCTAATGATACCCAACCTCGTTCTACTCCTACTTCTGATGTTGTCCCTCTACTGCAGCGTACGACAGTCCTTTAGCAACACACCGTGGCTTCTAAATGTAACTTTGTGGGGTCCTCCCTGCTTGACCTCTCTCTTGGTGGTCCTAATGATAGTATTGGTTGGACTGTGGTTTATCGCAGGCAAAAGGGTGTCTCTTCCCCTCCTTGAGTGGGGTCGAGGTTGTTTTTGGTTTGATGAGCTTTTGTTCGCCTAACCAACCTTGTTGTTTAGGGGCTTGCACCCATGGTTAGTTTTGGGTCTCTATTATATATGTGTTGTTGATAGTCTTTGACTATGTTAAGGGTGAACACCCTAGTTAATGCCATTTTTCTAATAAAAAACATATGTAAAATAACAATCGTGAAAATAAAGATTAAGACAAGAATTTATTATGGAAAAGCCAACACTAAGAAATCTCCAAAAAAGTGGGATTGTGATGAGCACACAATTATACTGAGAGGGGGAACGAATCAATAAAATAACATTGCTTTACTTTTTCAACCTTAATACCATAAGCATATCAATTGCCTATAACAACAACATATGGTGCAACAATTACACAAGACAAGTAGAACAAATGATTTACGTAAAAACCCTTGTGGAAGAAAACCACAACACAATAATGATTTTATATAAGTTCTTACAACTTTGTAGGCACCAACCTACAAGAGACCCCAATCACCTTAACAAAAATTTGCAAACACCAACCCACTGGAAGCACCAACTTTGACAACTAAAGTCCTAGGTACCATGGTACCTACTAGCGAGACAGCAATATCTCCTTTAGGAAGCACCAACTTCCAATGCAAAGTATCACCCTCACAGTTGCTTCTTCAATGGATAATAGACACTACAATCTTTAATTATTATATTGTCTAATATCACCTTCACCAAATCTAAATTATATTATTCTCAAAATTTGGTCAACAAAACTCACTATCCTCTTATGAATTTCATCATATATTCTTCATGCCATTGTCTTAAAAAATATTCTTATACCCTTGTCCAAATCTGCTTAAATACTCACTCCAATATGCTTGCTTTGAATCTTCTTTAAACTTGCCTATGTCCCCGTTCACAAATTTGTTTTAAGTATTCAATATAAATCTAATTGCAAATCTCCCATATGATTTCTTACAATCTCGATGTCTTGTCTATAATTAAACTCCTTATAGTTCTTTCTTCATCAACTGATGTATTTTATATACTTTATTGTATTCCACACTCATTCTTCTCTACCTTTCACCATCTCCGTTTATACTTTACAAGAGATGTATTCCTCTTTAAAAGACATACCTTTCCACAAATTAAGTGCCTTCTCCAAGAGAGGGAACTTCTTAAAACCAAATCACTTCAATGCTAAGAAATTGTATCAAACAATAATCATATTTATTGTTAGATGAATACACCACCAAGTCCCTCATAAATCAAGTAAATCATACCTTTGTGAAAGTCGCATCATTAGACACCTGATCAAGTTTTTTGTTTTAGCAAGTCAGTAGTATTTTTATCCTTAACACAATTGGCAACATCATTTATAACCATTCATTTGTTATCTTCATTAACATTTGTCCACTAGAAATAATCATTCCACGCGCTTTGATATACTTGTTGTGTTGGTCATTGATTTAAATGGATAAATCGATTGCTCTATGTAAATTGCATTACAAAGTTGCACTATGTAACATTAAGTCACATCCCTTAAGGAAGTCGCACTAAAACATTATTCAATTTATAAAAAGTCACTCCATGTAATGGTTAATATAAAGTTGCGATATTTTTTTTTATTTTTTTATAAAGGGTAAAGCAAGTTTTGAAGGAACCCTAAACCCTTTTAACAAAATGGTGTTACAAAGATATGCACAATTAACCAACAACCAACATACTATAAAAAAGAAGACTAGCAATAGCCAAAAAGAGACAACAAGAGCAATAACAAGCATAACTATTACAAGTTTTTTAGAGTCTTTACAATCTCTGCCTCCAAGTGATTAACATTAAGATGGAGATTAGCCAAATCCTACCAAACAATATTGGCCTCCTTGGCGGACTCTTGCATGCTACCTCGTGTACGCATGCAAGCTCCCTTCACAACAATCACCTATTTACCCTTAGTTAAATTGTCCACATCAACAATAGCAACACTAGAAGTATTAGTTGTTTGAAGCTTCTGCCACTTCTCAGATATAACTTTGATGCTATTAGCACTGCTATGGATAATAGTCTACCTCGATTTAACTAGTTTTTCTAGGTTATCATACATATTGTTTATTTTCTCCTCCAACCCTATTATCCAAATTTCATAGTCATTTTTCATTATATTAACATCTTTCACAACATCTTCCAAGATAACCATCATTTTCTTATCTTCATCAAGTGCCTTGGGTGTTTCCACATTTCCTTGGCTAAAGGCCACTTTATTTTGGAAAGAGCAAACTCTCACATTGATTTCGTTGATTTCCAAGAAAAACCACTTCAGTATTTCAGCAACCTGAACTGGTCAACAATCGCATCCCTAGCAACACCTAGGAGACCATTTGAGTCTTCTCGATTGAGATCAAGAAGAGGAGAATCCTTCTAAAGGTCATTTGAAAAGGGGTCATGCCCCGCTCTTCTCAAACAAGACCTCAAAGAGGGTGAAAACATTGAAGCCTCCCCCAAAATATCCTTGCCCCTAGATTTGTCCTTAATTTTGTCACTATCCCCTATTTTGAGTATTTTCCCTTTCTCAACCATGGTTTTTATTTTCACATAGGTACCTAAACAATCAAAATCAAACCCATCAATCCAAGAATTTTGGTATTTTTCTCTCTTCATCTTAGATTTTCACAAACTAGATTTTTTCAACTCAAGAGGGGGCTTTGAATGGGTCTCTAACAAAGTTGTTTCATCCTCCTCTGCCTCCCAGTCATCATCCAATGCCTTGTGTTTGAATCTTCAAGGTCATAACTCATTAGAATAGTAAGACCATGGAATACTCCCTTCAAACCCTAGTATTTCAAGTTGAAGGAGAAGGCATTGATTTCAAATATCCAACAATTAGAAGAATCTAGCCTTCATGCAAAATAAATTGTCAAGCATTTTTCTTGTGCTCCTTCACACCAAACTCCAATGAGGCAAGGAGATAAAAGGGAAAGAAACCAACTATTTGTGTTAGATCATACAACAAAATGAAATGGTAGCCAAACACAATAGTAAACCTCCCATCAAGAGTAAAATAGTGCATGATTACCTTGACTAATGTTTGTCAGAGGCGTTTGATGGACCTCTTGTCATAGTCACCATTCGCGCTCTTGACATGTCTGGCTTCCTCCTTCCCTTTGAGAAATTTATGCACAACATTTTTTAAGGTCTTTCTATCCATGAAGATCTTCCTGCCCTGCGCCAATAAACCAGTAATCTCTACAATAACCTCTTCAGTGATAACCAAGTGCTTCCCATAGGTAGACAAAGTGCAACCTTTCCAACACCTATGAAGGTTCTTGAGGCTTGAGGATCATGACCATTGAGTACTTCTATATATGGAGTGACTCCACCCTTCTCAAGGATTCTCCAAACTCGGGCATTCCTCTTGAAAGCATCACATGTCAGGGGTTCAACCTTGGTTCTATTGCCTCCCATGATCACATACACTAGTAGAAGAAGCAACTGAATAGCAGATAACTACCTACCCAAGACACTTACTAGAATAAAAAACAACTGAAATGCAGCCCACTGTCTACCCCACCAACTAAACCAGGGGAAAAAAAATGCCCAAAATTCGTGTGGGAATCATTAAATGAAGAGGCATTTTTAAGAAATCATAAATGTGAATGACCATCCACAAACAAAACATAAGAGACAAAGCCCTAAAAAATGACAAGGCAAACAAAAAAATCATTTGTCATATCCACTTCATCCATGTAAAATATCATGATTAATAATGCCTTTAATATTGAGGGGGAGGGGATCATTATTGCCCCATCTTTGCTCCGCAATGCTAGACACTCCAAGATTAGCAAAAGAGTCAAAAAGATTATTGCCTTCCATATAAATATGAGGAATATGACAAACCTTGATGCAAATAATGAGATTAAATGAGTGTTTAATTAAAGGCCTCGATGGACCAATTTGGGTTTTGAATCTCCTTTAAACATTGGATTGTATTAAGCAAATATCCTTCAATCCAAACTCTTATGTGACCCTAAGAATGATCAAATTTTAAGGTATAAAATGTCGCTACCACATCAACTAGGTGATTGGTCTATATTCCCAAATGGAGTGTCACGACTGACATGAGTCTAATATATTCATCTCTCAACACTCCCCCACAACTTGCAAACCCTAAATTTCCCTTTAGCACCCTTTCAAAGTTAATTTTCACCCAACCACTAGGAGGAAAGCACGAAACCACAGTCTCTAGAGATTTTAACTTTCCTAGTAGGGATGGAAATGTCAATGTCCTGACAGCAACTTTCAGCAACCTGCAAATCATAATTAGAAACAAAAACATTTGAGCCATAAAAGTTAGATTCAAAGACTCTTGCATAAAAGTTTTCCTAGATAGCACAACTAATTTTGAAAAACAACAAAAAAATTTAAATAAGTCTCTAAAATTCCATTATTCTTTTCCTTCCACACATCCCAAGAAACACACAAAATAATTAAGGGCCAAAGGAAAGAAAGTTTAGGGTTATGAGAAGGGGCAACCCATTGAACCCATAGGTCACTAAAGGAAGAAGGGAAGACCCACTTAATGTTCCACAAACCCAAAGTATGAGCCTACATGTCCCTAACAAAAGAACAACACAAATGAAGATGGAGGGAGCTTTCAGAATCCACGACACAAAAGGGGCATCTATTAGCCAAAGCAAAACCTCTCTAACAAAGATTATAAATAGTAAGAACTTTATTCTGAACCAAGAGCCAAAAAATAACTAATCTTAGGAATAAGCTTCGAGCTCCACAAAGAGGCCCGAAAAGGGGAGGTGAGCAAGGCTGAACTAGAAGAGAGAAGGTAGAAGCAACAAAGAAATTACCTAAACGATTGAAGTTCCAGACCACCTGAGTGGGACAAAGAGAGAGTGGGATCCATAGCGAGGAGATTCTTCCAGCTTCCATCTTTGATATGGTAAACCACCCTACTACCAAAGAATATAATACAAGTATCTTTAAAAGGGAGTGCACTTGACAAGTGCTTAAGAGACCAATAGTAAATCCACCAATCATCTAAGAAGCTAATAAGTCAACCATTCCCAAGGGACCACCTTAAGCCTTTAGAAATGATAAACTTTGATTTTAGAAAAATAAAAGTCACATAGCACCAATCCAAGCAAGTGATCTTGGGAATTCATAAACTGACTCAAGTTCGGAGGGCCTCGTACATACTTTCTAAGCATGACCTTATTCCATTCATTATTTTAAGTAAAAACCCTTCAAAGTCATTTAGACAAAAGAGCATAATTAAACTCACTTAATCTTCTAATTCCAGTACACCAAATTTTGTAGGATTGCAAAATGCTCCCAAGCTAGGTGTAATCTTTGTTTCTCCTCAGTACCAATCCACAAAAGCCTCTTCTAAATTTGCTTTATCTTTTCCACAAATTTAGTAGGAACTTTGAAAAGACTCTTAGCATAAACATGGAGGTTATGAGGAGTAGCCTTTATAAGAAAGACTTTCCCCACTTGGCTTAGGAGAATACCCTTCCAACCAGCTAATGTTGATTGAAATCTATCAATGAGCCCCAACCAAAAAGAACTTGGAACATTATTACCAAAAGGGGGAAGGCCCAGATACTTGCAATGAGACTTTCCACTTTGCAATCAATAAATTTCAAGATTTTCCTCTACCTGGACTCTGAAGTTTTAAGAAAGTAGATGACACTTTTTAGGAGACTAAACTTTTGACCAAAAGCAACTTCATAGTTGATCAAAATAGACTTAAGATTCTTGGCCTCCTAAACCAAAGACGCCCAAAATTATCATGTAATCAACAAATTATTGATGAGAGAAGATTTGCAAATTAGAGGAAGGCAAGAGGCCTTTCAACAACCTCACATTCATAGCCTTCTACAAATATTTCCCCAACGCCTTAGCCATAATGATGAAAAGAAAGGGAGAAATTAAATCTCCCTATCTAATTCTATGAGAGTTGTTGAAGAAGCTAGACAAAGAACCATTGATGATCACCAAGAACTTAAGGAGTCAATAGGAACTATCATAACCTTACTATCAAAACCAAAAGCCTTGAGTTCCTTAACGACGAATTCCCAGTTTACATGATCATAAGCTTTCATTAGATCAATTTTAAGCAAGAAAACAACTTTTTTGACATTGGTCTTAACAAAAGTGAGTTTTTTCACAACTATATAAATAGTAGAACCATCAACTCTAACATTCCACCATTCCTTAATTTTGTCTCTAAAATTTGGGTGCCTTAGCCACATCCTTCCAAATCTAAAAGGGAACCTACTTTTTCTACCCAAAATCTCATCAAACCCAAAACTAGAAAGTGTTAGGAGAGAATAGGCGTAAGACACAAGCCAATTAGAGGAAATCAAAGACCAGTCCAATTTTACCAGAATAATATCTATCCCCACACATCTGTTTGAATAGGCAGAGACACCTTGAAGATCAACATCTTTTTGTGGAGTATTAAAATCCCCTAAGACCAACCAACTACAATCAAGATGGGGGAGGATTTTAAACTAGAAAGGTTATTCCAAAGTCTTCTCCTAGCAGTCTTATTGATTCAATGTGATCCAAGAAGTATCATCCGTCATATGCTTGAAAAGGGTAGCAACGTGATTAGAGTCCCCAAAGGGAGGAGTTGTGTTAACCAATCTTGGGTTCCAAACAGTAGCAATCCCACCTAAAGCACCAATAGCATTAAAACTATGGAGAACAACTATCTTTGAAGAGGGAGTTCTTAATTCTTTCAAATTTGTTACTTTGCATACTAGTCCCTTAGATAAGTAAGATATTTGGTTTATGTTCTCTAATTAGGTTTGATATGAGATTAGATTTGTGAGGGTGATTCAACACTTCAATATTCTAGGATAAGATCTTCATAATGTTTTTTTTAGGTGTGCTCTTGGACCACATCTATGGTAGAGTTTTCTAGATTCATTCAACTATTTCTAGCTTACTCTCATTTTCCTTTCTTTGGTGTGAAGAGGGTCTCCCCTTTCCTCTTGATTCTAAACCACAATCAATCTACTGTCTATTTCTAGTAGTGACCCCTTTAGAAAAAAACAACGATTGGGGTTTTCTTTTATTCTTGAATTTAACCATGATAAAAGTTTCGACTCATCATGGGTGGAACCCTCAAACACCTTAAGCTCATGCAAAGGAACAATTTGTGACGTCTCCTTAATCTCAAGGGAAGATCAAACAAACTACAACATCTCCTTAATCTAATGTACAGAACTCTATTGTTTGGTCACCAAAAATCACTCTTACCCTCCAAACTAGGCTCCTCCATAGCAACCGTACCATTAGCAAACACAGTCTTCTCCATAGGCTAGCTCAAAACAAGAGACTTGGGAGACTCCTCAATCATAGCATCCTCATTAGTAGGCAAAGGAGGGAGTTGCTCCTCCTACGAAAAATCCTTAGTAACCATATCATTCAAAAAATGTGGGACCTCCTCTAGACCAACATAGACTGTCTTGGAAGAGGGTGAATTCATAAGCTATTCAACATCAAACATAGTAGAGGTTTGACTAGAATGATTATCCTTAGAAGGCTTATTAGCACTAGAAATCTTCTCCTTCAAGACTTTCTTAGAAAGCATATGAGATTTATAAAGGCAATTTTTCACCCCACGACCTACCTTCTTACACAAAAAAAGGCAAAGTGAATAGATTCAAACTCAACTTGTTGATTCCAAACCCCAAGCTTGGAGTTGATCTTGATAAACAAAGGAAGACCGGAGGACTACTCCACATTAACACAAATGTGAGCAAAGGCAAGTTGCTGTCTGGAATAAGTCATTTCATCAATAGTTAAGAGCTAACCGAAGGAGTTCACAATTCTTTCAAACAGTTCCTCATCCCAAAATTAGAACCAAGTTAAAACCAGCCAATCAACCACGTTAAAACCAAGTTCCCATTTTTTGAAAGCCAAAATCGACTTACCAATAAGCCAAGGCCCACCACATAAGATTGCCCACAAATCCTCTTCATAGGAAAAAGATAAGGAAAAGAAACCTCTAGCCATGGAAGAAACATCTACTTGTCCTTTGGTTTTCCATTTCTTTTTAGTGAAAGATCGAACTAGGTCAATGTTTGGTTAAAGGCCCAAAATCTTGCCCATGTAAGACATTTTCATTAAGGAAACACTCTTATCAATCAAGACATCAAGGATGGAAATAGAGAACTCAGTTCTAGCAAGATTATAAAGGTTTTGGATTGAGGTGGAGGAACTTTTGTATAAACCATTTAGAATTCTCACCCAGATGCCTTGAAAAAGCCTATCTGAAAGAGTCCTTACTGAAGAATGAAGCATCAAGGTGGGAACCCTTCCACATACAACTCAACAAAAGATGGGCTAGAGAAAGCCCCTTGAAAAGGCAACTTGTCCCATCAACTACACCTTTCAAGAACGAGGAGATAGAATCCTTGAAACCAAAGCTCCAGACCCACCTAACAAGACAACAAATGAACAACCACCAACCTTCCCTTCACCTTCAGTAAATCCTTTACCAACTATGATTCCAACACCAGAACCACCGCCATTAGAGCCAAACAAATTTTTAAAAATGTTTCTAGCTCTTTCCGAGTTCAAAAACTCCACACTACTCGAAGAAGCCTCCATTCCAAATGCATCTTATTATTTATTTGTTAATCATTAACACATATGTCGATTTTTTTCTTGTCACTACTCTTCATGTAATCACTACATATTATTTGTTAACCATTATTTTATTATCGCTCTTCAACATGTAACCATTAATATATTATTCATTGAGCATTGGACCAATATTTGCTATGTCTATTAACATCTTAATTGGATCGTTGCATACTACCTTGCCCACTTTTGTTGTCCGTTATATATGTGATTATTATTGTTGTTTTGATTAAACAAGCCCAAGAAGACCCAAACCCGTTAAAACAACCATCAAGGCAAATGAGACGAATCTCACAAGACATGAGATTAGAAGAAAAAATGAGCTAAGAACCTAGAAAGCTTTTAACTAGAGCAAAGGATTGGCAAGAAACAAGGGTCGCAACCTCATATTTGATGCTTCTCTTTCGCAACACACAAAAGAGGAGGAGAAGAGGAAGAACCTTTCCTCCTTCAAACCACAATCCAAGTTGACGACCCCATTATCATGGGAAACAAGCGGTGACTCCTCCACTTGGGAATCAACCACAATCGTAGAGTGGGCAATGAGAGAACCAATCAGGAGATGTGTCAACCGCAAGAGGAGGCAAGGTCACGGAAGCCAATAGAAGAACAATTGAGCATGTAATGGGAGTTGGGCATGTAGCTAGAGAGTCCATAGTTGGGGCAATCAAACTTGAAGTGAGAGGATTCGTAGCAAGAGCAACAAGAAACGCTAATGTCACATCAACATCGAGGCACACATTAGGAATATCCTCAAAAGAGACAAAAACCTCAACTATCAAGTAATCTTCATTGGCACTCTTCCACCAAATAGAAGAATCTTTCCAACATAAAAGAGAACAGTATGAAGCCAAGTGACCAACAGTGAAGCAATGACGACATTTGAAGGGGAAGCCCTCATAATCAACCAAAATGTGAAGTAGGATAATCAACTTTAAGAAAGCGACCATTGTGTTGCGTATGGCCTCAAAAGTGGTGTCCTTCCAAAGCTGGAGGGGAAGTTTCAAGAGTTAAATCCAAAATGGGCACACATTAAGTGGTTTAAAGAGGGGATTGAAGGAAGGAGACCAAGGCTTCCCCAAGCCCAGTGATCACTTTAAAGATGAGGAAATAGAGGCCATGAAAAAGCCTTTAGCACAAGAGTAGAGCTCAAGCATGCCGACCACAATGGGCTTCCAAGTAGCCTTTGTGCTAGTAGAACTCCTCATTTTCAGCAACCTCTGCACCACGAACAACCACTGAAGATGGTTTTGCTCAAAGGAGATGATGAATCACTAGCTAGGAGAAAACACCACCATACTTGGTAGCATGGGCAAAGCTACGTGAGCCAACCAAAGAACAGCTGACAAGATAAACAACTAAAACAAGAAGATTGACGACAAAAGCACCACCACCAAGGCCAAGAAATGAAATGTGATCCACAACCTTGGCTTTAAATACCTTTGCCAAACATGAGGTTGGCCCAAAATAACATTAATTAGATTAATTGTGCACCTGCAAGATGGTCTTGTGACTACAATCTCAGACATGATTAGTCGCATTTGGCCTTCAATCAATTTTGTCCAAATCAATGACAACCACACACCTTTAATGACAATATTTCCAAGCATCTTAACTAAGCATTGTGACATCAATGACAATATTACCAAATGCATCATGTCTTCTCTAACATTTCTATGATGTACAATTACATTTTGGGTTTTCTTCAACACTTCTATTTTACCCTACAACTTTACTTCTATTAAAAAACTTGCCTAGTCAACATGCTTTACTTAGCTCTTGATTCATCTTACTTCAAGCTTTTCAGAAAAACCTTACATTAACTTTATGGTTATAACTATGCTTGCAAGTCAATGACATATTTGATGAATAGGATTCTAAATTCATTTTATATTAAGACTAACAAAATAGTCTCTTCAACTTTTTATTCCTAATTACACTATTTTAATCTTATAGGTTGTGAACTTATTGTAATAACCTACAACTTTACATGCATGTGTTTGTTTTATGTGAAATGTAATTGATTGTAGCCAAACTTTTTAACTATCATTGGCACCTAATGTTATTTAGTTGGTAATGTATAGCATTACATGGTTACTCATCATCCCTATTTTTTCCACTTCTGCTAGATTTATATAAACTATCTTTAATTTGTTGCATTTTCACGAATTTAGCTTCATGGAGAGCTAAAACATATAGTTATAGAAACTATAAAGTAATGTTAATTATGTTAGGTAATATATTTCTAAGATCTAATTCAATCATCATGTGGCAATTTATTATAATGCCACATTGAAATTAAGATGTATCATTTTTTCTTGGAATTAGAAACAACTACCTCTTCTCACGTTATTAGAGCACATATCCTTGATGCAAAATGACGCGAAATTCTTTTGTAGTTAATACCTCAAAAAGATTTTGCACTTTAAAAAATGCTCTGTAATTTTTCCTTTAATTACTTCGATGTTAGTATTTTTGTATCTAATGTTATGTTAAAGGAACACAAACCTATGACATTCTTAAGTAAAATACTTCCGAAAATATCAATAGCAGAGATAGCTTATTGAGGAAATAATAAAGGAAATATATCGATTTTGAAGTTCATATTACTTGAATATTATCATCTATTACAATTCCACACTAAATAAAAACTTCAAGAACAATTCACTCATTACATCAATCCATTCAACACTTCCCAACATAAAAAGCAACTAAGAATAATTCCAACTTATACACCACTAATCACCTATATGATTATTCTCAATCACAAGTTTTCATAGATTCCTCAATATCCAAGGTAAAACCAATAATGTGTACCACCCAATTTTAAACATATTATTGATACTATTCAAAGTTGGCTATGTTAGATTGGTGGGATTACATGGATTGACCTTACAAAAGCCCAAATTTTGTTTAATAAAATTAGCTCTTAAATCAAATTGGAATGTTAAAGGATGTGAAGATCATTTCATGATGTTGAAGAGCAAAATAAACTTCTTAGATAATTGCAAATACTTAAACTAGGTAAAGGGCAACAAAAACATGTTTTCCATAAGGGTATTGGAGTTGAGTATTTTTGTTAACTAAGTAGAGGGCAACACAAATATGTTTTCCATGAGGGTATTGGAGTTGAGGTTTTTTCATTTAGACATGATGGCACCTCTTACAAAAAGGCAAAGCAAGTTCAACTTGAAGCGATAGGTTGCGTTAAGATTGAGTTAACTCATCATCGAGTTTGAAGATGCAAGTGTTAGTCTTATATATAAAAACAAATAATAAATAAACATGGTAACTAAATTGAGTACTAGTGAGCTTCAACTAAGTATTGACAAGCTTGTAGTGTAACAAAAATATTTTATTGAGGTTAAATTTTTTTAACTCTTTACAAATTATCTTTAGTCTCTTCCACTTTCCAAGACTACTAGGTGTTGTTGTGTAGCTAGGTCGGATCCCTTCTAGGACCGACTTAGTGCACAAAATGCCAAGTGGCATGTCGGCCTTGGCATTAGGATATCTCAGTTGTATGAATCTAATTTGGGGCAAGCCCTATTTGGGCGAACCTCTTGTGTGTAACTTGTGATTAAGTTAAATGTAACTTGCAACTAAAGGAAACTTATATGTAACTTCTAATATATAGGTCTAACCCTATCCTTGGCGCCAAAAGTATATGGCCGACTTGAGGTCTATTAAGAGGTATTGATTCATATATATGCAAGGTCATCAATAGACATGAATTCAATAACATGAAGAACATGTAGTGTGCTCGGGGGTGACGATAAGAGCTTGTCATCTATGGTTGGGAAGGCAACAGATCTAATGTTTGCCTATGGTTAACAAGCACTACCATAAAATCAACATGGTATCAGAGCCAAATTCCTTCTATAGAGCCTAACCGCTTGAAGGTAGATCCTATGCTTTTGAGGGAGTCCAATCAAAGTAATTTGCAAACGAAAAATAATGGCGAAAGAAGAAGGAGAATTTGATGATCTGGCGAAAGAGAAAGCCGCAGCGCAGGTTTGGTATATGCTGCACAATTCCAGATTGAAGTCTGAAGGCAAAATATGGGATTGTGACAATGCCCTTTTTGACTCCTTTGAAGTGTGGTCCTTTTCTTTTCAGCTGAACAGAGCATTGTCGGTGGTCTTCAGGTCGAGTCTCCACAGCACCCCTGTGCAACCAAAGGCTTCTGGATGCTTTCATAGCTTCTCGTTTCGACGAAATCAAGGGCTGAATTATGAGAAGCAATCGAACAAACAAGTTTTGATTCTGAAGAGTAGAAAGGCTTAGTCTTGGTCGCTTAAGAAAGTGATCCCTAGATTTTCACTGGAAGAAATACAGAGTACAAAAAAGTGTTGTCGAACTGGATGATATTGCAACTAAAGGTTGGTCCATCACTTTGCTATGGATGGTATTAAAGGCAGTTCTTCAAATGATGCTTAAGCTATACACAGAGCAAATACTATGGACAGATGATGAATGATGGCAAGGGCCAAAGGCCACGCAGCCATCAAATCATCACTAGGTGCTTCGGTGTGATCAATCCAAGTGAATGGAAATTCCATTGCTAAGCAAAATTATAAAAGATAAGTACCCTTTATGTTTGAATAATGTTCACGAATTTTTCATTATGTCATGCTACATCATTGAATAGTGAATCATGTATTGACATTTCCCCTGACTATCATTATCTCTCTCTAAAATGCTTCTAGGACGAATCAAAGATTGCATTCAAGGAAGGAAGATTGCTTGCATTTCTTCGCAGAGGAAGAATCAACATTCAGAGGGAGTCTGACATATTGTCAGAAATAACCTTGGACGAAGAGGTCGGAAGGTTGATATTTGCTTCAGAAGGAGCTTGATGCTTCAGCTTCAAAGGGAGCTTGTCATTTCAACTTCAGAGGGACCCACATCATCATAAAGATTTGGTTAATGAGTTCTCTTTGAGGGAGAAGTTCGAGGTGCAATCCCTTGATAATGAGTTCTTCTCTGTGAGGGAGAAGTTCAAGGTGCAATCTCTTGTTAATGCATTCTTCTCTAGGAGAAGTTTGAGGTGAAATCCCTCGTTCCACCCTCTGCGAGTAGGTATGGTGGATCCACCCTCTGCGCGTAGGCATGGTGGAGATGCATTCTTCTCTGGGAGAAGTCTGAGGTTACAGCCCTCGTTCCACCCTCTGCGAGTAGGTATGGTGGATCCACCCTCTGTGACTGGGCATGGTGTAGATGCATTCTTCTTTGGGAGAAGTTTGAGGTTACAGCCCTCGTTCCACCCTCTGGAGTAGGCATGGTGGTAATGCACCCTTCTCTGGGAGAAGGTTGAGATGAAAGCCCTCTTCCACCCTCTGCGAGTAGGCATGGTGAGCCCACCCTCTACAAGTAGGTATGGTGGGTATCATGGAAGAAATTCCATGATGTGCTTGTTCACCCTCTAGGAGTAGCTATGGTGAACGTGATATTCATATGTGACTTGGTTATTCAGAAAGAATCCTCCCTAGCTAAGAGGGAGTGTTGTTGTGTAGCTAGGTCGGATCCCTTCTAGGGCCGACCTAGTGCACAAAATCCCAAGTGGCATGTCGGCCTTGGCATTTGGATATCTCAGTTGTATGAGTAATTTGGGGCAAGCCCTATTTGGGCGAACCACTTGTGTGTAACTTCTGATTAAGTTAAATGTAACTTGCAACCAAGGGAGACTCATATGTAACTTGTAATATATAGGTCTGACCCTATCCTTGGCACCCAAAGTATATGGACGACTTGAGGTCTATTAGGAGGTATTGATTCATATATACAAGGTCATCAATAGACACAAATTCAATAACATGAAGCACATGTAGTGTGCTCGAGGGTGACAATAAGAGCTTATCGTCTTTGGTTGGGAAGGCAACAGATCTGATGTTTTCCTGTGGTTAACGAGCACTATCATAAAATCAACACTAGGTAGCTCTAAATCTACTTTCTTTGAGGATTATTATCATTGCAAAATAATTTTGCAACATGTCCCATCCATGAAAGCACTTTTCAAGTGCATTTTGTAGGTTTATCGTCTGCTTGGCCAAAGCTTATTCAACTGAAGAAATATACTTAACTAATTGTTCCTTTCTTTGTCAAGGAACTATAGCATTTATCTTTGCTCCCTTCACTCCTAAATTTGAGATTAAATGATATGCCACTAGTTGTTCCTACTAGACTTGTGCATTCAATAAACTGAAATGAAGTTGATAAGGCAATCAAGATGATGATTACAACCCACTAGCTGGAAAAAATGAATCGCACAAACTATTCCTGCAAGTAACCTTTTTTCTGCAGTTAACCCTTTTTTTCCCATAGTGAAGACTATAAAAGATTATGACACTTGTAAGAGCTAAGAATATGCACTAAAGTCGCATACAACTTTGTAAACAAGCTAACAATAGGGGACCAACATATAATGACAAGCTACCATTGTAACATGAAAGAAACAAAAAAGAAAAACTATTTAGGGGACCAACACATAAGGTCAAGTTTGTATGTTGCTTGGATATATTGGAAGTTGAATTAAGATAAAAGAAAATCTACGAAGCAAGAAAAGATCAAAGAAAAAAATACAATAGTTTATAAATAAGAACAAAGAGTAAGATCATACGAGTGTTTGATAGCACAAAATAATAGTAAATAACAAGCAACATTCATTTGTTGATGCCAATAAGAGATATTCAAGGGCGATTATGTCTGCATGACAATAAACATTGTAATTATGTACAAAACTCAACAGGATGGCTTTTATGTGGGGTATACTTAGCAACGAATAAACTTGGAGTTTGCCAATGTGTGACATGCATCTAATGGAAGAAGACTTTCAACATCTTGAAAACTTTTTCTTAATGGATGCCAATCAAACCATGTATTCCTAAATTATCTAAGGACCCTTTGTTTAGCTAATTTGTTGGCTATACTATTTTCTTTTAGGACTAAACTTGAGAGAACAATTCTAGCAAGTTTTCATCAAAGATATTAAGAGTCCAAATATAATCCAGAGGGGTTATGTCAGGATAGTAAAGACATAGCACTTGTGAAGACAAATCCAATGTTGAAGCCAATTATGAGCTATAGCCAATTGTGATACCTAAATGCACGTTGAAGATCGGGACCAAAGCAACATAATGAATACATCTCGCAATAATTGTGTCATAGAAAGGAGACGACGAAAGAATGGGACAAGACATTGACAGTCAGAAGGATTTGTGCCTCTTATCACCACATGCCACAATGATTCACACCGAAGGGGATACAGTAAATTAGGAACTTTAATTGTCATTGAAGTCCACAGCATGCATTTGAACATATATATGAGTCCATATCCTCATCCCATGCACCACAATAGGGAGGTCAACAACCCAATCGCTACATCACAATAAGGATTTCCACAATCTTACCCTAACACAAAAATAAGGTGATGCATAGTCCAGAGAAACGAAAATCGCCAGACTCGGCGAGTCCAAGTCCGAGACATGCTCGCCGAGTCTCTGGGACTCGGACTCGGACTCGTCGAGTTGGTGAGTTTGGCAAAAACTCGCCAAACTCGGCAAGTCCCGAGCCTCAAACTCGATCGCATTAAGATGTAAAAAAGACAAAAAATTAAAAATAAATAACAATTTTAAGAGATTTTTCAAATCCGGTTTTTTTGGTTAATTATCTCCTACCCCTAAAAGTGAACTTCATTTCATTCACTTGCAAAATAGGAGGAGTAAAGTGAGTTGGGAAGAAAAACAAGGGTGCATAGAAGAAAAACAAGGGTGGAGAAAGCTCAAGTTTTCTTCAATTTGTCACATTGGAGCTGCATTATGTTTGGATTTGGTGCATCAAGAGTTGGATAGGAAGAGTTTGCAGCTCATTTCAAGCTTGTTGTAAGAGGTAAGATTGTTTTTTTGAAGATTATTTTGTTTCTTGTATTGCAAAAATTTCATTTTCTATTCATTTATTTTGAAAGTTTTACATTTTCTTCCAAAATCTTTTGTATGTTTGTATGTAGCATGTAGTATGTAGTTGTACTATGTAGGGTTGTATGTAGGGTTTGTAAATTTTATTTTTTTAAAGTAGGGTTTGACAAACTCTACAATTTAAAAAAAAAAAATTACAAACCCTACTTTAATTTTTTTGAATGTATGTATTAATTTTATTTTGTATTTGTAATGCTTTATTGCAGCAAACTTCACTTTATCATTTGCCTCAACTTCAAGTTTCACAAAACTATCCTAAAATGTCTACTTCAGCTTCTGAACCCCCCATTAGAAAGGACCCTACTTGGAAATATCATGAGGATTTTCCAAGGCAAGGAAAGGGGCAAACAAAATGTACATTTTGCAAAACAATATTCCATGGAGGTATATATAGACTGAAATACCATATTGCTGGTGTGCGTGGACATTGTTGGCATTATGTGAACCGGTATGAGGACATGATGACATTGTATGTTGTCATTGATGTCAATATGTTGAAGAAGAGAGAACTGGTATGTTACCAAGAACCGGTATATGTGAGAACCAGTACATGGAAGCTTTGTATGACTACCGGTTGGTAGTCTCAACTTCAAGGTTTCCGGTTGAAGTGCCTCAAGCCTGTATGACTCAATCGGTGAGTTTGTGTGATGAGTTAGCAGTATAACGAAGAACAGATCGTGTTGCCACGTCAGCCTTGTGCACGTGAAGGATCTTGCATGAAGGAGTGTTCATATCTACCTTGGGAATGTGTGAAGTTTGTAAACGGTGAAAACGCGTGATAGGTTATCAGCCGCCATGAAAGCGATGGAAAACGAACGATGGAGAACATCTTGAGATTGGTTCAAGACTGTTGCATTTAATGCAATGTGCTCAACGGTCAAGATTGAACCTTTTGAGTTGCTTAACCTAACAAGTTTAGAGTTTAGGGTTTATGCTACCGACCTATCTATTTCCTATAAGGTTGATGTTGTGTTTCTTTCTGGGGTTGTTGGCAAAAGTTGTGTGTGTGTATCCAAGTGAAGGGATACGTGATTCTTGCCAGACCAGAAGAGAGAAGTGATACCTGCAGAGTGTAAGTGCAGAAGTTGAAGAAGAGCTAAAGCGAATCTGCATTGGCATTGAGTGTTGTTACCAAATCATTGTAATACCTGTTGATCTCTTACCACTTCAACGATTGGAAAATCCCTTAACAGGGTAGCTTTAACCGGCTTACTGTAAATTCTTTAACAAGGTGACTCAAAACCATTGAGTTCTTGAAATCCTCTAACAAGGTAACCTTTAACAGGGTTTAACCCTTAACCGGGTATTCTAGCCATCCCTTAATCGGGTGATCCCTAACAGAATCGGTTCCTAACAGAACCTATTGTATCAGTCTTTAACAAGACAAGGCTCAAACAGAGCGGACTTCTAAAGAGTTCAAAAACAGCTTGGAGGTATTCATCCCCACCGTGGTTTTTCCCAGTTGGGTTTCCACGTGAAAAATCTGTGTCATGTGTGGTGTTATTCATGTGATGGTTTGAGTGATTTGTGTCTAAAGGTAAATCATGTTGATCTAGTTGTTTATATATCTTTGATGATAGATTACCTGTTCATGCACTAGGGTGAAATGGAAATGAAGTATTCAATTGTATGAAAAGATAAGTGTCAACCGGTTTATGTGTGTCTCAGTTATTCTAGGTCTTGTTGGTTGTACTCTGTTTAGGACCGGTGTTACTGTTTGTCTGCCAAAGCACAGTGTCTGCTGACAAACCGGTTTTGGGATTGTGTTTCTGCCTGTACTGATTCACAACCAAAATAAGATGGCAAAAGAACGCACCTAACTTTTCATCTTCAGATAAAAAATAATTAACAATGACCAGCACCAAGTTATACCTAAATCTAATATAAGATCTCTATCTATAGGGAACTAGAGTACAATACATATTTTAGTTTGGAGAAACAAACTAACGTCATAACAAATTTATACTCTATTATGACACAATTCATAATTATGGAAAATCAAAAAAATACAATCTGCAATCCATGTAGCAACCACAAAGGAAGCAGGCAGCAAATAGAAGCTTCAACTCGAAGAATGGACTCCATAAATTTATAAATTCCAATAAAAAAGAACTCCACAAGAAATATATCGCGGTAAAAACATTCAGGCCTTATATAAATTGTCACATCCAACTCCTGGGTGCATCATATCGCAAGCATAATGTATCATATCAATCTAACCTACCCAAGAATATAACCTACCAATAACAGAAAAGTTCCATAAAATGAGCAGCAATGTGGCAGGATCAATAATCAAATACATGTTTAATTTAAAGCATTCATTCAACTCAAAACAAAGTCAATTAAAAATTGGAGGAAAGAATGACCTCTATAAATTTATACATTCTCATAAAAAAGAACTCCACAAGAAATATATCGAGGCAAAAACATTCAGGCCTTTTATAACTTATCACATACAACTCCTGGGTGCATCATATCACACAAGCATAATGTAATATATCAATCTAACATATACAAGAATATAACCTACCAATAACAGAAAAGTTCGATAAAATGAGCAGCTATGTGGGAGGATCAATAATCGAATAAATGTTTAATTTTAAACATTCATACAATACAAGAAGACAATGTTAAAGAATCGGCATAGAAGCAGTGATTCTAAATATATAAAGAAAAGTAGAAAGGGAAATCTAAAGTTTTAGCCATTACTTTCATGCAACATAAGATGGTGTATACTAACTCTAAAAACTAGGTGATTGCAGAACCCATTAATCAACATGGTAATGCCCAAAGCAAAGAATATTCAAAGAATTCATGTAAGTTGAGTGGAATGTACCTGAACAAGAGAGGATTTTCAACTTATTAGATTAAAGGTTAATATGAAAATCTTGGGGATCCAAAATGGGAAGGCTGGGGATCCAACATAGATAAGATTTCCAAGAAAAATAAATAGGGATTTAAAACTTTGCATCTAATACAAACTAACTTTCAAGAACGCATTATTACAAGAAGTATGAAATGTAACACTTGCATGAAGTTGATAAAATCGCACCATCTTATTAGTTCAGTTGTGACTCTAACAATGCTACATGCTCAAGAAGCGAGCTTTTATGTAACTTTGTCGACCTGCACATAGTAGATTAGATCAGTACATTATCACAACCATAATAATCAAAAAGAACAAAACTTATTCGATTTCACAGATGCTAAACATATAAAACAATGATGAAGGAATATAAAAGCATCCACTTAGACTAGCTAGATTTTTTGGTACATAACTGAATAAAGTTGAATTAGCTTAAACATTGAAACTGAAGTATATATCACTAATAGGGCCACATCAATTGCATTACTTTTCATGTGTGAAGTCCTTGGTAAGTATGGGCATGCTCAACTATTAATCACATCTAATGGGCATTCTTATTGTCATTGAAAAACAAGCCATAGTTTTACATTACATTATGCATCTTTATAAACAAGAAACCAAATTATAAATACCAAACCTCATTAATATACGAACAAGCTTCTAGTTTAAGCATAACAATTGCCTATTATTTAGAAATCTCAAACATCTATATTTCCTAACTTCTCTAACTTTATACTATCTAATACCCTCTCTTAATGACTAAACCAGATATAATCCCAGGTTTATCTCTGATTTTGACAAATTACCTTTCCAAGTGGTTTAGTCATTATATCAGCAATCGACTCCTCTATAGGACTATAATTAAGACAAACATTCAGTATCAACCAACTGGTAGGTGTAATGATGATGAACTAAAATATGCTTGGTTTTGAAATGTAGATTGGATGCTCACCATCTTTAGCACACTTTGATTGTTATAGAAAAGTGACGTAGGTATTGCTTAGTCAAGTTAAAGATCAAATAATATCCTCTACTGCCACATTGCCTCATAACTTTGTGCTAATAGTAGCCTTATGTTTTTCTTTAATGGCAAATAAGGCAAACGTATGTTGTAACTTGCTCTACCAACACAACACTCTTGAACCAAGAGCAAAAACTAAACCTGTTGTAGATTTGCAAGTATCTACTTTGACATATTGAAGAGATAATTTTGCAACTTTCCAATGTTCTTGTGGCTTTTGGATGTAAATAGAAAAGATAGCTTACTACAAAATATGGATCCAATTGAATAGTAATCGGAAAAATCAAACTACCCCCCAATTGACCATGCATTGATTCTATAATCAATGAGAAATCAATTTAAGGTGAGAGTTGATCCCAATGTTCATAGGCATAGATGTTAGATTACACTGTATTATCTCGAACCTTTCCGAAGTGATTTGGCATTGATGCAGAAGCATCCGAATCCACAAGTAGTCCCATGCCACCAAAAAACAATTACAAATGTTTTTGTTTTCGAATTTTCTTCAAATTTAGCGTGTTGGTTTACTGTGTTGCAGCTTCAGTCAACTTGTTTTCTCGGGAGTGCTACAGGAAGAATACAATTTTGCTGACTGTTTCAATCCACTTGTAGTTGTGCTAAAGGATACCTACAGATTGCTTTAAGCCTAATTAAATTTGTTACAGGTTAGTTTCAAGTATTTAGAAGCTGCTATGGAAAGGCAACAGGGACTGCACATTTTCTACAAGTCCTGTGTATTATTGCTATAGGTCCTGTAAATTATTGCTACAAGACAGCTGTGTGTTTTAAAGCATAACTTTGGTGATAGGCTACAACACAAACTTAATGCATTAAGTGTTTGTTTTTAATATTTATTATTGATGATAATGAGGTCGAAACACCAAAATAGTGCAATCCGGTGGCAAAAGCAGCAGGCAAAATGTAGGTACAAATGCACAATCAAGTCAATCTGAAGTCTCCAGTGCAAAGTTCAGGGCCAAAATCAAAAGCCACGCTGATCTGGACAGTGTCACAGATTTCAAAGGTAGATTTCAATTGAAACTGAGGCAAAATACAGAGTGGATTTGAAATGCAAACCCTCAAGTGCTAAAATATTTGTAGAAGCACCAAATGTTGCAGATCAAGCTTTCAAAGTGCAAGTTGAATGTCAAAATGATAGTTAAATATTCAAGTAGACACTTGTTATTAGCACCATAAGTGGAAATAAACAGTCCCTACATACAAAAATTCTACAAAAATGAGCGCATATATGCAAATATTGATCTGGCATTTGCTAATATCAACACTAATTTCCTCAATATTTCAACAAAACTGCAAGTATTTGCCAAAAATGTTAAAAAATATTGTAAATATTGATCATATTTCACCAGTCAATTGCAAATCCATGTCGATTTTCCATAGACCACACAAAATTTCCATGAAGATGACAAATATTGCTGACAAAGAGCAAATATTTGCAAAATTTGCAAACCTTCAGCTCAAATTTGCAGCCCTCGCCTTAAATCTTCATGCTGAACTTGCTTGCAAATTATTTGCATTTCCATTTGCACCAGCAAAACTCTAATACCATGTACAAAATGCTAGGAAACTGAGAAAAATGGAGACAACAATGAAAAAGAATTGCAAGCAAAATGAAGATTGACGATTGAGTTATCCATTGAAATGCAATAGGATGAGGTACATATATAGCAAAATATCCTACCTAGCCCTGTAACTCACTTGCCACATAAGCAATCTAACACCTAAGCATGATTATACACCAGCACAGTGTAGCAAATGCATTCTAAAATTGCCTTTAACTGGAATCTCTCAACTGCACTTGTTTTGTTCATTCTCTAATGAATTTAAACTCAATTTTCAATGCGAGTTTTCATGCGAGTGTCAAAATCCCTACCAACAAATGCAAATACACCACAAACTTTACAAATGAAGGTGGCAAAATATCAATTGCAAGAGAAAGCATGCCATCTTTATCCACCTTTGTGTTGATGGAGAGTGAATCTCTTAGGCTTTTCATCCTAAGAAGATGCTCAAAGAGTGACACGCCCTCACCCAGCTTTGTCTATGTTGATTTATTGCTAGGTCGGATCCCTTGCTTGGGCCAACCTAGTTCACTTAATTGCTAATTGGCCTTTGGCCTTAGCAATTCGCCATTTCTCTTATCGAGTCCTATTTGGGCGATTTATGCCAAATACATATGTAACGTGTTGTGGCTTGCATATAGGTCCTGACCTATTAATGTATAGCGTGTAAACATTATGTAAAAGGTTTTCTTGGCGTCAAATTTATGCAAGCCAACTTGTATTTATGGAAGGCTCTTGCATCATATATATGTAAGATGATTAATGGGCAAAATGATAACTTAAGCGAATATCATCTGCCTTAATGTGATCTGTTCTGCTCCAAAGATCAGCGAATCTGATTCTTTCAGTCAGCGAAATTGTCTTCTAGCTGGGCGAACATCTTCCTAGGTCTGCCGAGCCTGCCCCAAGGCTGCCGAACCTGCTCCAACGCTGCTGAACCTACTTCAGGCTGTGCTACATCTGTTATAGGGCAAGCGAACTCCCTCACATGATCTGCAATCAACAATCTGGGCGATTGTTCAAGTCTGACCTGAACTGCGATTCAGATAAGTTCTTTGTATGCCGTAGAAGGGCAGTATTGTAATCTGCTGCTATATCTAATCTAATCAGATCTGAGATCTTTGGTTGCTGGGTTTTACCTTCAAGAGGGAGGTTTTCCCAGGGTACATGTGTGTTATGCATATGATTTACTTTGCATTCTGATTTTCTGTTCTATACGGCTAATTTGATCACTAAAAACTAACATGGTATCAGAGCGGGTTCCTTCTATAAAGCCTAACAGCTTGAAGGTAGATCCTGTATCTTTTTTTTTTTTTGCAGACTGAGAAATCAGAGCAGGTAGCACAGAGAAGTGTTGAAGAAGACTAGCATGAATGCAATTCTATCAGGCTTATCGCTCTACTCATACAGACCGGGAAACGATTCACAACTATTGATTGCTAATGTCATGCAGTGTCCAGACTTCAAACTAAATTCACACTCCTGTGGCGAGGGTATTTAAGAAGTGCTTATAGATGAGAATGGATTCTAAGTGATGGCGAGGGTCGAAGGCCACGCAGCCATCATCAAATGATTCAATGTGATCTAAGTGGATGGTTATGTTGAAAACTAACTTATAAGAGAAGTATTTTTTGAATTTTCCATGTTGTTATCAATTCATTGGATAGTGAATCATGTATGATAGTCTTGAACTATTAGTAACCTCTCTTAAATGCTTTCAGGACGGACTGAGGAGCATAAAGATGATGATTGTATTCAAGAGAGGAAGGTTTTGAGACATCCTGTGAGGAAGCATCACAGGCTGAAGACTAAGAGACATAGCTCAGTTGGTGATACTACAATCAGGTTCAGCTTCATAGGGAGCTTGTTGTTTCAAGCTCCAGAGAGAGCTTGTTGGTTCAAGCTTCAGAGGGAGCTTGTTGTTTCAGCTTTAGAGGAAGCCACGTTTTTGGTTAAGGCAACCTTCCGGAAGAAGGTTGAGGTGAAAGCCCTCGATTAAGGCAATCTTCCGGGAGAAGATTGAGGTGAAAACCCTTGGTTAAGGCAATCTTCCAAGAGAAGATTGAGGTGAAAGCCCTCGGTTAAGGCAATCTTCAGGGAGAAGATTGAGGTGAAAGCCCTCGGTTCACCCTCTGCAAGTAGGCATGGTGGATCCACCCTCTGCGGAGTGCAAGGTGGGACCACCCTCTGCGGGTGTATATGATGGGTATCATGGAAAGAGTCCATGATGTACTTAGGATTCATCCTCTGCAGGTATGCATGATGAATATCATAGAAGGAGTCCATGATGTATATTGAATTCAACCTCTGCGAGCATGCATGGTGAATGTCATGAAAGGAATCCATGATGTATCTTGGAACCATCCTCTATGAGAATGCATGGTGGATATCATGGAAAGAGTCCATGAAGCATGGTCACGATGTAACTTGATTATTCAAGGGATCCTCCCTAGCTAAGAGGTGTTAATGCATAGATAGCTTCGGTAAGATAAATGATTGAATGAGAGATAAATGAAGTCTCTCATTCAATCATTTATCCTATCGATTATTCAAATGAATATGTTTTATTGGTGCATTGAAGTAGCATCACATGATTTGTTAGTTTTTAGACCTAAATAATACATTTCATTAAAGTAAAATTTTTGATCAACATTAACTTGAAAATCACAACTATTAATATTATATTATTAAAATAAAAAACATCATGCCCTCAATTGATAAGCATTCTTTAATTATACATAATTGTTTATTATCATAGAATTCCGATGTGATAATCTATTATATTAGTTGCATTCACCGATTAGCAAATCAAGATAACCGTTGCAAAACCGATTTGATGGTTATCGGTAAAATTGAACATCAATTAGTATTAATGATTATGCTTGAACCGATTGCTATCGGGGAGATGTAATAAACTTGCACCGATTGATATCGAGTGTTAAGGAAAACATTTGAAGCATTAATATAATATGCACCGATCAGTACAACTTCGAATATAATATACACCGATCAATGATTAATGAATATAACCATTAGTTAAGTGATCGGTGTCGTTAAACATAGACACCGATTCACTTCGGTTACCTTGCAATACCAAACGCCATAATTAATACCGATTGGCATATCGGTTAAACATGTTAATATGTTACGTACGTAAGTCCCGATTAATATCGGGTTGGCAAATATGTCGTATGTTATGTGATCACCAATTAATATCAGGCTGACAAATATGTTTAACACCGGTTGATATTATATACCAAAGGGTGCGATAAAGTAGTGTCTTGATCGGTCATGTCCATAAGACATGACCGGTCAAGGCACTACTTGATCCTCACCTCTCATATATATATATATATCATATGGCATTTGAGAAAAAGGACATAGAAATCATAAAATGCTCCTCTCACCTACCATACAAAAGTAGACAATCAGATTTATCATATAAGTAGACAATACATATATCAATAAAATATAACTAGAATATATCTTGCATATTGAATTGAGAATTGAACATCATTTACAAGAGGGAGTGTTGATTTATAGCTAGGTCAGATACCTTGCTTGGGCCGACCTAGTTCACTTAATTGCTAATTGACCTTTGGCCTTAGCAATTCGCCATTTCTTTTATCGAGTCCTATTTTGGGCAATTTATGCCAAATACATATGTAACGTGTTGTGACTTGCATATAGGTCCTGACCTATTAATGTATAGCGTGTAAACATTATGTAAAATGTTTTCTTGGCGTCAAATTTATGCAAGTCGACTTGTATTTATGGAAGGCTCTTGCATCATATATATGTAAGATGATTAATGGGCAAAATGATAACTTAAGAGAATATCATCTGCCTTAATGTGATCTGTTCTGCTCCAAAGATCAGCGAAATTATCTTCTAGCTGGGCGATCATCTTCTTAGGTCTGCCGAACCTGCTCCTAGGTCTGCCGAGTCTGCCCCGAGGCTGCCGAACCTGCTCCAACGCTGCTGAACCTACTTCAGGCTGTGCTACATCTGTTCTAGGGCAAGCGTACTCCCTCACATGATCTGCAATCAACAATCTGGGCGATTGTTCAAGTCTGACCTGAACTGTGATTCAGATAAGTTCTTTGTATGCCCTAGAAGGGCAGTATTGTAATCTGCTGCTATATCTAATCTAATCAGATCTAAGATCTTTGGTTGCTGGGTTTTTCCTCCAAGAGAGAGGTTTTCCCAGGGTACATGTGTTTAATGCGTATGATTTACTTTGCATTCTGATTTTCTGTTCTATACTGTTAATCTGATCACTAAAAACTAACAGTCTAACACATTAGAATATCGCGTTTATGTCTAGCTTTATAGAGGTTTGATATTTGTTTACGAGTCTTTTCCCACAAATCACAAACGAAATAGCATTCCAAACTTTGGGGATCAAGTCATCAAAATCTGTTTCACCATAGTTTGAAGACTCATGTGGACTCAGCACAAATTGCAAGTCCACTAAGAAAACAAATCAAGCCTACAAGACTCAAGTAGAGTCCTGTTGTGACGTTTTCACACATCGCCCCATCGCAAATGGGGACCCCCTCTTTTTTTTGCTTGTTTTTCGTTCGTTTTCGCTTTCGTTTTTAGGATTTTGTTAGTCAGTTAGTTGTCTGGATTTAGGGTCAACCCCTAGGGTTTTTATTTTTGTCTTTTCAGGCCAAAATCCAGTCGGTTTTGGGAGCTTTTTGAATTTCCTTTTCTAGAATGCAAATTTTGAATGAAATGAATTCGCCAAAATGGTCTATTTTCAATTGGAATTTTGAATGCAGAGCTTAAATTTGTCTAAGTGTTGAAGATGAAATGTGAATTTTTGTCCAATTGAATATTTTTGACCAAATTTTGACATTTTTGATTTTTGATCCTAGGCATCTCTAATGATTTGTTTTCGCCTTGTGAAGTGTTAAAATATGTAAAATCATGTTATTTTGGCCTGTAGGAGCAAAATCGCTCCTGTCCCTCAGTGAAGGACGGGAGCTCGTTTTCAAATATTTTACTATTCCTGCAGGGTCAAGATGAATTACGAATTGGAAGTGATGGAGAAAGGCGAGATCTTTCCATTGAATATAAATTGAAGATTTTCATGAACACAGAAATGCCTCCAGGGGAAAAATCGCTCCTGTCCCTCAGTGAAGGACCGGAGCTACAAATCCAATTTTGCTTTGTCCTTGCAGGATTTTAACGTCTTGACGATGTGAAAAGGTCCAAAGAGGTATATTTTATCAAATGAATATAACTTGAAGTGCTGTCGGGGAGATCAACAGGGTAGCAGGTCCGGCTTGAGTGAAGTCCTGATCCTGAAATTTGGCTAAGTCTGATGTCCTGATCCTGAAATTTGACTAAGTCTGGAAACTGAAAAACCTCCAAAAACTAGATTTTGCAATATAACTCCGGGAGGTCTGAAACCACTCTCAAACATCCTGAAAGTATATATGGCTATGTTTCTTCTTTCTTATACTTAAATGTTATATTCCATTAAAATTGTCCTGATCGAGAGTGCGAAAAGTCAAATTTCGCTCGTGTCCTTCTCCAAGGGTCCAGAGCGAAATGCGCTCCTGTCCCTCTCCAAGGGACCAAGGCGAATCGCTCGTGTCCCTCACCGAAGGACCAGAGCGATATCTACAGAATGGCATAAATTTCAAAGGACAAACAAGTTTCGAGCAACCAAGAGGGTCGAAAGGACATCATTTCACGTAATGAAGATGATTGCAAGTTGGTAAAAACAAGAACAAGCACATAATGATGAACTTCGCTCCTGTCCCTCAGGAAGGGACCAGAGCGATATTAGGTATATTGATCAACTCATGCAAGAATCACGTAAGGTCAAGATTTTGCAAGGTCTTAGAGGGTCCATGGAGTCTTTTGAAGGTGATACACGAAGATTTCAAACGTAAAATGATCATCAAGTTGAACATAGAGACCATATCGCTCCTGTCCCTCTCCAAGGGACAAGGGCGATGATCCCTTTAAACGTCCAAACACCTCATGCAAACAAATGGAACAAGCGCAAAAGGAACGAACAAGGATGTTACTCACTTTACAATGAAAGAATGAGGTCGAAGATGCATAGTGAACGTGAAAATATGAAGATCGCTCCTGTCCTTTGGACAAGGACCAGGGCGATGAACACTCAAAGGCACTTAAGCACACATGCAAAGCAATCAAATTCGAAGAGCCTAACAAAATGATCAATTTTTGAACGTGGAGATGAAGGAGTTGAACGTTGAAGTTGCAAGAATTATGACAAAATCATGGATCGCTCCTGTCCCTCTCCAAGGGACCAGGGCGATGAGGCATCAAATGGAGGTCTCATCAAGGAAAATCAAGCCGGATCCAGGACGGTCTTCGCCAGGACGGTCTTCGCCGGGACGGTCTTAGCCAGGACATGGGCGACCTCTTTCAATCCAGCGTTCCAAGGCGAGGTACATCATCTTCCTGCACATCAAGGACGCAAGGAGTTAGAACAAGGGCTCGTTGAAGAAGCAAAATAGATCCAGAGGAATTAATTAAAGCAAGTTTCTCAACAACATCAAGATGAATATCTACCAAGTTACAAGTGTTAGATGAGGTGGCGTCCTAGTCATCATTTCTCCAGTCAGTGTAGTCCATCTCAGCATGTCCAGATTCAATGTACTTAACTCATGGAAGGTGGCACAAACTCCGATGTACCTACCCCGACTTTCCATTGGTCGATTTTTCTAGAAGGGACATGTGTCCAAGCAATACAATTTTGTCATTGGTCAAGCATTAAATGTTATGTAATGGTTGTAACAAACCCTAATTAGGGTTTTTCATTGTTGAATCTTGGCCATTGATCTTGAATTGATCTAAGCCATCAAATTGTATTGTGGGCACTATATAAGCCCAAACATTTCATTTGTAAAAGATAATTTAGAATTAGAGAGAGATAGTATAGAAATAGTTGAAAGTAGTTAGTAGATAGAGAGTAGAATAGGAGGACAAGGCAAGAATTGTTGCCATTGATTGTAAACAAACTCCATTTTCATTGAAGTAATGGTGAAATATGTCGTTTTCTTGCAATTTGCATGGTTTCTTGTTTAGTCTTCAATCTTAGATGGTAGATAATTAGATGAATGGAGGAAATGTGCTTGATTGATGGTGAAATTCGTATATCCATACTACTAGCAGTTTGTTGATTGCAGACTTGCCTTGCGTAGTCAACTGGAATCGTTCAGCCTAAGCTCAATTTCGATTTGTCGCCTCTTCATTGATATGCATCAACTTGGATGGTATCTATGCCTGCGGTGATGATTTGAACATCATAAAGCTTCCCATAGAAGATCGCACTAGTCTTGTGTAGATGTTCCATTGATGTCAAAACAAGACCTAGTTAGAGTTTCATCAAAAATCAATCATTGCTCCTACATTCTTAGTATTAGGATTAGATCCTCTCTTCACCCCCATCCTTTTCCCATTTTTTAATCTAAGCTAGTAAGAGCTTGTGTTCTAGCAAAGCAGATCGGAAATTCAATGTAAGTCCCCTTGTGATTCCAGCAAATCACATTATACCACGGCGAGCTTATCCACATGTAGAGACCCTACCAAAAGGAACCTTGGAGTCATCCTAACTGATCCTTCATGCGAATCTTCAGCAATTAGAGGCTTTATTCAAGAGAGGATAAGATACCCTTAGGTATTTTATTCTGTGTATGATGGTGTACAAAATACACGTCAACAAGTCCCCACTATGCCTTCACAAAAGACTATCCGATTCCTAAAAAAGAACACAACCAAGTCTAGTCATCGGACTCATAAGTTCCTATGTCAAACTCTTCTTGAACTAAACAACAATTGAGATAAGATATTTGAATGCTAAGAGGAGTATTTAGAAGGCTCTTTTATGATCCAATCAAGTTTGGAGTGGGTTTGAGTTGGTCGACAAAGGTATTTACCCTTTTCTAATTTTGACTAAATACTAGAATGTAAGTGTTATGCTAACCTTTTTCTCTCACTTCCTGATGTTGAGACATGGACCAGCTAGGACTCGAACCTAGGACCTTCCATAACGTTGTTGGTGTGCTCTACCACTGAGCTACTGGCCCCTCTTGGACCAGTCCATCGTCGGTCCGGGTATGGCTTATTTCCAACACCAACACCCCCCCTTAAGCCACACCTCTCATGTGCTTGGGGCTCCTAGCCTGGACCTGGCTCTGATACCATGTTGAGACATGGACCAGCTAGGACTCGAACCTAGGACCTTCCATAACGCTGTTGGAGTGCTCTACGACTAAGCTACTGGCCCCTCTTGGACCAGTCCATCGTCGGTCCGGGTGTGGCTTATTTCCAACACCAACACCTGACCCTACAAAATAATGTTACATTCTATTTTGTATTATAACTATTTTCCATGACAATTTTTTTTCAAACCGTACTATTTTTTTTTCTATGCTAAAATCAGCGATGACAAGTTAAATACTAGGCAACATGAGGAAGACCCTAATGGAAGCCTAGTACTCCAAGCAATGCCAAGGGCAAGGTAAATTGTAAATTTTGCTAGCATCCTATGGCACAAAGAATCAATAGGTTGAAATAGCACCTTGTTTGGATATCTAGATGTTAAGGTGTGTTCTAATGTACCCAATGAGATTAGAAGAGAAATGGCACAAGGAATCAATAGGCTAAAGCAGCAGCTTGGTTGGATATCTAGATGTTAAGGTATGTTATGATGTACCCAATGAGATTAGAAGAGAAATGGATGCACTACTTACTAGTTTTAATATAAAAAGCGATGATGAATGCCAATCCCAATTCATTTACAAATTTCTTTATTCGCATGTGAATTCATCACCTGCTTTCCTCTATTGCTAAGACACGTGAGAATTCTAGTTGTCTTCCTTCTTCACTCAATTTCTTTTTTCCTCGCTATGTTCTAAGAGCATAACCTTCACTTGAAGGTATCATTTGGAATAAAGAGAAAGGATGGTAGCAACAAACTCTTATTACTAGAATAGCATACCTTCAATGTGGCAAAAAACCCATATTGGGAAGGGTCGATAAATGTATTGAAAATTGTCAATAAGAGTTTTAAGACTTCAACAATTAAGGATTTGATTGGGCCATTGCTAGTTGAAGCTATTTAAAAAAATGGTGTATGATTGATGATCAAAAGAAAGTATAGCAGAGAAAAGGCTATGGTATCTTGTAAATGGATGGATAGATGGCCAAAGTAGGCCTTTCAACTTTTTCAGCTTGAGTGGCACCTGGGTGTTCTTAAAGTCTTTGCATGCCTCAAATGAAATCAAAAATGTTGAGACTTTGTCCAATTTGTTAGACAAGGTGGTCCAAGAGCTTTGGATTGAGAATGTTGTTTGTAATGTCATGGATATTACAACATATGTAGCTACAAGGAAACTTATTATGGAGAGGCATCCCTCTATTTCTCAAAGTCCTTGTGCTACACATTGCTTGGGTTTGATACTAGAGGACATTGAGAGGATTCGATCGGTCAAAAGTGTGGTTGAACACACGAGAAAAGTTACCAAATTTATCTACAACCATACTTTGGTCCTTTCTTTGATGAGAAATCACACAAGTGGCAAAAGCTTGTGCAACCAAAGGTGACATAATTTGTCACCAACTTCCTCACTTTGCAAAGGATTATAGCCACCAGTCCTTTCAAGGAGATGTTTGTAAGCATGTCTAGATGTACTCTTCATATTCCAAAGAAAAGTTAAAACAAAGCGAAAGTTGGAAGAACAATTTTTTGAGTTGTCCATCAAAAATGGAAATGAGTTACATAAATAACAATTATATACCAAAGTTTAAGCCTTTTCAAAAACCCACTTTTACCTCATAGATTACTAATCCAATCTTAGAAAAAAATATAAACATAAATTTTTTAAGGAATTATCTATTTGTTGTTGTTTTTGTTAGTTAATTTTATAATAATTCAAAATTTATTTTCAATTTTAGGTGAGAAGGTTCTACATTTGGTGGATAGGGATGGCATGCCAATGGGTTACCTCTATGAGGCCATGGATGGAGCCAACGAGATCATTTTGCATTATTATGGTGATAACCAAAATTATGAGATAATATGGTGCATCATTGATCATTGACAAGCAAACCAACTCTACTAACTAGTACATGCCTTGGCCTGCTACCTGTTGTGACCATTTCACACATCGCCCCATTAAAATGGGGACCCCCTCTTTTCGCTTTTGTTTTGCCTGTTCTTCTCTCCGCTTTTAGGGTTTTGAGTGAGTGAGTGGTCTGTCTGAACTAAGGCTAAACCTTAGGGGTTTCTTTTTGATGTTTTTCAAGCTGAGTCCAGTCTTTTTTTTTTAAGTTATTAAGCGTCCTTCCGAAGATTGGGATTGTCAAAGTAAGGTGTGCTTGTCAGGAGTTAGATAGGTCTCAGGTTAGGTCTAGTCAAGGTTTTTTGGGGTAAAATTCAAATTTTGTTCAAGTGTTAGCATTTTGAAGATGAAATTGTATATTTTTGCCTAGGTAAATTTTGATCAAATTTTGGAGGCAAGATGATACCTGAAACAACAAAAGTGCTCCTGTCCCTCTCCAAGGGACCAAGGCGAATTTCATTCTAAGTGCAATTTCTTATTTTGCAAGGGCTTGCTAACTGATTCCTGGCCTTGAAGATGACCTAACTCTGCCTTGTGAAATGTTTGGAGACTTAAATTTTGAATATTTTAGCCAGAAAGGACAAAAGCGCTCCTGTCCCTCACCTAGGGACGAGGGCGAAAATGTTATTTTATGCATATTTGTCACTGACTTTTCTATTTTGTTTTGTGCAGGGTCTCCCAGAGTGATGATCGAACGTGACTTGGTACATTTGAAGATTTTGAAGGCACAAAAATGGTGAATTTTGAAGGTTGAAGGAAAAAATGCTCCTGTCCCTCACTCAGGGACCAGGGCGAAATTTTGAATTCCCTCATCTCGCAGTGAAAATAGGCCAAGTGTTGGATATGAATGGAAAACAAGTGATTTTCTCCACCCGCCTGAAGAGGTTTTAGCTTGGAAAAGTGAAGGATTTTGTTTGAATCATCAAAAGTGCTCCTGTCCCTCTCCAAGGGACCAAGGCAAAGTGCTCCCGTCCCTCACTGAAGGACCAGGGCGAAAGGCTTATTTAAGTTATTCCTGGCCTTGTTTGGTAAAATTGAGACATCAAAGGCATAGTGGAGGACGAAATGAACATGATAAAGCATCCAGACTTGATTGAAAACAATGAAATGATGAAGTTTTTGCCTAGAAGGTCAAAAGTGCTCCCGTCCCTCACTGAAGGACCAGAGCACTTTTCTTTATATGCAGAATTTTAGACCTTTTTTGGACATTAACTCTTATTCGTAGCGTGAAGTAAAATGAAATCTTCCCTAGCAAAGGAATTTTGAGGTGAAAAGTGAGACAATTTGGCTTAGAAGGCAAAAAGTGCTCCTGTCCCTCACTGAAGGACCGGAGCTTGAATTTCAAATTTGCACTATTTTTGCACGATCAAGACAATTTTACGATTTGAAGAGGTCAAGGGAGGCATGTTTTGTCCATTGAATATAATTTAAGTGGTCTACAAAGGAGTAAATCAATCCAAATGACAAAAAGTGCTGTTGTCCCTCACTGAAGGACCATGGCACTTTTTCAAGTTTCTCCTCTTTGTTTGATATTTTATGGCAAAACTTGACTTGGATGGGAAGGACGAATGATGTTTTATGCCTTAGACGCAATTGAGAGGTTTAAAGAACAAAGAAGTATGCCAAGATGAAAAAGTGCTCCTGTCCCTCTCCAAGGGACCAGAGCGATTTTCCAAAAAGTGCTCCTGTCCCTCTCCAAGGGACCAGAGCGATTTTCCAAGAAAGTATAAATCTCTTGCAAAGACGAGGCAAGTTTGTGATTGAAATGAATGGAAGAGGACATGATTAGCCCATTGAAGATAATTTGGGAAGCTAGCAAAGGACGGATAAGCTTGAAGTTGAAAAAGTGCTCCTGTCCCTCACTGAAGGACCAGAGCGCTTAACATGTTATCTAGCCTTTCTCACCAATTTTGGACAAATTGAGGCCAAGGCGCAAGTTTGAAAAAGTGTTTAAAATGCCTTGAAGTGGAATTGAGATGCAAGAGTTGCAAATTTTGACGACAACTGGCAAAAGTGCTCCCGTCCCTCACCAAGGGACCAGGGCGCAATTTCCAAATATGACCATTTACCTTGCATTTTGAAATGATATTTTTATTACCAAGGCTCAAGATGGAGTGAAATGTGATATTCTACGCCTGGAGGCTAATTCGAAGTTGATATGATCAAGAATTCATGCAATGGACTCAAAAGTGCTCTTGTCCCTCACTGAAGGACCAGGGCGCTTTTTATGAAACAACAAATTCCCTCCGAGATTATGCTAAGGCAAAGTTGTGTGAGATGGGAAGGATCTTCTAAAGCATGGTGAACGAAGGTTTGACTTCAAAAAATTGAGAATCCTAGCCTAAAAATGAAAAAGTGCTCCTGTCCCTCCCCAAGGGACCAGAGCGAAGTTATTGGCATTCTTTATTTTGCCATATCCCAACGTTGACATCCTCCAAATCGCATGAAATGCCAAAATCATCAACTTGATATAAAAAAAAAAAAAAAAATTAATTAAATTGGCATTTAATAAAGGTGCATAGCATTTAATAAATTAATTTTGAGCCTCAAAAAATCGATTTTTTATTATTAAGGCATTTGAAATTAATTTTTGTGAAATTAAAATTAAAAAGGGAGCGCTAGAGGTATCATGTTTTATTATTTTATTAGGTCGGCCTCTTGTTTTTGCAAATTTATTTATTTTTTGGCCTATTTTGCCAAGTCGGCCTATGGGGAGATGAAGTGGTGAGTGCCCTATATAATAAGGGTGTTTTGAGCAATTTAATCCATCATTCATTCATTATTTCAAGTGCGAACTTGGAGAACAAGGAAGAAGGTGCGAAAGCTGGTCTAGTTGGAGCGAATTATCCTAAGTGTTGGAGGCTTAAGGTGGTGGGTTGATGTTTGTGAAGACTAAAGGAGGCGCCTTTTGCTAAAAGGAAGACTTTGATCTTCATTTTGCCTAGCCAAAATTCACCTCATTTTTGCATCATTTTTTAGAGTTAATTCCCAAGTGGAGGTATGGCGAGATCACCCTAGACACCATTATTGAAGATTTGAATTTTGCGCTTTGTTTTGAAAATCCTAAGTTTGATTTAGTTAATTAGGAAATGATAACTCAAGATTTATCATGAAGTTTCCTAATTAAAATCTTAAATCTTCCTTTCTACTCTATATTTCTACGTTGTGAAATATGTTACTCATTATGAAATGTTGTGTAGGTGTCAAGATGGCAACCCCAAAGGCAGGAGCATCCACTAGTCGTCCAGCTCTCATGAAAGAAGATCAGAGGAATGAAGAATTGGAGACCAAGATCGTGTCCAAGTGGAGCAACATTGGAGATACCAACTTGGGAAACTTCAGTGTGAAGAAGTTTCGGGAGGTCCCTTACATTGGCAAGCCATCACCTGTCGCAAAGAGAATAATTGAAAGTGGCATCATCAAGGCGGTCGGTTTCCCTCCAGCAGTCCAGTGCCATGAGCTGATGATCGAGTGTGCTCGCCATTATGACCCACAATCAAGATCGATCGTATCCAAGGAATGGAACACTTTGGCATACCTTTCGGAGGAGGCTATAAGTGAAGCTCTCCATCTTCCAGAGCATAAAGATATGATTTACAAAAGCCTAGAAGGAGCCAGGTCGATGTATGAAGATGATCCAGACTCTTGCTTGAGCATCATCAATAAAAATTGGTTACTCAAAAGTCGTCCTCGCCTGAGCAAGATTCCCAACACACCACATAGGATCGACTTCTAGGAGGAGTACAGAGATTTGATAACTTTGCTCAATCGAGTTACAGGGGCTTCTCAAGCCTTCTATTTTGAGAAGTGGATGTTCTACTTCATCCAAGTGATAGTTCAAGGAAAAGGAACGATTCATTGGGCTAGAATTATTAGCCATTGCTTGGACGTGCAGTTAAGAAGACTAAAGGCTACCAAGTCATTTCACATGAGCTCATACGTCATATATGCCTTGATCAGGAGTTTCGAATATGCAGGACTACCTCACAGAGGAGTGATCGGAAGAGGACCCGGAGAAGTGAGAGTTTGTGACTCTTATGTTCATTTACATCATCCGCCAGGAAGTGACTACAAGTTAGTCAATGATACCTTCACGATGAACATCACTAGGATATTGCAAGGCGGGATTCACAATCGACTATCTCCAGATGCACAAGAGCTTGTAAAGAGGTATGGTGCTTGGTTCATCCAGTTTCAAAAGTTTACTTATATCAGAGTTCATGGGTGTCCTTCACCTCCCTACATGTTGCCGAGGTATCCGACAGACAAGATAGTGCTACTTGAGGTGACTAGGCAGTTGGCAGACTATGCGAAGGCATTCAGACACAGGCATAGAAATGGAGCTCCCGTGCCCATCATATTGGGGAATTCAGTTGAGGTATGTCCTAATGCTCTAGCCTTGGATGATGCAGAGAGGGAGTTGGCCTCATATTCATTCACGTTCTTTGCCTTAAGGGAGAATTTTGATCCTTATGGGTATATAGAAGAGACATATGGTAGGAAGTACAAGCACGAATTTCAGGTAGAAGACTTTTGGATGAATCTCTCAAGTGATTTAGAAGTGAAACAAAAGATGCATTCCAGATTCCCTTTAGATTTCATCAGGAAATGCAAAATTTACAGAGTGGCCGATCAAGCTCAGGACAGTGGCAGGCATCTCCAGTCATCCTATGACAGAGAAGACAAAGCAGTGAAGATAAATTGGAACGAGCCTGAGATTATAGACTTGAGAGCTTTGATGGCTCCAGTTTTGTCATGTACTCGAAGATGGGTGGATGTACAACATCAAAAGTTAAGAGAACAAAACGTACCAATGACTTATACTTTGGAGGAAAGACCAGAAGAAGGAGGAGCAAGCGCAAGTGAAGACAATTCTCATCCTAGAGGCGCAAAGAGGAAAGAAAGACCCGAGAAAAGGGAACCCTCCAAGAAGAAGCAAGAGGCTAATCAAGATCGCTCATCAGGTACATCATCTCGACATGAGAAAAGGACAAGTCAAGTTGAAGGACAAGAGATGACGATACCTGAGGTGGATGAGTCTATGGAGTCAATAGTACAGAATGATAGACCTGAAAAAGGGAAGGCACCTCAGCATTCGTCAAGTCGATCTCCCCAAGTCAATGAGCTACATGAAGACAAGAATGATGATGAAGTGACATCTCCTCTTCGAGAAGACGAACCATTGCCTAAAGAAATACAAGTTAGAGAGACGAGATCCGCCATTCTAGATTGGTTGAAGGAGAGATTGACAAGGGTGATTGTGATTGAAGATGAAGATAATGTAATTGACTTAGAGAGCCTTGTAGGAAATTCTTAGGAAGTAACAGAGAAGAAGAAGGCCACCAAGATGTCCAAGATGATCAGAGATGAGACAGGGTCCAGGAAGTTGCAGATAGCTACACCGGCAGTGGACAAGTATGAAGGTGAAATCCTTGCAGAAGAGTATGATGTAGAAACATTTGAGCTTGGTCCACTCACGACTGAGCGGGCACTGGATGAGGCAACCGATTCATTTGAAGCACTTAAAGACAAGCTTAAGGAAGAAATGGAAAAGAATAGAAAGCTTGAGAGAGAGAGAGGTGCTTGGAGAGGCTACTTTAGCCATCTCAATCAGCCCTTGGGACGTCAGGATCCGGCAGTGTCTCCTGTGCAAGCACTACCCCTTGAATCAGTTGGCGAGGCAAAGAGAGTCAAGAGCTTACTTCAGCTTATGAGCTCTTGGATTAACAAATCCCATACAGTTGTCGTTGAATTTGCAACAAGAATGATGCAGACAATCCACCGAGCTATCCAGGTCCTTGAGATCGTCCACAACCTAATGATAACAGTAGCCGCTTTCGCTCACACTAGAGATGTTATCATTCCTGTTCTGCAAGTAATCAGGCAAACACCAAGGAAGATCTTAGCACAAGAAAAGATAATGGATGGAGGAGCTCATAATTTACTTCAGTGGTCAACTCTACTCCAGATGAAAGAAGTTCTTTTCGAGGATATCAGCACCAAATGCAATCAAGTTGAAGGCATCATCCATCCAATTCAAGACAAGGTGTTTGAGGTGTTATGTACCATTCTTGGCAGGAGGATCGAAGTTGAGACAGATGTGGACCTTCAAGAGTTGGAAGAAAGGGTCAAGGTCATCTTTTGCAAAGATGAGAATGTCATCACAGATGGGCAACGGGATCAAATGTTCACTACTATGCTCCTAATTGAGAAGATCAAAGAACTCGAACCTGGATGGGATGCGACTCTTCTCAAGGCCTTTGATCAGGTTATCCACTTGGAGGAACGAATGAGGAATCTTCCCGAGATTCCTATTGCTGAGATTGAAGGAATTGTGTCCAGATTCATTGCATATGCTAAGAAAGAGAATTGGAAAGGAAATAAGGTTCTAGAAGAGAGGTTGTTGTAGATGATGTGGCACCTTAATTATCATTGGTCTATGTTTCCTAGATTTTTGTGCCAATTAAATATTTGGCTATGCATTTAATATTGTTCAACTAAAAAGGGAACTTTTTGTAATAAACCCTAATTAGGGTTTAGGTGTCAAAATCTCAGCCGTTAATCTTCTTTTAATCTGGGCCGTTCATTGTAATTGAGGATGCTATATATACCCTGACTCATTTTTATTTTGTCATTAGAGATTAGAGGAGATATTATAGAGAAATCAGATTTTAGATATTAGAGAGAAGAAAGTTATTTTGTAGCAAGATTGAGCATTGAAGAAAGAATTTCAAGCAATTGTTGTCTATTTTGGCTTTGAGATCAATAAAATATTGAAGTTGTGGTGTTTTATTGCAATTCTTGTGGCTATCTTCATGGTTGTTTACTTTCTTGAATCATTCTCAATCGAAGTAGTATTTTAGTTTGAAGGACTAAGTGTTGAGCTTGATCTTTGGTGAGATTCATGTTCCAAACCACTAGCTTCTTACTGATTGTAAGGACGCCTTGTGTGGTCAACTGGAGATATATAGATTGCTTGAACCTTCAATCATTATTGAACTATTGATATGTACCTTTATGGTAGTGTCTATAATTCTTGATGATTTGAAAAATCACTAGTCACCTTAGAAGATCACATCAATTCCAGTAGAGTTGTAATTGCTTGGCAATACTGAAATTGGTAGAATCTTACCAAGTCTAACCTACATTGAGTCTTTCTTAGGATTAGATTAGAATTCATCTCTTGCAAACCCTATCTTTTGATCTTTTTTGAGAACTTGTTAGTTTTAGGGAATTTTTGTTCCTGCAATTCGGATACGTAAGGCCCCTTGATGAAACAGCATTTACAACGACCACTGGTGCTTATCCACACGTAGAGACCCTACATCGAAGAACCTTGGAGTCATCCTGATTGATCCTTTTTTGCGACATCTTCAGCAATCAGAGGCTTTATTCAAGAGAGGATAAGGTACCCTTGGGTATTTTATTCTATGTTTGATAGTGTACAAAATACACATCAACACTACCTAAACCCAAAAATTTTACTTGCCTAATACGTTCAAAGCTGACGAAGAAGTCATGGCAAGAGTTCTTTGATGCATTGATGGAATGATCACAAATAATGGGTAAGAGACAAAATTCTTGATGAGTTGCAAGTCTACAAAGGTGTGGATAAGAAGCTCTTCTCTTCTAGTTAAAACATTTGGAAGAGGGGAAACAAACAGCCACATAAAAGATTATCATTTAATTTATAGTTTAATACTTAAAAGTGGTAACTTTAAATAACAAGTTCTATAGTTTTTACTTAGTTCTTATATTTTTTATATATTTTGTTTGTAGATTTGTGGTGGGATATTTGTGATGCTAGGACACCAACTCTTCAGAGGCTAGTTATACCTGGACCTATACACTTCTGCATGTGAACATGTTTAGAGCTTATTTGAGAGCTTAAGGCCAAGAAAATAAACAAGTTGACCCAAGAAAAGCTTAATAACCTTGTCTTTGTCCAACACAAGCTTCACCTTTAAACCAAAAAGTGGAGGGTCCTTCTCATGATACAATCAACTTGAATGTGTAATGTCCCCTTTTGGGAGGACACTAAATCTTGCCCAATATACTTGTAGAATTATTGCAGGTTATGTATTTTCAGTCTGCTGTGGTAATTTGGGCAGATTCAATTCAATGTCGTTTCCCTCTTTAAATGCACAGGTCTGCTGTTTATATCAATCTGATATGCTGCCTATACTCAGATATGTGTGTGTGTGTGTAATGTCCCCTTCTCCTTAGCACGTGGACATTCACGAGGTTGGCCTATAATTTGACCCTCGTAGGCCAAGGATTTGATTAGGGGGTCGCCTAGGCAGAAATTAGTGGCTTCACATTCTATTTCTACTTGGTTTTATGGCAAAATAAGGAGATAACACGTATCATGAGACGTGTGCACTTTAACTATATTGAAATAATATTTTTAAAGTGCAATTAAAATAACATGTGTAATAAATAATAATAAAGTGTACCTATCCGATAAGGAAGGAATCTTATGATGGGATATGAAAAGAATAAATAGAGGAGGGTAATTCATGGTTGAGCATCGGTTACTCGTTATCTTCTTTGTATTGTGGTTGTGGAGCCAAGGGTTGTCCGCAGATTTGGTCTTAGGGAACAATATCTCCCTTCGATCTGCATAACTGAGGGGGTGAGAGATCCTCCGAAGGGTTGCCTTGAGAGTGAGGGACATTCAGTCCTTCATATTGAGCTATTGAGGTTTACATCAGTTTTTCATGGAGTACGATTCTTGTTGAAGACTTCAGTTTTTGGGGTGAACGAATGGTGATAATTGGGTCTACACATTTGGAGAGGTTAGGCGAATTTCCTTGAAGCATTTGGAGGAGCTTTGTGTCATTTGCTGGGGTTATATCAGATCTGAAGTCACATTGCACCAGACCCTCTTCCATCGCGATTTTGCTCATAAGCCAATGGGAATACATCATTTCATGGATATGAGGACAGCGTAATTTTTGGTGGAGTAAGGTGATTCATTTGTGAACATTGTGGGGTTGAATTTGTGGAGATTCAAAGTTACATCAGACTGAAACCCAAAATCGTGGCAGACAGCTCCCCTTCGATTTTACTCACAAGTCCTCTAATTGGCATTGAATCTCAGCTTGTAGGTCAGCGCCACACTTGTCAAGGAAGGGCGATTATCCTAGATGAAGAATTAAGGACTGGCAGCCACCAAATCTTCAGTATATCAGACCTCAGTTGCAGCAGCAGGGGTGATTCTTGAAGGAGGTCGAACTGTCACATTGGAGGCACCTTGACCTTGATATTGCTTGCTTCTTCAAACGCATTATCCCAGGTTCAATTGCAAATAGACCTCATTGTAAATTTTCAGTTTGGTGTGCATTGGATTTGGACTGTCATTTGTCTTCAGAAGTCTGCAAATGAATAAAGGTTGAAGGAGTTTATGGCTGCATCTTATATAACTGTTTTCTGAGGATGTATGACAACTGTTTGTCATAATGACAGTTAGTAGTTGTCCATATTTGAGAGCCAAATTTGTTATGTTACATATCTAGGTAGCTGTCTATGCATTTCATGGTTATCATACTTTTCATTGCAAATCATTTGTAGTTGTTCTTTCATGAGGAATTAGTGTTTGATGTCCTTCGTATCTGAAACTACTAAGAGACATACATCAGCATTACACTCAAAATCAAAGTTGCATAACACACAGCTTGAAAGACAGGTTTCCCTTGCATATTCAGTTAAAATACTGCAAGGGATATTACAGTGTGCGTTTGTGTGAGAGAGAGAGAAAGAGTGAGAATCCTTTCTATTCCATCAAGTCTGATTCTCTAGTTATTGATTTAACATTTCCTCTTCTTTTCCTTTGCTGCCTGCTTTATTATTGTTTACAAATTTGCATTTGTGTTCTGATCTCTTTGATAAATGTTCATATCATTCTTCCAGATTTTCTTATAATTCTGATTTAGGTTTACTCCTAAATCTACTTTAATGCTTCAGATATTTTGTTCTATTCCATGGATCCTTCCTTCTCAAATGAAAACTACTCCTCTTTATATCCTCCAATGTGAAGGAGAGTCACACCTCTTCTTAATGGTCGTAACCTTTCACAATTACCACCCTTCAAAAGGGTCAACCTTTCATCATTACTGCCCCTTTGAAAGAGTCACTTCCTTATCTTCTTCTCATCAATGCTTCCTTAATTCCTTTGCTCCCTTCTTTCCTCTTTCTTCCCTTTTTTCCCCAAATGAAGTTCTCTTCTCTCCCATTTATATCTCAAGTTTGAGGGAGTCACAACTTTTCATTTCATGCCTTTTGACCATTCATCAAACTTAATTAAATTTTAATAAATCCTCTTTCAACAAGTGTACATTACAGAATGTCATCGATCCAATTGCTAATTAAACTCTCCAAAAACATAAAGAAGGAATATTTACTAATGAAGATATCAATGAATTGGAGAAAGTGGCAATAGAGGTGGATGCATTGGAGGCAGACAGGTTCTTCGTTTCAAAATGCACAAGTAGAATTTTTGTTTCAAAATGCAGAGCCTGCTTTACCCTGTGTGCTGCCTGTTCTGTCTGCACACTTTGCCCTGCTTGTCTGTTCTGCCATATCCATATGCCTCCTGCTCTATCCACACACACCTGCTTTGTGTGACCTGCTGTCTTTGATTTCCCCTCGTTCAGCCCTTCAACAGTTTGTTGCTGTTGTTTTTCAATATTTTATCCCGATCTTTCCTTCGACAGAAACGAATCAACTCCTCAATAGCAATCATCAAATTTTGCAGTCGACCCTTTGACAGCATTTCTCCCTTAGGTCTTATTAGGCAATTTCCTAGTTGTTGACAATTGCCTTAGCATAACCTTGCCTAGGGCTTCCTTACTCTAATGGCAAACATTAGAAGAATGAATGTACAAAGTTTGAGAGAATTGTATGGCACAAAGTCCAATGTCTATTTGCTTGCATTTATTATTGTAAGAGGAAGTTTTTTGGCAGTTATAACTTAATTGTGTAAGTTATTTTTAGACAATAAATGTGGAGTTATGACATGATTCACAGAAGCAATAACTGTGTACAAAGTCTACTCAAAACATTATATGTAATACTTATAATGTTCCATCTTTCTACCAATCACATAATCAGTAAACTAATATGTTAAAATAGAAGAATAAGGTAGCTAACAGTACATTATCAGTCATTTTACGATCATTAGGAGCTCCCTGCATAATGATCATTTGTCTAGCAATAAATGTGTTTGTTATGACCCTGAAGTATTTGTTATGACCCTGAAGTATGATTTCTTTTGCAATAAACCATATCCAAATGAAATAACAGATGCAACATAAGCAGATGGAAAATTCAAGAGACAAAAGGGGAACAAATTTTGATAAGAAAAATTATTTAAATTCAAGAATGTTTATTTTATCAAGATTGACTTCCACTATAAAAAGTAAATAATGGACTTTACCAACTAAGAGAACATATATTATTTTAATTTTAAATAAAATTTGATACAATGGGCATAGGAATTATCAAATTGTCCAAGGAACATTAATAACTATCATCAAAAGGGACCAGGACATGCCTTGACTTGAACTCCCAATGTGCCTCTCTTAATATCAAGTCCTATGAAGCGTGGATAACTGAAAAGAAGCGTAAAAATAACCCTGAAGACCTGCATACAACCATAGCATATCATAAATGTATAGTTATGATACCAAATGGGAATTATACAAGCGGAAGGAAACGGTTTAAAATGTGACAGTAATGCAGATTACCTATTCCAAGTAAAACCCATGGCATGAGTTAGAACTTTACAAATATTAGATATATAAAAGTACTTGTCCCTATAATTGAATAGATCCAATATATTGCCAAAATGAAAAATGACCAATGAGTTTTAAAAGTATTTGCTCTAAAAATTTTGCCATGCTCCTAAAGGTGTCATAAAACACTTGGAGTACAGAGATTTGCAACCATTGAAAATAGAAAAACCTGAACTTTAGGCATCCACAAAAGCTCTAGAGATCCTGATTAAATGAAAATTTGATGAGAATGGAGTGTCATAATAAAGTAGAACGATGCTTGAAAACAAATCTACTACAATGACGTACTTGGTATAAGACAATAGGATCCACTGAATAACAACTGCAGCAACAGATGAAAGCCAATTCAGAGATATTTATTGCATGTCTGTAGAGACAGGGTAAAATGTTCCATATTTAAATCTCATTTCAATATAATCAGCATTCCAGATCATGTGCAGGACTGTCAGCCTTCATGATTTATGAACTGACCCAGTAGCTGGTTTTTGTATTCCATAAATTGAAGACCGCCAGTTAAATCATCCTCAAGAATGATTCAGCTACCTGAGTCTAATTAGAGTACAATTTAAGATGCAATTTAGACGAATGTCCAGGTGAAGTAAACAAAAGTGGACTGAAACATACTTGCTTCCTTTTATATGGTTTTCTTTTTCTAATGTCAAATACCTATGATTAAAAATAAAAGGATTTACATTATTCATAGTCCTTCTAATACCAAAAATGGGACAAGAATATTACTGAAGGCATGATCTCATTTGTAAGTTCATGGGGCTTAGATATTTTGAAGGCCTTTATTTCTTCAAGCATGTTGGACTTTTCATGAAAATTTGGCATCTAGATTTTATTCCGACAGTAGAAACCCCATCCAATGTTCCAGTCTAGATTCATTTATTCGCTTTGCCACTGATTTTCTACAAAGATTAATGCTTAAAAAAATTGAGAGATTATTTGCATACCTATTTAGGTACTTCACAGATTACCAGAGAAAAAAAATCTCTAGTTATGCCCATATCTATGTTGAACTCGATTTAAATAGTCCTTTGCCCAAGGCTCTTAATATTCAAGTGGGAGATTTTGTTTGGCATCAAACCTTTATTATGAAGCCAGTCATTTCAGACTATGTTAGCAGGTCCTATTTTCACCTAAATTTGTTTGTGGGTTCAGTTCTGGAACTGATTTGGTGCAAGTTCATCCCCGGTTATGCCCAGGCAGTACCTTGGGCATACCCAATGTTGATATAGGCAAATTTCGGGTTTCTGAATCTTAAATTGAAATAAACTAGCACTTCTGAACATGCGGACACCAACTGGACTATGAAAGCATTAGGGAAACATCTTCCCGTATGATATTCACTTCTTGAATAAAATTTATTGAGTTGTACTAGTGGTATATCTTTAGGAGTTCTCACTTCCAACAATCTGAATGTCTTGACCACTAATAGTTATGCCCCCCAAGATCTTCGAGGAATGATTTGTATGTTCACAGAGAAGCTTCTCCTCAAGATGACTTCAATGTTGTGTTATCCCTTTGTTAAAAAAAGGGTGGTTCTCCTACACTTCCTCAAGCTCTTCTTCTTCTTCTACAGAACATTATTCATCTTCCATTAATGGATATCCCTCCCAAACAATGGCTCCTTTACTTGGCAGAGTTGTAGAATTGGAGATGTGTAGAATTTTGTTCAGTGATTTTTGGCCTTCTTAGCGCCCTTCAATTTGCCTCCTTCATCTTGGACAATGCTGGTTCAAATCACTAGCCCATAGCTTGGCATTGGAAAGGATCTTTCAAGCCTCAAAATTCTCCTTTTTAGATTCCAACACATGGTTTAAAGAAACTGACTTGGAAGGAAAAAATAGACTATGGTGGCAAGAAGGTAAGCCATGGTACAACTCAATATGTTCTGTTCTGCAAATTATGTTTTGTCAAACAACTCGAACAATGGAATTTTTCTTCATGTGGTAATATTTTGCGAAGGAAAAGAAATATTTGGAACAGACTAACAAAGATACAAGGTTGTATACAAGAAAAAGGCTTAAGTAAGGATTTATTAACTTTGCATTCCAAATTTCAGAATGACTTAGAAAGAACTGAGCTTCAGGAGGGAATCATGTGCAGACGAAAAACTTGTTCTAAATGGTTGTAGGTAGGACTAGGAATTCTTCTTTTTTCCATCACCCTATTGTGGCACAAAAACATGTTGATGTTGTCAATGATATTCAAAGATGGGATGGATCTAAAATTGTTTTCATTCAAGATATTCAAACAGAAGCTGTTTCTCACTTTCATGAGTTAATCAAAGCTCCCACCAACCTCTTTGTTGATAATAGATGTATCATTTTGAAATGTATTCCTAATCTTATCTCTGCTCATAACAATTCCTTCCTCAATGGACCTATTTCCATGGGTAAGTTAGAGCAAGTCGTTTTTATGATATAAAAGATAAGACTCCTGGCCCTGGTAGATTTCCTATTGAGTTCTTTCAAAATTTCTAGAATATTGTCAAATATGACATTTTGGAGGCTTCTGAAAAACTACATACCTCAAAACAAATGCTTAAATCTCTCAATAGCTCTTTTCTTTCTTTGCTTCCTAAGAAGGATGAGGTCTTGAATTTTTTTGATGTTAGACCAGTAGCTCTTTGCCATACTATTTATAAGATTTCCTCTAGAAATATTGCTGAGAAGTTGAAACGTTTCCTTCTATCAATTATTCCAAACAAGGAGGATTTGCTTAGCATCATCAAATCATTCATAGTATTGTGATCGTCTAGGAAGCTATCCACTCTATGCCTATTGTACCACTCCTACTTTATCTACGATTATAAATGGTTCTCCTTCTACTATTTTCCATTTTGAAAGGGGTTTACATCAGTGACACACTCTCTCCATACCGCCCACCTCCTTGCTTTTTAGCTATGCAAATTTCTTATGTATCACTCCATTTGCCATATAGTCTGCAATCCTACTCTAATCTCAATAACAATGACTCATGCTGACCAAAGCAATCTTATTTTTCCAAATAACCACTTCTTCTAGCAACGGTTGAAGTTTTCAATTAGGACAGAATTTATTTTTTAAGGCATTTATATCAATTTGTGAATCTCCCTCTACCTATATACACCTAAACTTTCCACATAAGTCACTTGAAAGCTTACTAGAGGGCTTCCATCTCTACTTCATTGTTCATTTTTACTCTTTAAGTATTTAGAGACCCCATGCAAAAAAAGAACCTTGAGAGTCCCTAATCACAAAACCAACTTCAACTTCTCTTGGATTGCTTTTTGATGCCCCATCAAAGTTAATCTTGGCTCCTTGGTGTAGTGTTAACCATTTATTTTTATGACCATTATTATTACGCCGAAGGCGTTTCCTTATATGAGATAGACGACCTCGTTTTCGAAATCAACGAACTACGTTTCTCAATGGGCGTGCAAGACGATTGGAATATATTTAACCGTTGGCTATGATTTCCGACGGTCATTTTTTCCTTCCGTTTTGACTATTTGCCGTTTCACGTTGGCGACAATGCTTTTTATAAATCGTACACATGATGTTTCTACGGCTTCGTACTTTATCTGCAGAAACTATGCTAATACGTTACCGCTACGTGCAAGATATTAAATGAAACAAATTAAAGTTTCTCCCAAGCGAAGTCTACCCCTACCAATAAAGGATAGTTGCATATATGGAGTTACTTAATAAGTAGAACTTTAAGGGTGAAAATATTAAGTTATTTGAATGGGGAATGGATTTTTTTTTTATTGGATTAAGCTGAAAAAATCATTGGAATATAAAGGTCATTAAACATATTTTAATAATAAATGTTATATAATTTTTATTATAAATTTATTAATTTTTTATATAATTTTTTTTTTAAATATTAAACTAATTTATTTAAATAAAAAATATTTATAAAATATTTAATTCTAACATTGAAAAATATTCTTATTTTAATTTTTTTTTAATATAAATACTAAATTTACATATATTTTTATTATATTTATTAATTTTTAAAATTTTACTTTTTTATATAATTTGGAAAATATTTATTAAACTAATTTATTTAAAAAAAGATATTAAAATAAAGTATTTAATTTTAATATTGAAAATAATTCTTATTTTAATTTTTTTTAAATTATCATTTTTATTAATATTTTGATTTTGATATGTTTTGACTTTACATTTAGTTTTGTTCTATTTTATTATTTAATTTAGATTCAAGTTTGAAAATAAAACACATTCTTTTAATTACTATACAAAACTTATTATATTTATTTTACTATATTGGATTTGATTATGTCTAGCAAAAGGATAACAATACGAAATCGCATTTAACATTCCCCACAAGTCCACTTTTCTATATATGATATATTTTATTGCAATATATGCTTAATCTTTAATTATGTTTTTAAATTGCATAGATATTATATTTATTTGTATATATTATATATTGTTAAATACAAGTAATAATATATTATTTTTCATATAGTATTATTAAATTAATTTATATTATTAAATATATCACTCCTTATTTCTCCCTCACTACATTTGTATCTCTTCAATCTCTACCTATACCCAAATCCTCTCTTTTTATCTCTCCCTCTCTTTGCCCCTCTCTCTCTCTCTCTCTCTCTCTCTCTCTCTCTCTCTCTCTCTCTCTCTCTATCTATATATATATACATATATATGAATCTATTCCATCTCTATATCTATACCTTAATCCTCTCTCTTAATCTCTTCCTCTACATCTTCATTTCCATCTCGATCTCGATCTCTATCTTCCTCTCTATCTTTATGCCCTTACCCTTCTCTCTCACACACACTCTTCCCCCCTCTATCTCTTTCTCTTTTCATCCCTAACTTTCCCCCTCTCTTAAAACCTACTTATCATTTTGATTTGTAGGTTTACTTTCACCCATGTTCAAACCCTCGTAATTGGAAGCATAACTGATTTGAAGCTATCACTTCTCCATTGACACTCTTATTGCATAAATAACATCCTTCACTAAATATCCTACCAATTGACCTCATGTGATACACAAATGTATTTGAAAAACAGATCATTTTTTTCCTTACTGCCTTTCCACACCTTTTCGGCGTACCTATTGCACACCACGGTGCAATTGCTAGTTTACTATTAAACCTTGAACAAGAGAGAGTAAGAATTTTTCATTTAATATGTTTTGTAGAACACAATTCTACTACTAAGAGAAGGGAGGGAGAGGGTGAATCAGTAGTAAATTAAACTTTCATTTCCTCAATTAATTAAGTATCTTTGATAAACTGAAAAGAATGCAATAACAAGTAGAGACCAGAACACAAGAAATATGTGGAAACCCTGAATATGGGAAAAACCATGGTGAGAAATGCTGCTAGGATCAATTGTCCCAATCCAGCCTCACAAAGAAACTTGAGTGCAATATTTAAGGGCACCAACCCTAAGGAGTCACCAAAACCCCTATTTTAGAGCACCAACTCTTCTTGATTTGAGCACCCACTTAGTATTCAAAAAGCACCAACTTAAAGAATATACAAATTACAATTCTTTTCAATTAATATTACATTTCATGAACATTATTCATGCTCTCTTTGTTGAATATTTGTCATTGATGTCAAAGTTGTTGAGTGTGCCAAGTTGTTGTTTGTGAATTTTGGTTGAGCTGCTTGTGTGCCTGGTTGATTGACCTGTTTGTGCCTGGTTGAGCAGCTTGAGCTGCTTGGTTGCCTGCTTGAAGTGCTTGTATGCTTGCTGGAGCTACTTGGTTGCATGTCTACTTAAGCTGTGTGCCTTTTTGTCTGACTCAGCTACTTAATTGTCTCTACTTGTGCCAAATCGGACCCTTCGCCAAGTCATTGTTTGAATATTCTATGGAGCCCATTTCATAATTTAGTCAAATCTTATTCGGATATGAGAAATAGTTATTTTTTGATATTTGGCAGCCCATTAAAATAACGGAAATCTGAACTTCCGTGTTTTTGCAATTTCCCTTTATCTGTCGAGAGGACTTAATGGCATTTATTTTTATTTTTTTCAGACTTTGTGGAGGACGTTGCTTGCAGAGGATGTTGCTTGCAGAGTTTGTGCGTATTAACCTTTTTAAATTAAAATAGAGTGGTCTTTTTTAAGACCAGAAATGACGGCATTAAAAATACGACCACCTTCTTCAGATTATTGGTGCTGCATAATCACGTCTTTTTGTTTGTGGCGGCAATATTAAACAACTTCACCAGAGCTCGTGGTCATATGTGTTTTTGAATCTACTGGAGTGCATCTACTTTGAGAGGAAGACGTGTTTGGAAGACGATTTGAATGGACCAGCATGTAGGCGTTTATGCTTCAGTCAATAAATTTCATGTTTGTTATTTTTCTGACTGGGGAGTCATTTTTTATGGTAACGCACAGCAGTGATTTTAAAAGCCAATAAAAATACGCAAGGGATATAGAGAACATATTGTGGTGCCTTTGGGGTGAATGAAGATTAAGTGCTTTATTTTGTTTGTTGAAGAGTAAAATATGGGATTTGAAATATTTTAGGAACTATTCTGAAGACTTTAGCAGACGTGTTGATTTTGTGGCTTCTGTGTATGCTGCACATCTTTATTAGTGCTATCGTGGGAATAAAGTGTAATTTATTTGGTGTTCGTGGAAGATGTTTCATGCTGCAGTTCATGCTTAATGATTTTTGAAAAAAACTTGGGTTTACAGATTTATGTGTGATGAAAGTGAGTGGACTTAAAAAAATCGAATATTGAAAAGGTTGTTCAGCTGCGTAGAAGACAGATTATTTTTTTGTGTATGCTGAAAAGGAGGGATATATGAAAAATATTGATCTATGGGTGTTATAGAGAAATATATTCTTAAGTGCTAAACAAATATGTGCAGGTCCACAATGCAGTATATCGAGTTTTTCTCTCTGAATATTATCTGAGAAATAATGGACAAGACAATGATATTCTTTCCAAGATTTTGTTTCCGAATGCAGTAGAGTATTCATTAATAAACTTTTGAGTTGTTTCAATCAGCTCGAATTATAAGTGTTCTGAAAGGTTGAAGTTGGTGCTTCAAACTTAGAAAGATTGAAATTGGTGCTTCAGATTTTGGAAGTTTGTGCTTTGAAAGGGTTGGTGCCCTTTGTGAGTTAAGGCTCACTTTTGTATAGTTGGGTTGGTGCCCATTTGATCGAGTTTAATAAGAGTCTTTTATACCGTGGTTTTTTACTTGAAAGGGTTTTCCACGAGAAATCTTTGTGTTCTTGTCTTGTTGGTTATTCTTTGTGTTTTACTTTTGCATTTGTTCATAAAAAATTGAAATTTTGATTCACCCCCCGCCCCTCTCAGTATTTCCTGTGTGCTTCACATTTGGTATTAGAGCAGGTGCCTTCTGTTAAAACTTAAAAGCTTGAGGGTTAATCCTGTTTGCACACTAAGATGAATGCTCTAGAAGGTCTTGCAACGAATGGAGCTCCTCTATTTGATAGCTCTAACTATGACTTTTGGTATGTCAGAATGCGAGCATACTTGATGTAACTTGGTTTTGATGTCTGGAATTGTGTTGTGACAGGATATACAGTTCCTCAAAATCCTCCATCCGCTACCAATGAAAAAAAAGCTTTTGAAAGCAACGCAAAGGCTATGAATGCAATATTATGTGGATTGTCAGAATCTGAATTTGTTAAAGACATGCACTGCGAAACTGCTCAAGCCATGTGGGATAAACTTAAGAATGGCTATGAAGGAGATGAAAAGGTGAAGAAAGCCAAACTTCAAACTCACAAGATGCAATTTGAAAGTCTGAAAATGAAAGAAGATGAAAATATTGCAGCCTATTTTCTAAGAGTAGATGAAGTAGTAAATTCTCTTAAAGGTCTTGGTGAGAAGGTTGGTGAAAGTTTGGTTATTCAAAAAATATTAAGGTCTTTACCTTTAAGATTTGATGCAAATATTTCAGTCATAGAGGAGATGGTTGACCTTGATAAATTGTCCATTGACAAGCTCCATGGTATATTGACTGCATTTGAGATGAGGACAAACACAAAATCTTCAAAAAGGGAGACCGATTTGAAAGCTTCAAAGAAAGGCAAACAAAAGGAGCAAATTTTAAGTGACAATTCGGGTGATGATTCAGACTCAAAAGAAGCTTCCTTTGATGACACAATAGTGCGACTTAAGGAGTACGATTTTGCAAGGAGGAAGCATTTGATATGTGCACCACCTTGAGTGGGTCCTATAATTGAGGAAGAACTTTTTATTTTAAAATTTGAATTGGAAGAGTCAAGTCGGCCTTGAGCCTTTAATTTGCAAATCATTAAATGAGATCCAAGTTGGCCTTGAGATGAGGTGTCGCACCCTTTCAGTGACTATAAAGCTATGTTGATCATTGCATTTGATCAACAAAGAATCGATTTTGTGAATGATCTCGCTAAGACAGCGAATCTAATCAACAAGGCAGTGAATTCATTTATCATAAGCAAGCAATTTTGATCAAGCAAACGTGAAGTTGTACAAAGGATAGCGAATTTGTCATAACCATCAACGACTTTCATCAAGCCAAGACAAATTACATCCAGAATCAGTGATCAAGACTTCAAGCATCTAGCGAACTTCATTGAGGAACAGCAAACTGATTTTCTAAATCAGCAAATTTAGAGGGAGACCAACAATCCTACATCTGCCATTTGACAAACTTCAAGCATTTGATATCAACAAACACCTCAATAGAGGGCAATTTTGCCAAAGGATCAATCAGATTGAAGTTATCAGTTCATTTTCAAGCAATTTGCAGGTCTGAAATTAGTTTATTTGATCATGTTTCTAGAAAATCAAACCTTGGTTTAAGCTGGTACAGTTTCACATTCACTTTTTTCATACGATTTTAATCATAGGATACTTTGTTCATTGCATTTTAATCATCTAAGCACATTTCAAAGCCTAATTCATTAGCTTAGATGGCAATTTTCAGATTTTAGACAAGTGTAGGGTTTTGCAAAAGCATAGGGTTTTAGTAATTCATTAAGGTTTCAACGATTTTATACACTCTTAGGGATGAATTACTAACCTAGCCGCATGTTAGATGTTGTAAGAATTAAAGTCATATCACCACCCTAACTTGGACAACTCTCACATGTAGAGCATGGCAGGAGCACAACAGACTCTCATCAAGGAACACTCAAAGGGAGAGGTGATGGAATCCAAGATTCCATCATTTTGGGGCAATGTAGGAGACACCAAACTCGGCCAAATCAACATGAAGAAGTTCCAAGGACCTTTGTATACCACCAAGCCTTCCAGTTATTCAAAGATGATGATCAATTGTGGGATTGTGAAAGCAGCAGGCTTCCCTCCAGTTGTGCAGTGCAATGAGTTGATTGTCGAGTGTGCCAAGCACTATGGTGCGAGCAAAAGGGTAATAGTGGCACCTGATGGCAGAGAACTTGCCTATCTATCCGAGAGAGCTATCAGTGAAGCCCTCAATATACCTGAATTCAGTGGCACGATCTACAAAAGCAAGGAAGCAATGCAGGCATTCTATGATGATGATGATCTCAATGAATGCCTAGGCATAATTAACAAATAGTGGTTATTGAAGAGCAGGCCAGGCAAATCTAAGTTACCCACCAAGCTCCATGGGATTATTTCAAGGAGGAATTTGGTGGCTTGATCACTATGCTCAACCGAATTGTAGGAGTCCCTCAAGCATCTCAGTTCGAGAATTGGATGTTCTACTTCATGGAGATCATATCAACTGGAAAAGAGAGGATCAACTGGGCAAGGATTACAAGCAATAATATTGATATACAACTAAAGAGACTTGTACGAACTAGAACATTCCACATGAGCTCATACATCATATATTCGCTTGCCAGAGCTCATGAATATATAGACTTAATCTATAGCGGACCAGTCGGTACAAGAGCTGGAGAATTGAGAGTATGTGAATCATATACACAGCTACATTACCCTAGCAAGACACATTACAAAAGAGTGAATGATGCTCTCACTACGCACATAACAAGAACTTTGCAAGGTGACATTCATCAATGATTATCCCCACAAGCAAAAGAGCTAATAGAGAAGTTTGGTGCTTGGTTTATCAAGTTTACCAAGTTCAACTATATAAGGACACAAGGATGCTCTTGTCCACCCTATATGCTACCGAGATATCATACCAACAAGATAGTATCACTTGAGTTGGTGAGGCAATTGATGGCATACAACAAAGTACTAAAAAATAGACACAAGTCAAGAATTCCATTTCCCATTTCAATTGGGTAGTTGTTGGAAATGTGTCCATCCTTACAAGCGACGGAGAGGGTGGAAGAGGAATTGAAATCTCTCCTTCTTATTCCATACTTTTCCGGAGAAAGATTTGGCAATGGCTACGCAGCGGACAAAACGGCCCGCCCATGCCATGCCTTCCCATCCCCATCCCCCATGCCATCACCGTCCACTCAAACTCACTTGGGAAACGAAATGCTCCGTGTTACCTCGACTGCTGTGCTGACTACCCCGTGCTGCCGTGAAAAGGAAGGAGGGATTTTTTAATGTTTATTTTTTATTTGTTCATTTTTATATGTTTATATTATTATTTTATTTGTTTTTTTATATGAATTTTTAAATGTCTATATAATGTATTGTTTAATATTTTTTTAATAAATACTATATAAAAGAAATTCATAAGTTATTTTTTTATTGCTTTATAAAATAATTTTTTTAATTTAATTATATATAAATTTTTATTGTTATAAAATTTACTTAAAATTGTAATGCTTAAATTTTAACTAAATTTATAAAATTATAATGTTTAAATTTTAAGTATCATTATAAAACTAATTTTAAGTAAGTTTCTATACTAATTTAATTAAAGTAGGGTTATATTTTAATTAAAGTAAGAGTTCAATTAGGGTTTTAATTGTGATTCAAGTTAGGATTACCATTATTTGATAAATCTTAGGGTTATGGTCAATTTTAGGGTTCAAATAGAATTAGAGTTACCATAAAAATTATAATGTTTAACTTTTAAGTAAATCTATAAAAATATAAATCTAACTTTAATTTTAAATGTTTATGGTGATTCTAATCCTATTTGAATCATAAAATTGACATAACCCTAAGATTTATCAAATAACGGTAATCCTAATTGAATCATAAGTAAAAATTCAAATATAATAAATATGGGTGTAAAGATTGATGTAGTAAAACAACTATGGTTATATTTTAATTAGAGTTAGAGTTAAGTAGGGTTATATTTTAATTAAAGTAAGAGTTCAATTAGGGTTTAATTGTGATTCAAGTTAGGATTACCATTATTTGATAAATCTTAGGGTTATGGTCAATTTTAGGGTTCAAATAGAATTAGAGTTACCATAAAAATTATAATGTTTAAGTTTTAAGTAAATCTATAAAAATATAAATCTAACTTTAATTTTCAATTTTTATGGTAATTCTAATCCTATTTGAACCATAAAATGGTCATAACCCTAAGATTTATCAAATAACGGTAATCCTAATTGAATCACAAGTAAAATTGAACTCTAATTTTAATTTTAATTTAACCCTACTTGAATTTAATTAAAATATAACCCTAGTAGACTTTATCTATTGTATATAGTAATATTTTTTTTCATGATTGTTTATTAAATTTCAAAGATGTTTTATCCTAATTGAATCATAAGTAAAATTGAACTCTAATTTTAATTAAAATTTAACCCTACTTGAATTTAATTAATTTTATAGATTTACTTAAAATTACTATAAAAACTTACTTAAAATTAATTTTATAGATTTACTTAAAATTTAAGCATTATAATTTTAAGTAAATTTTTGTAGTAATATTATAAGTTAAAGTAAATTTTAAAATTATTTCTTTAATAAATTACTAAAAAAATTACTATAAAAATTTACTTAAAATTAATTTTATAATGATAATTAAAATTTAAACATTATAATTTTATAGATTTAGTTAGAATTTAAGCATTATAATTTTAAGTAAATTTTATAATAATAAATAATTATATATAATTAAATTAAAAAATTATACATGTTTATAAAGCAATAAAAAAAATAACATATGAAATTCTTTTATATAGTATTTATTAAAAAAATATTAAACAATACATTATATAGACATTTAAAAATTCATATAAATAAATAAATAAAATGATAATATAAACATATAAGAAACTTCATATAAAAATGAACAAATAAAAAATAAACATTAAAAAATAGCTCCTTCCTTTTCATGGCAGCACCGGGTAGTCAGCACAGCAGTCGAGGTAACACGGGGCATTTCATTTCCCGAATGAGTTTGAGTGGACAGTGATGGCATGGGGGATGGGGATGGGAAGGCATGGCATGGGCGGGCCGTTTTGTCCGCTGCGTAGCATCAAGAGGTCTAGTGGAAGAAAACACATACACAAGTTACAATAGGAAGATCACTTCATGAATGCTCAAGATGATGTAGACATTAGATGAAGAATGTGTTCAGGGCTACCTATTGACATCGTCAGGGCATGCAAGGCCTTTGATATTCCCATTCAGGCAAAAGACAATAGAAGACACCTCCTATCGATATATGAGCAAGAGAAAGACAGAGAGGTGAAAGTCAATTGGATTGATGTGGAAATCACCAACTTGAAGGATTTAATGAAGCCAGTCTTAGCATATACAAGACGATGGATAGGCGCCCAAATCCATAAATTGAAGAGTCAAGGCACCCAGCTAACATTCGAATCGATGGGAGAGATAGAGTCTTCTGATGATGATACAGAAAGTGAAAGTCACAGTGGAAGTGCCAACCGGTCGACCCATTCCAAAGGATCTAAGAGGAAAGAAACTCACAAAGAAGAGCCTCTAAAGAAGAAACATATGTCAAGTTTAGGCCAACCTTCTACCAATGCCTCTTCCATTGAGAACCTTGGAGTCGTCTCAAGTTATCCTTTGCTAATCTTCAGCATTTGAGAAGTCTTTGTTAAAGAGAGGATAGAGTATTCAATACTTTATTTTGTGTTTGATTGTGCGTAAAAACACCATCAACAAGTCCTCCTAAAGGAGGGCAAGTAGTGATAGATGTAGTATATGTGTGCAAAGCAGCAACCTACAAACATATTTACGAGACCCCAAGTTACATACATGCAATGAACAATGCACCCTAGGATATTGGCAATATCACTTGCATCAACCAAATTATTATAGATACTAGGGAGGTATAAATGTTTATAGGCAACCATAAATATTATTGGCCCTCTTTCATGCCAATTTGAAGAAAGAATTCCTCAAGCTAGTGGATATCGAGTTTACATCCTATGTTTTATTGGAGAAGATGCTTGAGTTGCAAATGCTCTTGCAACTAATGATCATGACACAAAACTATACTATGTGTTGTGTTCTATATAAAGTAAAAGGAGAGGGGGAAGGAGTTGATGGTCAATGATACATTTTTGGTCAAGAGAGATACATAACATCTATTATATCCCATGTTTTCAACCAGGGGCATAAGATCTAGTAAAGCAAAGTCAGGAGATTTTGGAATCACTCAAAGAGAATCTATGGAAAGCACAAAATCAGCAAAAGTTATATGTTGAACAGCATCAAACTAAAAGAACATTCAAAGCAGGAGATATGTTCTTCTTAAGGCTATGTAATGTCCCCCTTTTTGAACTGAAAAATAAAAAAATAATATAATTAAATTTTAATTAAGTTTGATAAATGATCAAAAGGCATGAAATGAAGAGTTGTGACTCCCTCAAACATGAGATATGAAAGGGAGATCATTTGAGAAGGACATCCTTAAATCATCAATGGGGAATGAAGGAAATCAATTTGGAAATGTATTATTATTACCAAAGGCAGCAATGAAGGGTGGTGACTCAATTCTTGTAAGGGTGGTGACTCATTCCTTGTCAAGGGTGGTGACTACTGCGAGAAATGGTTATAAGAGGTGAATCAATCCTCCAAGCAAAGAAGGAAGGATGAATGAAGGTAGAATCATCAATTCAAGAACTCATCATCAAATATCAATTCTCAGCTATGTACAAAATCAGAAATCCATTCAAGAATCAATTTATAAAATCATCTCCACAATCATCAAATTTATCAATCAATTAATCATACTGCCATCCATCATTCAACAATAATAAATCAACCAAACAATTATACAAACCTCAATTATTCAAATATAAATCATTCAAGCATCAAACATTCATGCATCAATTCATTCAAGCAACATTTAAGCATCCACTCATCAATCCTTCAAGAAATGTCAGTAAAGAGAGATCAAGCAATCAACAATAATCTAGCAAATGCATCAAGATATCAAATTTGAATTCTAGTTAGTTCTTGCAAACTGGACGGGATTTGGGCGCACAGGGTGGGCTAACATTTGGAAGGACAAGGTCTTTTCCTACCCTTTGACAAATTAGGGACGGGGTCCTTGGTATTGTCATTGGACAAGGTCTTAGCTCACAAGATGAGCTAGGGTTTGGAGGGATGACGTATTTTCCTCTGATGAACTAGGAACGAGATCCTTGGTTTCGTCATTGTTGAGTTAGGGATGGGGTCTTTTCACTCAATAGATTTGCAAGGTATTTACAGGGAATTCACAATCTGATCAATTGAGTATTGTGCTATGATTTATTGATTTGAGTATTGTTGATCTTTGGCAAGACAATTTAAAAGAAAATATTGCAGAAAATCAAGGTAAGTTATATTTTCAGAATTACTTATAAAATTATAAATCGAATATCATAATAAAATTTCATCATATTTGATGAAGTTATATTTATAAATATAATGCAATTCTCATCTTGAGTTGGGATTATTGTTTTAGGGCAAAACTCAAGAATATCCAAAAAAGGGGCATTGCAAGCTACAACTTTATAGACAATCCTCTTTGAATAAAAACAAAGAGAAGTTAAAACCAACGTTTTGTGGCTCTTACAAAACCAAGCAAAAAAATGGGGAGGTGGAATACAAACTAGAATTACCCGAGAACAGTAAGATAATGTATTTCATTTCTCTTGTTTAAAAAGAGCATTAGGAAGTCAAATTATTCCTTCATTAGAGCTATCCCCACTAGATGGTGAAGGGAAAATGATTCTAATTCCTAAATCTATTATAAATTTAGAGCAAGAAAGCTAACAACAAAACAATAACAAAATATTTGATTCAATAAAAAGATCTTTCTGAAGATGATGCTATATTGGAAGGTATAGAAATTCTTCAACATCCTAATTGACGATTGCTTGAGGACAGGCAATCTTGAAAAGAGTGGACTGTAATGCCCCTACCTAAAATTTACAAACCAAAACTAAAACTTGTGCCCATCGATTCCCATGAGTCTTGAGAGATTGATGAGCGCTGATTCACAAATTCAATAAATAACATTTATGATATGGAGAATGCCAGCAAGTTCTTAAAAAGGGATTAAATGATAATAAACTATAATTAATTTAAAGTTTAGTCTTAGTAAAAGTCAAAGGGTATAAACTATAATTAATTTAAAGTTTAGCCTTAGTAAAAGTCAAAGGGCATATGAAGTGTTATGATTATTAGAAATAAAAGGCATATGAACAAATCAAAAAAGGAGGAAGGATAATAAACATCTTGTGAATACTTATTACTCCTTGTGGATAATATACTACGGTTTAACAATCTAAAGACGAACCCCTCAAGGTCTGGAATTAGAAAACAAAACCCCCTTAATTTCCATTGCTGAGCTAGTGGACGAAACCCCTGATTCAGGCAGATCTAGAGACATTCTAAGGCATTCCATTGAAGACAAATCACTACAAAAAAGAGAGAATGCTTTACCAACTATTGGAAAGAGTCCATTTGGTCATTCAAAAACTATTTTCTGAGTATTAAAACTGATTTACAGAATTAAATATTAGCAGAAATTTCTTAATCACAAGGATTTTATATTTATATTAATCGTCCAAATTATTACAATTGTGAGTTAGGGTTTATTATTTTCAAAGTAAATTAAGAAAATTATAAAAGGGCCATTTACACATTCCCACTTCCAATACTCACCTTTCCCAGCTTTCAAAGTAACAATTGCCAAATTTTACTGCAGTAAAATCATAATCTCTTTCAATCAGTTCAAAAATCTCAGCTACAAAGACCCTTGACAGTCATGAAGTTTCTTTCCCAACATATAATTGTTAGCATGTCATCCATTTTACTTCAAAAACAAAATGTGACTTGGAAAGATAGTCAACATCCACATGCAGTTTTAAGTGCAAATCAAACCTTGCAAGGTGGATTGGCCCTGCAAAGTTTGATTTGCACGTGAACCTAGTCATGAGCTCAAGACTTGGGAGGTACAGAACTTGAACAATATATGTAAATTAAAGTAAAAAAAATATCCGTGCTTCTGCAAAGGATATCACTTGCACTCAAGAGACATGTTGGCTAAGATGAAACCTAAGATGTCACGTTTCCTTTTGTGTTTTTGTGATAGGTCATGGTGGAGATTCGGGGAGAAAAAAAAAATTGCATTGATATTCACGGCATTTAAATACAATTTGCATCAAAACAAACATGATGAGTACACAATGACATATATGTTTCTCCATTCTTTTCCATGGAATCCTAAAATATTTTCAAGAGTCTTGCTATTTATGATAAGGTAATAAATTCTCATTAAGCTAAATGTGATACAACTATTTGAAATTTAGTTTTTCATCTTATTAGCAAATATTACATGTAAATATTCAGTTTAGGTGCAATATTGAACCAAACTAGAGCAAGGGTGAGAGAAGAGATGAAAGTAGTCAAATGGGATGGGCCTGAGTCGGAAGTCATTGCAGCTAGAAGATTTAAGTGAATAGGAAAATAGATGAATAGAATGAGATCGTGTGATAAATCATTGAAACCGTGCATCTAAATAGCTTAATAAGAGATGAAAATAGTCAAATTGGATGAGCTTGATCATAAATCATCAAAACTGTGAAGCTAAAGTAATCAAATGGCATGAGATTAAGTGGCAAAACATTGAAGCCATGAGGCTAACTTATAAGTGAAAACAATCAAACAAGATGACCTTAAGTGGACAACCAATGGAGACAAGATAAAAAAATGATAGAAATAGTACAATAGGATGAGCTTAAGTAGTAAATCATCGAAACAACAAGATCAATGACAAGATAAAAATAGTCAAATGGGATAAGTTTAAGTGGTTAACAAAGAGATGAAAAAAATAGAATGGGGTCAACTTAAGTGGTAAATCATTGGGGTTATGTGGTCAAAGAAAAGATAAAGATTTATGAAACGGATGGTCTTAAATGGCAAAGCAACTTAACTATGAGATGAAAGAAAAGATGAAAATGGTCAAATAGGATGGGCTTAGGGAAAAAAACTAGTCAAACTACAGGATTAAAGAAAAATTGAAAATAGTAAAATACAATGAGCTTAAGTGGTAAGTCATCAGAGCTACAAGGTTAAAGAAAGGATGAAAACTGCATAATGGAATCAACTTAAGTCGTAAATCATCAAAACTAGTATATCGAAGAGAAGATGATATTTGAATTGGATGAGTCTAAATGGTATAACATTAAAAAAATTGTCATTTGAATTAAAAAAAAAACAAATGAAAAGCATAAGCTTAATTGATAAATAATCAAGACATTTGTTGCCACACATCACATTCAAACTTCAAACCCCTATGAATATGTTAAGACTCTAGATGTGGCATAAAGTGTTGAATTTAGGTTAAAACTCTAGTTAGCATAAAGTTTGTTCAAATTAGGTTAATACTCTACATATGATAGAGAGTGTTAAAATTAGATTAAAACATAGTGTTAAAATTAAAATTAGATTAAAACTCTAGTTGTGGAATAAAGCATTCAACTTAGATTAAAAATTTGTGTAACATACCCTAACATGATAAGGCCTTACACAAGTTATAAGAATTTTGTTGTTTAACTCCCATGGACCAACTAGGACTCAAACCTAAGACCTCCCATTTTCTATTGGGGTGCTCTACCTCTGAGCTACTTGTCCTCTTTGTGCTCAAGAGTGTTAATTGAGCTAATCCTCTTTGTGGCCATGGATGGTGATTAAACTATTTGAGTGGTGATCATTCCTAATATTTCTCTTTTCAAACCCTACAATACATGCTAAGCGTGCAAAGTAGGTTAAAACTATAGGTGTTGCATACAATGTTAAAATTAATTTAGAACTCTAGGAGTGGCATAGCCTAATAGATGAAATTATTTACGGGAGGTTCTAATATTAAATTTCCCTAGACAAGCTAGTACTCAAACCTAGAACTTACCATTTAAAGTTGGGGTGCTCTGTCTTTTAGTAAATCAATGGAGCCAAGAAGTAAAAGAAAAAATAAAAAATAGTAGAATAGGGTCAGCTTAAGTGGAAAAGCAATGGATCTAAGAAGTAAAAGAAAAGATTAAGATAGTAGAATAAAGTCAGCTTAAGTAGTAAATCAGCGAAACTACAGGATCAATGACAAGATGAAAATAGTCAAATGGGATAAGTTTAAGTGGTTAACAAAAAGATGAAAATAGTCAAATGGGATAAGTTTAAGTGGCAAATCATTGGGGTTATGTGGTCAAATAAAAGTTTATGAAAAAGATAGTCTTAAACCATAAAGCATCTTAACTATGAGATAAAAGAAAAACATGAAAGTGGTCAAATGGGATGGGCTTACAGAAAAAACTAGTCCAACAACAAGGTTAAAGAAAAATTGAAAATAGTAAAATAGAATGACCTTAAGTGGTAAGTTATCAGAATGAGGTTAATGAAGGGATAACAATAGTCAAATGGGAAGAGCTTAAGCGGTAAGTCATCGGAGCTACAAGGTTAAAGAAAGGATAAAAACTACATTGCAAAATCACCTTAAGTGGTAAATCATCAAAAGTAGAATGCTGAATAGAAGATGATGACATTTGGATAGGATGAGTTTAAATGGTAAACATTGAAACTCTGTCATTTAAAGAAAAAATATGAATATAGACAAATGGTATGACCTTAATTGGTAAATAATGGAGTCATTTGTTAACACACAACATGTTCGAACTTCAAACCCCTATGAATATGTTAAGACCGTAGGTGTGGCATAAAGTGTTCAGTTTAGCTTAAACCTCTAGTTGGCCTAAAGTTGTTCAAATAAGGTTAATACTCTATGTATGACATAAAGTGTTAAAATGCAATTAAAACATAAGTGTTAATAAAGTTAGATTAAATTTCTAGTTGTGGAATAAAGTGCTTGATTTTAGTTAAAAATTTAGGAGTGACTTACCATAACATGATTAGGCCTTCTACAAGTTACAATAATTTTGGTCTTCGAATCCCATAGACCACTTAGGACTCAAACCTAAAACCTCCCATTTGCTACTAGGGCGCTCTGCCTCTAAGCTACTTGTCCTCTTTGTGGTCAGGAGTGTTCATTGAGCTACTTATCCTCTTTGTGGCCATGGATGGTGATTGAACTACTTGAGTGGTAATTGTTTCCTAATGTTTCTATTTTGAAAACCCTGAAATACATGTTAAGTGTGCAAAGTAGGTTAAAACCATAGGTGTTGCATGCAAGGTTTAACTACTAGGAATTTTTCATGACTAAATCAAGACTAAAACATAGCACCTCCTATTTATAGCTGGGGCGTTCTCCCTAATATTTCTATTTTCAAAACCCTACATTTCGTGTTAAGTGTGCAAAGTAGGTTAAAACCATAGGTGTTGCATACAGTGTTTAAATAGCTTTACAACTGTAGGAGTGACATTACATAATAGATGAAATCATTAATGGGAAGTTATAATATTAAATTTCCTTAGACAAGCTAGGATTCAAACCTAAGATTTGACCATTTGCTCCTGGTGTGCTCTGCCTTTTAAATACTCAATTTCTAAATTAAGACTCGAAAATAGAACCTCCTATTTATTAGCTATTGATCCTCAGCTATCCTCAGTAGCAATTGTTTCCGAAAATTTGATGCAAAACGTTCAACCAGATCGTGGCATGTATGCTAATGGCTGTTCCGTCAGAAAAACTATAAAGGAAAACAATTGAAAATAAAATGAAGACAGAGAAGAGAATAGAAGGTACCTGGAGAGAGGGCACGGCAACTGCGTGAGCTAACACTGAGGTGGGTCACGAGTTTAGCAGAGGCGACCGCATTGTGCAGAGGTATCATCGTTTCTGCGAGTCTTCGCCTGTTCGTGCTAGGGCTGCCATTTTCAAATGGAATCCTTCTTCTGCGAGCTCTGGTTGTTTGTGATGCAGCAGAGGAGTTATTTCTAAATGAATTAAATGCAGATCTCGCAGACCTTGAAAATGAGAATGCACCACGTCGAGCCGCCATTAACCTCCTTCAACAGTGAGTCGGGTTTTCACCGTGAGGGTTTGTGAGGGTTTAGGTGGAATTTAAATCACAGCGTTCCCAGTTCGAGTTTTTTACAAATGATAAAAAAAAAATATTGAAAACTTCGAAGCATTCTAGGGTTTTTAATTTATAAAATGGAGTTTTGTTACAAGTTTCTTGTGTATACTTAATATCGTTTAGATAGCAAGAGATGCAATGCATCAACGTACTCTGAATAGTCTAGTTACTTTAGAGAAATGGGTAAAAATAGAGATGAGAATTGATATATGGAGATAGGTAGAGAGATATATAAGGATATAGAAATGGAGAGAGATAAAAGAAGAAATATGGAGGGATGAAAATAGAGGGGCAAACAGATATAGATATAGAAGTCTAGGAATAGAGAGAGGGAGAGAGAGAGTGATGGTTTGATAGATAGAGAGATGAATGTCTAGATGGATGTAGAGAGGAAGAGGGAGAGGAATAGATAGATTCACAGGTAGAGATAAAGATAAATATGGGGAGATGTAGAGGGGGAGGGGGAGGGGGAGGGGGAGGGAGAGATATAGGTAGAGAGAAGGAGAGGAGGTGGAGAGATGGAGAGATAGAGATGAAGATATAGAGGGGGAGAGAGAGGGAGAGATAACTCGATAGATAGAGAGGGAGAGAGGGAGTGATATAGATTGTAGAGATATAGAGAGATGGGGGGTGATATATAGAGAGAGAGGGGGGAGTTGGAGACATAGATAAAGATATAGAAAGCGACATATATAGAGATAGCTAGAGGGATATATAGATAGAGGAAGATCTCATGAAAGATCGGAGGATAGAGATAGAGGGAACAAGAGTGAGAGATAAAGGAGGTGATATTATACTAAAAAATATTTAAATCTAACATATTTTATGTTATATTCAAAATATAATAATTTATTAAAAACATAATCATTCAAGCGAGCATGATCTACTCAACTTAAATATTAAATTAAGTAATGATAAAAAATTAATATCAATTTTATATTTTTCCCGAGTTTACAAGTAATGAAGTTCATATTAATTTTATAGAGATATAGTGAAAGATAATTAAAATAAATTTATAAATTAAATGAACATATTAAAAATTAAAATAGAATAATTAAATGCAAAAATAAAATATATCAAAATCTAAATAGCTATTTATTAACACATATTAAACTTATTAGAAAAAGGCATGGACATTCATCAAAGCATAAAATAAGAAGATTTTCCTCCGATGTTGTGATTGCAAATGTTTTTTCGAAACTCTCATGCAAAACATGGGAGTATAGGTAAAGCATGTGAGCTATTTTACATAATGCCTCAAAAATGTTGAGCTATTATGTTGTTCCCAATTTAAAACTCAATTGTGATACATTAATTTTATTGTCAAATTATCATTTGTGTGTATTAAGTAATATCCAAAATATTCAAATTTCTAATTAAATCATTCAAAATATTCTAATTTCTAATTAAATTATAGATTTTGTTGTAAATTGTTTGTAATTTAATCAATAATTTTATTTTGAAATTAATTAGTAATCGTTTATTTAATATTGATTATTATTTAATAATTTTAATTCAAATTATTATTTAAAATTAAATTTTAATCAATAATTAATTAATTTATTCTTATTGTTGGTAATTGAAATTTTTATCTTTAATAATTATTAATTGCTTATTACTTTATTTTTAATATTATTGTGTAAAAATCTTTAAAATAAATAAATTTTTACTAAATATCAATTATGAATAGAAACTAATTATTGATTATGAATAGTTTATTAATTAAAATTGAAAAAAATTTGAATTATTTTTAATAATATTAATTTTTTAAATTTAAAAAATATTTAATTTAATTTATTTTTTCTTTTAATAATTATTATCTAAAAATATTTTTCTAGCATGTTGAAGATGGGAATGTAAGGAAAGAGGTCCTTTTTAGGATTATTCCTGATATGATGTATGGGAGCTAACCCCCGTTTTTTCTAGTTAGTATTTAATTATAAAATAAAATAAAAATAAAAAATTATCTAAAAGTATTTTTAATATTTATTGTATTAAAATCTTTAAAAATAAATTAATATTTTTTAGTAAATATCAAGAATAAATACAAATTAAATTTTTTGCTAAATATCACTTATAAATAATTTGTTTTTAAAATTTAAAATTGAAAAACTTTTTAATTACACTCTGTGATTCATCATCGGGATGAGAGTTCTAAGGAGATGAAAGATGCTAGGAAGCAGATCTAGACTGAATAAAAAGATGAGAGGGGTAGGGGAGAGAGAAAGAGAGCACGCGAATCAAAATACCCCACCCCCACCCCTCTCATCTTTTTATTCATTCTAGATCTGCTTCCTAGCATCTTTCATCTCCTTAGAACTCTCATCCTAATGATGAATCGCAAAGTGTGATTCAAAACGTTGATGATTAAAATCTTGCACACAATCGAATCTAGAAGCATTATAAGAATTATTAGGGGGTGGCATGTTCTACCAAATGAAAGGGGGTGCATTATTTAAATTAAATAGATCTGTAAGCATAGATTTAATTGCATTCTTATGTTTGACATATGGTAGTAATTGAAATTGGAGCATTGAAATACAAAGATGATTATGAGTGTTATGTTTTTATTCAATGTTTTGTACACATTTTTGCCACATAAGGGGGCTATTGAGCTATGTACCTTTCACAGTAAAAAATTTATTTTTTTAATACAAAGTCATCAATTGAAATGACAGTTTTCATTTCAAAGAATTTAATATTAGTAAAATTTGTAATTTAAAGGAAAGAAAATTTGAATTTTATACTTACTGTTTACAATATAAATCAATAGAGTGAAAGAAAAATAATATTTTTTAAATTATTAAATAAAAATAATAATTGTAGACTATTGGAGTTGAGGAAAAATCAACTCTATAGCTCCCAAAGATCACCTGCATGCAAAACTGTCACAGAAAGATAGAAGCAAAAAAGCTATGGAGGCTAGAATTCAAAGATCCAGAAAAGAGGAGTCATATTCATTGTGCAACAAGAATGCAATTCAATAATTACAGTTGTTATGAAAATACAAATAGAGAATCCTTGTAAAAGAATACTCGAAACCCTAAAGGTGAAAACCCTAAAGAATTATAAGATTCCTAAGTTTAGCTTAAGCATAGAGTATAATAGACTAATAATTAAATAAATAATTATTAGCTAATAAAAGATAACTCTAACATAGACAATACAATTTTTATTCATTTTTTTTTAATTATGTACAATGACTGGTTCAACTAATTGAAAAATTGAGTTCAATAAGTAAAGACCAATAAATCTTTAAATTGAATTGGTAAATCTATATTAATTTGTAGAATATATTTTTTTAGTCTAAATGTGAAATTGGATTCACACTTTTCATATTAAATCAGAAATTAATAATATAGTAACAGTTTATCAACTTGATGACATGAATTCATTATAGAATTATATGAATATATAGTTGTGATGGTAAAAAATGTGAATCAAATGTGATTTTATACCTTTGATTTCCTCTTAAATGCTAATCTTATCTACACCTTAAATGACAATCTTTAACTCTAACTCTAACTATACTTTGTTGTGCTCACTGGTGGTATTCTTCCATGGAGAAGAGGAGATCATTAATTATATTCTAGATGATAATATTAAGGTACACATAACATATGGACTACTTTATCATAGATAAATTTTTAAAAAATATAAATTAAAAATAATAACAAATATATTAAAATAAAATCTATATTTTGTGTGGAAAAAAGTCAATAATGTTGTAGAGTTTATTTTTCCTTTTTTCTTTAAAACGGAGAACTTGTTGACTACATTGATACATCTCGCTTACTAGCTAATAGGAAGAATAGAAGAAATAAGAATAGGAATAGGGATAGTGGGAAATACCTAGTTCCCGACAATAAATAGAAACAGTTGTCTGTAAGGAATTGTAACGCAAAACAATTCTTGGTTGTCTTTTGATAACAAGATTCGGTACCTTTGATTTCCTCTTAAATGCTTATGTTATCCACACCTTAAATGACAATCTTTAACTCTAACTCTAACTATATTACGTGTACCTTAAATTTAAATGGGTTTCAAACTTTGTTGTGCTAGCTGGTGGTGTTCTTCCATGGAGAAGAAGAGATCGTTAAATATAATCCAGATGATGATATTAAGGTACGCATAATATATGGACTACTTTATCATAGATAAAAAAAATTTAAATATAAATTAAAAATAACAATCTTTAACTCTAACTCTAACTATATTATATGTGTACCTTAAATTTAAATGGGCTTCAAACTTTGTTGTGTTGGCTTCTAACTCTAACTCTAACAATTCGTAGTTGTCTTTTGATAACAAGATTCGGTACCTTTGATTTCCTCTTAAATGCTTGTGTTATCCGCACCTTAAATGCCAATCTTTGACTCTAACTCTAACTATATTATGTGTACCCTAATATCTGCAGAGTGAATCCCATAGTGATGTGCACCCTAGATGTAATGAAGGATGCGTTTGGCGGCTTTCCAATGAAGCTCATGTGGTTCCTGCATGAAGCGGGAAACCATGCTAACTGCAAATGAAATATCAAGGCATGTATGAGTCAAGTAGAGGAGACTACCCACAAGCTGACGATACAATGTGGCATCAACTGGTGGAGAAGAACACTGAGTCTCAAGCTTGACTCCTGAAAGAAACAGAGTCGGTGCAGGCTTACAATCAGCCATATGAAAGCATGCAAGTAGATCAAGAGCATACTTGGGCTACGATAGTGCAATCTCGGAAGGTGACTGTGAAATCTCTATCCCGAGAAAGTAGTGCAAAAGACCCAAGTCAGTCATAGCAAATCTGTCATGCAAAGTAGATTTGACCCTGCTAATGATGGATGTGGTGCTCCTTGTAATGATCAAATCATCAACATAGAGCACAAGTATCAAGTGAGAGTCATCCTATCGCAAAATGTAGACATTCGGATCGGAATGACACCTAGTGGACCCTGCTGAGAGAAGAAAGGAATCCATCTTAGCGTACCAAGCCCTAGGGGCCTACTTAAGGCCATAGAGAGATTTCCTTAGTCTGCAAACCAAGGAAGTGTCCTGGATGAAACCCTGTGGTTGCTCCATATAAATCTCCTCGTCAAGATCCCCATGAAGAAAAGCACTCTTCACATCCATCTAATGCACGACCCAACCATGAGCAACAGCAATAGCAAGTGTCAAGCGAATGGAGTTCATATTGGCTACGGGTGCAAAGGTCTCAGTATAGTCAACACCTGGAACCTGAGAGAAACCTTTCGCAACAAGTCGAGCCTTATACTTATCTACATTACCATCTGCTGCAAACTTGGTTTGATAGATCCACTTACATCAAACCATCTTTCTCCCCTTAGGGAGATGGACTAAATCCCATGTGTTGTTCCTCATCAAGGAACTATACTCTTCCTCCATAGCTTGGTCCCACTCAGGAACCCCTGATGCTTCCCGAAATGTCTGTGGATCGGAAGCAGTAGCAATGAATGCATGTGGAAGATCCTGATTCTATGATCGAGTCCTCCGTGTATCTAAAGGATCCCCAACAAGAGAACCTGCTGACTCAAGTGTCTGTCGAGCCCAACAAGGTCTAGGTGGAGGTGGAGAAAGAGGCTCCTCAACTGCAAGTGGACCCTGTGGAGGTGTAACCCTGTGAGTCGGAGTTAAAGGAGTCTCATCATCTGAATCACTAGCATCACTATCCATAATGGAGGAAGGTGGAGGAGGTAGAGAGGCTAAGTTAGGAGAGCTTTCCTCAAAGTGAACACTCCTCTCAATAAACACCTCGTGTGTCTCAGGATCCATCAATCTATATGCCTTAACACCCTCAGGATATCCAACAAATATGCAAGGCCTACTCTAAGGTTCCAATGCCTTACGTTTCTACGGAGGTATGCGAGCCCATGTTGGACACCCAAAGACTCTGAAATGTCTCACAATCGATTTCCTACCAGCCCAAGCCTCAAAAGGAGTAATACATTGCAAAGCTTTGTGAGGAACCTAATTTTGGATGTGTGTGGCACAACTGATAGCCTCTGCCCAAAAGGCAGGATCAAGAGAACGTGCATGTATCATACAGCTAGCCATTTCTTTGAGAGTTCTATTCTTGCGCTCTGTAACTCTGTTCTATTGTGGAGTGTATGCAACATAATGCTGCAGATCAATCCCCTCAAATGTACAAAAATCCTCAAGTCTTTTGTTCACATATTCCCTTCCGTTATCTGTACGAAGAATCTTGACCACTTTCCTGGATTGCTTCTCCACATGAGTCTTGAAGTCCTAAAATCTGTCAAATACTTCACTCTTATGAATGAGAAAGTAGACCCAAGTGAAGCAGGAGTAGTCATCAATGAAGGTGACGACATATCGGGCCTTGCTAAATGAAGGTGTTGGAAATGGACCTGCTACATCGCTATGAACGAGTTGAAGAACTTCCAAAGCTCTCCAAGCTTTCCCCTTATCAAACTTCTCCTCGGGATGCTTGCCCATGGAACAACCTAAACATACACCCTCTGAAAAACTGATTCGAGGTAGACCTGTGACCATGTCTTTAGTGTTGAGCTGTTGAAGATAGCGGTAGTTGAGGTGACCAAACCGCTCATGCCATAGCTTACTTTCTGAATTTGAATGAGTAAGCAAGGCCCTAGAAGGAGAACTTGGCACAAAGTGGGAGAATGAATAAAGCCTTGAGTTGTCATTGACTTGTCCCATTGCTACCAAGGCATCATCATCAAGTTCCTTTACCACAATTGAATCAGGTGTAAACTCAACCTTTTTCCCATTCCCATAGTGAGTGATTTGGTAGATAAAGAGAAGATTGGTAGACAAGTTAGGAACATAAAGAACATTCTCAAATGTTCCATCATCCATGTCAACTGAACCTTTCCCTTCAACCTCTACTTGTGTATCATTACCTATGTAAATGTGAGGTACCTTAGATGGCTCCAATGAAGAAAACTACTCCTTTGTAGAACCCATGTGATAGGAGGCACTCGAGTCAAGTATCCACTGTTGTGAAGAACCTATTGTAGCCACAAAAGCTTGCCCTTTTCCCTTAGACTATGAAGAAGAGGAAGGAGATGAATCCTTCTTTGTGTAGGCGGATGGCAAGTTGATGTTGTTTTTCTTAAGAAGATTTGTCAACTCATCAACTTGCTTGGTGTGGCATAGATGCTCATCATGACCATACTTCTTGCAATATGCACAAGTTGGTTCATCCTTCTTAGGTGGAGTCCCCTTCTTGGAAGAGGATGAAAAATTGTCTTGTGATGGGGAGGATGATTGTCCTTTTTCCTGTTGTGACTTTGACTTGGATTGCTTCTTCTTCTTGTTGGAATCTTTGCCTTGACTCCCTTGATTAGCCACCAAAGCCTTGGACTTTGAAGACTTGAGAAGCCCCATGTTCAACAACTTAGATTGTTCCAATATCAACATTTCTATGAAAGCATCAAAAGAAGGCATAATATAGGAACTCCCCACTATCAAACGATGAGTTTGGAAGGTAGACACAAATGCTGCATATTCTGGTGCAAGCTTGTCCAACAAGTTGAATATCAACTGAGCATCCTTTTTGTCAATTCCACAATCCTTAAGCTTTGCTCTTAGCTCATTTGCTTTGGTGACATAATCTTGAATTGTATCAAAACTCTTGGGATCGAAGTTGGTGAGCTCATTGTCAATCTTGTAACCTCTGATTTCATCAATTTGACCATACAATTTCTGAAACATATCCGAAGCATCTTTGATTGTAGTACACTTCTCAATATGAAAGATGAGATCATCTGATACATACTTATGCAAAGTTCCAAGAGTCGTGCAATTCTTAGTGAGCCATTCTAACTGAGCATTAAGATCAGCCTTAGGATCAGGTAGTGTCGCTATTGTTCCATCTATGTAATGCATGAGACCTTTTTCCATTAATTTGCTCCATACTTTAATTTTCCATGATGCATAATTATGTGGAGTTAAAGGTGGAAATTTATGAGGACTCATTGCAGCAAAAAATGAAAGAGAAAGAGGAAAGAGAGGCACAATCACACAAGACACCCCCCCAAATTCACTCAATCAAAGAACCCCCCCCCCCCCCCCAAAAAAAAAAATGATGATTCGACACTTTATACTTAGTGTGTGTACAATGGGCCACTTGCAAAAAATGGCAAAGTGGACTTCTAATTTCAACTTTACAACTGCCTCAATAAGGCCAAAAGAGACTCAAACTAATAATGCAAGATATCTAAACTAAGATCCAAGCAATTTATAAGTACCAAATAGGTCAAATAAGACCAATATCTGAAAGTACAATTTCCACTAAAAAATCTGAAATCTGATCATAGATTATGAAAGTAGATGAAAAAATATGCACTTTAAAAAAAAGAACCTGAAAAGGAGGTCGTATGAGCTCAAACGAAGCCTTTGAAGTTGCAGAATTGAGGATTGGACAAGTACAACTGAGAGAATCCAAAAATTCCGAAAAACCTGTGCACCAAAATCAGAAAATAACCACACCACTGTGAAGAGAACAAAAAATTAGCCGGAAAAAAAAAATGCACCCAAAAAGGAGCAAAATTGAGCAAGTTATGAGTCTCCAAAGTTGACTCAAAAAACCAGACTACTCAACAAAGAGGGGTCTAAAAAATTTCAAAAAATGCTGACGCCAGCAAAACACTATGCTAAATTCGACGATCGTATGACTGTCAAAATGGTTGTCGCACCCTGGACTAGGTTGACTGGGCGCTGATTGGGCGCTTATGTGGCAACTGACTGGGCAAAAAATCAGAGTGGCATTGACTGGGTTGATCTGCTAGCGGGCCAGGCGACTGGGATGCTTACGTGGCACGCGGAGGTGGGCCTGGTGCTGACTAGACGGGTGGGTCCAACTAGCGGGTGACGTGGCCTGCCGGCGGCAAGCTGAGCTGGCGGGTCAGACGGTAGGCTGGGTCGGCGACGGTGCTGGGCCGGGCGACGATGTTGCCGACAAGCCAAGCAGCGGTGGCGTTGGGCCCGACGATAGCTGGCGGGAGGCACTAGCGGCGGGTTGGGCGGTCGCTGTTGCCAGAGGGGCTGCCGGAGTGGAGGTGGCATCTACCGGAGTCGGCGGGGCTGGGCGGTTGTCGGGAGTTGTAGAGGCCGCCAGACGCTGTATGAACCTGCAAAGCCTACAGGTAAAAATACGGCGAGATAGAGGGGGGTCTATGGACCCCCAAAAATGTTTTTTTTTTTTTGAAAAAATTCCCTTTCGCCTTTTGAATTAATTTTTTTTCAAAAAAATATTTTTTTACGGAATAATAGAAAATAAAATTGTAGAAAAAAACTTATTTAAAAAAAAAAAACTCTGAAATTCGTACCGTACCGCCCAAATTGGGCAAAAAAAATCCTCCACACCCAAAATTTGATTTTCACCAAAATAGGTCGAGTTTATACTCGATTTTTATGGAAACAGCCTCTCGGACACAATGGTGAAGTCAAAAATTCTCTAAGATGCCTCCAAAAAGCACAGTTCCTTTAATCCGAAAATAGAAGCCTTCCAAAATGTCTCCAAAAACCAATCAATGAAGCCCCAATGGCTCTGATACGATGTGAGATTTTGCCAAGATCAAGGGCACGATGAAAAGCATAAAAGAGAGACAAAAAAATGACAAGAACAAACTGTATTCTCATCAATATGCAAATGATCAATTGGATTAACCAATATAATGAATATAGGCCTGCTTATATAGGCAAGGCCATATGGATATACGAGCACACAATCATGACATGTGGCTCAATGAGAAACAAGGGTAGGTAAGAAATACTAGGGGTAGGTAGGAGAAATAATATAATATTCCACAAGAGGTGGATGATCCACCGAATGTGGAGTGTAACAACAAAATAAGACCACAAAAGGTGGAATTTCTGCTACAAGCTATATCCCTATGTGCACACTTCCCTAAGTGTCTCAAATCCAAACTACGAAGAGATGCATTATCCTAATTTAACTTAAGTAAAGTGTAATAATATCCATAATGAATATTTATTTACACCAACAATCAGTAAAAACACCTCACCCTAATTTAAAAAGTGCAACATTTCATTCTAACTGTATTCATAATATTCCAGTTAAGGAAAAGAAAGATGGTGTTAGGAGAAGACATATTTAGAATGCTTTTGAGATTAAGTATATAAATTTATTGTAACACAAAAAGTTATTTCAAACAATAATACATAAAAAAATAAATTGACTCCCAAACCACTTTAAATCATGTTTATGGCTTACCAAAAAATCATATCTACAAAGCATGCAATATTATAATTTGATTTGTATATTTTAGTTTGAATTGTTAGGAATACAAAACAAATTTTCTACAAGGGTGACAAGACAATTTAGTAGCTTGAATTGAGATGTTATTTGTGCCTGTTTAGAACTTCTTTGTATATGTGTCAAAGAAGTGTGGTCACGTGGAAAGCCATGATTGCAAGATACACACATAATGGATATGTTGAAAAGGCTTTAGAAACTTTCAAGCAAATGCAAATCATATAATATTTGATTAAAATTCTCATGGTTTCCTATTGCATATGTATTTCATGTTATTTGTGCATGAGATCATTATAAAATTCTAAATATTTGTTATGCTTTTAAATTTGAAATTATGTACACCATCAAATAAATATTTTGAATATTTATCATGTTATTTACCATGTTCTAACCCATATTGTCTATGATTAGTTCGCCAATTGCCATTATGATATAAATGACAAACTATTGTAAAAAGTAAGATCATTTGTCTTTCAACTAATCAATATGATATAAAAGAATAAACAAAGTGAGTATATATATATGTATGGTGTAATTTCATGTTATACACATACATAAAATCACTTACTCACCCAAAGTTGTTTCTATGGTTGTGGGGTTAACTCTATAGCCACAGAGTTAGCCATTTCCTTTCTGAAATTTAATTTCAACATTTGACTTAATGACTCACTTTATTTTCATCTCTTGAGCCAACAAAGTACATGATATCATTAGCATCCATTTTACACCACTAAGAATTTATAAGTCATTCCTTATTCTAGAGAATTAAAGGAGCAACCAATAATATCATATTTAGATTTTGGTATAATAAAATGAAGTAAAAACCTACATATCTTTCTCTCTCTCTTGCCCTATTCTGAGACCTCTATATCTATATCTCTTTGTCTCTTTGTATCTATGTCTCTCCAAATTTATTCTTCCATCTATCTCTCATTATTGCAAACATAACATGATCCTATTAATAATGGACCCTAATTATCTTCCTAATTTAGAGGTTTTGATTCAATCATGTTTGAATCACTATAAGTGGATGCATTGTTGATTTTAATCTATCAATTCTCCATTGAGCCATTTTTTGCACAAACAACATCATTTTCTAAATGACCTATCAATTAATCTCATGTACTACACAAAATGTATTTAAAATAAAAATAAAAACTCCTAATTAACCTTCCATACTTGTTCGGCGTACCCATTGCACACCAAGGTGCAATTGCTAGTTTTAAAATTATTAAATAAAAATAATAATTATAGACAATACAATTTTTACTCAAAAAATTTAATTCTGTAACATGGCTGGTTCAACTAATTGAAAAATTGAATTCAATGAATGCATTAGTATCCTGCCTATGGTAGGAACTAATAATAACAATAAAGACCAATAAATCTTTAAATTGAATTGGTAACTCTATATTAATTTGTAGAATATATTTTTTTAGTCTAAATGTGAAATTGGATTGACACTTTTCATGTTAAACTGGAAATTAATAATATAGTAATTGATGCTCTGCAAAAAGGGGGGTTATGTTAGACTAAAACCTGTGGTTGTATAACACATAAGAACACAAGAAACAAAGATAAATATTAGTGTTAATCAACCAAAAACTAGTCTAAGCAGGCATACCAAGAGAGACACTAAAAACAGAGTAAAGCATTTAACTATGAAAATAAATGCAAGAAGACATCTCCAAATGTCTTCTACCATACTCGTAGCTCCTCCTCCCTTGTTCCTCTCCTCTCCAAGTTCCAAATTAGTGTAGCTCTCAGCACCTTTTTGCACTATGGATGCCTTATGGAGATTCAAGATGAAAGATGATTAATCTAAAAATGCTATGCAAGTGTGATCAAACTAAATAGATGCTATGAAATGAGAGTGATTTATTTTAGACCAAAATAACAATGTATGTGATTTATGCTAAATGCTCTTCTCTAAAATTCAGTATAATGTAAATGCATACAAGTTTTTCAGGATCTGGATTATGAAGAAATGGGCTCTATTTATAGGAAAAATGGAGCAATGGATGGTTGAGATTGAGTAATCTCAACAAAGGTCGGGATTGAATGGTATTCAATCCATGTGAGGACCTTCAACCCAATCCCAGGATGACAAGTGTCAACATGAGATGGGTTGAGAGGAGAGGGAAGAAGCATTAAATGCTTGACATGACCTGAAAGTTAACTTGGGAGTTAAGGTTAAGGTTGGGTTGATTGAATAAATTCATTATCCAAAGAATAATGCTTTTATCCAATGGATAAACTCTTGTGCAAGAGTTAGTGAGGATAACCATGGTCAAAGCAATAAATGTTTGAGGAGACACATGGGTTACATGAGGGTTGAGTTAGGGGTCAAAGTCCCTAACCATGGGTGCAAGTGGATTTAACCATAAATGGTCATGTAAGAGCCATTAGTGGTTTGGAAGACTTTAGAGGTTAAATTGTTGAACACACAAAGCAATTAATGTTTTTCAAAGACTTTGGAGTCTTTGAGAAGTGACTTCAAGTTGCTTAGGAATGTGACAATATTTAGGGGATGGATTAGGCTAATTAGGAAGGGGTTAGAAGAATCTAGAAGGGGGTTAGAATTGCAAGTGGGTTTGGTGGGTGAGAGAAAATAGGATTTTTATTAAAATAAAATTCATTTATTTCAACAAATAGGTGCAAGTTGCATTTTTAGGAGAATGCAAGTGGGGGGGGGGGGGATTTTAATGATTTAAATAAATGTTTTATTTAATTTATTTAAAAGAGGAAAAGGGGATTAAATAAAATAAATAGAATTTATTCATTTAATTGATTGTGAATTTGGTTTAATGAATTAATTAAAATAAATTGAATAATTTATTTAATTAATAGGAGAATATTTTGAAGAAGAAATTAATTAAATATTAATTTAATTAACTGATGGCTAGTGGATTTTTAATCAAATAAATAGCAAATATTCATTTAATTAAAATGGACAGATGTATGTGACTACATTTGCCCCTCTTTGAGATGGTGTGGTTTATCGCGTCGTTTCAAAGAAAGAAAAATAGGTGTGAAGAAACATGCCCCATAAAATGTTAATTTAATGGGTGGTATGCCCCCTCGAGAGATGGGCCAAAAAAATTCAAAAAATCAGGCGATCTCTCAAAAAAGAATGAAAATTGGCAGGGTGATAGAAGAATTTAGCAATAATAGTGAAAGAATGAGAGAAAACGGAATTAATACAGAGAAATATCAAGCCAGGGAGTACCCTTAGGTCATGCAGGAGATACTCTACAAATGTGGTGTTGTGCTTTTGATTGATGCTATATAATTGATCAAAATGGTTGGAGAGGGGCAGAGTAGCGACCAAAATTGTGCAAGATGAGCAGCGACCAAAATTGTGTAGGGAAGGACTACTCTGAGGAGAGGGGCAGAGTAATGACATATAGACATGACAAGGCTCTTGTGGTCAATTATCGATGGGATTGCAAGGTACTTAGATACCCTCCTTCACCATTGGAAAAAACTATATTCCTCATGGTCAAAGAAGGCATGAGTTATAACATCCTCAACATTATAGAAACCCTAAACATCTTAATGGGTGAAATGGGAAGAGACCTTGGCAACCTAAACAATAGTCCTTTGATGGAGATTATGGGCATAGGAGGACCCAAAAACCCTTGAATAGAAATATCATGTGGTAATTGCCATGAAGGCGATACAAAATATCAGTCATCATTTAAAGGAGAATGCATTCTTTGTTAAGTGGACATGAACGTATCCTTCTAGAAATAAAACCCTTAGATGGTTGATAGAGAGATGGAGTCCTAAGGTCAGGGCTAAGTCTCTTCCAAATGATTTTTTTCTGGTAGATTGCAACTCAAAGGATCTAAAGAGATCCACACTCAAACAACGCCACTTACAATGAATGGAGCAAGTTTCTTCATCAAGGAGTGGGAACCAAAATTCAATCCCTTCATCCAGAAAATAGACAAGCTGTTGATATGGATCAAACTCTATAATCTTCCCTTGAAATTATGGAGTGTACAAGTTCTAAAATTGATTGGGAATGAAACTGGAGAATTTATTTGTGTATATAATAACTTATTAGATGAGGATTTAAGGGTTTATGTTAGGTTGTGTGTGGAAATAGATTTGAATGGCACAAGATGAGATGAGTTGGAGATCATCTTGGTAGGGGAAGATGGAAGCAAAGCTTTTTGCTATTTATGCAATAGAATAGGACATTCCAAATCTAAAGTTGTTCAGAAAAGTAAACATCGCAAGCAACATGCCAAGAAGAAGTAGACAATGTGTCAATAACAAACATTGCCCCTCCATTCAAAAATCAAATTGAAGGATCTAGCATGCATGGGCCCCCAATTCCAACATGCCCAATTTAATTGGAGCTTCAAACCCCTATTATTGAGGTGGTTGGAGAGCGAGGATGAAAGATCCATTTGATCAACTAGGAAGATCACCCTTAAGATACCCTATATGATCTAATAAAGAACCATAATTTTGACATCTTTGTCACAAAAGATGGCATAAGCAATGAACTATTTGGATAACCAATGAGAAAATATTAGAGCCTCTAGCCATTCCTCTTTAATACCATGAATATCCTTGAGTCTCTCCTCAAGTTGAGCAAGACATAGCCTTGGAAGAAGGAGAACTGGCAAAATAGAAGGGTAGTCCTTTGGTGTCCAGTCTGCCACACCCCGTTGACAAAGGAAACACTCTGAATTAGGTAGGAAAGTTGAGGATCAAATAGATAACATAGATAAAGACCACTCCAATTTGTAGAAAAAGAAAGAACAAAGGAAGGAAAGCCTTGCAAAAATGAAGAAGCTTAGATGGGGATGTCGAAGGTCAAATCAAGATAACTAGATTGCAAACATCAAGGAAGGGAAGCAAATTTCACTAAGGAGCCATGAAGATCTTTACATGTAATGTCAGGGGCTTAAATATCCCTAAAAAAAAGTGTCAGGAGGGATTGCCACCTTCTAGCACCCTCAAACAATAATAATCGAAGCAATGGTTGTGCAAAGGCATTAGTTGGCTTGTAAGGTTTGAGGTGTTGTTTCAAACCTTCAGTTTGTTCTTATACCATCTACGATCTAACCATATGCACCAGGAAGAGGGAAACTTGGTTGGAGATAAAATAGTTCATGATTGTGTTTTGAAATGACTTCATCATTTTGAGAGGTGACTCTAATTTCATCCTACATAGTCATGATAAGAGGGGTGGGGTAAGAAAGAAATATCAGTCGCATATATGTTTTAAAAACTTCATAGAGCAGAACCTCTTTATGGAGATCCATATGGCCAATGGATCCTTTACATGAAACAAAAAAAGATCAAATTTCAACAATATCATTGAAAAGTTGAATCGTTTCCTAGTTAGAGGCAATCTAGGCTCCTTCCCCTTCACACTAGAAAGTAGTATCTGTATGCTTAGATTATGGTACCTGCAAAAGAGACACAAACAACACAAACACACCAATGGGACATTGCATTAGAGATCAAAATCAACAAAACATGTTAGTCAATCAAAAACTCTCAAAATTGTCTCATTGTCCTCTATCTCAAGGGATCTTCAAGATTCAAGGTGGCCCTCACTTGGAAGAGCACTCGATCTTTAATATTACAACCTAAAGAACAAGATTTAATTGATGAACTAGAATCAAATTGAATGCAACTAAGATCCTAGTCATTTGAATGAGAAACTAATGCTATGATATGCAAAGTGGAGGTGTATTTCCAAATTGAAAGATTAAGTGATGTAATTAAGCTAAGACGAAAATGAGAATGCCATGGAATTGATATGAAATTAAGCTAAATGATGATCTAAAACATGATATAATCTAAACTATGATGCAATTATGATGGCCTAAATGCTTGAGAGATGAACAATGAGAGCTCCTTGATAACCTGCATAACAAAACAACTATAATATGGATGCATAAAGAGTGAATCCTTTGATTGAAGAAATGGGCTCTATTTATAGGAAAAATAGAGAAATGGATGGTCAAGATTGAGCAATCTTAACAAGGGCTAGGATTGAAAGTTATCAATCTATGAGGGGGATTAAATCCAATCCCAAGTTGACAAATGTCACCTTGAGATGGTTTGAGAGGATGCTAAGCAAGCATTAGGGATAACCTCGAGAGATGACATCATTGGATAGTGCCATTATCCAAGGAAGCATGCTATTGTCCAAGAGGTAAACTCTTGTGCAAAGTTTTAGAGGGATGGCTAAAGGGACAACCATTATGGGCTAGGATGATGTCTTGTAAGAGGCATTAAATACTCTTTGAAGACTTTGGAGCTTAACTTGTTGAAAGTTAGATAACCTTACAAGTTTGGAAGACTCAACAAGTTAACTTGTTGGAGAAGGTAAAGTCTTCAACACATTTTGAAGACTTTCCCCAAATTTGGAGAAGTGACTCCCCCAAATTTAGGGATGCGACATGATTAGAGGAATTAGGCTAATTAATGAGGGGTTAGAGAGGTTCTAGAAGAATATTAGCATGCTAATGAAAAATGTAGGAGAATGCAAGTGGAGGAAAAATAATTATTTTTAGATAAAATAGAAGGTTTATTTTAGCCAAAAAGGGGACAACTTGCATTTGTGGGATTTTGCAAGTGGGAGGGTCATTTACAAATAAATAATGATTTATTCAAATGCAAAGGGATTTTTAATCAAATGTTAATTCAATTAAAATGCAAAGGCTATTAATTAAATAAATAAGATTTATTCAATTAAGTGGGAAAAGGGTACTTAATCAAACCTTAGTTTAATTAATGGTTTAGATAGAAAGGGGAATTAATCAAATCTTTAATTTGATTAATAGGTCAATTAGAAGAATGTGAATATTAATTAAACCTTAGTCTAATTAATAGGTGATTAAATGATGATTAAATGAATAAAATCCATTTAATTAGCTGTGCAAGTTTTAGGTGTCTACATTTTGCCCCACTTTGAAGTGACATGTGACCACATGTTGATTCAAAGAAAAAAACTCGATATGTCGCCAAAATTATTGATATGATGTTGTTGTCAAAATTGTCAATATGAAGCCCTGGATATGAAGAATTGATTCGATATGAGATGTCGATATGAAGCTGGTGTCGATATGAGACTGATATGAAATTTATGTCAATATGCCCCCTCGGGAGATAAATTGAGAAAAAATTACGATTGTCGAGGCAGTATCGCGATGCACGACTATTTTTGAAATTTTTGGACAATTTTAAATTTTAGATTTTTTTTTTTTAATTTTTTTTAATTTTTTTTATTTTTTATGATTTTTTTTTAAATATTATTTTTATGAATTTTAAAATTTTTTCATTTTTTTTGATATTTATAAATTTATTAAAAAGGATAGTTAAAAACGATGTAGAAATGATGTGGGCATAACGCGTACATGCCCCACACATCCACCAAGGCAGCACAATTGCCTGCATCAGCATGGGCTATATAAACCCTCTAGGGCCCATTTCCACCTCATTTGTGCACTTGGCATTTGGAGAGTGGAGCTTGCAGAGGAGAGAAGAAATGGAGCCCCCCTACCACAAACATTGATTTGAGCAAGTTTGGCCATTCCAGTGACCAACGGAGTACGACCCACTAGTAAGTTTGATTTTCTAACCTTCCTTGTGAATTTTTTAGCTAGATTTTCCTGTTTTTAGGCTAGATTTTTCAAATTTTTTGTGTGTATGGGTAGGGTTTTTTTGTTTTTTAAATTTTTTTAGATCTTTTAGCGCATTTGTGTATTTTTTAGGCGCATATGTTGTATGACATAGCGCATATAAATTTTTCCATAGCGCATTTGTTCAATTAAGTAGTGCATTCGTTGTACAGCGTAGCGCATACACCGAATTGTACAACGCATATGATTTAGCGCATTTGTTGACTGTATTAGCGCATTTGTAACAGTTTTAAGATTTTTGAAAATTTTGAAAATTTTGACATGTGCAAATTTGATTTTTAGGTTCATTATGATGTTTGGCACCACGTCAATGTGTTAGTATGTGTCGATTTTGTCCATTGAGATGCGTGATATTGAAAAGTTAGTCTAGGGTCGATATGAGTCGTCATTTGATATGAGTCGGGTCAATATGGTTCAAATTCGATATAGGTTGCGTTGGTATGAATCTTGATTATCGATATGGATCAAGTGTTGATATGTTTCAAAGGTCGATATGCATCCTGATCGTTGATATGGGTCAATTGTCGATATGTGTCCTGATTCGATATGGGTCCTGATTGTCGATATGGGTTGATTGTTGATATGAGTCCTGGTTCGATATGGGTCGATTATCGATATGGGGTTTGGTTGTCGATATGGGTCAATTGTCAATATGGATTGATTGTCGATATGGGTCTTGGCTGTCGATATGGGTCGATTGTCGATATGGGTCAAATTGTCATCGATATGGGTCTTTATTTTGATATGAGTCAATTATCGATATGGGTCAATTATCGATATGGGTCAAACTGTCGTCTATATGGGTCTTGATTTCGATATGGGTCGTGATTGTGATATGAGTCTTGATTGCAACATGAGTCTTGAATGCGATATGAGTCTTGATTTTGATATGATTCCTGAGTTCGATATGAGTCTTGATTGCAATATGATTCCTAAGTTAGATATGTTGCTTGATTTGGATAGGAGACTTGGATTGATTGATTTTCAATATGAAACTTTGATTGCAATATGAGACTTTGATTGATTGATTTTCGATATGAAACTTTGATTGTGATATGAGACTTTGATTGATTGATTTTCGATATGAAACTTTGATTGTGATATGAGACTTTGATTGATTGACAGGTTAAGTTGAACTCACCTAGTTGTCAAGAGTGTCTGATTTAGAACTCTTTGTGTGATATCATGACCGTCGTCATTTTGATAGGTGCCCATTTTTTATTGAGAATTGATGCTTGATTGCTTAGAATAGGTTAAACTGATACGGTACTCGTGTGTTGATATAGGTAGACCTAGGTGTTATACAACTTTGGGACCGATACTCGAAGAAACTCTTCCTACGCAATCGATTGACGGATGTGTTGGCATGATTGGCATAACTGATGCAGATGAGTTGATGATTGTATCGGTAGGAGAATTATGATGACATGATTAGTTATTTGTGTTGTCATTGATGGAAACCTATTTCAATTAATGTTTGACGATGGTTACAGATGAACTTTGATGTCTGACTTGTTGGATAAGTAATTTGGTCTACCGGATTTAGAATTTGTAAGTATGACAGGGTTTACCGACAGGACTAAGAATTAGGACTTCAACCGGTAAAAGAAAAGATTTAAATGGAATAGGTAAATCGGTGATGGTTGGAGACTCGTGGTTTGAGACATAAACTTTTATGATGGATTTGTGTATATGACCGGAACCGCATCTTAGGTTGATTATCGGAAGGCATGTTTTGAATTTCTGATGGAGTTGTACTAGGATTTTAGGACCGGTGATGAATTCACTCAATCGGTAACGATTTCTGTTTTGGCGGTGATCTACATCAAGTTCACGTGTTGTTGGTAACACGACACAAACTGCGTGATTAGTTTGAAAGATGTTTTGGCTCGTTTGAAGAAAAAATTTCTTGGGAATCAATAAAATGCTTAGTAGAGTGTTTTGAGGATACAGATCAGATTTTCGTGATGGGTTATGATCAACCAACGGTTGATATTGCATTGTAAATAGTTGTAATGATCTGTATAACAATTTGTGATGATCTCTTATGATTTGAATTGTAAATTCAAGATGTAATTAGGGTTTTGTGGCCAACCTAGTTGAGATGGCTATTTAGGGCGACACAACTGATGTTTCATGTGTCGATGGTATTAGGAGAATGAGTTAAGCCATCCCAAAGAAGATAGATATTTGTCTAAGTGTTGCAGAATGTATAGCATAACTGGATCTGATTTAGCAAGTTGAAAGTACAAAGTAACAGATCATTTTTCATTGTTGTTCTCTAACAATTACAACAACATAAATCCCTTAACCGGGTAGGTCCTAACATGCCTTTTCCATCTAAGTCCCCTAACAACGCAACTCACAAGAGTGTTTAAATCCTCTAACCAAGTTGATCCTAATAGATCATTAAGCTCCTAGTTGGAGTGATAAGCAAATCCCTTAACCAGGTGACTCCTAACAGGGCCTGCTCCTAACCGTGCGTATTGTAAGCTCCTAACAGGGCATACTTCAAAAGAGTACAAATTATTGTGGGTACCAATCCCCACCACGGTTTTTCCCATTTGGGTTTCCACGTCAAAAATCCTTGTGTTCATGTGTGGAATGTCTTTTCATAGTGTTTATGTTTTCATGCATTATTTCTAATTATCGGTTATGATAAGTTTACTATTGTTTATCATAGATCTATAAGTGGTTACCGGTAATGTTAATGTATTAATAGATGAAGTATTATGATCTTATAATAAGTCAATATGAGTGTGTGTTGATTAGATATCTAGTTGGTGAATATTATGATTAATAAGATTGCATAAGTGGGTAACAAGTGTATGAAATCTACTAAAGGAATGTATTCATTGATTTCAGATCTGTTGTAAGTGGTTTTTGATTTGAAGTTATAGATTGTCTTAATACTGATTCACCCCCTGCCTCAGTATTAACCAGATCCTTATAGGATTAACAATTGGTATCAGAATGTGGTCCTCTATGTGCAGAAAATCTTAACCGCTTGAGGAAAAGATTCAGAGGAAGTCAAGATGATGAAGAAAGAGGGTCTGAAATTCAACAAGGACAACTATAAGATCTGGAAAGACAGAATGAAGATATATCTCAAAGGTCTTGGTACTCAATACTGGAAACATGTTGAAACAACATATGTGGCTCCTACTACTACTCCCTTGACACCAAATGAACTTAAATATCAACAGGAGAACATGCAAGCCCTTGAAGCTATTGTAAGTACCTTATCTGATTCTAAATATATTGATGTTCAATGATTGGAAACCGCACATGAGGTTTGAGAAAAATTAGAAACAATTCATGGAGGAGATGAGCATGTACAAAGAGCAAAAGAGGAGAGCTTGAGAGGTAGATTCGATGATATAAAAATGCAAGAAGGAGAAAACATTGCACAGTATGGTCAGAGAATCAAAGAAGTTGTTGGCGGTATAAAAGCTACAGGTGGTAAAATTGATGATGATGTTGTGGTAAGTAAAATGCTCACAACTCTTCAACCGCTATTAGAGTATCGAAAATCCGAGAATTGAGTTTAATAGTTTTGACAATAGTGTGGCAAAATCTATTGAATATGCTTTTAAAGCCTTTGTTACCAATTCATCTATTAGAAAAGGAAAGAATGTATGTCAAAGTCATGAGTGCAGATCTAGTCATGGAGGTAACCGGGAAAGTGAAGACAATGAAGATCAAGTAATGGAACTTGAAGCACTGCTAGCCAAGAGATTTCCAAGAGGCACTGGTAAGTATAAAGGAAAGCTACCTTTAAAGCGTTTCTCTTGTAGTAAGATTGGTCATATTGTTGCTAACTGCCCTAACACTGATAAGAAAGATAAGTTCAAAAGATTCAAAGGGAAAGGCAGAAAACACTGTTATGTTGTAGTGGATGAAGTTGTGGCCAATGAAGAATCTGAAGATGAAGATGACAATGAAGAGATTGTGTTTGTAGCTGTAAAGGAGGAATTTTCTGATGAGAAGGCACTAGTTTCTCGTGTAGAAAACAATAATGAATGGATTATAGATAGTGATTGTTCACACCATATGATCAGAGATAAGAGTAAGTTCCTAACTCTTAATGAATTTGATGGAGGTGTTGTTAGATTTGGAAATGACTCTCCCTGCATGGTGAAAGGTAAAGGTTTTATTTGTTTGAATGGGAAGAATAATATTGATGATGTATTTTGGGTTGATGGTCTGAAACATAATCTGTTAAGTGTTGGACAACTCAATGATAAAGGTTATTTGCTTGAGTTTAATGGTGGAATCTGTAGAATCCTTGGAGGAAATGGTGAACTGGTTGCTACCAGAAAACAAACAAGAGGTAACTTATTTCATTTAAATGCAAATGTCAATAGTTGTCTAATTGCAAAGATGGAAGATGGTTGGTTATGGCACAAGAGATGTTGTCATATGAATTTTGATAACTTGGTGAAGGTAAGCAAGTCTAGTGTTGTGATAGGATTACCACAAATTGTTAAACCAGATAATGTGATCTGTAAAGACTGTCAAATTGGTAAGATGACCTCTATTTCATTTAAGAGAAAGAAGTGTACATTTGAAAATATTTTAGATTTGGTTCATAGTGATCTTTGTGGTCCTATGAGAACACAAAGTTATTTTGGTGATAGATATTTCATGCTTTTTACCGATGACTATTCTAAGATGATATGGGTTACATTCCTAAAGGAGAAATCTGAAGCCTTTAGTAAATTTAAAGCATTTAAATCTCTAGTTGAGAATGAGACCGGTAAAAACTTGAAATGCTTAAGATCTGATCAAGGAGGAGAATTCACATCTGAAGAGTTTGTCAAATATTGTGATGAACATGGTATCAAGAGATAAATGTCTGCTCCAAGGACACCACAACAAAATGGTGTAACAAAAAGGATGAACAGAACAATTGTTGATGTTGCTAGAACAATGTTATTACAAGGTAATATGCCTAAGATGTTTTTGAGAGAAGTGGTAATTATTGTAGTCTACACATTAAACAAGATACTTGTAAAGAAAGACAACAATAAGACACCTTATTAGCTATGGTATGGTAAAACTCCTTGTGTTAGTTATTTCAAAATCTTTGGAAGTAAATGTTTTATTAAAAAGGATAACTACACTGGAAAGTTGGGTGCAAAATATGATGAAGGAATATTTCTTGGTTATTCTTCTAAAAGAAAAGCATATAACTGTTATAATAAGAGAACTAAGAAAATAGTTGAAAGTGTTAATGTGAAGGTGGATTATTTGTCAAATAAATCTAAAGGATCAAGTAGGTATGAACCTAAAAAAGATGATAATGAAGAAAGACTGGTGATCTTTGAACCGCAAGCACAAAATAATTATCAACCAGAAAATGCAGTACCGGTAAGCGAGGACAGTGAAGAATAAAGTAGTGAATTGACTGGTGAATCAGATGAGGAAGATGCAGAACCGACACATACTATACCTAGATATGTGAGAATAAATCACTCTCAGGACCAGATAAGTGGTGATAAGAATGCAGGTGTGCAGATCAGGAGGAAGATTAGAAAAAATTCTTGTTTGATCTCTACAATGGAACCCAAGACAGTTAAGGAAGCACTCAAAGACAATGAATAGGTGAAAGAAATGAATGAGGAATTAGATCAAACAGAGAAAAATTAGACATGGTCACTTGTTCCTAGACTAGAGGCCAAGAATGTGATTGGAACCAAATGGGTCTTCAGGAATAAGTTAAATGAAGATGGAAAAGTGGTACTTGAAATAAGGCAAGATTAGTTTGCAAAGGATATGCATAGGAAGAAGGTGAAGACTATGGTGAGACTTTTGCATCGGTTGCAAGATTGGAAGGAGTAAGGATGTTGCTGACATTTGTTGCCTATAAGGGATTCAAAGTCTACCAAATGGATGTCAAGTCAACCTTTTTGAATGGAATTCTTGAAGAAGAAGTTTACATTGAACAACCAGATGGTTTTTCCTTGATTGATGATAAGGACATGGTATGTAAATTGCATAAAGCTTTGTATGGTCTAAAGCAGGCATCGAGAGCATGGTATGAGAGATTACATGCACATTTGATCAAGATTGGATTCCAACGTACCAGTGAGGACAATAATATTTATCTAAAAACTGATGGAGACAAGATGCTAATAGCTGAAGTATTTGTAGATGACATAATTTTTGGTGGAGATGATAATATGAGTATGGACTTTGCTGATGAGATGAAAAAGGAATTCGAGATGTCTCTAATTGGTGAGATAAAGTTCTTTATTGGATTACAGATCCAACAACTGGATGGTGGTATTTTTATCTTTCAAAGCAAGTATATTAAAGAGGTGCTGAAGAATTTTGGCATGAAAGACTGTAAACCAATAGGTACACCGATGGTAATAGGCTGCAAGTTGACAAAGCAAGATGATTCACCTAATGTTAGTGAAAAAGAATACAGGTCTATGATTGGTAAACTACACTATGTTATACATAGCAGACCAGACATTGCTCACGTTGTTGGGTTAGCTGCAAGATTCCAAAAAGATCCCAAAGAAAGTCACATGGTGGTTGTTAAAAGGATTTTTTGATATCTTAAAGGAACATTAGACTATGGATTATGGTATCCCTGCAAAGGAAATTTCACTTTAGATGTTTTTACTGATGTAGATTGGGCAAGCAATGTGGATGATAGGAAAAGCACAACCAGTGGAGCTAAACTACTTGGAGGAAGACTTGTAGCATGGACAAGCAAGAAACAAACTTGTGTTTCTCAATATACAGCTGAAGCTGAGTGTGTTGTTGCATCCATGAATTGCATGCAGGCCATATGGATGAGACATGTGCTAGAAGGATTCAAGATAGATATGTCTGAACTATTGACTATCTATTGTGACAATACAAGTGCAATAAATATTTCCAAGAATCATGTACTTCATGCAAGAACCAAACATATAGAATTGAAGTATCATTTCCTAAGGGAAAGAGTTCAGGAGAAGCAGGTAAAGATGGAGTATATGAAGAATAAAGATTAGTTAGCTGATATCTTTACTAAACCATTGCCAAAGACTAATTTTGAGTTTCTCAGAAGTAAATTAGGGGTTAGACCCCTACACTTGAAGAACTAAGATGTTGGATTGCATCAATCCTGTGGATTTCATGTTTATTTTTCAATAAGGATTGATGAAGATGTGAGCTACTTTGTAGGGGGAGCGACTCTAATGCAGTATGATATGATTTACAGTTTTGGTCATATTGACGTCAAGTGATGCATTTTTAACTTTGGCATTGTTGTCAAAGGGGGAGAAGAAAAATTAATCAACTAATCAGTTATGGGAGAAGGAAAAGAAATTTGATGACTAGGCTTGAGGAGAAGAAAAGACAATGAAGACCAACAGATGCTGAGATCATCAGTTAATGTGCTAAGATGCAAATGATTGGCATATGTGATTGTATAACTGATTGTTGTTGTTGATTGGTGTTGCCATCAATTCCAAAGGGAGAGATTGTTGGCATGATTGGCATAATTGATGCAGATGAGTTGATGATTGTATCGGTAGGAGAATGATGATAACATGATCAGTTATTTGTGTTGTCATTGATAGAAACCTATGTCAATTAATGTTTGATGATGGTTACAAATGCAATTTGATGTCTTACTTGTTGGATAAGTAATTTGGTCTACCGGATTTAGAATTTGTAAGTATGACAGGGTTTACCAGCAAGACTGAGAATTAGGACTTCAACCGGTAAAAGAAAATATTTAGATGAAATAGGTAAATCGGTGATGGTTGGAGACTTGTGGTTTGAGACATAAGCTCTTATGATGGATTTGTGTATGTGACTGGAACCACATCCTATGTTGATTACCGAAAGGCATGTTTTGAATTTCTGATGGAGTTGTGCTAGGGTTTTAGGACTGGTGATGAATTCACTCAACTGGTAATGATCTCTATTTTGGCGGTGATCTACATCAAGTTCACGTGTTGTTTATAACATGACACAAACTGCATGATGAGTTTTAAAGATGTTTTGGTACGTTTGGAGAATGAATTTCTTGGGAATTAGCGAAACGCTTAGTAGAGTATTTTTAGGATACATATCAGATTTTCGTGATAGGTTACAATCAACCAACAGTTGATATTGCATTGTAAATTGTTGTAATGATCTGTATAACGATCTGTGATGATCTCTTATGATTTGAATTATAAATTCAAGATGTAATTAAGGTTTTTTGGCCGACCTAGTTGAGATGGCTATTTAGGGCAACACAACTGATGTTTCATGTGTCAGTGGCATTAGGAGAATGATTCAAGCCATCCCAAAGAAGTTGCAGACTATGAAGCATAACTAGATCTGATTTAGCAAGCTGAAAGTGCAAAGTAACAGATCATTTTTCATTGTTGTTCTCTAACAATTACAACAACATAAATCCCTTAACCGGGTAGGTCCTAACATGCCTTTTCCATCTAAGTCCCCTAACAAGGCAACTCACAAAAGAGTGTTTAAAACCTCTAACCAGGTTGATCCTAATAGATCATTAAGCTCCTAGCTGGAGTGATAGGCAAATCCCTTAACCAAGTGACTCCTAACATGGTCTACTCCTAATCGGGCTTATTGTAAGCTCCTAATAGGGCTTACTTCGAAAGAGTACAAATTATTGTGGGTACCAATCCCCATCGTGGTTTTTCCCATTTGGGTTTCCATGTCAAAAATCTTGGTGTTCATGTGTGGAATGTCTTTTCATAGTGTTTATGTTTTCATACATTATTTCTGATTACCAGTTATGATAAGTTTACTGTTGTTTATTAGAGATCTGTAAGTGGTTACAGATAATATTCATGTATTGATAGATGAAGTATTATGATCTGATAATAAGTCAATATGAGTATGTGTTGATCAAATATCTAATTGGTGAATATTCTGATTAATAAGATTGCATAAGTGGGTAATGAGTGTATGAAATCTGCTAAAGGGAAAGATTCAGTGATTTCAGATCTGTTGTAAATGGTTTTTGATTTGAAGTTATACATTGTCTTAATATTGATTCACCCCCCTTTCAGTATTAACCAGATCCTTATAGGATTAACAAGACGATGATCGAGCGGTGCTCGAGGTGTGTGGTTTGATTCACCTATTGCTCAAGCCTTCCTATCGGAAGAACAAAGAGCTTCTGACAGATTTAGTAGAGCGGTGGCATAGTGAGCACAACACCTTTCACTTGCTGATAGGAGAGATCACTATTATTCCTGAGGATTTCTATCAGATTGTCCAGATTCTGATCACTGGCAAGCTTGTTGTCTATGATGTGGAGGAGACTAGAGGGACAGATACGCTGTGGGAGATTTTTGGTGATCCTCATATTGTTGGGTACTCAATGGGTTGGCATGAGATGGTGGATAGATATGCCCCACTTCCATCAGTGCTAGCGGGATTGGTTAGTGGTTTCTTTCTTCCTGATAGGAGATCACATGGATTGCTAGTTGGATGGGGCCATGTGCTTTGATGGATGGTACGAGAGAGGACCCGCTATGCATGGGGTAGATGTGTTTTGGCCCACCTATATCACGAGCTACATCAAATAGTATATGACATGGATCAAGGGTCTAGTTTAGCAGCAGGGTGCACATTGCTTCAGATTTGGGCTTGGGAGCATATAGCCATTACGCGGCTCATCGTACAAAGATCTCGACCGAATGGATATCCTTATCTGCATATGTATAGACAATCAACTTCCCATCCTATTATAAGGAATCTAGAGTATTGGAGGTGCATATTAGATGACATGGATGTAGTTGTATGGCACCCATATTTGGATTGTGAGCGTCGGCCTGAGGATGTCACAAAGGTGCTAGTTTTGCTATAGAGCCAATACTTTATTTGCAAAATGCCCTATGTGGTAGAGAGGTTCCTTTTATCACGGGTATATCGATAGTTTGGTCGACCACAGTTGATGCCACAGGGTACCGCCTTGTACGCGAGAGTGTACAAGGAGAGAGAAGAGTGGGGGCCACCCTTAGATTATGCTACAACTCGTGCAAAGTTCCACTCTTGTCCTCTTGTTATTTGGGATATGATACCTATAGTGACAGATGTAGGTATGCACCAAGATTATGCCCTATATTTTTCTATCCATCATTTTCCTTGATTGACAAGGCCAGGAGAGTCGATACCACCACTAGAGGTGGTTGTTGATGATGATGATGGTGGTGGAGATGGAGATGGAGGACGAGGAGGGGGGCGATGGGGTCAAGGTGTGAGGAGAGGCCGAGGAGGAGATCGGGGAGTAAGTTGAGGTCGAGGACAGTTGGGTCAAGGTAGGGATGGTGGTGGGGAGGGTGGTGGATATAGGATATGAGGAGGAGCAGCCTCCAGTGGGGTGAGGGGTAGGGGTGGTGGTTGGCAACAAATGTTTGGTTGCAAAGGCCATGTGTAAGCCAAGGATATAGGAGCAGTGGAAGGCAGAGATGAGGAGATTTCTGATGATGGATCCGATGAGGAGATAGAGTCAGAGGAGTTGGGTGGTGGGAGGATAGGATTGGGTGACATGGGATTCAACGAGGAGGAGGGGGAGGAGGAGGAGGATGTGTAGCCATTTGTACGATGAAAAAGATTAGATATGCTCCCTCTAGCCACAAGACATGTGAGCTCTTCATAGACACAAGCAGTATAGGTCTCACAGGCACCACAACATTCCTCAGTTTGGATTATAGTGCCTTCACATCAACATCAAGCATAGATACCAGGATTACAGTCCTTAGTGCGGAGACTTTAGATGTAGTTAACACAGGCACATGTAGCACAGTTGACTGTCGAGAGGGACACAAAGATAGAGCGGCAAGGTCATGTAGAGGAGACAATACAAATATTGTAGTAGGCAACCGCACAAGGTGTGATGGGGGATACCATCAGGAGTCTTATTGATCAAACAGATTGGGCTTCATATTACAGGACTCTATAATTTTAGGTTGTGCCGCCAGATAGGCGTGCCCCTAGTTATGTTACCATTTCTTAGCACAAGGGTTCCCAGAACCGAGGAGGCAGTGAGGGTGTGATGGGACCTAGGAGAGATCCTCCTAGTGGCAATGACAGTGCAAGTATAGGTGGCTCTAGGGCCAGGCCATCGGATTCAAGAGGCAGACACTCTTATCCTCCTCCATGATGATGATGTACTATTGATCATTGTGTCTTTGATGATTCCCTCAAGATGTACATTATTGTATTTTGATTGATCTCTTTGATATGATATACATTGATTCACTGATAGATGTTGATGTGTATTGATTCATAGACTTTGTTATAGATGTGATATCTAGGGACTTTGGACATTTATTATTTCACTGATGATTCGTTCTGACTTATATCTTTGATTTTCCTTTGGATCAACGTGGGTCACACCTGTGTAGGATGATATGATACTAGATATGCTTCTACATGTTATGGATGCCTTTATTTGATGGGCTATATGATATGCATGAATTTTGCTTTGATAATGCAAATGATTGCCTATGTGATGTGTGTGATAATGTGATGCTATGATCTATATGTTTTGCAGGTGATATTCTTGAGATGTTTTTGATAATGATGCTAATGAATGTATTTTGCAGGTGATATGCTTGTATGCCTTCTATTGTAATGCTAAATGCAATGCATGGATGAATATGGATGTAAATGCATTTAACATGTTTTTGTACTTTTTGTATGCTTTTGATGATGTCATTTATCATGCAAATGTTCTTTTGATATGATATGGAAATGTTCATGACGTGAATGCTGATAGGGAGATTAATTGAGAAGTTGCTCAAATAGTCTAAATTGGTTTAACCAATCAAATGGACCCAAAAGGATATGATTTTGTTTGTGTTCAATTAGTGTTTGCAGAGTCAAACTTCAACACCCACACCTCTTCTCAAGCAACCATCCCATCATGTTGTTACACTCTCTTGTTCAAGCTTATATTCCTCAATGTTGCTCAAATCCCCCATCATAGGTCCACACCCCAGAATTATGTCTTAACCGTCAAAATTGATTTAAATTGGTCCATCATGTGTCTTTCAACTATTTTTCACTAGTTTGGAAGGTTCATACACCATTGGGGCAATCGGGTTCAACTTTTAGTGAAAACAGGGCTAAAAGGGCTACTAGCCCGTAGAGGCCTAATTGGGTGAATTTTGCTTGCATAAGGAAATGATGACCATCACCATCATGAAACCTAACTTGTATGGTGTAAAAAAGGTCTAAGCTCAAGGATTTTTATGGTTTTGGCTCTTGAGAAGGTGGTTTAATGACTGTCCACTTTTTTAGGCAAGAAAATAGGGTTTTAAGAGGGTTTTGCACATGAAATAAAGGAAGTCTCTTCTAAACCCCACACCAAGATTCTAAACTCTTGTAGAACCTCTGCCACATCTTTTAGAACACTTCTTCAACACTGCCTTTTATGACATCTCATCAAACACTTGCCATACACCAATAAAATAACTGTTAAATGCATTGTCATTGTCAAATTCACTATTTTCCTGCACTTTGAAGGGTTATAAATTCAAAGAAAACTTTACCAAGGTTTGTAAAAATCTCCAAACACTTTTTAAACACTTTTCACAAGTTTCCAAAGCATGAACACTTCCATAAAGCTATTTTTGGATTCAAAAGACATTAATTTCCCAAAACTGGGTACTTGCTGCCAACCACAACTCAACACTTTTGCAAGATGAAATACGCATTGTTTGGATCTCTAAATACATCTACAAATCGAAGAATACTAGTGCAAACCTTTGCCTCAAATTGTCTCTCTCAAATTGGTCTTTGAGCACAAACAAGTTTGGTCTTGTTCACATTGCTAGCCAAATCCATCTCCAATTTGCCTAGCATATGCTCAAAAGCACTTCTTTTGCACAACCCTAGCCAAAACATAAATTATTTACACTGTACATGAGCAATAAAACTTGTCTAAGTCCATCCATGGGAGCCCAAACCTAGATTTAGACAAGTTGATGCATTTTGGAGGCCAAAACCTTTGACAGGGCAGCCAAGGAGCAAAAATGAAACTTTTTTGTACAACCAACTTCCAAACACAAAACCTGCAAATAAATTACATAAAGTGCATTGAATATACACCAAGATCACTTTACAAAAGGTACAATAGGGAAATGATAAGCCCCAGTATGGACTGCTATACAAATGAAGCTCAAAACATGAGAAAAGATAGAAAATTGCTTGCTCTTGAATTGATTTTGATAGAAAGTACAAAAGCCAACCCTATACCAAGAAGAGGGAGGCATATATATATATATATATATATATATATATATATATATATATATATGGTGAAAATGGATAACAACAATATTGAAAGACTAAATGAATTCAACCACAAAACCCTAGCCTAACAACAACAAAGATCCACCATAACATATGAAGATTACCTAAGACAATGCAAATCAAATGAAATCACAAAGATTATACCATCACATGTCTAATAGGGTTTGGATCTCCATTCTTCCTATCTCCATTGATCTTGCTTGATATATTTGCTCTCAGATTTTATGTGCACAAGAGCTTAACAAAGAACGAAATGTGGTTGCAAGTAGGATCTCATATGAAAAGCGTAGTGTAGTCAAATGCATAAATTGATTAGCCAGGGTTTGATAATGAAGGAAGCATCTCCTTATATAGAAGACATTGTAAGAAATGGAGGGATAAGATTGAGAGGTGTAAAAGAGGTTAGCTATGATTAGAGGGTAGGTAAAGGAAATAATAAAATAATGAAAGGGTAGGTAGTGTATGAATTAAGAGATGAATGACATGTGTCATGGGTAGAAAAGGCTAATGAATTAATTAAATAAATAAAGATTTATTTAATTAATAGAAGAAGTGGGATCAATTAAATGAATAAGATATTTATTTAATTTAGGAAAAGGATAATTTAAATAAATAAATGTATTTATTTAAATGAGAAATAAGGCTAGAAGAGGATAAATGAATGAATTAAATAAATAAAGATTTATTTAGTTAATAGAAGATTTAGGCTAAAATAATTAAATAAATAAAATATTTATTTAATTAGATTGGATAATTTTAGGTGTCAACATTTTGCCCCTCTTTGAGACAATGCGGCTTGTCGCGTTGTTTCAAAGAAGATAATATGAACTGATACAAAGTTGCCCCAAGATGGGAATGATATGCCCCCTTGAGAGGTTGGATGAAAATGTCTGAAAAGATCGCAGACGATCTCTCGATAAGAAAGAAAGGCTAGAATTGACTGACCGGATAGGATAGAGTGACAAAGTCACGGGATAAAGAAGACTGACTCGGGAGACGAGGGCTAGGACTAGGGCTAGGGCAGTCTATAAGATAGACTACGAGGGAAATACATCCTCATTGTCATCCACACATCCAAGAGATTAGAGTGTAGAGAGAGATAAAGCAACAGTAGTCAGCAGTGATGGCATTGGTTCACAGATTCGATCGCGTTCGCCGATATCAGAGGCCAGCAGATGCAGGAGAGCCGGTAAGTACCACAAAACCTCCTTGTACTTTGTTGCAATAAATGTTGTCATTAATGCATGCTAGGTGGTGCATTTAATGCATGTTAGAATAATGTCCAAAAAATGTCAAAATGTCGAGGCGTGTCTATGCTGGTGCCAGGCGCGTCTATGCTGGCCAGGCGCATCTGTGTTTGTGCCAGGCGCGTCTATGCTAGAAAAAGCGTCTATGCCAAATACGAGCACGTCTGCATTGTTCAGGTGCGTTTGTGAAATACGGGCACGTTTGTGCAGGACAGGCGCGTCTGTGCCGAGCATAGGCACATCTGTGTATTTCAGGCGCGTCTATGTAGAGCAGGTGCGTTTATGCAGTATGTAAGTGCATTTATGTCATGAAGGCACGTTTATGTTTTCAAGGTCAAATCGACAGTTCTGTGATGAACATACGCTGTCGATTGGATAAGCTGCTGAGAGGATACACTCAAGCAGGTCCTCTAGGGAAGACTAGGATAGCAGATAGGGCCAGGATTGACAATTTTGTGATAGAACATACGTTGCCAATTAGGAAACTACTCAAGAGGATTCACTCAAGCAGAGGCCCTAGGATAGGATAGGTCAAGACACTTTGTGATGAACAGTGAGTACCAAGACATAGTACTTTGTGATGAATAGGGAGTACTAAAATATGAGCAGCACTTTGTGATGAACAGTGAGTGCAAATGTGAGCAGCACTTTGTGATGAACAGGGAGTGCAAAACACGTAGTACTTTGTGATGAACAAGGAGTACCACTAGGATAATCAACAACACTTTGTGATGAACAATGAGTGTCACTAAAATAGAAGCAACACTTTGTGATGAACAGTGAGTGTTACTAGGATAGAGTACCATATGCACTTAGATAAAAAGTAGCATTTTGTGATGAATAGTGAATGCCACTATGACTGACATGATTGATTTGCTTGACTGCAGGAGTATCTGCCTATGCTAGAGTCATGAGAGAGATTCCCGTCGACTCAGAGGTTGCGACCAGAGTTGACATTCGAGGATAGGGCTGCCATTGAGGGTATGGGTCTCCGATATATTATGTATGTGCCTGAGTTTTGGGCAAACATGGGGTTGCTGACTGTGCTAGCTGAGAGATGGCACTCAGAGACGTGCACTTTCCATTTGCTGATGGGTGAGATGACAGTCACCTTGGAGGATGTGTACAGGATACTGAGGATACCAATCGATGGGGAGTTGATACCCTATGATCGAGACAGAGACAGGGATGCCCTGAGATGAGTGTTTTAGGATCCCAGACTAGAGATGAGAGCTGGACACGTGGCATGGAACACGATGATAGCGACAAGACTGGCACTACCAACAGTGTTAGGAGGAGTGATCAGTGGGTTCCTGTGTCCAGACAAGGTGACATGAGGGTTGGTTGTGGGTTGGGGGAGCACCTTGGAGACACTGGTTACACAGCACACCAGATATGCTTGGGGACCATGTGTGCTGGCACACTTGTATTATGAGTTGCATCAGTTTGTGTATCATGGATCCGTAGGATTGGGCTACGGAGTTACATTGTTGCAGGTATGGGCCTATGAGCATCTGTTAGTTACCCGATCGATACACTTCAGGGGCAGGGTTCATGGACACAGTTTTGTACATTTATATGATATGATTACATCCCAGCCACGGATTGGCAGGTTGGAGCATTGGCATCGAGTCCTAGATGAGATCAACACTGTGATATGGAGGTTGTACCTTGGGTGCGAGCAGTGGGAGGAGGATGCAGTGGATCTACCTTATTCTTTTCGGAGCAGATATCTGATTGGGCGGACGCCATATGTATTGGAGAGACAGCTGATTGACAGGGTATGCAGGCAGTTTGGCCGTATTCAGTGGATGCCACGGGGTTTCAGGATGTATGCTCAGACAGTCAGGGATCAGGCACACTTTGGGCCATTATTGTTGTATGATCAAGCTGTGACGCAGCTAGTAGAGATGGCGTCGATGCCATGGGATATGTGGCCAGAGATTGAGGATGCAGGCATGGATGCAGAGTACACGATGTATTGGGCTGAGCATCCCTTTCCACGACTGACAGACCCAGGGGAGGCGATAGATGGAGATGGTGGGGGGATGGAGATGATGATGGAGATGGTGGAGGTAGAGGCTGATGGAGGAGGCAGGGTGCAGTTGGAGAGAGAAGGGTGGCTCCACGAAGAGAGGGTGGGGAGGAGAGATAGGATTGGGTGGTGAGGGGTCGCGGTGGATTGCCACTACAGGTGCCAGTAGCACAGGGTCCTAGACAGGTGCAAGGACAGGGGCAGAGGTAGGTACAGGTACAGGCATAAGCACCAGTACAGGGGGAGCCACAGGCAGAGGCACAAGGGGCCGAGGAGGAGGAGGATGAGTTGCTTGAGCTGAGGGAGATCTGCCAGGGATAGGCAGATGAGATTCAGGACTTGGAGAGGGAGATGACTAGGCTCAGGAGGCGACTGAGGGAGATAGAGCATGAGCGAGATCAGGCTATCCAGCGCTATACTGAGGCTGAGACAACACTAAGGGCTAGGAGGCAGGCGATAGAGGATACAGGGGCTGGATATGCCTATGTTCTATGGGCAGGGGAGGAGATAGGTTACTGGCGAGACCTATATTACGGGGCAGTGCCACCAAAGCAGTGGGTGAGGAGCTTCTGCAGACCATCGCGGACAGCGACAACTACGGGGGGGAGCCAGAGGAGACAGGCGTCTAGCGGTGGGGTTATGGGTCCTCCACCACTAGCAGATAGAGGGGATAGGAGGGATGATCTAGGGGTGGGTCCTTCTAGGGCTCAGACTCCATCGAGGCCAGGCGGCTCTGAGGGAGGGAGTTCATCATAGCCATAGAGGGCTCCCTATGTATCAGTGTGTTGTACCATTTTGTATTATGATGTAGACACCTTTGGGTGATTTTGTAGCCATATGATTTTGACATCATTGTATCATGACACTTTATATATATATATATATATATATATATATATATATATATATATATATATATATATATATATATATATATATATATATATGAGATGATTCATCTTTGCGGCAGCTATATGTATGTGTACCTATGTGATGAGATATTTCATGATGTATGTTTTTATGTGATGGTTATGACATGGATGCAAATATATACATGATGAAATGCAATATTTTTGTTCTTTTATGTTTTTAATATGTTATGCATATGCAAATGTGAATGTATGAAATGTTAATGAATATGATAATGCAAATGATTATTTACATGATAAAAATGTAAGATGTGCTAACATGTGTTGTGTGCAGAATGTGATGCAATTGTGATATCTATATGTATGTATGAAATGCTTATATGTGGTAATGCAGGTGCAACTACATGAAATGCAAATGTTTTTGGCATGTCATTATACTCAGTCATGTGATAGCAGGCTACATGGATTCAAGAAGGACGATGGAGGTCAATCAAGAAAGGGGGATGAAAGATAGAAGATATGGAAGTGAAAGAGCTTCTTGTGCATTATCATCATTGAGCTTTATTATGGCAAGTAGGTTATGACAATCGAGGCATATGTTCGACCCAGAAAGTCATTGTACCTATTTGCATGGAGATAAGACAGTCACAAACAAGGAATGCCCTAGTTCACACTAGACTCACAGTGTCCTCATATCCTTGGACAAGTCATAGCATTACTAAGAGACAATCCACAGACAGCAAATAAAATAGGTGACCATACCCCATCCTCACCTTTCTAGTCAAAGACATCCTGGAGATAGAATCTTTAGTCAAAGACATCCTAGAAAAGCTAAAAGACATGTCACCAAAAGATAAAATCAAAAGAAAACCAAGACTTGACACCAACATCCACTATAGTCCTCAAGTTTAGTGTCTCTTGTCACTTGTATAAGTCTTATTTGATTGTGGTCACAATGTTTACTTTCACAAAAAGGATAGATCGCACTGAACCATAATGTTGTCTGAGTCTGTTGAAAGATTTGATTTGTTGAAGCCCATTGTTGTTGTTGTGTCTCATCTGAAACTGAATGAATCCATGAAATTGATACTTTATTGCGAAGAAGACGGAACTTTATTGTGGATTGGCGATGTAGATGTTGCTTTATTGCGGATTGTGCGCGTATAGACTGAAGAAAACTAGAAGAAACTATACTCCTCGAAACATGTGATGTTTTTAGTTCCACACCCATTACTAGACGTAGGATTTGCCTTAGCCACATATAGGAGCTGATTTATTATGGATGGAAAGGGGTGAAAAGGAATGTTTATTATGAATGGCGAACCAATCTTGGGTAGATCAATAACAAGTCATGATGGGAATGGGTAAGTTTATTATGAATGAATAGGCTGTGAGTGTGTGCAAAGTGAAAGGATGGAATGGAATCCTGAAGGAGGGAGGAGCAATGTCTCTACGCATGGCACCGGTGACTCGGTTTTCACCATGGTACTTGCCCAGGGTGCCACCAAAGTGGTTTTCACCGTTGGACAAAATGTTTTTGTTTACTTTTTTTATTTTTGTTTGTGTCACAAGGCGCCTGTTTGCCAGGTTTTCACCAAGTAACGATTTTTTATGTTTTATGATTTTTTTGTATTTTTGAATTAGGATACTCCAAAGAGCTATGTGTAAAACCTGTGAAGGTGCATGCGGTTGATAGGATCCTCTAAATGTTCACCCTCTATGGTTGAGAGCTGATATGCCCCAGATCCATATGCTACTATAATGATGTAAGGACCAAGCCAGTTTGGTTCGAACTTGCCCTTCTTCTCTCTGTCTTGCTGATTTTTGGGGTTTTCTCTGAGAACCAAATCACCTACCTCAAATGTGCGAGGCTTGACTTTGTGATTGTAGCTGCGACTCATTCATTGTTGATAAGCCTTGAGATGATTAAAAGCAGTTTGTCTTTGTTCATCCAATAGTTCAAGTTCTTCTAAGCGAGAGACCCTATAGTCTTCATTACTGATAATGTTTTTTAAAGAGACTCGTAAAGAGGGTAGCTCGACCTCAATAGGCAAGATAGCTTCAGTGTCGTAAACAAGTGAATAGGGTGTAGCTCCTGTAGGTGTGCGGACACTTGTGCAGTAGGCCCAAAGTGCGGGATTAAGTTGGATATGCCAATTATGGCCAGCGTCGTCAACTGTCTTTTTTAAGATTTTAAGGATTGTTTTATTAGACGCCTCAACTTGACTGTTACCTTGGGGGTAATATGGTGTGGAGAAATGATGGGAAATATGGAAGCGGTCACAGAGTTCATGAACATCCTGATTTTTGAAGGGACGCCTGTTATCAGTGATAATGGAAACAGGAATACCGTATCGACAAATGATATAGTTGAGAATGAATGTAGCAATTTGTTTTCCAGTGACTTGCATGAGAGGCACGACTTTGATCCATTTTATGAAATACTTTGTGGCCGTGATAATGAATTTATGACCGTTGGAAGAAGGAGGGTGAATCTTGCCTATGAGATCAAGTCCCCACTGACAAAAGGGCCAAGGAGTCGCCATTGGTTGAAGTTCTTGTGCTGGTGCATGGATGAGGTCTCCATGAAGTTGAAATTGCTTACATTTCCTAACAAACTGATATGAGTCTTTTTCCATACCGGGCCAGTAATATATAGTCCTGATAATTTTCTTGCCTAAGGTAGGACCACTAGAATGTGGACCACATATCCCTTCATGTACTTCACGTAACGCAATCTGAGCTTCGTCGCTTTCCAAACATCTAAGAAGAGTGTCATCTAGACCTCGACGGTATAGGACATCGACTAAAATGACGTATTGAGAAGATTGGCGAATGAAAGTGCAACGTTGGTTATTGGATAGGTCAAGAGGAAAGGTATTATCACGAAGGTATGTGAAAATGGAACCATATAACTGGGACTTAGGACCGACGACACATATTATCTCAGTAGGAGTGATTTCATATGAAATAACCAAAAGGTTATCCACCAAGAACTCATAGCAGGTCTCATTCAGAGGTAGATCGATCAGTGAAGCAATTGTAGCCATGGCATCTGCAGCTCGATTATGCTCTCTTGGTATCTGCTCAAAGTCTATCTTTGTGAAATATTGTTTCAGGTCATCCACCATTCTTTTGTAAGGCATTAATTTCTCATCCTTTGTTTGGTAATCATCAGTTGCTTGACAAATTACAAGTTGAGAGTCCCCAAAAACACGAAGTTCTTGGATCTTCCACTGAACTGCAATCCGTAATCCAGTTTTTAATGCCTCATATTCTGCTATATTATTAGTGCAAGGAAATGATAATCGATATGATTTTGGTATAGAATCCACTTGAGGAGTTATGAAGAGGATGCCAACTCCTACCCCATGCTATGTGTATGAGCCGTCAAAGTATAGTTTCCATGGTTTTGCATGTGACACTATTAAAATGGATTCATCTGGAAATTCTGAAATTAGAGGAACATCATCTATCATGGGGGCATTTGCTAACTGATCTGTGATAGCTTCTCCTGTTATTGTTTTTCTGTCCACATACTCGATGTCGAATTCACTCAGGATCATTACCCATTTGGCTAGTCGCCCAGTAAGTGTCGCTTTATTGAAAAGGTATTTCAATGGATCGATCCTTGCAACCAACTTAATCTTATGAGTTAGCATGTAATGTCGTAATTTCTGCGAAGCAAAGACCACGACAAGACATGCACGCTCGATTGGTGTGTAGTTTAGCTCATATCCCACCAATGTGCGACTGATATAGTATACTGCCTTTTCTTTGCCCTCAACAACTTGTTGTGCTAAGAGTGCCCCCAGTGCTGTTGAAGTAGCTGATATGTATAGTAATAAAGGCTGATCTGGAACTGGTGGCATCAAAACTGGTGGATTTAGAAGATAATCTTTGAGTATCTGGAAAGCCTGTTGACAATTATCATCCCATTTGCATTTGATGTTTTTATGTAGCAAGTGTTGAAAAGGATTACATTTGTCTACAAGTTGTGCTATGAATCTTCGTATGGATTGAAGTCTCCCTTGCAAAGATCGAAGCTGACTGATGTTTCATGGTGGTTGCATCTCTAGGATGGCCTTGACTTTTGCTGGATCAGCTTCAATTCCTCTTTTTGATACAATGAATCCCAGGAGCTTCCCAGAGGTTACTCCAAAGACACATTTCTTGGGGTTTAATCTTACTTTATATTTTTCCAACTGATCAAAGACGACTGAAAGTATGTCCAAATGTGTATTTCTGTCTATTGATTTGCCCAAGAGGTCGTCAACATAATCTTCCACGGTAACGTGCATGAGATCATGAAAGATAGTAGTCATGGCTCTTTGATATGTAGCGCCTACATTTTTTAGCCCAAAGGGCATGACATTCCAACAGAAAGTTCCCCAAGGACAAGTGAATGTTGTTTTGTGCTGGTCTTCGGATGCAATTTTTAGTTGATTGTAACAAGAGAATCCATCCATCAAGGATAACATTGCATGACCTGCTGTGAGATCGACAATCAAATCAATATTTGGTAACAGAAATTCATCCTTAGGACAAGCTTTGTTGATGTCTCTGAAATCTGTACATGTTCTGATACTACGATCTGGTTTACTGACAGGTACTAAGTTGGAGATGCATTCAGGATAATCAATTGGGCGTATGAATCCGACATCCAATAATTTCTCAAGTTCTGTTTTGACTAATAATGCCACTTGTGGATGCATCTTTCTTAATTTCTGTTTCACTGGTTTTGCCCCCAGTTTAACTGTCAAATGATGCATTACCAAATCCGGATCCAATCCAGGCATATCAGCGTATGACCATGCAAAGTTGATTTGTCGCTCGATGAAGAAACTTACGAATTTTGACCTTTCTGACTCTGTGAAAGATTGAGCCAGGAATATGTTGTGTGGAACTTCTTCTGTACCAATGTTTGTTTTGATAGTCTCCTCTACCAACATGGATGACTTTTCCTCATATGATGCTGGGAGAATGTCGAGCCTTCCATCTTCGAGTGCCTCTGAGAGGTTTTCGCCCTCAGATACGTCCTTTATTTTTACTTTTTTGGGGTCAGACAGCGCCACAATGTGGTTTTAGCCATAAGACCCTTGGTTTGTTTTTTTTTTTATATTTTTGCGATTGGAAGGTCCGATACCCTCACCAAAATATGCCACGCTATTGAGTTCTATAGTGTATCCCACTTTATGGTCCCCAGGGGGAAGATCATCTCATATGCCAAGATAGTCAATAAAAGCTTCATCATTTTGGAATGTGTCAAACTGTGCAGGTCCTTCATGGTCCCAGTCAATGAGTTGGTGGTGAACAAGGGGAAGGCCTTTGATGTCCTCAAAGTTAGCGGGGTTAAGGGTGAAGATGCAATTATATTCAGGTATGTCAAGGTAGTTATCGAGGTCATCGTTGGCACTCTCCTCATCAGTCTCGATCGTGAATGAATCCAGATTATCATCACTAGTAGCGCATTCTGGGACAGGTGTTCTCATTCTATGTGATTTCAACCCAGGACCTAGAGACAAAGACTGTATGGGTTCCTCTGGGGTTGTTTCTTGACCAACTTTGAATTTCCTATTAAATTCCTCTTCTTCTGTTGGTTCACTTGGTTTTTTGAATGTCTCGGTGAGCTCATAGTCACTAAAGGATTTGTCTGAACCCCATTCCCATTCATTGGAGTCTGTGGAATAGCGGTTTTCTTGTTGAATTTTGGCAACTTTGATTTGTAATGCTTCTTTTGTCCTTTGAGTGTGGACCTTAGAAGTCACGAAACCAAGCCCCTTCAAGCGTTCCTTTTTGAATGTCAATTCAGGTTGTAAAGGTTCAATGATGCCTTCCTTTCTTAACCCAAGAGGGCTTTTGCCATCATACCCAATTTTTTGTAGAATCTTGAACCCTTTGTCATACTTCTCACATGGTATACTGATGTGATCTTGTGTATCATTTTCAAGGTCTTTGTAAAGCATTTCGTATAAGTCTTCCTCTTCCAGTTCACCCCATTTTTGAAAGATAGTAGGGTCCCACCGGACATGCCAAAATGTATATGGTAAAAATGGATAACAACAATATTAAAAGACTAAATGAATTCAACCACAAAACCCTAGCCTAACAACAACAAAGATCCACCATAACATATGAAGATTACCTAAGACAATGCAAATCAAATGAAATCACAAAGATTATACCATCACATGTCCAATAGGGTTTGGATCTCCATTCTTCCTATCTCCTTTGATCTTGCTTGATATATTTGCTCTTAGATTTTATGTGCACAAGAGCTCAACAAAGAACGAAATGTGGTTGCACGTAGGATCTCATATGAAAAGCGTAGTGTAGTCAAATGCATAAATTGATTAGCCAGGGTTTGATAATAAAGGAAACATCTCCTTATATAGAAGACACTATAAGAAATGGAGGGATAAGATTGAGAGGTGTAAAAGAGGTCGGCTATGATTAGAGGGTAGGTAAAGGAAATAATAAAATAATGAAAGGGTAGGTAGTGTATGAATTAAGAGATGAATGACATGTGTCATGGGTAGAAAAGGCTAATGAATTAATTAAATAAATAAAGATTTATTTAATTAATAGAAGAAGTGGGATCAATTAAATAAATAAGATATTTATTTAATTTAGGAAAAGGATAATTTAAATAAATAAATGTATTTATTTAAATGAGAAATAAGGCTAGAAGAGGATAAATGAATTAATTAAATAAATAAAGATTTACTTAATTAATAGAAGAATTAGGCTAAAATAATTAAATAAATAAAATATTTATTTAATTAGATTGGACAATTTTAGGTGTCTACAATATATATAATTTGGAGGTAGTTATCAATTCTTGTACGAACATAAGACATTTTTGTCTTCTTTTTACAAAAAGTGTCCAAAATGACAACTTTTACAAGCAAGAATGACAACTTTTGTTGCTCCAAGTGGCAATTTGAGCAACCTAACACAACCAACCTTCCAAAATCACCTAGAAATGATTAAAAACATTTTCTAAACATGTTTCAATTCTTTCCAAAGCATGGCTAAGCCTATAAGGCGATTTTCTACTTTTTAGCCTTATTTGGCCTAGGAGCACAAAACTGACAACTCAAACTTTAGGAAGCAAAACTTGATCTCTCAAGCACAAAATGAGATCAAAAAATTATGAAATGACTAAAAACAACCTATAAAAACATTCAAAACCTATTACAAGACTCACAAACACTTAAGCATGAAAATACTAAAAAGGAGAGTGAAGCATGACTAGGTGCTCCTGCACCATACTCCCCCAAAAATAAAGAAGTCATGTGACTCTGTGAGGCAGCAAAGAAGAAGGAATGCTAGAATTAGAGAACTAAATCTCATGTACCCAAGTGGCTTCTGAAAGTGGTTTATCTTTCCACTTGATGAGATGCTCCATGTACACTTGATGGTGAGTCCTCGTGGAAACTCTTGAGTCCAAAACCTTTTCAGCTTGAGGAATGGATGGAGGAGGCAAATACAAGTCTAAAAGTGACTTGTGAACATCTAAAACTCTATCATCCTCCTTAGGAAGCTGACCTTTGAATGCCACCAAATCTGAAACATTGAAAATAGGAGACAAAAAAAGATCAGTACGTAAATCAAATATGCATTAGAACCATACTTAGCCAATATCTTGCAAGGACCTATCCGCCTCATTTGGAGCTTGTTGGGAGCTCCCTTTTGCAATATAGACCTGTTCAAATGTACAATCACAAAGTCCCCAACTGAAAATTGAACATCCCTCTTTGATGCATCCACTCTAGCTTTCACTTTTTGTGAGGTATCTTGAAAAGTCTGTCTCACTTGCTCATGAACTTCCTTCATTGATTGAGCCATGTCATTTGCTGTACCACTCTTTTGCTGCATGTTACCAAGATCCATTAACTCCATGATACCCCTTGGGTGCATACCATAAACAATCTCAAAGGGACTCTTACCAGTTGACCTGTTAACACTATCATTATATGCAAATTCTACCTGATGTATGAGCTGATCCCAACTTTGGCCATATTCCTTTGTCAAACACCTTAAGAGGTTGCCAAAAGTCCTATTGACCACCTCAGTTTGGCCATTAGTCTATGGGTGATAAGCTGAACCAAGAGAAAGATTAGTACCCAATCTTTTCCACAATGTCTTCCAAAAATGGCTAAGAAACTTAACATCTCTATCAAAAACAATGCTAGAAGGTAAACCATGGATTCTTATCACTTCCTTGAAAAACAAATAGGCTATATGACTAGCATCATGTTTAGTTTTGCAAGGAATAAAGTGTTCCATTTTACTAAATCTATCCACAATTACAAAAATGCTATCAAAACCAGTTTGAGTCTTAGGTAAGCCTACCACAAAATCCATGCTAACACATTCCCAAGGCCTTGTAGGAATTGGAAGAGGCTGATAAAGACCAGAATTAGAAGTATTACCTTTTGCTTTCTGACAAACCATACATTGCTCCACATACCTTCTGACATCTCGCTGCATTTTAGACCAATAATAGAACCGTTGCACCAACTCCAATGTTTTGTTGAGACCAAAATGTCCACTCAAACACCCATTGTACTTTTCTTGAATTAGATTCTCCCTCATTGAGCTTTTAGGAACACATAGTTTTCCACCTTTAAACAACAAACCAGTTTGCAAAGTATAATCAACATATTCACTATGAAAAGAATTATCAAATGCTTGGCAAACCTTGTAGGTGGTTGCAAAATCTTCATCATCAGGATACATTCCTTTGAAGCATTCTATGCCAATACTTTGAACCTATACTTCTTGCACTGTTAGAAGCCTTCTACTCAAAGCATCTACTACTTTATTGCATTGTCCTTTCTTGTGCTTAAGAGTAAAAGTGTATTATTGTAAGTACTCAACCCATTTAACATGCCTATGATTTAACTTATCTAGTGAATTCAAGAAACTCAAAGCCTAATTATCTGTATAAACAACAAACTCCTTTGGAAGCAAATAATGTCTCCACTTTTTAAGTGCTTGAACTAAAGCATAGAGTTCCAAATCATAGGAAGAGTACTTCTTCTTAGCATCATTCAATTTTTCACTAAAGAAAGCTACAGGTCTATTATCCCGACTCAACACTGCACCTACTGCAATATTACTAGCATCACATTCAATAGTAAATAACTTGTCAAAGCTAGGAAGTATAAGCACTGGCTGAGAAACAACCTTGGTTTTCAAAAGTTCAAACCCCTTATTTGTTCCATCTATCCATTGAAACTTTACCTTAGCTCCACCTTTTATAGTATCAAGCATTGGTGCACAAATTTCACTAAACCCTCTGATGAACTTCCTGTAGATCTGTGCTAAGCCATGAAAAACTTTGGACATCACTTGCTGATTTGGGTATAGGCCAATTTGTGATGGCTTCCACCTTGGTTTTATCCATTTTCAAATCTCCACTTGAGATCACAAAGCCAAGATAAACCAATTCTTGTTTCATAAGATCACACTTTTCCAAATTGATTATCAGTTGTTCATCATATAATTTGATCAAAACAATTTCAAGATGCTTCAAATGCTCTTCTTTAGCTTTACTAAAAATTAGTATGTCATCTAAGTACACCACAACAAATTTACCAATGAAATCATGCAACACTTCATTCATGAGTCTCGTGAATGTGTTAGGCCCAATATAGAAAGCTAATGTACTGAGAGGGGAGGGGTGAATCAGTACTCCAAAAAATTTCCTCTGTAATAACCTTACTGTTATGCATAAACAGAATAGTGCAGTAACATAAAATAAAACTATAATCAATAGATGACAGTCATACATGATTCACTCCATAACACATATATTTTGGTCACGCAGAAACTCTTGGTTAGAGAGAAAAACTGCGGTGGGGATGGCACCCACAACTTCACTACTGCAATAATAAAGAATGCTCGGTTAGAGCTACATTTAGCTATTTCTGATAGCTTACCCTGTTAGGAGTATTAAGATCAGTTAGATCTACCTTACTAAAGGATTTGTACAACACTATATAAGTGTAGCACCTAGTTAAAGGATTTACAATTTATAGACTTGGTTAGAGTCTTTTACCCTGTTAAAGGTTTCTCTTACAACTTCAAAATATTACAATATAATCATTACAAATATCTGCAACTTTACATCTGAAATGTTAAAGCAGATTCTATGTGCTCTGAATAAGATTACCTAGCTTGTAGCATACCTTGGTAACCCATAATGAAACTCGGTAAATCCTTCTGTTTACTCTGTTCTTCGACTGTTCACTGATAACCTTCTCGGTGACCTCTTCATGTCTCTGTAACAGTCTTCCTTCATGTATACACACTGCTATCTCATTGTATCTCTTATCACATCATATCATGTCTCATTGTCTAACCCTATAATCATGTTGCATCTATAGATCTCTTACAGCGGTGATTTGATTCATTGCTTCGATCTTACAAAAAGATTCTTCGATTAAACAAAATATCTCATAGGTTAGATTGATCTTGTAATCATGCACAATCTCCTAGTGCAATTTCCAATGCAAAAAATGGTTAGATGTGCCTTGATCTTGTAACACGTTTTCATGTGCATGTCTAGGTTCAATGTATCTAGTAAGACATTTCACTTGGTGAATATCAACTCAGTGAGTTAACTTTACCACTCGGTAGCCATGAACCTTTACTCGGTAAACAGCTTGGTGAATACTGTGTTCTGTGACTGCTTTCTTCAGTAAACGACTAGACTGTTCATACTGACTTCTCTGTGTGCACCGACTGCATGATTCAATAATACTAACTGACTATAATATAGTATGACTTTGGATATGAAACTAATGGCAATTTGATAAGTAGTAACAATCTCCCGTTTTGACATTAGTTGAGATGTTTGACAAAAACTACTTACAAAGTCATAACTCAAAAAAAATATATAATTGACAAAATGACTATACTTGACAATATGTAGAATAGTCAATAGTATATGTAGATATACTCCCCTTATCATTATCCTGTACATAACTCTAAATTTTGCATGTTCGATTTGGTTCTGTATTGTACTTGTGTGCTCTGTATATTTTGCATATTCTGCTCGGTAGACTCCCCTTGTATACAATACTCAAAATTGTGTTATCAAAACTGTACTATTCTCCAAGTGTAGAATTACTCCCCCTTTGCTGGGCTTTCCTCCCCTGTGTAGTAACATAATATTACTCCCCCTTTTTGACAAACATTAAAAACTTAATTTGCATCTAGAGGTGGTAACTGATAAAAAATAGTCTTATACTTGGTCCGGGCGTCAGTGAGGGCGACTGAGAGTGAGTCCTTGAGACTTTCCATTGATGAGTTATGTGCTTGAATATCAGATAAGAGTGATATCAAGCCATCAAGAGTGCTTCCCTCTTGGGTAGTTGATAAGCTTATAGCTCGGTTAAGCTGCTCTTGGACTGATGAGAGATGAGGAAGGAATAATGTTTGAAGGGTCATTATATCCATCCTAATTTTATGCTCTTCATTCCTCAGTTCTAACTGTTGAGCCATGAGCTATTGTAGCTTTTTGTAAAAAGTCTGAACTGAATTAGGCTTAGTGGTCAACTTGGAGGAGAGATCGGTGATCTCTTTCTCAATTGCATCAGTTTTATTTTTGATGTCTTTAATAAATAAAGAAAATGTACACAATTTCTGGAATAAATAAAGAATGTGCTTGAGTTGAGGGGTAAACTCAGCAATGAATTTGACAAGTTCTACCTTGCCAACAACAATTGATTTATGGACTTCCTCTATCATTTTTGTAGTGAGCTCTTTATCCTTGAGCTTGCTTAGGTATTCGGATGCATCAACTCCAGATGTTTCAATCTGATTAAGGAGTTCATCCAACTGAATATGGATGGTTGCATCGGTTGACACTGTTGCTGATGGTAGCATTTCTGTGAGCAGTGTCCTAACCTTTTGAAGTACCTTGTTCTTTTTCTGTATTGCCAGTTGTTTCTCCTATTTGGCCTTTGCTTTGCATAGTTCACCGAATTCAGTGAGTGCTTGCCCTTTTAATTTGGAGATGTTGACATTGGGCAACATGATCGGTTTAGATAAGTCAATTTTAAAACCATGCTTTCTCACCTTTTTCTCTTTTCCTTTTGTTTGGGGCACTAAGACAAGTGTTTGTGAGGCGTGCTGTCCCTTGGTAGGTTGCTCGATAGATGCAACACTTTGCACTATTCCTGTAGCAGTTGCAGTGTCTTTGGATGGCTCGGTGCTAGGCGTCTCTGCTGTAATATTTGTTGTGCTTGTCTGTCCCTGAGACGAATGATCTTTTGTTGTGTCTACTGCAGCTTCAGATTTGTTACCTTCGGTAACTTGTTTGGTGTCCTTGGGGGCTTCGGTTGGTACTGTTGGCTTCACTGGCGGATAAGGCTGAACTTGTTCTAAGATTGATTCCCTAGACACAAGTTTTGCATAAGTGGTGCCTTCAATCATTTCTTGCTTCGGTGCGGCTTCATTGATTACATCTTCATCAATTTGTATTGTGTCAACCGGGTCTGGACCTTGCTCGGTGACATCTATATCTTGCTTGGTGACATCAACAATTTCAATTTGAGATTGTTCACCGACATCCTTTTGTTTGAAGATCACCTGCCACTTGGCCTTAGTCTCATTCTCCATGTCAATATATAGCCCATTCATCAATTTTAAGGCTCTCTGTTTCACAAGAAATTTTGAATTGAATGTGGACAAATGCTCCTTGATTTCAGCTACGGACATGTCAGGAAATAAGTGGACAAGACTTCTTTCTCTTATTTGTCTCTTTGAATCCATTGCATATTTCCATCTGTTATCAATATGTGAGTAGAGTTCACTTGGAAGTGACTTTGCTAGTTCCAATGGTGCTAACCAAAACTTCAGAAGAGTACATATGACAACTTCTTCAATCTATCGTTTCTCATCATTGTTCCTAGACTCATACTTAACATATCTGAATCCTGCAAACCCACCGTATTCCTTAAGATTGGCACAAAAGTTTTCAACACTGTGAATGTTTGCCTTTTTGCTCTTCACAATCTAGAATTTGTTAGCATCATTAGACTCTGTATCACTCGACTCTTTTGCCAAAATGAGTCTCTGAGTAGATTTCTTGTAAGTCTTTGTTACCTTAGGAGTAGCAACAGTCTTTTGTTTCTTGCTCGGTGATGCAGCTGATGCTCTGGTGTTGGGTCTCTTTGTTGGTGGAGTCGGTAGGGTCTTTGAAATATCTTGTTTCTTTCTTTTTAAAACTTTTCCCTTTGGCAACTCTGTGCTCAATGTTATTACAACCTCTTGTGCTTTTGATTCTTCCTCAGTAATGGCAAGATTGCCTTTGACAGGTGTAGATGAGGATTCTTCTCCGAATTTCTCAGATAAAGCTTTTATCATCTTTGTTGCTTTCCTTGTAGCCTTAGGAACTACAATGCTCATTTTTACTTTTACCTTTACCTCTTCATAGGTTCCATACCTTAGTTCATTTGCATGCCTTGGCAATGATAGGTAGGCATCAATTTGTTGCTGTGTGATGTCATGATCAATTTCATGACCCATTGGTTGCAACGACTGAATCCTCGATTCAACAACATTTACATAGCAGTAATCAGTGTCGACTTCAAAATAAATATTGTCCTTGTATTTTTCAATCAGCTGTGGTGGGATCCTGTACCTGTTGTGCATTTTCTCTTGGAATTTGCTAAAATAATCATCCATGACATCATTAAAGTTATCTCCTAACCTCTTGATGTAATCATTGATCTGATGGGTGATGGGTCGGTGTAGCTCCCATACTACTATACTGACTGAGGGAAAGAACTTTTCAAAATAGAAAAACATACAGACAAGTAGTGAACCGAACTTGAGTGTGTTTGCCGAGTTGTTCTTCTTCGGCTTCCTTATTGTGTTCAGGTTCTCAAATAAGTTCTTTAGTAGTACTTCACACAAGTCTACTTTCATTCCCTTCTTTACTATTTTGTAGGCCAGGTCCACTGCAGCACATGGTACACTATTTTCCCTTGCAGATTGGAAGAAACAGTAACCAATGACTTTGATTGCAAATTTTAGTTCAACATCAGTGACATTATTCAATTTTAGTCCTCGGTAATCAGATTCTACTCTAGTTAGACTGATTAGCTCCTTTTGTGATATCATTTTCTGTGCACGAGCATGATCATAGATGGGATATCCAATGATCAAGTGAATGACTTCCTTCATGATCTTGAATGGTTGCTCTTGTAGCCACACGAAATCATCATGTACTCTGCTCAATACAAACTTAACCCATTGGGGTTTGAACACACAAGGATAGACTAGGGCTTCAGTTAATCCCTTGATTTTGATATGTTCAAATTTACTATCCAGTTTGCCATCAGTGCACAGTTCATCATATGTGTCACTAATCTCTACATGACTGAGTTCCTCAACATGACACTTGGTAAAGAATCTAACATCTTCTACCAATAAGACTTGATCCGGGATGAGTGAAAATGTAGTTTTATCATCCGGTTCTGAGGCGACTTTAGGAGTTAGGGAATACTTCAGAGATGGCTTCTCCACATTTTGGACAACTATAGGATCTTGGATCTTGGGCACCATGGTAGATCTCAAGTAAAAATTCGACAGGTTATCCTTAGGGTTTACAAGTAGCTTACTCTTTACACTCGATAGATACTAGCAATTTGACTAGATCAGAAACCAGCTAAACAGTGTGAATAGATTGATGTAAATACCTTGAAAATTCACTCTGACTGAAATTTGGTCGCTTTGATTCGCTCTGCTCTGCTTCTTGAAAACTTGGGTGAATGAAAATGACCGCGAAAACACTTTTAAGTATTCAAAAATACCTTATCGGGCTCCGTGCAAGTTAGGTCACGGTATTAAATGCACTCGGTTCACCTTTTACCGATTTACTTCATTTTCTATTTTCACTGAGTATTCAACTTTGCTTTGTTAACCGACTTGACAGGTTTCCTGTATACACTGACTTGACAGGTTTCCTGTATAGTATGTAAACTGACTAATTGCATCTTAACTATGCAGATTTTGAATTCTGTTCATAATAAAATAGGAACTGTTATGATTTAACTTTTAAAGAATGCAGTCCCTTCATACCTTTCTTTGACTAATTTGAAATAGGTGCACCTAACTTGGTAGGTAAGGTGCTTTCTTCATCAGACATAGTTTCTTTCTTTTTCCAAATCATCTTGAATTTTTCTTTTATCTCCTCAGTGTCTCTTCTTGGTTGATCTTTGCAATCTCCAGCTAAATGTCCAGCTTTGTGACAATGAAAACATGCTATACCAGGATTTCTCCATGATCTCCGGTTGTTCATTCCAAACCTTATAAAATAGTTGGCACTTATATGTTCATATCTTCCACAACATTCACACCATATCCTCGTATTGTAATCCCATGGTACTGCTGCATATTGTCGGTAAGAATTTGTGTGAGTTCGGTAACCTCCAGTGTTTGCTCGATGTGGATACTTCATGTAGTTCTTTCACTTAAACCAGCATCTCTCGGTACTATGTCCATATCTATTGCAGTTTTTACAAAACCCTTTGAATTTTGCCTTCTGATGGTTGTTAATAGACTTTGTTCTACATTGATTAGGTATGTGACCATATTTATTGCAATTATGACAACATCCATTGGACTTAGAGATATTCGGTTGCTTACATTTTCTGATCTGGCATATATTGGTAGTATGACCTTGATTTCCACAGTAGTAGCAAATAGGCTTCTTCTTTTTTATGTTATTTCTTTTTTCAGCTTGTTTTGATGATTCTCCTTTCTCGGTGGTATTAATTCCTTTGTAGTCGAGTCCTCCATCTTTGTAGAGTCTTCTTGTATTCAGTTGCTCATCCAACATCTTTGATGCTTCATAACTTTTCTCCAATGATTCTTTGGATTTCTTTTCTGTTTCAAGTTCACCAGTCAACCTTGATACTTCAAGTTTCAATGATTGATTTTCATCATTCTTCAGAATTGCTTCATGATGAGCATAACCTAGTTGATCTGTCATATTTTGTTGAATACCAGTTAACCTCATGATTTCATCATCCTTATCAGATACTAGAGCTTCAAGTTGTTGTTTCTCTCTTTGTAGATCTCTTGCTTTATCCTGAGCTCTCCTTAATGCATCTAGATTTTCAGTCATTTGTGTACTGAAATGTTCATGTTCTCTTTTCATTGCTTTTAGTTGATCAACCAATGCTTTGTTCTTTTCTTTCAACATTCCAATCATTTCTTCAGTTTCTTGAAATATACTGTTCTCAGATGATGTCTCGATTTGTTCTACTAGCTCTTGAGAATCTTGCAAGTCATCAGATAATCTTCTCCTTACTTTTAGAGATTTTTGCATTTGCCACTGCATGTCTACAATCACTTGATTTGCATTATCCAGCTCTTCTTGAAGATGCACAATCCTTCGAGATTGTTTGTAGCCTTCCATTGCTAAGATCTTTCTGTTCAGGTGGTTAAACCCTTTTCCAAGATTCAAGCTCTGATACCAATTGTTAGGTCCAATATAGAAAGCTAATGTACTGAGAGGGGAGGGGTGAATCAATACTCCAAAACTTTTCCTTTGTAATAACCTTACTGTTATGCATAAACAGAATAGTGCAGTAACATAAAATAAAACTATAATCAATAGATGACAGTCATACATGATTCAATCCATAACATATATATTTTGGTCACGCAGAAACTCTTGGTTAGAGAGAAAAATTGCGGTGGGGATGGCACCCACAACTTCACTACTGCAATAATAAAGAATGCTCGGTTAGAGCTACATTTAGCTATTTATGATAGCTTACCCTGTTAGGAGTATTAAGATCAGTTACTAAAGGATTTGTACAACACTATATAAGTGTAGCACCTGGTTAAAGGATTTACAATTTATAGACTTGGTTAGAGTCTTTTACCCTGTTAAAGGTTTCTCTTACAACTTCAAAATATTACAATATAATCATTACAAATATCTGCAACTTTACATCTGAAATGTTAAAGCAGATTCTATGTGATTTGAATAAGATTACCTAGCTTGTAGCATACCTTGGTAACCCATAATGAAACTCGGTAAACCCTTCTGTTTACTCTGTTCTTTGACTGTTCACTGATAACCTTCTCGGTGACCTCTCTGTGTCTTTGTAACAGTCTTCCTTCATGTATACACACTACTATCTCATTGCATCTCTTATCACATCATATCATGTCTCATTGTCTAACCCTAGAATCATGTTGTATCTATAGATCTCTTACAATGGTGATCTGATTCATTGCTTCGATCTTACAAAAAGATTCTTCGATTAAACAAAATATCTCATAGGTTAGATTGATCTTGTAATCATGCACAATCTCCTAGTGCAATTTCCAATGCAAAAAATGGTTAGATGTGCCTTGATCTTGTAACACGTTTTCATGTGCATGTCCAAGTTCAATGTATCTAGTAAGACGTTTCACTCAGTGAATATCAACTCGGTGAGTTAACTTTACCACTCGGTAGCCATGAACCTTTACTCGGTAAACAGCTTGGTGAATACTGTGTTCTGTGATTGCTTTCTTCAATAACCGACTAGACTGTTCATACTGACTTCTCTGTGTGTACCGACTGCATGATTCGATAATACTAATTGACTAGAATATAGTATGACTTTGGATATGAAACTAATGGCAATTTGATAAGTAGTAATAGAATGTACTTGAGGCATTAGAAAGACCAAATGGTATAACTAGTCACTCATAAAGACCCTCGTTTGTTTTGAAGGCTGTTTTCCATTCATCACCTTCTTTTATCCTGATCTGGTGATAACCACTCTTGAGGTCAGTTTTTTTGTGAAATACTTTGCACCTCCCAAAAAATCCATCAAGTCCTCAATCCTTGGAATAGGAAATCTATACCTGATAGTGATTCTATTAATGACTCTTGAATCTGTGCATAATCTCCATGTACCTCCTTTCTTAGGTGCTAAAACGATAGGCAATGCACAAGGACTTATACTTTTTCTTATCAAATTTTGATCTAGGAGTTCTTGCACTTGTCTTGCGACTTCTTTGTTCTGCACAGGTGTCATCTTATAGGTTGCTTTGTTTGGTAAAGAGGCTCCTAGTATGAAGTCTATCTGATGGCTAATGGCTCTAGGAGGTGGTAAGGTTGCAGGTGTTCCATCCCTTATAATTTCTTTAAAGTTATCAAGTATTTGTTGCACTTCTTGTGGTATCTCAACCTTCTTCTCCTTCTTTTCTTCCTTAGGTGTCACTATGAGTGCAAATCCCACTCCTTTACCCTCTTCAAGTGTGTTAATAAACTCTTTCTCATTCATTATTAAAACATTATGATTCTTTGACCTACTGTCCTCTTTCTCTCCATTTATAGACTAAATTTTGTGTGTAACACCATCCTTTTGAAATGAGTAGGATTTTTTCTCACCATTGTGTATGGCTTTCTGGTCAAATTGCCAAGGTCTACCAAGAAGTAAATGTCAAGAATCCATTGGAAGAATATCACATAAGATCTTATCTTGATACCCTCCTATAGTGAATTCTACCCATGTTTGTTCATTGACAAGAACATGCTACTCCCTATTCAACCATGTGACTCTATAGGGATGTGTGTGAGGGATTATTTCTAGCTTGAGTTTCCTCACTGTTTCTTCTGAGACTATGTTATCTGTGGATCCTGAATCAATGACCACCTTGCATACCTTTCCCATGATCTTGCACTTAATTCTAAACAGTGACCTTCTTTGAATAGGTTCCTCCTTGATTGGCTCCTTAATCAAGACTCTTCTCATCATCAAACTCTCACCATCTTCTGATGTTGAGCTCACTTCATGAGCTTTGCTGCTTGCTGCACTTTCTTGCACATAATTCACTTTTCTTTCACCTTCTTGTGATGAAGTGGGTTTCTCTGGACATCTGTAGGCAGGGTGCCCCAACTTCTGACAGTTGTAGCATTTCATGGTGGAGAAGTAGGACCCTCTTCCCGGTCCACTAGATCTACCTCTACCTGGGTTGCTAGATCCCCTTCCTTTATAGCTGCTCTTGCTATACGAATCCCCACTTTTCTCAATAAGTTTGGATTCTCCTTGGGACCTTTGATCTCCTCTTCCACCAAAACTTCCTCTATGGCCTCTACCATCTCTACCCCTACCTCTACCTCTGTTTCTTTGTTCTTGATTTTTCTTATTCTTCTCTTCCACTCTGAGTGCTAGTTGATAACACTTGTGAACTGTTTGTGGACATAACAAACTCATCTCTTCTTGTATGTTCCATCTCAATCCATTCAAATAGCTTGCTACTTTTATACTCTCATCCTCTACTACCTTGGATCTTATGCATAGTTTTTGAAATTCTTCAGTATAGCTACTGACATCTAAGTCTTTTTGCCTCAAATTTTGTCTTTTCCTATGTAGTTGGATTTCATAGTCTTCAGGAAGATAGGTTTCTCTAATTTTGATTACCATTGGTTTCCAGGTGGCTATTGGTTTCTTACCTTCTTTCACCCTTTCCTCTTGGATGAACTTCCACCAAATTAAGGCTACCCCTCTAAACCTTGATTTTGCTACTTTAACCTTTTGTACTTCAGTTATTCCATCACATTCAAAATGGTTTTCCAGGCCTTCAATCCATTCTATAAGAGCATCTGGATCCATTTTTCCACTGAAAAGAGCCACTCCCTCTAAGGTTTTACCACTCATAGCTCTCAAAGCCTTCAAGAATGGTTCTTGATCAAGAACAGGGTCAGGTATGGGAACCTCATCTTCAATTACCACCATTTTGTCCTTATCTCCAACCTTATCATGAACTTCTTCAGTCTTAACTTCAACTTCAACTAGTTTTGTTGCTAGCTGCTCCAACCTCTCTCTGAGTGCTCTATTTTCTTCTTCTTGGTCTTTGACCTTCTTGGCTAACTCAACATTAGTCACCATGTTTTCTTCTAAGGATTCTATTGATCCTAAGTCAATTTGTTTTCTTTTTTCACCTAAATCTTACTCAGGCTCTAATACCACTAGGATAGGGAGATTGAGTGAGAAGTTGCTCAAATAGTCTAAATTGGTTTAACCAATCAAATGGACCCAAAAGGATATGATTTTGTTTGTGTTCAATTAGTGTTTGCAGAGTCAAACTTCAACACCCACACCTCTTCTCAAGCAACCATCCCATCATGTTATTACACTCTCTTGTTCAAGCTTATATTCCTCAATGTTTCTCAAATCCTGCATCATAGGTCCACACCCCAAAATTATGTCTTAACTGTCAAAATTGATTTAAATTGGTCCATTGTGTGTCTTTCAAATGTTTTTCACTAGTTTGGAAGGTTCATACACCCTTGGGGCAATCGGGTTCAACTTTTAGTGAAAAAGGGCTAAAAGGGCTACTAGCCCGTGGAGGCCTAATTGGGTGAATTTTGTTTGCATAGGGAAATGATGACCATAACCATCATGAAAACTGACTTGGATGGTGTCAAAAAGGTCCAAGCTCAAGGATTTTTATGGTTTTGGCTCCTGAGAAGGTGGTTTAATGACTATCCACATTTTTAGGCAAGAAAAGAGGGTTTTAAGAGGGTTTTGCACATGAAACAAAGGAAGTCTCTTCTAAACCCCACACAAAGCTTCTAAAATCTTGTAGAACCCCTGCCACATATTTTATAACACTTCTTCAACACTGCCCTACATGACATTTCATCAAACACTTGCCATACAACAATAAAATGATTGTTAAATGCACTGTCACTCTCAAATTCAATGTTTTCGTGTACTTTGAAGAGTTAGAACTTCAAGGAAAAATTTACCAAGGTTTGTAACAATCTCCAAAAACTTTTTCAACACTTTTCACAAGTTTCCAAAGCATGAACACTTCCATAAAGCAATTTTTGGATTTAAAAGACAGTAATTTCCCAAAACTAGGTACTTGCTGCCAGCCACAACTCAACACTTTTGCAAGATGAAATACACATTGTTTGGAGCTCTAAATACATCTAAAACTCCAAGAAGACTAGTGCAGACCTCTACCTCAATTTTTCTCACTCAAATTGGTTTTTGACCACAAACAAGTTTGGTCTTTTTCACTTGGCTAGCCAAATCCATCTCCAATTTGCCTAGCATATGCTCAAAAGCACTTCTTTTGCACAACCCTGGCCAAAACATGAATTATTTACACTATAAATGAGCAATAAAACTTGTATAAGTCCATCCATGGGATCCCAAACCTGGATTTAGACAAGTTGATGCATTTTGGAGGCCAAAACCCTTGACAGGGCAGCCAAGGAGCAAAAATGAAACTTTTTTGTACAACCAACTTCCAAACACAGAACTTGCAAAGAAATTACATAAGGTGCATTGAATATACACCAATATTTCTATCCAAAAGTTAGAGTACATAAATGATAAGCCCTAGTACAGACTTCTATACAAATGGAGCTCAAAACATGAGAAAAGATAGAAAATTGCTTGTTCTTGAATTGATTTTGATAGAAAGTACAAAAGCCAAACCTATACCAAGAAGAGGTAGGCATATATATAGAATTTGGAGGTATTTATCAAGTCCTGTATGGACATAAGGCATTTTTGTCTTCTTTTTACAAAAAGTGTCCAAAATGACAACTTTTACAAGCAAGAATGACAACTTTTGTTGCTCCAAGTGGCAATTTGAGCAACCTAACACAACCAACCTTCCAAAATCACGTAGAAATGATTAAAAACACTTTATAAACATGTTTCAATGCTTTCCAAAGCATGGCTAAGCCTATAAGGCGATTTTCCATTTTTTAGCCTTATTTGGCCTAGGAGCACAAAACTGACAACTCAAACTTTAAGAAGCAAAACTTGATCTCTCAGGCACAAAATGAGATCAAACACTTATGAAATGACTAAAAAAAACCTATAACAACATTCAAAACCTATTACAGGACTCACAAACACTTAATCATGAAAATACTAAAAAGGAGAGTGAAGCATGACTAGGTGCTCCTGCACCAAATGCACTGTGATATGCAATGATATGATGTGAAATGTATCTTGATAATGAGATGTAAATGATAATGATAATGATATTGATATGATATGTATCTTGAAAATGAGATGTAAATGATAATGATAATGATATTAATATGAGATGTAACTTGAAAATGAGATGTAAATGTGATTAATGCAATGCTTAATATGGTAATGCAACTAATGAACACGTAAAATGATATGAAAATGATAATGGAATCTAAATGTGATTGGAACATGACATGAAATGAGTTATGGGAATGTAATGATAATGCGATCTAATGCATCTGTAACAGGATATGATAATGATAATGCACCTAAATGCAGATTAAAATGATAATGCACCTAAATGCAGATTTAAAATGATAATGATAATGCCGCTAATGCAAAGCTTAATATGTATTCTTGTTCTCAATGTTGCCATCTTTTCTTTTTTGATCAAATTGTTGGTGCTTCCTCTTTTTTTCATCATTAAGCCTTGATTTGTTGAAAGTTGATACAAGCATCATGGTATAATTAAACCATAACGACTTGGGTATAACTTAAATGGATTTTGATATTGCAAGATGGCACAGGCATCGAGGTATAATTGAACCAAGATGACCTGAGTGTTGCTTGCATAAAATAGACAAGAGCTAACCTTAGTCCCATACAAATTGGAAATGTCCTCAGTGATATGCCACCAGATCACATCGTAGAAAAAATTTACATAGTAGAAGGCTTCACTCACAAACAATAGGCAAAGAAAACAACACATTCCTTCCTTACTTCTCTAGTCTTTGAGACATCCTTGAGTTGCTTAGGAGATAAGCAAAAATCAACAACCATAAATAAGCATGTATGCTATCTGAAGTGTATTCTTGTCAAATAAAACATCTTGCAAAGAGATCTTTTGTTCAGTTGAAATCGGTTCAACTACTTGATGTCTATCCTTGATGGTTGTGCTCTCATGTTGCAATGTTCATTGTTGGTTGTTCTGATTCTTGTTGTCTTACTACGTGTTTGGTCTGATGTATAAACCTTCAAGGCAAAATGCCCCCATCGAGGTCAGGATTTTTCCCCTTGTTGCCGATACTACTTTGATAGGGATATGCACACTGATCCCCAAGCCGTGGTGGGATATTATTTGGATAACTAATTCAAATAATCAAGGACAGTGACTATGCTAAGTATGTACAGAATAATGTTGCGTGCATAGGTGTTCTGCAATGGCTATTGGCTTAGATAAGATGAAACCAAAGATATGATATGAGTACTGATAGATAGAGGAGATTTTCTATCACAAATAGCGCCTATTGCCAAGTTTTCATCACTTGTTTTTATTGCACTTTTTTATTTGTTTTTCATTTTTTTATTTATTTTTGTCACAAGGTGCCTGTTTACTAGGTTTTCACCCTAGTGATGATTTTTTTGATACTTTTTTTTTCAATTGATCCGTGCATTGGATGGCTCAAGTATGGAATTTCTTCAGATGGATGTTGTTGGCTGGCTCATCAAGCACGTCCCCTTCTAAAGTTGATAACTGATATGCCCTTGATCCATAGGCTGATATGATGACAAAGGGTCCCAATTAGTTAGGTTCGAATTTCCCCTTCTTTTCTTGATCTTGTTGATTGTGAAGATTTTCTTTTCGGACTAGATCACCAATTTTGAATGCCCTTGGTATAAACTTATGATTGTAACTTCGACACATTCTTTGTTGATATGCCTTGAGATGATCAAAGTCACATTGTCGATGTTCATCTAGCAGATCGAGCTCTTACAGTCTATTGACTTGATACTCTTCATTTGGAATGAGGCCTTTCAATGATACCCTGAGTGATGGAATTTCTACCTCAATAGGTAGGATAGCTTTTGATCCATACACCAATGAGTATGGTGTAGCTCATGTGGGTGTGTGAATACTTATTTTGTATACCCAAAGTGTTGGGTTGAGTTGAACATGCCAATCTTTACCAGCATCATTCAACACCTTCTTGAGGATCTTTAGGATTATTTTGTTTGAGGCCTTTGCTTGGCCATTCCCTTGTGGATAATATGGTGTTGAAAAATGATGCTGGATATGGAATCACTCACAAAGTTCTTGTACATCTTGATTCTTAAAAGGTCATCCATTATCTGTGATAATAGAACTAGGAATGCCATATTGATAGATGAGGTAGTTCAAGATGAAGGAAGATATTTGTTTGCTGGTAATAGTGGTTAAAGGAATTGCCTCAACCCACTTTGTGAAGTACTCATTGGCCGTGATGATAAGCTTGTGTCCATTTGATGAGGAAGGATGAATATTTCCCACTAGGTCGAGTCCCCATTGGCAGAAAGGCCATGATGTGGTGAATAGTTGCAACTCCTATGCCGGTGCATGTATGAGATTACCATGAATTTGGCATTTAGGGCATTTCCTAGCAAACTGATAGGACTCTTTCTCTATTGTCATCCAGTAATATCCCATCCTTAAAAGTTTCTTGGCAAGAGTAGGAGCACTTGAATGTGTCCCACAAATACCTTCATAGAGCTCATGTAAGGCGGAGTCAGATTCGTTACGATCGAGGCATCGAAGAAGAGTACCATCAAGACCTCTGCGATAAAGCGTATCAGCGGTTAAGGTATAACGGGTTGCTTGTCGTATAAAGCTTCGTTTGGTTACGATATAGGTCTGGTGGGAGGGTCCTGTCTTTGAGGTAGGCATTTATCTTCCCGTATAGGGGGGAATCAAAACTGTTTAAGGCACATATGACTTGAGATTTCCAATTGTCATAAGCATGAGAAAACAGTTGATCCACTGGGAATTCATAATGATTTTGTTTGTCTGGAATTTGCAGGAGCAAGGCAATGGTGGCCATTGCATCAAAAACTCTATTGTCTAGCCATGGAATCTGCTCAAATGTGATGTGTACAAAGTATTTCTTAAAATCATCCACCATGCATTTGTAGGGAATCAACTTATCATCTTTCATCTGATAGTCATCATTGATTTGATTGATAACTAATTGAGAGTCTTCATAGACTTTCAATTTTTTGATTTTTCACTCCACGACTACTTTGATACCTGTCAATAGAGCTTCATACTTAGATATTATTGGTGCATGGGAACATCAACTTGTAGGATCTTAGAATTGTGTGTCCTTCTGGAGTGACAAACAAGATGCTGACACCTGATCCATGTTGTGTATAGGATCCATCAAAGTATAAGGTCCATTGCTGTGGTGTAACAATGAGCACATTTGTATCTGGAAATTCCACCTGTAGTGGGTGTTTGTCTCGTATTGGTGCTTTTGCCAGTTGATCTTCTATTGCTTGTCCTTTGATAGCTCTTCATTATGTGTATTGAATGTCGAACTTGCTTAGGATCATGACCCATTTTGCTAACCTCCCTGTGAGAGCGGCTGTGCTGAGTAGATATTTTAATGGATCGATCTTTGCTACTAGCTTGATAGTATGAGCTAACATATAGTGTCACAAATTTTAGGAAGCGAACACCACAACTAAGCAAGCTTTTTTGATGAAGGTGTTATTGAGTTCGTATCCATTCAGCGTCCTGCTAATGTAATAAATGTCTCTTTCCTTTCCTGCCAAGTCTTCTTGTGCTAGTAATGCCCCATTGATACTTTCGTTGTTGATATGTAGAGAATGAGTGGCTTTCCCACTGTTGGTGACACTAAAATAGGTGGATTCATGAGATATTGCTTCAGCTAATCAAATGATTATGCACACTTGTCCTCCCTTCTAAAAGGTACATTTTTATGAAGTAAATGGTTGAATGGGAGACATTTGTCTGCCAGTTGAGAAATGAACCTTTTGATAGATTGTAGCCTGCCTTGAAGAGATTGTAGTTGACTAATGTTCCTTGGAGGTGGAATTTCCATGATTGCCTGAACCTTTTGCAGGATCCACCTCGATGCCTTTTTCTAATATAATGTATCCCAAGAGTTTTCTAGATGTGACCCCCAAAACACACTTTTTAAGGTTTAATCTAACATTGAATTGATCTATTCTCTGAAATATTTTATCAAGAATGTCCAGGTGTCCCTCTCTCGTGAATGATTTGGCTAGCGATTCATCTACATAATCCTCCATAAAAGTATGCATCATGTCATGGAAGATTGTTGTCATTTCTCTTTGATAGGTCTCACCAGCATTTTTCAAACCATAAGGCATGACATTCCAGCTATATGTACCCCATGGAAATGTGAATGTAGTTTTATCCTGATCCTCCAAATCTATCTTTATTTGGTTGTATCCTAAGAAACCATCTATGAGATATAGCATCGCGTGCCCTGCCATGAGATCCACAATTGTATCAATGCTTGGAAGAGGAAAGTCATCTTTCAGATAATCCTTGTTGACATCCCTAAAGTCGATGCAAATTCAAATGCTTTTATCTAACTTGGAAACCGGTATAATGTTGGAAATCCATTATGCATAGTCTATAGGTCAGATAAAACCAACATCCAGTAGTTTCTTTAGTTCAACTTTGACTAGCAATGACACATGTGGATTCATCTTTCTGAGTTTTTATTTAACGAGCTTAGCTCCTAGAGCAATTGATAAGTGATGCATGATGAGATCTAGGTCAACTCCTGGCATATCTACATAAGACCAAACAAATTTGATTTGCCTTTCCTTGAAGAACTGGATGTACTCCGGTCTTTCTTTTTATGTTAGTGATTCTGCCAGATGTATGGTTCTCGCTGCTGCTTCAGTGCCAATATTAATTGATTGAGTTGGCTCAATCAAAATTGGTGATCTTTCCTAATAATGTTTAGGAAGAGTGTAAAGTCTCGCATCCTCAGGTTCCTTAAAGAGGTTTTCACCATCAAATACGTCCTTTGTTTTTACTTTTTGGTGATCTAATACTGTCATTAAATGGTTTTCACCATTAGATCATTTTTTTTATTTTGTTCATTTTATGACTAAAAGACTCAGTACTCTCCTGATTGCAGACAACGTTATGTGGTTCACTAGTGGAGCATGTTTCTGGGTTGACTGAGCAAAGGTATTGAACAATGGCATCATCGTTTTGAAAGGTTGGTATATCATTGTGTTTAGGTTCTTCCCAGTCTATAAGGTCGGGATGTATGAGGTGTAGGGAATCGTTTGGTGGGTCAAGGTCTGCTGCTATAAGATTTATGATGGAGATGTTGTCATAGTTATCAGTAACATGGGTGAGGTCTATAATAGTCCCAAGGCCTTCGATGGTACTCTCTTCGATATTGCCTCTTTCATATTGACGCTGCTCATTCTCACTAGCCTCATAGATATATAGTGGTATAAATTCAAATGATCTAGGTCTCGAACCTTGTCCCTCATACGGTATGCGTGTATATCCATGGATTGTATCCACCTCAATGTTCTTAGTAACATAGAACAAGTGTCCCATTCATACTCATTTGAGTCTGTTTCAAAATCGTTGTCTAAGGTTACCCCATTGAATCTGACAGGAATGTTGTATGGAAAAAAGAGCTCACTGATAATCGATACAAGTTTGGTGGTTCGTGCTGATTTAGGATATGTGCTTTCTTGTACTCTCTGGCTTTGTTCATAAATAGTCTCCCTCCTTTGAGTGGCAAGATCTTCATGTTGTGGCTCAAATTCAGCTTGATTAGGTGCTTGTACATGATGTACTTGTTTATAAGCAACCTCCTCCCTTTGGATAGAGAGTTCTTTTTGTCGCTTCTCATTTTCTTCATCCTGTTGTTCTTTTCTTGTCTTTTTAACTACTTGGTGTATCACCTCTTGCCATGATTCCTTGTTATGTGTTACTTTTTCTCTCCATTGGGGTTTTTGATGGTGATCTCACTTTTGTACAGGTTGAATATACTGACCATACCCAAGTCCTAATTTGTGTTTTGAAAGTTGTGAATGGGGTTGTATGGGTTCTATGATGCCCTCTTGACACTTTCCAATAGGTCCTTTTCCTTTATATCCCATTTGTTGCATGATTATGAACCCATTTCCATATTGCTCTGTGGGGATGGCAACTTCTAGAGCAGTGGCTCTTATTTCTTCCTCATACTTGTATAGCCATTTGAGCATATCCTTGTCTTTTGATTCTTCTACAAGTGTGCCCATTTGGATAAATTTTCCATCAAACTTTTTGATGGGTTGCATCACTTGGTGCCTTGATGTTGAAGGTTGTCCGTGAGACCTTGGCAAAGTTGGAAACTTTGATAAACATAGGGGTTCAAAAGAGTATTCCCCATGCCTTGGTCTTTTATCTTCATCTTTTTCTCAAAGTCTATGGATAAAGACTTGAGTTTTTCTTGATTATTGGATGATGAGGAAGCTTGGGTCTCCCTGTTGTGTGGTACCAAAACATTTTGAGTTTCCCCCATAGTGTTGAAATATTGAAAGGTGTTGGTGTTTGCTGATATCAAGATCTCTTGTCCATTATAGGGGAACTTAAGACATTGATGGTACGTGGAAGGTACTGCTTGCATTTCATGGATCCAAGGATGACCCAAGAGTATGTTATATGTTAAGTCTATGTCTAAGACTTGGCACATTGTGTCTTTTTGCACCAGTCTTACCTGAATGGGTAATGTCACTGTTCCTTCGGACGACCTTTCTTCATTATCATAGGCTTTGATAGTGATCTTCTTTTCAGGATAAATAGCTTGCTTGGAGAAGCCCAATGCACAGATAATCTTTAAGGTACATATATTTAGGCCATCTCCTCCATCTATTAGCACTCTTTTCACCCGATGTTTGTAGACTAAGACTTCGATATGGAGCAGGGTTTTGTGCGAATGAATCAAAGAGATATCATCATGCTCTGAAAATGATATGTTATGAGGCACCATCATATATGCCACCATGGCTTGGAACTGGTTGATATCCAGATTGTTTGGAATTGTTGTTTCTGCAAGAGCTTGCTCCAAGATATCCTTATGTTTTGATCAAAGTTTGAGCAACTCTAATATTGATATCTGGGCAGGGATCCTTTGTAGTTGGTCGACCAAGCTATATTGAGTCTTGGGGAGAGTTGTTGCTTTAGATGTGCTCTCCTTCAAGACATATTTCTGGGCCCTTGTTGTCACATTTACCAACGCATGTTCTTGTTTATCTTTGATCTTTATGACATTCACTTGATTGTCATATGTTGATATATGATTTATGACGGTGTCATATATGTGATTTATATGGGCTCATTTGTTGTTGTTTGATGTTGATGTTCCTCCCTTGTCATAATTAGGAAGAGGATTCTTGAATGCCTCATGATCACCTTTGGTTTTATGACCATCAACCGTTATGTATCCCTTGTCCAACATGTCTTGAACTAGGTTTTTCAACCTCATACAATCATTTGTTCTATTCCCCTTGTTTCTATGATAATCACAATAATGCGAGTCATTCTACCATGGTGGTTTGACTTGGGGTTAGAAATTGCTTATGATTGGCAATGTGATGAGTTTGTTTGCCAAGAGATCTTGAAATGCAGATTCCAGGGTTTGTTCCAATGGTGTATATATTCTGTGATATGGGGGAGGTGGAGTGTTAGTGTTACTCCCTTGATTATTGTTGTTCCCCTGATTGTTGTTGTTGTTCCCTCAGTAGTTGTTGTTTCCTTGGTTGTTATTGTTGTTCCCTTGGTTGGTAGTATGTTGATAATTGTTAGTGCCTTGATTGACACTTCTTTGATTATTGTTGGATGGTGTGTTACCTGATAAATTCAGCACTGGTTATTTATACTTTACATTGTTGGCATCAACTATACCATCATTAACAACACTCTTGTATCTAGTCCAAAACTTGGACTTGTCCGAGTTGTTGTTGTTGTATTGAACGCTATAGGTGTTGTTGTTTGATGAGCTAACACCTTCCTTAGAGAATTTTAAGGTCCCCTTTTTTATCGAGGCTTCCTCTACTTGGATGCCATTATCTATTAATTTTTGGAAACTTGGTTGACATTGTATTTTGAGTTGATAACTCATTTCATCATTTAAATTGTCTATGAATATTTCCATTTTTTCCTTTCCAAGTACATCCCATGGGCACCTTGAGACCATGCTTCTCCATCATTGTAACAACACCATGAAAGTTTCATTGTTCTTTTGTTTTGTATTGCAGATGTCAAGCATCGTGACCTCATGTTGGATATTGTAGGAGTATTGTGTGATGAATTTATTTACCAACCCGTCAAATGATCTGATGGGAGGTGTGAGTTTTTACAACCACTCCATTGTTTTCCCTCCCAAACTTCTTGGGAATAGCCTCATCATGTATGTATCATTGTGGGAAAACTCCAAGCTTATAGTGCATAATTCCCTGACATGATCATGGGGATCACTCTTACCATTGTATTTGTCATACTTTGGTATATTTGAATTTGGTGGGAAGGGTACCATGTTTAGCCTCCTATCAAAAGGATAAGGACAAATGTCCTCCAAGGAGTACCTTATCATGGACCCTTTTTGTATATCTTGCATTTGTAGTTGAAGTGCTTAGAGTTGTTGTGTAATATTAGCTAGGGGAACATTTTCTTCATTGAACCTTTGATGATGGGTGTAGACACTTAAAAGTTGCACAATGAATTAAGTGAATTTATTCATTTAATTATTCTTAATTCTTACTATTAATTAATATCCCTATTCTTCTAATCACCTATTAATTAAATTAAGATTTAATTAATATACCCTTCTTCTACCTAAGCCATTTAATTAAAGTCACACTTAATTAAATCCCCTTAGCCATTTAATTAAATAAATCGAGTTTATTTAATTAAAATCCTCTTCCCATTTAATTAAATTTACATTTAATTAAATCCCCCTTCTAGCCCATTTAACTAAATTTACATTTAATTAAATCCCCCCACTTGCAAAATCCTACAAATGCAAGTTGCAACCACAACTGAAATAAATAAATTTTATTTTAATTAAATTCCTTTTTCCCTCACCCACTTGCCTCCTAAACCCCTTCTATATTCTTCTAATCACTTCCAATTTAGCCTAATCCATCTCCTAAATATTGTCACAATCCTAAGAAAAGAGAAGTCACTTCTCAGAGCCTCCAAAGTCTTTGAAATACATTAAAGGCTTTATGTCTTCAACAAGTTAACCCTCAAAGTCTTCCTAACCATTAATGGTTAACTCAACCTTCTTGCATGATTAGAGACTTTCTCTCTAACTCAACCCTCATCTACCCCAAGGGTCTCATCAAGCACTCATGACTTTGACCCTAGTTATCCCTTTAACCCTTGAACAAGAGTTTACTCCTTGGGTAAAAGCTTTATCCAATAGATAACCTTAACCTAACCTTAACCCTTACCTCCTAGGGTAACCTTCATGTCTTCTTAGGCATTTAATGCCTCTTACATATCCTCTCAAGCAACCTCTTGTTGACAATTGTCACCATTTCATTGGTGAGAATTGTAAACATGGATTGATTAACTTTGAATCCTAGCCCTTGTTGAGATTATTTGATCTCAACCCTCCATTGCCCTATTTTCCCCTATAAATAGAGCTCATTCCTTCTTCAAAAAAATCAAGTCTTTGTGCATCAAACTTTTAGTCTCATAACATTAAGCATATTAACTCTCTTTGATAGAATAACATTTTAGATAATTTTGATATCATTATAATCTTAGATATATCATGTTAATCTCATATCATGTTAGCTTCATCTTAGTATCATTTTCATACTAGTTTAAGCTTCATATCAATATCTTGCATCATATCATCATCTAATTTCATATGTAAATCATCACTAGGATCTTGGTTGCATTCCATTCAGATCTTAGAATCATTTAAATATCATTCTTTAGGTTGTCATCTTAAAGAATCAAGTGCTCTTCCAAGCTGAGAGCCACCTTGAATCTTGAAGATCCTTGGAGATAGAGGAACATGAAACGATTTTAAAGAGTTTAGATTCATTTAACTTTGTTTGGATTTCTAACCTCTAATGCAATGTTTCATGTGTGTGTTTGAATTGTTTTCTCCTCTTGTAGGTTGACACCACATTTCTAGCACATATTTTTGGCGCCCATCGTGGGGCTTAACCCCATTAAACATATCGTTGTTGATGCAGAAGCAAGATTGCAAGCATGCGGAAAAGTTGTTTTAGTGCATTGGAACCTTTCATTAGTGCATTGGAACCTTTTGTTAGCATTTTTGGTGTACTATTTAGCGCGTAAGACACACTCCCTAGCGCATCTAGAGCTTTTATTAGCGCTTAACATTCTAGTTTTTATTCTGTATATTGGAACAACAACATAGTGCATTTGGTAAATAGAGTAGCGCATTTGGTAAATAGAGTAGCGCATTAGGCAACCAGTGTAGCGCATCGGGACTTTTAATTAGCGCATCGGTAACTTTCTGTAGCGCATCTGTGCTGCAGTCTAGCGCATGACTCTGATAGAGAAAAAGGCAAAAACTGTAACCAAGGGGAGAAATTTTAGGATTGTGTAAGCCCACCTTAGATTTTGGTTTTCATTAACTTTCTTCTTGCGGGTAACTAACCATTTTCTTGTAGGTTTAGAGTAAGTTAAAATAAATTTTTTAATTCTTTCTAACTTTTTTTAGTTAGATACAAAGAATTCACTTTTCTTTACATTGGGAAAGAATCTCACTTGTCTTTTTGGGTTTAAAATTCATCACATCTTCCTTTGGGTTTTAAAAAGAATTTAATTGTTAGATAAAAAGAACAACAAAACAAACTTTTCATTTTGGCAAGTTAGGCAAAACACTTCAATCTGGGCTTAAAAAGAACAAGTGAATTTCCTTTTTCAGTTTGCAAAAGGTAAAAAGAACATCACCTTCCTTTGGTGCATAAAAGGATTCATTTTCATTTTCGCAAAGGATAAAAGGAACCTCATCTTTATTTTGTGCAAAGCAAGGGAATTTTCACTTATCGACTTCATTTTTGTTGACCAAGATCATGATTTATTTTGTTGACCAGGATTTCCACTTTCTTAGATAGAAAATCATTGCTATGAAGAGTTAAAAAAAAACCATGTGTTTTGGAGCAAAATCTCCAGGTAGAAGTTAGAAAATCATTGCTTTGAAAGATTAAAAAGAACACTTGTGTGCTTTGTCTTGAAAGTGGAAGGTATATGCTCTCCCCTTAACTAGGTGACCAAAAAGACAAACCATTCTTATGCTTTCTTTATTTCCAGCACTTAAAACCTTTAGCAGGCCTACCCTCCCGAGTTACTCTTAGCGTGCCATTAATGGCCGGTGAGAGGGGAATGACCTAAGTGGGAAACAACTTTATCGCCAAGTGTTCCAACCCACTATAATAAAATATGGAGGCTGGTGAAAGTCCCCTTCAATGGTTTTGCTTAGTGATTAGCCTTCCTCCAATACCTTTAAGATACATAAAGCCTTTGTTCTAAAGGTTGGGAAGCCTCCTGAGGGAGTTTATCACTGAAGACCGAACGAAAGCCTAATTAAAAACCTTAGCATTAGAAACTTTGAACTGAGTCAGCTGCCAAACATTGGCAATATCATAGTGCAAGGGTGGGGAAGAATCCATCCCCAACATCACTCACCATATATCTCCCAAGATAACTACTCAATTGTGAAGCAATTCACTTTGGGTTAATTTCTGGCAATGTTGGAATTCTACACTTTTATGAGAATAATGGTGTTGTCATTGATGGCAACCATCTGGCAACCTTCTGGCACTCATCTGGTAAAGCCACTGGTAGGCACCGGCACCGGCATAGACATCTACATACACCGACAGACACTTCACCGACAGCGACAATAATGCATACCGACACCCCAGCCGACAGGGAATAAACTTTTGTTTATTGTATTTAAATGTAATTATCTTTTATAAAGCCAACATGGTATATTGTAATAGACTCATATATGTATGAGATCTTTTAATTATGTAATGGGAATGAGAGAAGGAATGAGCGAATAGGAAGTATGATATATGCGAATGCATAAGGCAGATTTTGTATAAGGTTTTGGTAAGAGAATGAGCTTAAACCGGTACTGAACCTGGCATAGTTGATGCTGATTTGAAGCAATACATTGTATTGGATTTTATAATCCACTTTTGTAGTCAGTGTGACTCTTATTGAGTAGTGAGCTCTAGGCAATTGGCCTTCCTGCATGTGCATGCCCCTCATTGTAAGTAATATTTATTCATTGGCCAGTGAGTGAATATTGTGGGTCACAAATCCCACTGAGGTTTTTCCCACACCATGTTTCCTCATTAAACATCTTGTGTTATGGTGTGTTTTCTATGCTGTCTTTATTGTTCCTGTTTACTGCATTAATTCTTATTTACCGGTACACTGTTTTGGGATGCAAAATTCTTAATAAGGTTAAATATTCTATCAACCGGTTAGATACTGATTCACCTCCCCCCCCTCTCAGTATCTTTGGGACTGTCATTAATCCTAACAAGCAAAAGGCAAAAAAATGGGTGCCCCCTAGGGGGTGAAAAGGTTGTTTGAGTTGATGGAGTATCGAGACTAGTAGGCTATGATATTGTCAATGACCTTTGAATAAAGAGTCTATTTGATGTATCTTTTGTTGTAAATCAAACTAGTGATAACATCGGGGATTTGAACACATCCTCAAAAGAACATACACTCAATGTTTAGCATTAGGATAACCATTGTCTTCATGTGTGCTATGTATTCTTGTCACAAATGTTAAAATATCTTGCAAAGTATCCAACAATTAAACTCAAAAGTCAGTTCAAACAAGGAAAAATCATAAAGTGGAGAAGATTTCCAAATCCAACAAAGAATCTTTTGAGTTGGTTATCAACATTTCAACTATCTTTAAGAAAAACTTTCATCGAACAAGATTAGGGGAGTATCAAACCAAGTGATCAAGAGTTTATCATCCAACTATCTCAACGACAACAATACCTAGCTAGGTATTCAAGTTAGTCAAATCAAGTTTCCATATCGAGAGACTTTATCCATATCATTTGATGTGCTTTGTCATAGGGGCCTATTGAACAAACCCTCTATTCGACTGAGTAAGCTTGAGTATCCAAAACATAGTATTCATCAAGTCATAAAAGTTATTTTCCAACATCACAACAAAAACATCAAATGAAGAAATCAGGATAGTTAGCGCATAAGAGCAAGAACCTAGCGCATCTCTAACATTCAGTAGTGCATTCACACAAAAACTTAGCGCTTTCATCAATTAACTTAACGCATAATCAGTATCATACTGGTAAAAATTTCAAGTAGAGCTTATCAACGTCATTGTAGCACATTCAAGCATCAACCTAGCGCATTCAAGACATCTTATAGCGCTTTCATATCAAACATTAGTGTGTAACAGGGACATACTAGTGCATAACCTATCCAGCAAATTTATTATCAAGCAGTCTGAAATAGTGTGTTGGAGAGGCAACATAGCGCATAGTGAACATTTTGTAGCGCTTCAAGAATTTTCTTTAGGGCATGATCAATATCAAGGAAAAATAGAGAGCAAATCCGATACTTTGGGAAAATTTTATCAATAGCTTCAAATACCCTTTTAGATCCTTTAGCAAACTCAACAGAAAAATTTCAAATTTGATCATCAGTGAGAAAATTCCCAAATCCAACAAAACACTTTTAGAACGAGTTTTCAAATCCTTAACTAGCTTGAGATCAGACTTCATCCAACAAAATTAGGGAGTATCCGAACACTAATCAAAGTTTCACCATCCAATGGATTCTATTAAAAAAACATATCTACTTTAATCCTTAAAGTTGTCAAATCAAGTTTCCATATCGAGAGACTTTATCCATATCATTTGACACACTTTGTTGTGGAGGCAAATCGAACTAAACCTCTACTTGATAAAGTAAACTTAAGTATTCAAATGAAGTATCCAAATCCAACATCAACATCAACATTGATCATTTGTGTATGACCACTCCCCACATTTTGAGAAGAAGAAGTCTTCATCAAAAGACTAAGTTAAAGAAGAGACAACCTAGTCCTAGGGCCCTTATCAAAAGGAGTAAATTTCTCTACATCAACCTATCAAAAACATCAACTTTGATCATTTGTATGACCATTCATCATCAAACCGAGAAAAAGGAAACTTAGTCAAAGGAAATGAGTCCTAACCTAAATCAAGATCAAGATATCATGACTTCCCAATCTGATCCCATCTTCGATCAAGATCCCACCTGTCAACAATATTATGATGATCCCCTAACCTTTTGGTATTCCATCCATGATGATCCCCTTTCATCTCAAGAGAAGAGTCCCATTCAACATCCATCTCCTAAGCAAAAGCATGATATCCCTTCCATATCCTCCACTGATCTAATTGAAAATCAAGAGGAAAGCACAAACTCAAATGATCCTACTCCAAGTCAAGATCAAGATCAAGTAATCTCTTCATCCTCCAAATCCATTTTAGGTCCTTTTATTCTAAAGTCAAACTTTTCATCCTCCATATCCATTTTAGGTCCTTTCATTCCAAAGTCAAACTTTTCATCCTCCAAACCTATTTTAGGTCCTTTCATTCCAAATTCAAACTCTCCATCCATCCACCAATCCATCACCTCAAATGATATATAAGAAAGATCAACAAAGGAATCCATCTTTGAAATTCTTTCAACCATCTATCTAAACATCTCCCACTTCCCAAATCTATTCTTCTATCATTTCCTCTATCTATTTTGGGTCCTTATGTCCCAAAAAAATTAAAAAATTCAATTTTCCTCCATCTCTTCATCACTTCTCGAGTTATGTACCAACACTCATCTTGAATATATTTCCATCTATCCTCACACAAATCTTCAAACATTCTATCCATTATCCAACACCTCTTTTCCATTCTTCCATCCCTTTCATTCAATCCTTTGCATAAAACCTTCATCTGTGAAATAGGCATTTATGTCATTTTGTCACATGCTTGCCCATGCTTGAATCTCATGTTTAGTCCTTTTCCTAGATATCTATTCATGAAATGATTCAAAAACTGAGGTTGTTCCTCTTTAAAATTTTCCTTTGGTTGGGATACATACTCAATCCAGAAAAATAACCACTTACCGTATCTTGGTACCGACATCTTTTGATTACTATATCTCATACACTTAATCAATTGCTATAAATCATTGTGATCTCTTAGTCGAAGACATGGCTAGTGAAAAATCTAAAATCTTGCTTCAGCGCCACTTTAATTCTCAGACCCATGCAAGTTTCATCACTTACAAGCCAATGCAAGAAAAATAAAGAGCAAAAAGAAATATCAAAAGAATAAAAGTATGAGCAAGAAAAGAAATATCAAGAAAATGCAATAAAATGAAATATCAAAATGCTTGGCTATGGGAACATGTGAATAACTCCATCGGGGCTATGGACATCTGGCTGGCAATGGAGCAATATTTGTGAGATTACAATGATAACCTTGTCGGAGCTATGGATGCTCGCTGGCATCGAGGCTCTATCCAGGATGCTTTTGAAGTCAGGGTAACTCATGTAGCTAGCCATGCTGGATTCTAAAGATTACAATGATCATATGAGCCAAAATGAACCCACTTGCACACACATGGGTAATCAAAGACTAAATACCTTGATCTAGTTTGGGATTCTTCTTCCCTTTTGATTCTACTTCCTAGTCGCTAGATATGTTCAGTTGAATTTTTCGGAGGTTCTAAGTGTGGGTTGGGTCTCTATCTTTGAAAAGTTCAGGAACACTTATTCAAGTGGTGCTAAATACTGTGACAATCTTACATATCACCTTTTTGCAAATGGAAACCTCTATGCTTGGGGGAAAAGTTCATCCACTCTATTCTTCCTATCATATCTCCCAGTATCCTTCCTCCCATACCCATTACCCTATCTAAATTCATCATTATCTATGATCTTGTTTCACCTCATCCATATCCTCTAATTCATATCCCTTATCCTATCTATTCATTCATTCCATCATCCAGTGTTATCTATGATCTTGCTTCACTTTATCCATACCATCTATCCTACCTATTCATTGCTTCCATCATCCCTCACTATCTATGATCTTGTTTCTCCTATCCATATCCCTTTTTCCATCCTTGATCTTGATCAAAACTATGGACCAAAAAAAAATCCATTTCCACCTCAATGGTTCAGTCATCCATTCATAATGTTCCTTGTCTTGCTATACATTGGAGCAACCAAATACATCTTTCTTCTAATCCAAAAACTCAAAAAATCAAAATATCCAAAAACTAAAAATAAAAAATCAACAAAATCAAATAAAATTGAAAATCAAAGCATGAACGCATGGCCCATGAAATCAAATCAACAACAGGAAAACTCTCAAATTTTGCAATCAAACTGATCACATGTCTTGTTAATCAATTCATCACTTGAAATCCATCAACATCAACATGTCTTATACAGGGATAGGTACACTCAAAACCAGACAGATTAGTCTTATATGGGGTACTCACTCTTTGAAACCAGACATTCCTATCAATAATCAAGTCTTGATAATCAATCCATCTATCAACATCAACATCAACATGTCTTATACAAGGATAGGTACACTCAAAACCAAATAGATCGATCTTGTACGGGGTACTCACTCTTTGAAACCAGACATTCTTATCAATCATCGAACAAATCAAAACAATGACATAGATCAGTATGACTGCTGAATTTTGTTCTAAGTTAGCCTTATCTTTATCAATTGATGGTAGTACATGTTTCACAAATCATATTGTACATATCATATCCACCCATCTAAGACATCACCAAAAATTCACAAATGCTTATCAATCCTAGACATACTTAGTGTAGTCACTGTCCTTGGTTTATCAGAATCGGTTATCCAAATCGTATCCAACCATGGCTTGGTGATCAGTGTACATATCCATATCGAAGTAATATCAACAACAAGGGGCAAAATCTTGACCTCGCTAGGGGTAGTTCGCCTTCAAGATTTTCAACATCAGACCAAACACGTAGCAAGACAACAAGGATCAGAACAACCAACAAATGACAAATGACAATGCAAGAAGGCTAGACATCACAGACTTGAACTGATTTCACCTAAACAAAAGATCTATTTGCAAGATGTTTTAATTGACAAGAATACATTTCCAATAGCATGCATGCTTACTTATGGTTGTTAATTTTTGCTTATCATATCTCCTAAGTGACTCAAGGATGTCTCATTGACTAGAGAAGCAAGGAAGGAATGTGATGTTTTATTTTTTTGCTATCTGTGAGTGAAGTCTTTTATCATGCAAATTTGTCTTACGAAGCAATCCGGTGGCATATCGCCGAGGACATTTCAGATTTGTATGGGACAAAGGTTAAGTCTTGTCTGTTTTACGTAAACAACACTCAGGTCATCTTGGTTCAATTATAGCTCTATGCTTGTGTCGTCTTGAAATATCAAAATCCATGTAAGCTATACTCAGGTCATTATGGTTTAATTATACCATGATTCTTGTATCAACTTTCAACAAATCAAGGCTCGATGATGAAAACAGAGGAAGCACTGGCACTTTGATCAAAATAGATGGCAACATTAAGAACGAGAATGCATATTAAGCTTTGCATTATCTGCACATCATTATCATCTTAAATTTTCATTAGATTGCATATCATTTTAATCTTTCATTAGTATCATATCATTATCATTATCATTATCATTATCATTATCATACTTCTCATTTTCAAGGTACATCTCATCATCATCATCTAGTCACATTCATCATTGCATCCATCACATACATATCTATCACATCATCATGGAATCTTTCTTCACTTTCATATCTTCATCATTCTTCCAAACTATTATCTATAATGTCTTATACAGGATGTATCTTTCCTAAAACCAGACATTTTGATCAGGTCTTATATAGGATATATCGTTCTTGAAACCAGACACTTTGATCATCCATGTCTTATATAAGAGGTGTCATCCCTCAAACCAGACTTGATCTCAATCGTATCAATTCTATCAATCCATTTCATCTTATCAATTCTACCATGTCTTATACATGCTATATCTTTCCTGAAACCAAACATTTTTATCAGCTCTTATATAGGATATATCGTTCCTAAAACCAGATGTTTCAATCATCTTTGTCTTATACAGGAGGTGTCATTCCTGAAACTAGACTTGACCTTAATCTTATCAATTCCAATCCATCTTATCAATCTAATCCATATGATCGATCATATCATTAGCCCCATACATGAGCATATCATATTGACAACATGTTAGAAACATCTGCATTCATCGAATCCAACCATCATCTGCAAAAGTTATATAGATTAAAAGCATACCATATAGTCCATCAAAATCAAAATCACTGTGTCCATATCATATCATTATGCACATGTGTGACCAAATGCTAATCCAAAGGAAATCAATTAGAACCAATCATCAGTCAAAACAAATAAATGTCCAAAGTCCCCAGATATCATATCGAGAAATCAATCAAAGAACCATATCAAAAATCAGGAATCATATCACAAGCAACATCAAAGATCCATATCGACAAACAATCCAGATCTATATCGAAAATCAATCAGGACCCATATTGAATCAGGACCCATATCGAATCACAACCCATATCAAATCATGACCCATATCAACACTTGAACCACATTGACAATCAGGATTCATACCAACGTAACTCCAGTGGACATGTAGGACATGTACACGCTATGCCCACATTAGTCTTCCTCATTTCTTCAACATTCAGTGGACGTGTGGGACATGTACACGCTATGCCCACATTAGTCTTCCTCATTTCTTCAACATCTGGTGGATGTGTGGGACATGTACACACTATGCCCATATTAGTCTTCCTCATTTCTTCAACATCTAATGGACGTGTGGGACATGTATGCGCTATGCCCACATTAGTCTTCCTCATTTCTTCAATCCTCGGTGGATGTGTGGGACATGTACGCACTATTCCCACATTAGTCTTCATCATTTCTTCAATATTCCTTTATCCGTAGATAAATATCAAAAAAATGAATAATTCAAATCATCCAACTTTCAAAAATCGTCCTACAACGTGACACTGCCCTGGAAATCACAATTTTCTCAATTTATCTCCCGAGGGGGCATCATCAATATTGTTCATCAAATCTGGGACATCATATCCAACAAATTCTCTTTGAATCAACATGTGGTCACACCTCAACTCAAAGAGGGGCAAAATGTAGACACCTAAAAGTTGCACAATGAATTAAGTGATTTTTTTTCATTTAATTATTCTTAATTCTTCCTATTAATTAAATTAAGATTCAATTAATATACCCTTCTTCTACCTAAGCCATTTAATTAAATTCACACTTAATTAAATCCCCCTTAGCCATTTAATTAAATAAATCTAGTTTATTTAATTAAAATCCTCTTCCCATACATTTAATTAAATCCCCCTTCTATCCCATTTAATTAAATTTACATTTAATTAAATCCCCCCACTTGCAAAATCCTACAAATGCAAGTTGCAACCACAATTGAAATAAATTAATTTTATTTTAATTAAATTATTTTTTCCCTCACCCACTTGCAAAATCCTACATCTCCCACATGCCTCCTAAACCCCTTCTATATTCTTCTAATCACTTCCAATTTAGCCTAATCCATCTCCTAAATATTGTCACAATCCTAAGCAAAGATAAGTCACTTCTCAAAGCCTCCAAAGTCTTTCAAATGCATTAAAGGCTTTATTTCTTCAACAAGTTAACCCTCAAAGTCTTCCTAACCATTAATGGTTAATTCAACCTTCTTGCATGATTAGAGAATTTCTCTCTAACTCAACTCTCATCTAACCTAAGGGTCTCATCAAGCACTCATGGCTTTGACCCTAGTTATCCCTTTAACCCTTTCACAAGAGTTTACCCCTTGGGTAAAAGCTTTATCCAATGGATAACCCTAACCTAACCTTAACCCTTACCTCCTAAGGTAACCTTCATGTCTTCTCAGGCCTTTAATGCCTCTTACATCTCCTCTCAAGCAACCTCTTATTGACGATTGTCACCATTTCATTGGTGAGAATTGTAAACATGGATGGATTAACTTTGAATCCTAGCCCTTGTTGAGATTATTCAATCTCAAGCCTCCATTGCTCTATTTTCCCCTATAAATAGAGCCCATTCCTTCTTAAAAAAAATCAAGTCTTTGTGCATCAAACTTATAGTCTCATAACATTAAGCATATTATCTCTCTTTGATAGAATAACATTTTAGATCATTTTGATAGATTATAATCTTAGATATATCATGTTAATCTCATATCATGTTAGCTTCATCTTAGTATCATTTTCATACTAGTTTAAGCTTCATATCAATATCTTGCATCATATCATCATTTAGTTTCATATCTAAATCATCACTAGGATCTTGGTTGCATTCCATTTAGATCTTAGAATCATTTAAATCTCGTTCTTTAGGTTGTCATCTTAAAGAATCAAGTGTTCTTCCAAGCTGAGAGACACCTTGAATCTTGAAGATCCTTGGATATAGAGGAACATGGAACGATTTTAAAGAGTTTAGATTCATTTAACTTTGTTTGGATTTCTAACCTCTAATGCAATTTTTCATGTGTGTGTTTGAATTATTTTCTCCTCTTGCAGGTTGACACCACATTTCCAGCACACAATGGGCATCCACATGTTCACTAATATTATCATGATGGTGGGTATTGTCTCGGTTGTGGGTTTTGTCTTGATCATGGGTTTCATCGCGTCCCAAGTGTTTTTTATTTTGAGTATTGGATGTGTATGTCCTTGCCCTTGTTCTTGGGGTTCTTCCATTTGAATTTTCCATGTCAAAATCCTCAGGAATCTTGACTCCTTTTCTATTTAGCACGAGGAGGTACTTTTGTTTGTCGAATTCTATTAGCTTTTCCATGAGTTTTTGGAAGGTAGCACTTCATTGACATTGTTGGATGAGATCCTCTGCGATCTCCTCTTCCCCCATATGTGTGTATTCAGAGAAAGGGTTTGATTCTTTGCTTTTCCAAGATCGAGTGAAAATGGGAATTTAATATATCTCTAAAGTAGTGAATTCCTCTTCTCCTAGAGAGGTTCTTTATGGAGTTGGTGGCTCAAGTTGAGCTTCATTATAAGTGATGCAAATTCTTGGAAAGAAAGCAAGATTTATTTTCCCCCCTTTGTTGAGACATTGGTTGAACACTGCTTTCTGAGTGTAAACCCTACTTCTCAAAGGCTCTTTGTCAAACTCGTTGGTTTTTCCTTGGACATATAATTGTATATGACACAAGAAAATATGATGTGATGCAAAGAGTTGACGGTTGATGTAGAGAAACTTTCTCCTCTTGATAAGCTCCCTAGGACTAGGTTGTGTCTTCTTCAACTTAGTCTTTTGACGAAGACTTCTTCTTCTCAAAATAGGGGAGTAGTCATACAAATGATCAAAGAGTGTTGATGTTGATGGTTGATATGGATACTTTGTTTTGGATACATAAGCTTACAAATTCAAATAGAGGGTTTGTTCGATAGGCCCCTATGATAAAGTACGTCAAATGATATGGATAAAGTCTCCCGATATGGAAACTTGATTTGACTAACTTGAATACCTAGCTAGGTATTGTTGTTGAGATAGTTGGATGATAAACTCTTGATCACTTGGTTTTGATACTCCTCTAAATTGGTTGGATGAAAATTTGGCCTAAAGATAGTTGAAACGTTGATAACCACCTCCAAAGGTGCTTTGTTGGATTTGAAAATTTCTTTCACTTATGATCCCTCCTTGTTTTGAACTGAGTTTTGAGTTTTATTTTTGGATATTTTTGCAAGATATTTTAGTATTTATGATAAGAATACACAACATACATGAAGACAATGGTCATCCTAATGCTAAACATTGAGTGTATGTTCTTTTGAGGATGTGTTCAAATCCCCGATGTTTTCACTAGTTTGGATACAAAAAAGACACATCAAGTAGACTCTTTATTCAAGGGTCATTAACAATATCATAGCCCACACTCGATACTCCTTCAGCTCAAATAGTCATGTCACCCCCTAGAGGGCACCCATTTTTTTGCCTTTGTCCAAAAATTAACCCAAAGAAGATTGCTTGGTGAGTAATATTGGGGGCAAATTCTTCCCCACCCTTGCACTATGATATTGCCAATGTATGGCAACTGATTCGGCTCAAAGTTTCTACTTCTATGATTTGTAATAAAGGTTCTGTTCGGCGCGACAAATGATAAACTCAATTAAGAGACTTACCAACCTTTAGAACAAAGGCTTTTTACATCACAAGGATACTAGGGGAAGGTTATGAAATACACATTGCCATTGGAGGGGATTTTCATCAGCCTCCACATTTGATTATAGTGGGTTGGTAAACTTGGCGATAAAGTCGTTGCCCACTTGGGTCGTACCCTTCTCACTAGCCCCCTCAAAGCTTCAAGAAGGCAGACCCTCCAAAGGTTGTAAATGCTTGGAAGTAAATAAAGCATGAAAAGAATGGGTTTGGCTTTTTGGTCACCCAATTAAGGGGAGAGCATATACCTACCACTCAAGACAAAGCATACAATGTTCTTTTTACCTTTTAAAGCAATGATTATCTAAGTCCTAATTGGATAAGTGGCTCCAATCAAACATGGTGTTTATTTTAGTCCCACATAGCAATTGTTTTCTAACTAGGAAAGTGAAATCCTGGTCAACAAAATGAAAGCACGTTGCTATAAAGTAAATTGATTTTTCAAAAAAAGACAAGTTGATTGTTCTTTTTAACTTGCAAATAAAGATGTTGATTGTTCTTTTTATTCTTGCAAGAAATGAAAGATTGTCTTGTTCTTTTTAGAGCCCAAATAAAGTGTGAGATCATAACTTGCAAAAATGAGAAATTTGAGTTTGTGTTTCTTTTTATCCTTTGTAATTGTGGTTCTTTTTAAGCCCAAAAATTAAAGTGCGATGTTGCTTTTAAGCACCAAAATAAGATGAAGTTCTTTTAATCTTGCAAAAATAAAAAAAATGAGTTCTTTTTAGGCTAACTTAAGAAAGTAAGCAAAAAGAACTAATTAATTCCTCCTTTAACCCTGCAAACCACTTGTTAGAATCCTGCAAGAAACCTGTTAGTGAAAATGAAAAATCCAAGGTCAAGCCTAGAATTTTGAATTGTGTTACAATTTTTTGTAAATTTTTATTTATTTATTTATTTTCTGTCACATATGCGCTAAAACAGTCCACATATACGCTAAAACACTTCACATATGCGGTATGTAACAGTGCACATATGCGCTATAGGATCAGGTATATGCGCTAAAACAGTTGATGTATGCGCTACTTCGTACCATGAATGCACTGAAATAGGCTCTATATGCGCTAAAATATTCTCTATAAAATATGGGCCGAACCTATGCAAAAATGTTAAAAATTTGATCAAATTAGGGGTCTAGCCCCACGGTGGGTGCAAAAAATGTATGCTCAAATTGTGGTACCTACAAAAGGGACACAAACAACACAAACACACCAATGAGACATTGCATTAGAGATCAAAATTAACAAAACATGTTGGTCAATCAAAAACTCTCAAAATCATGTCATTGTCCTCTATCTCCAAGGATCTTCAAGATTCAAGGTGGCCCTCACTTGGAAGAGCACTTGATCTTTAAGATGACAACCTAAAGAACAAGATTTAATTGATGAACTAGAATCAAAATGGATGCAAATAATATCCTAGTGATTTGAACGAGAACCTAATGATATAATATACAAAGTGGAGGTGTATTTCCAAATTGAAAGATTAAGTGATGTAATTAAGCTAAGATGAAGATGAGAATGCCATGTAATTGATATGAAATTAAGCTAAATGATGATCTAAAACATGATATAATTTAAACTATGATGCAATTAGGATGACCTAAATGCTTGAGATATGAACAATGAGAGCTCCTTGATAAATAGCACAACAAAACAACTATAATATGGATGCATAAAGAGTGGATCCTTAGATTGAAGAAATGGGCTCTATTTATAGGAAGAATAGAGAAATGGATGGTAAAGCTTGAGCAATCTTAACAAGGGCTAGGATTGAAAGTTATCAATCCATGAGGGGAATTCAATCCAATCCCAAGTTGATAAATGTCACCTTGAGATGGCTTGAGAGGATACTAAGTAAGCATTAGGGATAACCTCAAGAGATGACATCATTGGATAGTGTCATTATCCAAGGGAGCATGCTATTGTCCAAGAGATAAACTCTTGTGCAAAGTTTCAAAGAGATGGCTAAAGGGACAACCATCATGGGCTAGGATGATGTCTTGTAAGAGGCATTGAATGCTCTTTGAAGACTTTGGAGGTTAACTTGTTGAAATTTAGATAACCTTACAAGTTTGGAAGACTCAACAAGTTAACTTGTTGGAGAAGGTAAAGTCTTCAACACATTTTGAAGACTTTCCCCAAATTTGGAGAAGTGACTCCCCCAAATTTGGGGATGTGACATGATTAGAGGAATTAGGCTAATTAATGAGGGGTTAGAGAGGTTCTAGAAAAATATTAGCATGCTAATGAAAAATGTAGGAGAATGCAAGTGGAGGAAAAATAGGTATTTTTCAGATAAAATAAAAGGTTTATTTTAGCCAAAAAGGGGGCAACTTGCATTTGTGGGATTTTGCAAGCGGGAGGGCCATTTACAAATAAATAATGATTTATTTAAATACAAAGGGATTTTTAATCAAATGTTAATTCAATGAAAATGGAAAAGGCTATTAATTAAATAAGTAAGATTTATTCAATTAAGTGGGTAAAGGGTACTTAATCAAATTTTAGTTTAATTAATGGTTTAGATAGAAAAGGGAATTAATCAAATGTTTATTTGATTAATAGGTCAATTAGAAGAATATGGATATTAATTAAACCTTAGTCTAATTAATATGTGATCAAATGATGATTAAATGAATAAAATCCATTTAATTAGTGGTGCAAGTTTTAGGTGTCTACAGTATCATCTCAACTTCAAGTTTATATCATTTCCCAATATAGTTTCATATCATGGGGGATGAGCAACCATAGTGATGTCCTTTTAAATTAAAAAATATGTGGGTATGAGACCCACATTTCCTTGATTTGATAGAGAATTAATGGAGGGAGTGTCAACCTACCTCTCAACCAAATTGAGGATGGTCAAATTCAAGCTAAAATAATGAAATATTACTCACTTCAAGAAAATATTTGACACAAAGCAAGAAATCGAGGAAGCTCTTCAAGCAAGAAATCGAGGAAGCTCTTCAAGCAAGAAATGAGGAGGTCTTAGTACATAGGATTGATCAAGAAAATTATTAGCAATAAAATTCATTAATGTAGATATATAAAGAAAACATGATCAAGGAGGAGATCTTCTAGTGTCAAAAGTCTAGAGAAACCTAGATTCAAGAGGTGAAAAAAAACACCATGTACTTTCATAACACCACCAAGAGTCGGAGGAATGTGAATAGAATATCTAAAATCAATTAAATGTATTGGTTTGTCACAAGAGATCCAAAGTTATTATCAAGGAGTTCAATTCCTTTTTTAAGAGGATGGGTTTGTCAGAAGGGAAGCAAACTTAATTAGCAAGGAGTTCATTTCCTTTTTTAAGAGGCTCCTCAACAACTACGATGGTTCGATCCTAAATGCACAACAAGATATCCTTCAATACATATTTAAGCTTGTCATAGATGAGTTGAATAAAATTTGCATGTCTAGTATTATATAGGAGGAAGTCAGGACTGCTTTGATTTAGCATTCATTGGACAAACTACTTGGCCCAGATGGCTACTCGAAAAGATTTTTCATAAGTGTTGGGACCTAGATGGAAAATATGTGGCTAAGACATGTGAAGATTCTAAAAAGTTTGGTCATTTTTTGTGGGACTTCAACAAAACCTTCAGTACCTTAATACCAAAGAAAGATAAGGCCTCCTTTCTAGATGAATTTTGGCCCATATCCTTGTGCAATACCATATATAAGATTATTTCCAAGATAATTGCTAACAGGCTCAAGTGGGTTCTCCTAGACATCATATAAGAGGAACAAACTGGTTTTCTACCTAGTAGGTCCATTCTATATGGTGCAGTCACCGGTAAGGAGGGACCTCAAAGAGATCAATCCGGACCGGTTATGTGATAGAGACAATGTAGAATATATTGAATTATATCATGAAAACTGATTACAGTCAACCGCTAACAACTGGGTTATAGAAACTGGCTCACAGGCCTGCTAGAACATGCTCAAATACAGAACAGGTCACTACTAGGACCCAAAAGCTAAAGATCTATCTTTTATATTCTATCTAACTTCTTGAATACATTCTAATACCTAAGTACAATGATTTATACGATCCAAGTGGATTCGGTCGGCCCAAAAAAGGATCAAAACCCGAAGAACAAGACCTAACGTGTAAAACCAACAAGGTCGGCCTTTGCCAAAGAAATCCTTTCAAAAAATCCAAAGGACGAAGTGAGAATGAAAGGGAAGGTCAACCACATGTCAAGGAACATTAGAATCAATGCTCAGGGCTCCGCAAGCTATGGAAGGGATTAGGTAGATCACCAATGCAAATAGGTCCAGGCAACTGGTAACAGAACAAGCAATTACTAACATAAAACTGTCATGGAAATCGATAGCGATAACTTGCTAGAAAATGATCCAAATACTCCATGATTTGGGAATAAGGAAGATGATCAAGTCTTAAAGCAAAATCCATCTCCATAGGTTCCGGTGAGACAAGTCCGGGAAGCATGAAAAGAAATGCTGAAACTGCAAAACATAAAAGAAAACAGAAAGAAATATTTTTGGTTGATGCAAGATTTCCAAGAACTGGGGATGCTCTTGCATCAGACATTTGGGGTTGTTGAAAAAGTGAGTCTCTCACTTTGCTGGGGTCAGAGGAAAACCAAGGCGATCTACCTCTACCTGAGAAATCCAAGATGAGTCTTCAACTAGTCTACCCTTCCACTTCACAAGATACTCCTTATAATGACTGCTCTGGGTACTATGCCCAATCCTATTGTCCAGAATGTCTTCAATCTATTATGGTTCCTTTTGGTGTAACTGTTTCTCCAAGTTTGCTATACTGTCTACACTGAATTATGAGTCATGATACTGATGTAGATTTGCAATATTGAATATAGGTGAAATACTCAAATCATCCGATAACTCCACTTCATATGCATTTCTAGAACTGAATTTCCTCAAGATCTTACAAGGTCCAAACTTCTTCATTTGCAACTTGTTATAGGTTCCAACCAGAAATCTCTCTTTTCTCAAATATACCATCATTTCATCACCAACTTCAAATTCCTTATGTCTCCTCTTCTCATCCGCTTTCTCTTTATACTTGATGTTCATGTCTTCCAAATGTTTCTTAACCTGAATATGTAAGATTGCCATGTGATCTGCAAAGTCTTCTGCTTTTGAACTTCTCTGGTCTTCACTGTTGATATCTCTCAATTCTGATATACCTCTAGGGTGTGCTCTGGTAACAATCTCAAAAGGTGTTCTTCCGGTACTCTTGTTCACTAAATTATTGTAGGCAAACTTTGCTTGTGCTAAAATCAAATCCCAACTTCCGGTTTTGTCTCCAATTAAACATCTTAGTAAATTTACCAAGCTTCGGTTTACTACCTCTATCCATCCATCAGTTTGTGGATGAAAAGTAGAACTGAATTCCAAATCTATCTTCATCTTCTTCCAAAGTGTCCTAAAAAAATAACCAACAAACTTAGTATCTCTATCAGAAACTATGCTTCTAGGTAATCCATGCAATCTCACCACTTCCTTGAAAAATAGGTCTGCTATATGTACTGCATCTGATGTCTTCCTACAAGGTATGAAACAAGCCATCTTAGAGAATATATCCACCACGACAAATATAGAATCATTCCCTCTCTATGTTTTAGGTAATCTAAGTATGAAATCCATGCTTATATCCTCCCAAGGTCTTTCTGGTACTACCAAAGGTTTGTACAATCCCACATTCTGACTACTCCCTTTTGCAACTTGACAAACTCTACAACCCTGCACAAATTTCCTAACATCCTTATGAATCTGGGGCCAAAATTAATGCTCACTCACCAATGCTATTGTTTTGTCAGCACCAAAGTGTCTGGCTAATCCTCCACTATACTTCTCATTTATCAGATTCTCCCTCATAGAACTCTTAGGTATACACAATTGAACTCCTCTGAATAAAATCCCATCTTGAATGAAATAATCCAACCACTTACTCATATCTACCATAATTGGTTCTTTACATGCTTTCCTAGGTTCTACAAAATCCGGTTCATCATCATACAAGGTCTTCAACTCCTCAAATCCTAATACTGTCACTCTCATCTCTGTTAGTAAATTCCTTCTTCTACTCAATGCATCAACCACTTTGTTAGATTTCCCACTTCTATGTTTCAACAGAAAGGTGTAACTTTGCAAAAATTCTACCCATCTCATATGTCTCTTATTCAACTTACTCTAACTATTTAAATACTGCAAGGCTTGATGATCCATATACAACACAAACTCCTTAGGCAACAAGTAATTTCTCCACTTCTTCAAGGCTTGAACTATTGCATAGAATTCCTTATCATACACTGAATATCTCCTCCGGGCATCATTCAACTTCTCACTAAAATAAGCTACTGCTCTTCCTTCCTAACTCAAGACTGCTCCAATTGCTATTCCACTTGCATCACAATCAACTTTAAATACTTTGTTGAAATTTGGTAAAGCTAACATAGGCTACTCAGTCACTTTTTGCTTCAACAGTTCAAAAGTTTTGTTTGCTCCGATGTTCCACTTGAATTCATTCTTATCTCCTCTCATTATCTTTATCATAGGGCTACAAACAGAACTGAAATTTCTGATAAACTTTCGGTAGAAACTAGCCAATCCATGAAATGATCTTACCTCTCCAATGCTTTCCTGTGTAGGCCATTCAACAATTGCTTTCACCTTCTCAGGGTCCATCTTCAGTCCATCAACAGATATCACAAATCCCAAATAGACTAACTCTTCCTTCATGAAAGTACTATTCTTAATATTTATCAATAACTTCTCTTCTCTCAACCTCTGTAAAACTTGTCTCAAATGCAACAAATGCTCCTCTTTTGTCTTACTAAAAACCAAAATGTCATCCAAATATGCAATAACAAACTTACCCAAGAATTTCTTCAATACCTCATTCATTAACCTCATGAAAGTACTCGGTACATTAGTTAACCCAAAAAGCATCACCAACCATTCATACTGTCCTTCATTTGTCTTAAATGTTGTCTTCAATTCATCTCCTTCTCTGATCCTGATTTGATGGTATCCACTCTTCAAATCTATCTTTGTAAAGTATTTGGCTCCACTCAAACAGTCCATGATGTCATCCATCCTAGGCAAAGGAAACTGATATTTCACCGTGATCTTGTTTATTGCTTTGGAATCGGTACACATCCTCCATTCTCCATTATTCTTAGGTGCTAATACCGCTAGTACTACATAGGGACTCAAACTTTCTCTGATCAAACCTTTCTTCAACAACTCCTGCACTTGTCTATTCAATTCTTCATTCTTTGTCGGTGTCATCTGGTGTGCAACTTTGTTAGGCAAACTAGCTCCGAGAATCAAGTCCATACAGTGATTGATACTTCTTATCGGTGGTAATCCATCAGGCACATTATTTGAAATGATGTCTTCATAGTATATTAGAAACTCCTTTATTTCTTCCGATTCTTCTTCTTTATGTTCCGGATTCTCAGTCTTCTTAGGAACTAAGGCAAAACACACATTCTCATGTCTCATCCCATTTAGGAATCTCCTTCCATCCACCAAACAGATTCTAGAATTCGTATAGACTTCACTTTTCAAAGGCTCTTCCAAGGGTAACAAGGTTTACTTTATCCCATTTGCCACAATAGTGTATATGTTCTTTCTCCCATCATGTATTGCCTGTCTATCAAACTGCCAAGGTCTGCCCAACAAAAGGTGACAAATATCCATAGGCATAATATCACATAAGACTTCATCATGATAATTCCCAATTTTCAATTTTACCAAACATTTCTCACTTACTAACAACTTATGTTCATCCTGAATCCATGCTATCTGATAAGGCTTAGGGTGTTTCAATCTTTCCAAGTTTAACTTATTCACCATCTCCTTTGAAACAAGGTTATCTGAACTACCACTATCAATAACAACTTTACAACACTTACTGGATACCTTACATTTGGCCTTGAACAAATTTCTCCTCTGCAAGGGTTCCTCATCTTCTCCGGTATGACACAAACTCTCCTCATCATCAATAATTCTCCATCTTTCGGTTTGTTTGCTGATCCGGTGGGGTTTTCTTCCACCACTGCTGCTCTCCCAATATTCTTTGTTTTCTTACATTCAAAAGAACGATGTCCTTCTCCCCCACATCTATAGAAAGTACCTCTAAACACTCTCTTGTCTTGTCTTCTGTCATCTTTTCCAAAATTCTCATTCCGGTAGCCATCCAATTCTCTCCTCTAGTAGAAATTTCTATCATCCTTCCGGTATGAATTGCTATCTTTGCTTACTTCCTTGTACTTGTTCTGATCTGTATAGGTTCCTCTTCCTCCACTATATCCTCTTCCTCCTTGAAATATTCCTCTTATAAACCGTCCACCTCTACCTCATTGTCTCTACTCATGTCTTTTGTTCAGCTTCTCTTCTTCTTTCAGGGCATACTAGTAAGCTTCTTTGACACTCTGCAACTTGATCAAACTGAGTTCATCTTGTATAGACATCCGCAATCCCTTCAAATATTTAGCAATGTTCAATCTCATCATCAACATGTCTAGATGTAATATTCAACTTGTAAAATGCTTTGGTGTACTCCTTCACACTAGATTCCTTCTCCTTCAAATTCTGCAATTTCCAGAATAGATTCACTTGATCAGCAAGTGACATAAATTTTGATTTTAACTTACCAACCATCTGATTGCATGTCTTGATCTTCTCTTTACCTCTTCTCTACCTATCAACCTACAAATATTCCCACCAAAGAGATACATGACCTTTTAACCGGGTACAAGCATATTTCACCTTTCTATCCTCTATAGTGTTCTCAAAATTAAAATACTTCTCCATCTTAGAGATCTAATCCATCAACTCATTTGAATCCAACTTCCCATTATATTTCAATGGGGTAAAATATGGTTTAGTATTCTCCCTACTCAAAACCCTCAAAAACCTCTCTTCATTCGGATCAACCGTCAGTGGGTTTCCTTGTTCTACCGGGGCTTCTTCTGCTTCATCTTCACTCCCATCTTCAATATGTCAGCCTCTTCTCTGGGCTGTCTCAACGACTTTCAACTAGGTTTAAATTCCTCACAATAGTTCCATCATGCCCGGGTCTGCATTCTCATGCGCTCCACCATTCTTATTTCCTTCTCACGCCATCTTCATGCCAATCCCTGCAGCTGTAGGTTGGATCCTCAGTTGGCCACCCCACAACAAAATTCTCAGGACAACGCAATCTCTGAAAAGAAACTCGCTCTGATACCACTTGGTGTAGTCACCAGTAAGGAGGGACCTCCAAGAGATCAGTCTGGACCGATCAACAAAAGTAAACATAACAGAAACACAAAGATATGATGGAGGTAATGCATAACAGATTGAATTATATTATGAAAACTTAATATAGTCAACCTGTAACAACCAAGTTATAGAAACCGGCTCACAGGCCTGTTAAAACATGTTCAAATATAGAACAGGTCACTACCGAGACCCGAAAGCTAAAGATCTATCTTTTATATTTTGTCTAAATTCTTGAATACATTCTAATGCCTAAGTACAATGATTTATAAGATCCAAGGGGATCCGATCGACCCAAAAAAGGATCAAAACCCAAAGAACAAGACCTAATGTGTAAAACCAACAAGGTCAGCCTCTGCCAAAGAAATCCTTCCAAAAAATCCAAAGGGTGAAGTGAGAATAAAAGGAAAGGTCGTCCATGTAAGGAAGTTAAGTAGTAGAACAACTTCCTACACTAACCTTGAGAGGAGGGTAATGCAAAAACTTTTATAGATCTTTAGAACAGTCACAAAAAACACAAATAGATATAATAACATTCAAACCATAACACAATGATTTACATGGGGAAAACCCTTCGGGAGAAAAACCCCACACTCCAAAAGCCCCCCAATATATTATTCATCAATCAAAACAAATTATAATATAATTGCAGAGCAAGCTCTTCGCAGGAGTACCACTAACCAGAGATTCATAGGTAACTCAATAGCCATAAGACTCTTACACACAACCTCTATCTCATGCACCTCATATATAGGAGATACAATACAAGAAACCGTCAAATGATATTATAAAACCATGGGCTAAAACCACCCAATAAGGTGTAGCCGACTTTATCTCCCTTCTAGATGCCCTATGATGCAACCCTTCCTTTTTACAACTCATTTATGTATCTGATGTATTTTATATGTCCTATTTCAAGAGTACAAACTTTCGGAGGCCATAACTTGAGAACTGTTTGTCTGATTGACGAACCATTTGAAGTGTCGAAAAGCTCGCGAAGTGCTATATTGCATCATAAATTGGTATAGCATTTTGACCACTTTTTGGGGCATCTAAAGTCGTCAAAATCAAATTTAAACCTTTCATTGGACCCCTCCAAAATGGAAAATTTAATATCTTCAAAACTAGATGTGATCTCACGATGTAACTTTATCGGAATGCTCATCTAGCCAACCATAAGCTTCAGAGAGAATTTAACACCATTTTGTGCTCAAATAAAAACTTATTATAAATAGTAACCTCATGTAAATGCAAGGTTGAGACACCATTTTCCCAACAAATCTCCCACTTGTCGAACACCTTGCAAGAGCAAATGGAGTATCAACACAATAAATCAATTTCTAGGGGCCATGAGGCCCATAGAATCTGAACACCATCTAAACTTCTCTATGCTCACAACCTTAGGTAAATAATCTGTAACATTCATCAAATTTTCTATTTTAACCAACTTCATCCTGCCATCTTCAACCATATCTCTCACAAAATGATACTGAACATCAATGTGCTTGGTTCGGGCATGAAATGTCGGGTTCTTAGCTAGGTAGACCGCACTCTAACTATCCCAATAAATTGTCACGACTCCTTGTTTTAATCCAATGTCTAAACATAGTCTCTTAAGACAAATGGCTTCTTTACAAGCATGAGTAGCTGCCATATACTCTGCTTCAGTAGTGGACAAAGCAACCACAACTTGTTGCTTACTCATCCAGCTAATTGCACCACCAAATAAAGTAAACACATAAGCACTGATGGATCTTCTGCTATCAATATCACCTACCTAGTCTAAATCCACATAACCATGAATATCATGGGAAATCACATCTCTAACTAAATTACCATGATAAAACAAAGAATACTCTAAGGTACCCTTCAAATATCTGAAGACTCTTTTGACTACATCCCAATGAACTCTACCAAGATTAGACATATATCTGAACATAAATCCCTCTGCTTGGGCAATGTCTGTTTTGATATAGACCATAGCATGCATCAAACTTCCAACTGCACTTTGGTAAGGCACTATGCAACAGTTAATTTTGTTCCAACTGTAAAAGGAACACACAATGGTCTACAATCCTGCATGTTGAACCTCTATAACACCGAATTCACATACTTACTTTGGCCTAGCCATATCTTTTTGTTCAATCCTGCATGTTGAACCTCTATAACACCGAATTCACATACTTACACCAAATTCACATACTTACACCAAATTCACATACTTACTCTAATTTCCATCCCAAGAATGTGTTTTGCTGCACCAAGATCTTTCATTTCAAATTTAACAGTGAGCTGAGACTTTGGTTCTGAAATCATACCTTTCTTTTTACCAATGAATAACATATCATCAACATACAATGCAATGTATAGGAAATTATCACCATCAGATTTATAATAAACACACCGATCTAATTTAGAACGCTCAAATCCCAAACTCAACACATATGTATCAAATTTCTAGTACCACATCCTAGGACTCTGTTTGAGGCCATACAACGATTTCTTTAATTTACAAACCAAATTACGTTTACCTTTCAACACATAATGCTCTGGCTGTGTCATATAAATATCCTCCTCCAAATCACCATGAAGGAAAGCAATTTTCACATACATTTGCTCAACCTCTAAATCATAAGTAGCAACAATAGAAAGCAAAAATCTAATGGATGTCATTTTGGCATCAGGGGAAAATATCTCATCATAATCAACACCCTCAACCTAAGAGTATCCTTTTGCACCCAACCTTGCTTTATACTTAGCAATGCTTCCATCTGAACCAATCTTTTTCTTGAACACCCATTTTCAACCAACAAGATTCCATCCTTCAGGCAATGGTACAAGATCCCATGTATCATTCTTTTTTAAAGCTGCCATTTCTTCTTCCATAGCAATCTTCTAGGATTCTGCATTATTCATACCTAATGCCTCTTCTACAGATTTTGGTTCATCCACATTAGTATTCAAAGAAAAAATACATCTCCAATCATCAGGTGAATACCTTTTAGGTGGCTGTCTATGTCTTGTAGACCTTCGAACAAGCTTAGTTGGAGGTTCTTCCTCCTCTTCTAAAGATTCAGAGCTAGACGAGCTCTCCTCAACTCCTTGCCTATCTAGGGGTCTCGATTCAACTCTTTTAGGTATAGAAGGGAATTGAATCAAATCTTCCTTTTTAGTTTGTTCTAGCTACAATGTAACAAAAGGAGACTTAATTTCTTTAAAAATAACACTTCTACTATGAATTACCTTTTTTGCAATAGGGTACCAAAGCTTGTATCCTTTAACATCATAACTGCAACCGATGAAGATACATTTCACAACCTTGTTCTCCAATTTTATCTGGTTCTCCTTTGGCACATGTGCATATCCCTCACAACCAAAAAGTCTACGATGTCTCAATGAAGGCTTGTGACTCGACCATGCTTCCATAGGAATTTTATCAACAAGAGTTGATGTAGGAGACCTGTTAATCAGGTAGCAAGCATTGACAACAACTTCAGCCCAAAACTTTTGTTCTAGACCAACACCACTCAACATACTCATAGCCTTCTCCATCAGTTTCCTGTTCATCCAATCTGCAAATCCATTATGCTATGGAGAATATAGATTTGTCTTCTGTTTGTTAATGCCACACCTTTACACAATCTATCAAAATCATTAGAGAAAAATTCGCCACCATTATCAGTCCTCAAACTTTTAATTTTCTTTCCACTCTGCAACTCACCCATTGTTTTAAATTCTTTAAATCGATTGAAAACTTCAGATTTACTCTTTAGAAAATATACCCATGTCCTACTAAAATCATCAATAAAAGAAACATAATATGTGGATTTTTCAATCGAAGGAACATCTACAAGACCAAACACATCAGGATGAATAAGATCCAAAACACCACAAATTTTATGAGAACTTGAGTAAAACTGAACGCGGTTTTATTTTCCATAAATGCAATGCTCACAAAAATCAAATTCAAGATTACAATCATTCAAACCTTCAACAAGGTTTTCATTGTTCAAGGTCCTTAGACCCTTTTCTCCAATGTGGCCAAGTCTCTAGTGCCATGACATAGTCTTCTCTGCAGGTAACTTTGCTTCAGAAGAAAGAGCACTCTTAGGTACCCAAAATCCATTTCCATCTGCTAAAGGTGAAACCCTCAATTCTTCTAAGGATTTACTTTTTATAAAAGTGCTATTACACTCAATAGTGTATGCGTCTAGCTTATACAAAGTGTTGAACCTGACACCTCTAGAAATTACCATAGCACCCTTAATCATCTTACATCCTGCTTTAGAAAAGACTACCTATGTACCCACATCTATCAGTTTGATCACAGATAAAATATTTTATTTTAAACCAAGGATATGCAACACACCATTAATCCTTTTTATTCTACCATCAGAAAACCTTATTCTAACTTTACCTCGACCAACAATGTCTAAATGTGAATCATCACCCAAATACACCTTACCTCCATTAAATTCTTCATATTCAGAAAGCCAATCTCTATTGGCAGTCATATGAAAAGATGCACCCGAGCCAATTAACCGGACATCATTACCTGCATGTGTTGCCAAAGCCGCAATGAATGTATCACCATCTTCCTTCTCGGACTCAGAATCTGAATCCACCTTTTTCTTTTTCTTCTTCTTTTCTTCTTTGTAGTCCTTATGGATGTGACTTGGTTTACCACAATTCCAGCAAATGACTTTGGACTTTCCAGGAGATTTTGATCTCCCTCTTGATTTGGACTTATCACGCTTTTCATTCTTCTTGCCTTTCTCCTTAGGTCTTCCACGAATAGTTAGGGCTTCCTTTGAACTATTGGATACCTTCCTTCACATCTCTTCACCAAGTAGGGCACCCACCACATCTTTAGACTTCAAAACAATAGAACTACTACCAATAGACATAACAAGAGAATCCCGTGAATTGGGCAAAGAACAAAGCAAGATCTGGCATTTCTCCCCTTCATTCATCTTAACACCAACATATACTAATTGAGACACCAACATATTGAATGCTTCCAGGTGGTCTACAACTCATCCACCCTCTTCCATCTTTAAGGAATACAATTTCTTTCTCAAGAAAATATGATTTAATAAAGATTTTGCTTTATACATTTCACCAAGCTTAGTCCATAGTTTCTTTGTAGTGTTTTCTTCATGGACATTGATCAGAATAGAGCCTTCCAGGCACAGTTTGATTAGACCCTTGGCTTTTCGGTCTATAACATCATACTGAGCTATCATAGTAGGATCTAAGGGCCTTTGGACATTCACATCAACAACATCCCATAGATATTGATCTATTAGCAGATCTTCCATCTTCAACTTCTACATCTCAAAGTTTGTTCCATTAAATTTATCCACCTCTATTTTCCCTGACGAACTTGCCATCTGAAAATTCCTGCAACAAGATCAAAAAGTGTCTTCTGCACAAGCTCCCACTCAAATCTATATTAGTTTAAAAAACCGAACAACCCACAACTGAAACCGAAGGTGATCAAGCTTTGATACCACTTGTAAGGAAGTTAAGTAGTCAAACAACTTCCTACACTAACCTTGAGAGGAGGGTAATGCAATTTTTTTTACAGATCTTTACAACAGTTACAAAAAACAAAAATAGATATAATAACATTCAAACCATAACATAGTGATTTACGTGGGGAAAACCCTTTCGGGAGAAAAACCCCACACTCCAAAAGCCGCCCAATATATTATTCAACAATCAAAACAGATTAGAATATACTTGCAGAGAAAGCTATTCACAGGAGTACCACTAATTAGAGATTCAGAGGTAACTCAATAGCCATAAGAATTTTACACACAACCTCTATCTCACACACCTCATATATAGGAGATACAATACAAGAAACCGTCAAACGATATTGCAAAACTATGGGCTAAACCACCCAATAAGGTGTAGCCAACCTTATCTCCCTTCTAGATGCCCTATGACATGTCCCTCCCTTTTTACAACTCATTTATGTGTTTGATGTATTTTATATTTCCTATTTCAGGAGTACAAACTTCTAGAGGCCATAACTTGAGAACCGTGTGCTTGATTGACGAACTGTGTGCCTGATTGACGAACCATTTGAAGCGTCAAAAAGCTCACAAAGTGATTTATTGCCTCGTAAACCGCTATGCCATTTACGACCACTTTTTAAGATGTTTAAAGGCCTCTATAGTCCTCATAATCAAATTGAAACCTTTCATTAGACCTCTCCAAAACGAAATTTTTTTAATATCTTCAAAACTAGTTGCGATCTCATGACATAACTTTACCAGACTACTCATCTAGCCAACCAAAAGCTTAGGGGAGAATTTCGCACCATTTTGTGCTCAAATAAAAAATTACTATAAATAGTAACCTCATGTAAATGCAAGGTTGAGACACCATTTTCCCAATAGGCCGCATGCCAAGGAACATCAGAATCAATGCTCAGGGCTCCGTAAGCTACAAAAGGGATCTGGTAGATCACCAATGCAAATAGCTCCAAGCAACTGGTAACAAAAAACTGTCATGGAAACCGATAGTGATAACTTGCCAGAAAATGATCCAAATGCTCCACGGTTTGGGAATAAGGAAGATGATCAAGTCTTGAAGCAAAATCGAACTCCACAGGTTCCGGTAAGCCAAGTACGAGAAGCACGGAAATAAATGTTGAAACTGCAAAACAAAAAAGAAAACAAAAAGAAATATTTTTGGTTGATGCAAGATTTCCAAGAACCGGGGATGCTCTCGCATCAGTATATAGGGTAATTATAGCTCAATAAGTCATTTGTACTTTGTTCAAAAGGTCAAAAATAAATCATGTTTATTAAAAACTATACATCAAGAAAGCTTACGATAGGGTCAACTGGAAGATTCTCTCAAGGTTATCCTTTGGTTTCAACAAGAAGTGGCTAAATTATATTTTTAACTATATTGTGAGGCCTATATTCTCAGTTATTATCAATGGTTTTTATAAGTGCTTCATCAAAGCCTTACGAGGATTGAGGTAGAGCTATTTTATCTCCCCATTCATATTCATTATAATGGCAAAGGTTTCGGGGTGGTTGATTTTTTTTGTTACTTCCCAAGGATGGATTGAGGGGATTCAAGTCAATACCAATGTTCAATCAATTTCACACTAGCAATTTAGCAGGACACCATGTTATTTGGGGCTATAAAAAAGGCAAGAGGTGATGTTTTTCAAAGAGATGAATAGGATCTTTATTCAAATGCTTTTGGGAAAGGGGTGAGTAAAAATAAATCAAAATTATTATTTTTTACTCTAACTAAGAAAAAACATTTTTGTTTAAGAATAATGTATTGTAAGAAGGGTGCACTCCCATGTACACATTTGGGTTTTCCCTCAGCCAAAGGGCTAAGATCCAATAAACTATGTGATAAGGTGTTGGTGTGTTTAAGTGTCGTACCTAGTAAGTTCTTCTCCTAGGTCCTAAACACACATGTTACTTAAGTTTACTCAGGGACCACATAGGGACATTCTCACCTTTAGTGGACTTATAACATTATCACTTTTCCACTTTAAGTGAAACTTGTATCTTTAGCGGTCATATCACATTATCACTTTTCTACCTTACGTGGATGATAAGTTATCACTTTATGTATCATGTCATAAGATTAAGATACTTGTCATAATCTTATGCCTTCTTATGTCTCACCTTGGACTACTTAACCAAGGGGTTTCCTATGTACTATAATTCAATTCAATTTATTCTATTCTATTCTTGATAGGAAAACACTTTATTCTTATCATATTGATATTATCATGTTCTTGTGCTTTCTATTAGGCATATAGATCTTGGGTGGATATCTCCATAGCCAAATCCTACATGGTATGAGAGCTTGTTAAGGGCCTTTGGTTAGTCTTTTTAAGAGATTTTGAGTGTAATTTTTGGTGAATTTTAGGGATTTTATTTTCATGGATTTATATTTTAGGCCAAAATCAAATCTTGCTGGGTCAAATTTGAGGTCACCAATTGGATTCAGAAAAGGTTTGATAAAGTTAGATTTGCCTTTTTTTGTTGTCCAAATTGGACAGTGGAGCCCAAATCTATAAGGGTTTGATGGTGGAAGGTGGTTACTAGATTTGGGAGGTACCTACTACTTTTTAGCATTTTGGGCCAAAATCGACCCTTCCATTGTACTCACGAGGCCCAAAAACCCCAAGATTGACTATCAAATCGTCGAAATTGGAGCACCTCACCCGAGGGCATCAGAAAAAAATCTCCTCCATGGTGGTACAAACACAATTATGACAGGTGGTACAATTTTTTAATATGGAAAATAAATTATTTACATTTTTCTATTTTAAAAAAATATATCAAATTTTCACACAATTTTTTTTATTGAAATTGTAAAGTTTTTTTTTTTATTAAAAAAAATCCTACTTGTGTATGTACTGCAAATGCAATATTTGCTTAATAGGTTCACCTACAGTAGCGACACATGGCATCCCCTTAGAGGTTTCCACAAACCTTGCATTAACCAGGCTGAGGTCTAGAATATTTTGGTTGGATTTTACTAATTACTAAAGCATATTTCATCAACATTTTCAAGGTTTCAGTGAATAGTTGTTGACAAGAAATATTCTATTTGGAGGGAATATTCTACCTAGGCTCAAATCATCAAATTTAAGCTATCAAAGTGATGAAAACATCAATACATCATGTTGACATCAACATTTTCTTTCCAAATCTCCCCCCTCTCATTAAGATTTTCAAAATTGGAAGCGATTTTCAAATGCTCATAACTTGGTCATTTTGACTCCTTTTTTCAACCAATTTTTTTATTTGGGCTATAATTATGTTCTCTTCATAGTGGTGTAGTTAGTTTCTATTTTTAGTGCCTTATTTTTTATTTTTTTTAAATTATGGTTTTCACAAGAGTTGTTGAGTAATCCCCTTTTATACAACTTCAAGGGCTTCGTTTGTGCTCAATGTACTCCTTTTCAAGTGTTTTTTTTAAAGTGCATGTTTTTTTTCTGTACATAATGATGCTGTTATCAGTTTGTAGTCATTGTGATTAATTGTACTTTTAGCACATGGCCTTATTTATCTTATTTTGGCAATTGTAATGCATAGATCACATTTTGGTCTTTTTCATATTGATTTGGGTCTAATTAGCGTAATCATGACATTTGTAATCACTAAATTTGGAATTCCACTCAGCCTTTGTTTTGCAAGTGGCCATTGTAATCACACTAAGTATAAAGTGTGAAATCATTTCTTTTGGGGGGTTGTGTTATGTGATTGTGCTTTCAATTATCACTTGTGCTCTTCAATTTTTAAGCCATGGGTCATCCCAGGTTTTCTCTTTTAACTACACATAACTATGCAACATGGAAAATAAATGCATGGAGTAAACTAATGGAAAAGGGATTAACTCACTACATTGATGGATCTATTCAAGAACCATCAGATCCTAATAAAAAGATAGAATGGCTCATTAAAATTACTATGACTCTTGGAACCTTGAGAAAATATTTATCAATTGATCTTATCTTTCATATAGATAAGTGACAAAATAATTAAGGATGCTTGAGATAAACTTGCTAAATTGGATGGAGAAGTTGATGAGATTAGGGGATATAAACTTTATAATTATCTCACCAATTTAGATCCTAAGAATTTTGATATAATCCAAGACTATGTAACTAAGGCAATTGAACTAAGAGCACAACTCGAAAAGATTGTGGCTATTATAAGAAGGATGCACAATTGGTCTACAATTTGTTGGACAAGTTTCCTTTAAAGTATGCAAATTTTGTTTCTAGTTTCCAAACTCATTGGTTGACTATGTGGAGTTACTATACTACACCATAATTTAATTCATTCATGAAGATGTTGATTCTTAAACAAGAAAAGTTGATCACAATGGGTATTATCAAGTCACCCAAGTCACATGCTTTGATGACTAGTCATGAGATAAGATCCAACAAGAAATAGAAGCAATCTAAGAACACACAATCTACAACTAATTCCATTGAAGAATCTAAAATTTTATCTCCTAATAGGGAATTGTCTAAGAAGGAGAAGTCTACTTGTGCATATTGCAAGAAGATAGGACATGAAGAACACTATTGTTATATGAAGGATGTTGATGAATTGAAGCGTCTTCTGGAGAATAATAGAATCTGTTGATGAATTGAAGCGTCTTCTTGCTAGGGTGGTACAATTCCACGCTAGGTTTAGCACCCACCTTAGTGCGTTTTGCATCTTGCATTTCTAATTCCCTTTAAGCATTTAATTAATTAATATAATTAAATCTAAATTCATATTTCATCACTTAATATATTATAAAGTTGGGCCCTTTTACTTTAAGTGTGTCCCTTTTATTTTATTCCTCTAATAAATCATTAAATCATAAACCCTAATTATGTTTTATTTTGACCTTTAAGGATCGATTTCGCATGTCAAAACACCTCGAAATCAGCTGTAACTTTGGGATTTGCTCTAATATAATCATATCTAACGCCCCTGAAAATTTGGTCAGACCATGTGTAAGTTATGCACAGTCGCCGACATTTTTCCTGAAATTTCAGGAGAATAATTCTATGATATTATAATGCTTAACCCCAAGAAATTGGCAGAAAATTCAAATCCTAGGTCGGCCTAAAGATGAAATTAAGATCTAGGGTTTCATACATAAGAGCTCTCTTTCTTCACTTGAAGGCCTAAGAAGGTTTTGTCTAAGAGAAGTTTTTGGAGCAATCACAAGGAGAATTCTATGTAGTGAAAGAGAAGATCTTTTGGAGTCTTCAACAACATTCAACAACATCTATCAAGCATTCATCAAGCATTCTTTCAACAATTGGGGGCTTTTGAAGATGTAGGAAAGCAATAGGAGTTCACCAACTGAAGATTGGCATATTGTTTTCATGTCTTTATATGAGCTTCATTACATCAATTTACAGATTTACATTATGCTTTAGATCACTTTTAATCTTTGATTTAGAGCATTTACTTTGTCAATTACAAGTATTTAGGGTTTATTCTTTAGGGTTACTCTAGATTGTTTGCATTCATCATTTTGGGGTCTTGCACACACACAAGATTCTTGTACACACTATTTTACTATACAAATCAACTATTTGTTGAGGTGGAAATAACCAAAACATGGGTTTGACCGAGGCAAAACCCTATAGAGCCACCCAAAACCCTATTTTCAGTTGTAGGTGCAGGTACAGGATCCGATCATCACTGCGAATTTCAGGTCCAACAAAGCACACAAACACAGTCTCGAGGGTCAGATTTGAGAAGAAACCACTAGGACAAGGGCATGGCGCCCTGGTCCTCCCAGTGTCAGGTATTTTTTGGCAAGACAACAACTTAGAATCTTCAGATCCTAGTTTGCTAGTTACAGCTTCCTGTTTGCAGAATCAGGACAGGGGCATGGCACCTTGGTCCCGAACACTTTGGCTCAGATTTTTGGTACAAGTGCAGCTCTAAATTCACTTCCTCATCTGTACTGTTCAGCTGCACATCAGTTAGTTTCATTTCTACATTTTCAGATTAGGGTTGCTTGTGTAGACTTGCATTCTAGGTTGATCATTCAAATTTGCACTTTGCATCACTTCTACTCCTGATTTACAACAAAGGAATATAAACCCTAAGAGGCAATCCTTGGCTCTCTCTTCCTCACAAGAAGTAGCCAAAGTGTGTTACCTCCCTAGGCTCTTTCGTATTCCACAATGTGTACATGAGAGTGGGATTAGGACGTGTTTGCTTAGTCTCACTTTTTCCCTACACATTTCTCGTGAACCTGACGTGAATCCAATATTATTTTCATTAAATTGCATTGTTAGATCTAGATTTAACATCTTTCATTTGCTTTATAAACATAAAATTCTAAAAAAAAAAAAAATCGAGAAAAAGAAAAAAAGATCTCCTCTATTTGTTTGCATTGTGTGTTTAAATTTCATTCAATTTCCATTTCAAAATGTCAGTTTTTTATTTGTAAAATGTTCATACTTTTGATGATGTATGCAATTATGTTGATTATGAGTTTGGTAAGGATGACTTAGATGAAGCTCTAGATGAATTTTTGAACCCTAAGCCTTCTAAACCGTCATTTTGCCAAAATCTAATCAACCTTGTTACTATGCCATTTCGTGGTGATGAGAAAGATAAGTTGAATGATTCCTCTCATGGGTACATTCCTATCAACTCCTCCACTAAATCTAGCAACAAGGTTGTCTACAATGATCCCCTCTATGAGGAGATGTCTCCTTTTGAATCAAAAGATAAACCTTTCAACCGATATGACCATGCCTTGTTAGATGATGCCCTTGATGACTTTGTGTCTTTGTCCAAATCTTCAAACAAAAAAATACATCTAAAAGATTAATCAACATGATAAATGTGAATGAACATAGCAAGCCTCTTTTTGTAGTCCAAGGTGCTTATCCTTCTTCAACTTCACAACTTTCCAATCAACCCCTTTTCACTATTCAAGGTGGATATAGTCATGATTCCTTTAGTACTCCTAACAAACTTGTCATTACTGTGCAAGGAGGAAATCCCACTAAGAGTCCCTATAGTTATGCTAAACAACTAACTAAGGAGAGTTATCATGTAGTTGCCCACACCTATAACACAAGAAATAATAGGTAACCTAATCCTCCTCTAGTTATCTCGACTTCCCTTCCTAATCCTCAACCTATTCTTCCTCAAGTACCTCGCATTTCACAAACTCTTGGTAAAGAATATGATCTTATTGAACAACTCAAAGCGACCCCTGCCAAGATATCCCTTTCGGATTTGATTCAAACTTCTTCATCTCATCATGGAATGTTACAAGATGCCTTGAAAACTTTGAATGTCCCACCTACAGTGATATCCAATAATATGGCTTCCTTGATTGACTCTATAACATCTTCTAAGGCTCAAATTGTGTTTACACAAGATGAGTTACCTACTAGTGAAATCCAACATCAATATGATCCTTTAATGATTGTGGTTATCATAAACAATAGTGCAATAAGACGAACACTAGTGGATAATGGATTTGGCCTTAATGTTTGTAGCATTAACTTTTTTGCATAAAATCAATGTCGATACATCTCTCATTAAGCACGATTATCTTACTATCTGAGGCTTTGATAATGTTGCTAAATCCTCATTAGGTATCACTACCTTGCCTATTAAGGTAGGTCTTATTACTTTATCTACACCTATTCATGTCATGCCTATAAATTTGACATATAACCTATTTATTAGGGAGACCTTGGATTCATATCATGCAAGCTTTCCCCTCTACATTTCATAGGAAAGTCAAATTTATTTACAACAATAAGATACATACTTTGCTAGGTGATACCAATCTCCAAGCTTGTTTACAAACATCAACATCCAAATCCTCTTCAACTAGTTCTTCCCCAACTATCTCAGATGATTCTTCCAAAACCTCTCCTCCTACTAGTGTGTCTATTCCCTTAAGAATACCTCCTACCTCTAGTTCATCTCCCATTGATTCCTCAAATGGTCCTACCCTTTCAAATGAACCTAAGGTTCCTAAAAAAGAGCCTTCTCAACTTGATTCTACCATTGAAGATGTCTTCTCTCCTGAAAAGATTCTTGTAGAAGATGATTGGGGATCCCTTGACTTTAATCCTACTTTCATAGGAGAGTACAAAATTCCCCCTAGAGAATCCAAGGTTGAAAAGAATAAAGATGAAGAAGAACCTAAAAAGAAACCCACTTTATCCAAGCCATTGAGTAATAACTTTGTTGTGGCTTCTCATACTTCATCTCCCCTTGTTTCCAATTTAGAGGATTTGGATCCCTTACTTCATGAAAAACTCCCTTCTCTTTCAAAAATGGCTAACCTTTATGGTCCTGGTTTTCGCATCCTAGCTAAGAGTGGATATAATGGTAATGGTTGCTGTGCTGAAGAACAAGGGATAAAAGTTTCCTTGAAAAATAACTTTCGTGATACAACATTTTGGCTTGGCTATGATCTTTTGACGTGTACTAAAGCTTCCAAGAGACCATCTATTAGTGTTAATGTTATCTCTACTTCTCTCTCAATAAAATATCCATAGTATATTGACTGCGACTCTTCTAGTGTCTTTGCTTTGGATGTTTTTCCTATTGATGATTTCTTAGCTGAATTCCTAGGAGCTTATGACAACCTTCCTTGTTATCACCATAATCGTGGATTTCCTTATTGTTTAAATACAAAATCTTACTTTGGGAAAGAAAAAAATAACGATGAGATAGTTAAAGGATTCCCTCAGTTGAAAGATACTCCTCAACACAACAATCTCCTCATAAGTGAAACTATTTATATCAAAATGGACCCTTGTGTTGAAGGCAAAGTCATTAAGATAGGAAAATGCTTGGATGAAGAAGAACAAAAACAATATTCTAAATTATTACATGAATTCCCTGAAATCTTTGCTTGGATATATTTTGATATGCCTGGCATTTATCCTAAGTCTGTCACTCATAACAGTGTCTTAGTTCCTGATGCTAAACCTGTGAAACAAAAGATTTGAAAGATGAATCCCAAAATAGCATTGCTTGTTAAGGCTGAGATTGAAAAGTTATTAGATGTCAGATTCATCCATCCTATTGATTATTCCCCATGGATTTCAAACATTGTGGCTATGGCTAAAGCTAATAACAAGATTAGGATGTGTATGGATTTTCAAGATCTCAATAAAGCTTCTTTGAAGGATTAGTTCCCTCTCCCAAATATCTATATGATAGTGGATTCTATAGTAGGCCATGGTTTGTTATCCTTCATGGATGGTTTCTTAGGATATAATCAAATCTTCATTAATCCTCAAGATCAATTCAAAACTGCTTTCACCACCCCTTGGGGCACTTTTTTTGGGTTATGATGCCTTTTGGATTGAAAAATGTAGGCACTACCTATCAACGCGCTATGACCCTCATCTTCCATGATTACATGCATAAAATCTTAGAAGATTACATTGATGACATCTTAGCTAAATCCATTCTTCGTATAGATCATGTTAAGATCCTTCGTCTTTGAAATAATTCATAAGTATAGTATGCACTTGAATCCTCAAAAATGTGTTTCTGGTGTGGATGGTGGAAAACTATTAGGATTCATAGTCTCACATCATGGAATTGAGGTGGATACAAAGAAGATAGATGCTATTGTTAATATGCCAAATGCTTCCCAACTAAAAAGTTTACAAGGAAAGATTCAAGCAATTCGTAGGTTTGTTTCCCAACTTGTGGATTGTACCTTTCCCTTCACCCAATTACTTGAAAAGAATACCACTTTTCCATGGAATGAGGATTGTGGTCAAGCATTTGAAGACTTAAAAATATATTTGGCCAATCCTCCTATTCTTCAACCTGCTGACCTTTCCAAACCTTTTCTTCTATACACATCTTCTTCCCTTCATGCTCTTGCATCCTTATTGAAAAAACATGATAAGGATGGTAGAGAATGCTCGGTTTATTACATAAGTCACACTTTACTTGATTATGAAGTCCTATATTCTGCAATAGAAATACAATGTCTTTCTTTAGTCTTCGCAACCCAAAAATTAAGGCATTATCTTTTGAATGCTGAAGTTCATGTTATCATTAAATTCAATCCTCTAAAGCATCTTTTCTCCAAAACTGACCTTCCAAGATGCTTAGCTAAGCGGGTTATGATGTTGACCGAGTTTGACCTTAAGTTTGTTTTGCATAAGGCAATAAAAGGCCAAGTGTTGACCAACCACTTATCCGAGGCTCCTTCGCCTTTCTCCATACCTAACCAAGAGTCTTTTCTAGATGATTCATCCTCTTTGTTGAGGTTGATGAAGCTTGGGAATTATATTTTGATGGCTCTAGGTGTTGTACAGGATCAGGGCAAGTGTTGTCTTAATCTCTCCTAAAAAGAAACCTATCCCTTTATCATATCGCCTTAATTTCTTGTGTACCAATAACATTGCTGAATATGAGGCTCTTATAGTTGGAATTAAAGAAGCCTTAGCATTAAATGTAAAACATCTACATATCTATGGAGATTCTCAATTAATTATAAGACAAGTGACAAGAATTTACCAAGCTAAGCAAGATAAATGATCACAATATAGAGATTTAGCTATATCCTTGTTGCAAAAGTTTGATTCTTATACCATGGAGCATGTTCCTCAAAAAGATAATCGACATGTTGATGCAATGGCATGTGTGGCCTCTCTTGTATCTTTAGAGGACCCCTTGGTAGATCTAAAATTTATTATTCACAACCTTACTACTCTAGCTATTGTAGACAATCCTAGTGATGTGACATATTGTAGCGCTATAGATTATGATGAATGGTACTTGCATATGAGGTATTTGAGTGATGGCACCTTTCTCGACTCTACAAAGAAGAATACTAGGGCTCAGATTCACAAGTTGGCCGCTAGATACATTATCCTTTCTAATGTTTTGTATAGAAGGGGTTATAATGGTCTCCTCCTTCGATGTCTTAACAAAGCTGAAATCCCTATTGCTCTTGAGGAAGCACATTCAGGTGCTTGTGGGGGGCATTTTGGGGGCAGATCTTTAGTGCAAAGGTTTCTCTGAATGGGATATTATTGGCAAACCATGGAAAAGGACTCCTCTGCGTTTGTTAAGAAATGTCATTAGTGTTAGTAACATAGCAATTTGATCCATGCTCCCACCTAAGAGCTATGATCTCAGGTAGCTTCTTGGCCCTTTTCTACATGGGGTTTGGATATCATCAGGAAAATATCTCCTCCCTCATCTCAAGGACATACTTTCATCATAACTGCTTGATTACTTTACAAAGTGGGTAGAAGTAGTCCCTCTTTGATCTACTACCACCGAAGTAATCTGTCAATTCATCGTAGATAACATCATTTCCCAATTTGGAATACCTTTTGCTTTGGTTTCGGATAATGGAACATCATTTAAAAACAAAGATGTGAAGAAATTTCTTGAGAAATATCATATTCAACATCGATTTTCCACACCCTAATATCCTCAATCAAATGGTCAAGCCCAATCTTAAAATATAATAATTGAACAAATTCTTCATAAGATTGTGAACAAGCATGGTAAGGATTGGCACACTCAGTTAATCTATTCTCTTTGGGCTTACCGAACGAGCGTATATATTGCTACGGGTTCTATTCCTTATAATCTTGTTTATGATGCTGATGCTATTATGCCTTTGGAGTTAGAAATTCCATCTTTAAGAGTTTCTTTTAAGGGTATAATGGATGATGATTCCTATAGAGAACAAAGGCTCCAACAACTTGAGATGCTTGATCAACAACACATAAACTCTCTTGAGCATATTCAAGCATATCATAAAACTCTACAACAAAGTTACAATGATAAAGTCATTGAACGTTCCTTCTCAGTAGGTGATTTAGTACTTTATGAGAATTAGCGCAACGTGAATGCCTTACCCGAGGAAAAAGGAAAATTCAATCCTAATTGGCTTGGACCATACATCGTTGTTGAAACCTATGGATCAGGTGCTTACAAGATAGCAGACGTGGAAGGTACACCTCTCAGAGAACCTATAAATGCTATGCACCTTTGTAGATACTATGCCTAATATATATCTCTCTCTTTCTATCTTATTCTCTCTCCCTGTGCGTTTTCTTTCTTCAAATTGGATAATATGTTTGCATATTTTTTTTTTAAAGCATGTAGTATTAAATCATATTGTATTGTTTAATCTACATTGCTCCATTCTTGACAAGCATGTTTCTTCACTTTATGGTTTGTCTTGGATTCATTTATGTAAATTGTAATAGATTTACATTTTATATGTGCTAGCATGTTATACAATTTCTTATGTGTTAAGTGGGATTATATCATATTGTGTTTAATTAGAGTTAATTAAATCATATTAGTCATATAGTTCTTAAAATTAACACATTTTCTCCTACATCACCAAGGTAGTATTTAATTAAATACCTAGCTATTTAATTAAATCACACATGTATCAATTTAATCATGTAGCATTGAGAAATCAATCACATGGAAATTAAATTAGACATACATGTTCATTACCAAATATGTTATTTTTAATCAAAGCAATGCATACATTGTTTCAAGAATTATAATAACATGTTTGAGATAAAAGCATAAGCATATATAAATATATATCGATCGAGTGTAACAACATATACATCATTATATATCAAAAGGTAACCCATACTACAACATAATCATCTCCTATCTCTAGGACTAGTAGTTGGAGGCTGGTGACTATTGACCCCCTCCTGATCTAGCTGTGGGGGTGGACCTATGGGTCTGTATCATGATGAGGAACATGAGTGACTCCGCGAGGAGCCCCTATGCTCCCTATCCATCATGATCCTGCGATACAGGGTCCCCTCTACCCGTGCCACTGCTAGATCACGTTCTGTCCGCTGCAACCTCTCTAACAAACTATTCTCCCTCTCTTGCCTAACCTCTATCTCCACCCGAAATGGGGTGAACAGGTCCTCATGCCGCCCAACACTCCTCTGAGGTCTATGTACTATCTATGAGGAGCCAGGAATGTGTGCGGTGGTAATGATATCTGTCACTGTATTCTGGATGAGGGAGCGCCACTCCTGCATGCCAACTACAGAGATGAGAAGAGGTTTTTCATTAGTAACATTATATATCATCAAATCTAAATAATTAATTGCATAAATTAAACAAATCATAAAATAAATCACCTATATCTCCCTCTCACCAGTAAGGGTCATGGAAAGAGGCCGCCTGTGATTGGGAACCACTAGGCTCTTTGCGCTCATAGTGTCTCTGTACAGTAAGCGCAGGACAGTGGGGACTGGAATCGGGAACCCTTATAGGGTCCTTCTATCCCCGGTATGGTACACTCGGTGGATCTAGGGCTATGGTGTCATCTCCAGAGTGATGTGGAACTACATCTAACTCATCCTCCTCATCCTCCTCATCTTCCTCATCCTCTTCCTCTCTATCCTCCTCCTCATCTCCTTCCTGATCTCCCTCTCCTGCATTAGGATCATCTCCATCTCCACCAACATCCTGCTATCCTGCATCATCCTACTGATCATCTGTGTTTGCCTCACTTAGGTCCTCAGATGTATCAGAGTCATCCACCCACATGTCTCCATGGTCCAAGGTTCTCTCTAGGGAAGTCTGCAAGAAAAATGGCTCCAGGGTATACCCTACCTCACCATGTGATGTACCGCCGGTGTGTGCGCACATTATAGGTATAGTCGGTCGCGACATCCTGGTCTGACCCATCTGAATTTGTCATATCAATATTGTCACTGATAGGCCTTGGGATAAATCCTGACCTAGGGGTCACTCGTGAGTGCCAGATATTAATGGGAATGTCTGTAGGGACACACTGCTCAAACCCAAACTGCTGCTGAACTCGGTCGAAGTAGAATGGGACTACAATGTGGCTATGTCCTCCCTCCAGAAGATGATTTATATACATAAAAACCAACTGCCTATGCATATTTTCCCACCTGTACATCCTGAGCTAAGGCCTCCATGTGATCACATCTACTGTCAACCTATCAAAAGTTACTCTCTAATGAAGCAAGTCTCCAAACCGCCACTCATGAGTAAGGGGATACGCAAACACCCTAGGCTGCTCCAGAACCAAATCAATGGGAACCCCAGCTGGTCTAGTGCATGTGATGTGCTCGAGTATCCATATCTATAGAAGTGTGCAGGTCATCAACCTGTATCCTTGTCCAAACAGGTAGTCTCCTAGGTCATGATAAAGGTGGGCTAGCTTGCTCCGCCCCTAAGAGAATACCCTCCTATCTCTCTCCATCGCTCTCATCGCATAAGTGAGACCTCCATGCATATGTGAGTCGCACCCATTAGGGCACATAACTAATGCTATGGTAGCTATCATCAACTGTCTCAATAAAGGTACCTCGCCCATGGGGTGCAGAAGCCAACTGATCATGATGCGGCTTCTCATCTCATTGGGAATCTACCTCCCAACACAATATATCTACTCCCTCCTATAGCTAGAAGCAGTGCGATCAGATCAATACCCCATTATCTCTCCTCTTATAGGTAGACAGAGTATACAGTACACATCCTCTAAAGTGACATCATCTCTCCCACCGGTAGGACAAAGGAAGAAGTATTAGCATCCCATCTCTCCATCAGTGCCATCAACATCATGGAATGGAACTTGATGGAGGGCATGACCATCACATACCATAGCCTTACTATGAGTAGTAGCTCTCTATCCTCTAGAGAAAGCCTCAGAATTTGACTCCAAAGGCTGCGAAATGTGTGGCCGATGGTATGCTCTCGCGTGTAAGGAAAAATATGCAAAACGAAACAATCCAACCATAAGTAATTGCTCATCAATCATCGCCATCTAATAAAAAATATCATTCTATCTACTCCTACCATCAACTGCTTGATCTCATGTAACCCTTGCACATCTCGAGCAGGGGCTAGGGCGCTCTGGGAGGACCAGGGTGCCCCTATGGGACTAGGGTGCCCCATGGGGACCATGGTGCCCGAACAGGGGGCATGTGCATAATTAGGGACCCTGACATCATCAAAGTCAAATTCAATTTAACACAAAGTCAATGAAAGGTCAACTCACCTTATCGAGTGGACTATCGGTCAGTACGGCCTAGCGCAAGATCTCCATTAGTATGGGTCGCTCGGGTTGACGTCGAGGCATGATAGTTGTCACGTGGGCTCCTCTGTAGTGAATAGTGCACAAAGTAAAAAAGTGATGAATGAAGGTGTCGCTTTCATATTTATGAGGTATGCACTTTTTCACTTTTTCTAATTTTAAGTTAAAAACCCTAATTTAGGTCTTTTCACTTAGTCTATCATAACTTGAGCTAGGGAGCTTCGATTTTCATGTCGTTGGTGGTGTCGGGATCATGAATTCATTCTCTTACCCCACATGTATTCCATAAAATGCTTTGATGTACAATCAAGTCTTATTGTGAACATTTCTCATTAAGTTCTTTATCACAATTCGGTGTGGTAAACATGATACCCTGTTTCACCTCACTAATAAGCAAGCCGAAATAGGAGGGGCATATAGCTACCCGCAAATTTCATCACCTTCCTTACTAGGCATTAGGTAATTTTGTGATCGAACATATGGTTTTGTAGGGTGCAGTTCCTAATTGTGTAATGCATTGTAAAGCGGAAAAATCAAACCCTAGTCGTTCTCCCCTCCCCAACTCCAAGGAGAGAGAAGGGAGAGTCACTAGGGTTGATGGTTTTCAATTAGGAGGGACTTTACATTCAAAAGAGGGGTTGAAACCCACAAGATCCAATCCCACGCAATGCAAGATTGGATTCTATATGAGTTTCAAGGGTTAAGACATCAAGGATACCCTCTTTTGTAAAGAAATGTGGATAGAAAGATTAAGCTAGGAATGCATGAAAAGTAGGAAAGATTCGCTTATAAACAGAGATAGGGATATGGGATGAAGCTGCGGACCTGGAATTAGTAGTAAAATGTCGAGATGGTGTTGTTCTGCAAATTTGAGCGAAAGTTGATGAGACGATGGCGCCCGACGTGCACACGGTCCTCCGAAAAATCCGCGAAACGAAGGTGGATCTGTTCGTCTCTGCACAAGGATTCCAGATCTTCAATTACAGCCGCGTACCTGCAACCTACACATAGAAAAGAGAGGACGATTGGGGGGTTAGGGATGAGGGGTTTGCCTTTAGGTCAAACCCCAGTTTTGGAATTAACCAAGAAATGAGAATGCTGTAAATGTAAATGTTTGTAATGTAAACAAGTACTGATACCTTGTTGTAAGAATGTTTGTATTCTTACATGCGAAGGTGTAATGTATGTAGTATGTTGTATGTTGTATGTGATCTCCTCTTCAATGGTTGAATCCTTGTCTTGAATGCAACACTTGGCCTTGAATGGAGACTTAGAATGATCAATTGCTTGAAAGAATGTTTGAATGCTTGAATGCTTGAATGCTTGAATATCGCTTTCGCGCCTTTGCACACATATCTCCTCCTTTTTTGAGAGAGGAAATGTAGTTTATATACTTGTCAATTAGGGCTGATAGACTAATTTTCCTGACCTTAGGCTGACCAGGAAATGTTATTTTCCAATTTGCAATCATAAAGACCCGAGACCCAAAAGAGACCGGGCCCAAAAATAGGGCCAGGGACCAGGGCGCTGGGCGCCATGGTCCTGGGGGACCAGGGCACTGGGTGCCCTAGTCTTGAAGGACCAGGGCGCTGGGCGCCATGGTCCCACCTCCAGGGACAATGGGGTGCAAGGAGGATCAGGCCAGGGTGCTGAGAAATGCAGTTTTTGATGTCATGAACAAGTTTCGGGGTCTCCATTCAGGTTCCGTGTTGCATCACCATCGTGAAGACCCAAATGCAGTCGAAATTGCAAGTGTCACAATTTTAGGATGCTACATTTAGCCCCCACTTTAGCGGGAGTATAAGCGTACGCTCATACTTCTGGTAAAGTACAAGGAAACAACATTGAAAAACTTTCACCACGTCAAGGAGGCAAGATACACCAAGCCCCCAGTGGACTAAGGATCTTACGACTTTGATTGACAAAGTAAAAGGGAAGATCACGAGGGAGAACCATGACTGTCAGTAGTAAGGTTCCCTCACTATGAGTCATGCAAGAAAGATATCAAAAATTTTCAAGGCAAAGCTAAATTTGTCAAGAAATTTTCAAGTATCTTGAAAAGATATGGATGGGATGTATGCCCCCCTACGTTAAAGTGATCACACACGCCTCACCAGGGGTGATTTCTTTAAGGTAGTGATACATATAAGAAATGAGAAAGGAAAGGAGCATGTTATCACAAGGATTTAGCCCCCAAGTGTGAGATAAGCCCAAGGATAATAGACACAAAACACAAAGCACAAGGTGACTTCACTTTCCTCGGGGTCAGTATGCTGTATGATAATTCATGTATATCATATGTATGTATGCATAATTGTTCTTCATTCCCCAATCAAGGAAGGTCACCTAGAAGAAGGGAACACATGTGTCTTTTGAGTCAACATGAGAGAGACCAAAAGAGATCTCAATGCTTTGCATCGTCCTCAAGTAGACAACACTAAGGACAACAAATAGAAGAATGAGAATAACACATAGAAGAAGTAACAAAAGAGAGGAGGGGAGAATCTGCTATGCTAATGAAACTAGTCTAGCACGTCATCTACCCCCCGATCTTGCTGATCAATATTTCGGGAAGGTAGGAAACACGCTAGAGGAGGAACATCCAACACAGCAGATGGAGCTATCACAAGATCCAAACAAGGGCTATGTTCATATCCCAATCCGCGGTGTTCTTGTCTAGGAGCTAGGATAAGTGCTTTAGAAAATTCATTAGATAAATGGTTATCAACATCAACATATTCATATTCACTATCAGAATGAACAGGAGTAACATTTTCATCATGAATAACATTTTCATCTATAACATCATCAAGATTTATAAAAATAGGATCTTTAACTCACACAGGATCAAGACCATCATGCATCTTATGTTTAGGAGATTTCGGCTCAATCGTCGGCTAAGGAGAAAATGGAATAATATTGGCTGAAGGTGTTTTTGGGGATTGCAAAGTTTGAGAAGCAGCTGCCTGAGCTTTGAGACGACGCTTTCGTCGGTGTTCACGTGCATAACGATTTCATCTAGTCTTAGTAGGAAGTTGCGAAGATTGAGGAGGAGGAAAGTTCTCATCCTTTTCACTTGAGTGTTTAGGTTGTGGTCTCTTAGGTTGAACAATAGGAAAAGAGGAAGGTCTCTTCTCTCCATAATAGGAAGGAGGAGGAATTGCTCCATATAAAGGAGGAATATTTGGTTTAGGAAGGAGACCAAGTCCATTATGACGAGGAGGTATAGGTCTACTTTTAGGAAGTTTATTAGTCATAGACTTAGTCACATCCATAGGGATGGGTTGGGAATCTTCTTGAGGAAAGACATTGGTTTTATCTTTCAAAGGAAGAACTTCCTTCTCAAGAACGATAGGAATGTCAAGTTTGGGTGTTCTAGGTTCACTTAGAGATAGGATCATATCTTTTTTCCACTTTTGATAAGATTTAAAAAGATGATCACTTCGCAAAGGAAGAGATTGAAATTGTTTAGGCTAAAAGTAATCAATAGGAACACTAGAAGTTCTTTCAGCTAGTTTAAAGAGACTATGATTGATAGTAACAACTTCACCATTATGGGGAAATTTCAAACACTTGTGAATAGGAGAAGCAATAGCTTTCATGGAAGATAGCCAAGGATAGCCTAGCTTCACACGAAATTGTTCGGACGATGGAATAATAGCAAAGTCCACATCAAGGGATTTGTTATGGACCTCGATAGGTAATGTAATAGAACCAATTGCAGGAGAAGAAAATGCATCAAATAGTTTCACAACCACATTTGTTTCATCATAGATTACTTGATTCAATTGCAAAGTAAAAAGAAATTCTTCAGTAATGACATTAATCATACAAGAAGGATCAATAAGCACTCCACGGCAAGGTGTATTCTTGACTTTTGCAACTATATATAAAGGACCATCAGGTGCCCTGATAGTTTCACTGGAATCAAATGTGATGGAAGGTTCTTTAGGGATTTTCTGCTACTCCACAAAGTTAATCACATTAGGAGTCATAGACACAAGATCATCAGGTGAGACAGAGGAATCAGTAGTATCAATCGCATTAGAGGTATGAGAAGGCAATGGATCAGTAAAAATCTTAAGATTTTGGTTAGGAGGAGCTACAGATGTGTTGCCTTTATCATTCACACCAGAAACAGAGATAGTATTATTATCAATCAAATCTTGAATTCTTCCCTTTAAAGCAAAAGATTTTTCAGTATCATGCCCAGGATGACGATGAAATTGACAAAAAGATTTGTTATCAAAATAGGGTGAATTAATCTTTGCAGGATCTATTTGCCTTATAGGAGGAAGAGTAAGCACATTTTGTTCCAATAACTTATTCATAATACTATGCAATGATTCATTCAAAGGAGTAAACTTTCTTTCTTTCTTGAAAAACTTAGAAATAGGAGGCACACCTGATGCTACATTCACATTGTTGTTGATGATGTTTTCATTGAATTTAATGGACTCTCTGTTCGGTTTAAACTTCCCAAATGGTTGTTGACTACTATCACCCTTATCACTCGGAGCCATAGGATTTGCTTGTTCCATTTGACTCACAGTCAGTTGATAATGGTGAAGAGTTGCGCACAACTGTTGGAAAGAAGTAAACTCAGAAAACAGGAGTTTTTCTCTAATATCTTTTTGTAAATTAGAAATAAAGATTCTTTGAATATCATTATCAGGTACTGGAAAAGAAATCTGAGCATACAAATGCTTATATCTACCAATGAAATCAGTCACTTTTTCTTTAACACCTTGTTTACAATGCATTGAATCAATCAAAGTAACTTTAGGACTTATATTGTTTTGAAATTGTTGAATAAAAGCATTTGCAAGTTGTTCGAAAGAAGTAATAGAATAGGAAGGCAACGAGCAATACCATTGTAGGGCTTTGTCTCTTAATGTTCTAGTGAACAGTTTTGTAAGCAACCTTTGGTCATAAGCAAAATCTGTACATATTGTTTGAAAGGTCTTAACATGTGTTAGAGGATCACCCTTACCATTATAAAGCTCCAAATGCGGAATTTAAACATGATTAGGGGGGATAGCTCGAACAATGTCAAGAGAAAGTGGGCTCGCAACATCAAATGTGGGCACACTAAACTTAGATTGATTCATAGAGGCAATTTGTTGCTATAAAGAAGAGACAGTTTGTGCAAGATTGTTAATGGTCGCTTCAGTCGAAGAGTTCATATTAGACGTGTTAGATTGTGATGGAGGTGTTATGTTATTGAAAGAAGGTAGAGAGTAAGGTGGTGGGACACTATGATAGTTAGTCATAGGAGATGATTGGACAGGAGGAACACTACAAGGAGGAATGGAATGATTAAACGAATTGCCCCCTTGTGTCATGTTCATTTGTGGTGATATAATAGGAACACTTATTGAAGGAATGAATGAAGAAGTTGGATTGAATGAAGGAAGAGGGTTAATTGAGGAAGAAGGATTGCCCCCATGACTAGTGATCATAGGAGGAATGTCTTGTGTTGAAGTAGTCATTATGTTTGATGTAAAAGTAGGTATACTAGCAATAGGAGTTGTCAAAGGAATAGAATGATTGACTTGAGTAGGAGGTTGTGTATAACCTAAGGTTTCGGCACAACTCTTCATAGGCATCACATTCGAATCCACAATGTGTGCAATACCACGCAAAATATCAATTCCATTCTTATCACTTTGAACCATACGTTTTAGACCCTCAATTAAGGAAAGAGCTTCACTATCAGGGTATTCTTGAGACATCCATTGTCGAAAATCATCAAATTGGTTATCCAATTTCGAAAGTTGTTCTACAGAAACCTCATGGAGAGCTTCTTCATCATTAAGAGGATTAGAGGAATTACCCATGTCCTCGTTAAAAAGGCCATTCAAATTAGGTTCCATCTCCTCAATAATTAAACCTTGGAAAGACTTAATTCTAAGGCTTCGTCTAACGGGAATAGTGTAAGTAGGGCTTATTGTTGTAAAACTCATGCACTAAAGAGAGAGAGAAGATTTTGAATTTTAGAGGTAGCAAATTTCAATAAAATCAGCCAATCTCCTAGATTTAAGCTGTTAAATACAATCAGGACAATCTCCTGAAATTTTGAAAAAAATGTCCAGGACCGTGGCGAACGGAGTGCACACGGTCCTCGCAACTTTTTTCAAAATTTTCAGGGATGAAAGTTATGATGATTTTAAAGCTAATCTGAAAAAATTGAGTGATTTTACGATCTGTAGATAGGCCAAATTAAAGTTGCAATCTCAAAATTGAACCCTACCAAGATTGTTGAAAAATGTAAAATTTGAATTTTGAAAAAGAGAGTGAAACTAAAATTTTGAATTTTATGATTTTAGAGGGAATGCTGAAAGCAATGCAAGTTTCGAAATTTAAAAGTTGACTCGATTTCATGCAAAATTCGAATTTGAAAATGTAAATCAAAGATGTTGCAATTAAACACTTAATTTCAAAAGTCACAAACTGCAAAAATTTGAATAAAATACTGAAATTTCGAATGAATACCAACACACTTTTCAGATTTAGGACTGTAAGAAACACAACTTTGATACAAATTTCAATTTCAACAATTTTTGAATGATTAGAAGCCTCAATCCAAGCAATCGCTAGACCAACTTTGACTTTAATTTTGAAAGTGTTAGAATTGATAAAATCAGCCAAAATTCTGGATTTTAGCAGAAAAATACAGTAAGATCTAGCTCTCGAAATTTCGGAAAAAATGTCGGGGACGATGGCGCTCGGGGTGCACACGGTCCTCGCAACTTTTTTCCAAATTTTCAGGGATGAAAGATATTGTGATTTTGTTGCGGAATCCAAAGTTACAGCCGATTTGGAAGTGTTTTGATCAGTGAAATTATCAGTCAAAGGTTGAATCAAGGAGGTCTTAAAAATTAGGGTTTTGACATTTAACCACTTAATTTTCAAAATTAAAGCACAAATATGAATTGACAATTTGCAATAGAAGGGTAGATCTGAAACAAGCATTAACAATTAAACATTTCACAAGTTTAATTACTTAAAAAGAAAATTTTAGGGTTTTTATGCAATCAACCTCTAAAATTTGCAAAAGATCAAACATGGAAATATAATTAGGAAAGCAAAATTTTCAGATCTAACCATAAATAATCAGAATGAGGATGTTCACGTCGGGTTCACCAAAATGTAAAGCGGAAAAATCGAACCCTAGTCGTTCTCCCCTCCCCAACTCCAAGGAGAGAGAAGGGAGAGTCACTAGGGTTGATGGTTTTCACTTAGGAGGGACTTTACATTCAAAAGAGGGGTTGAAACCCACAAGATCCAATCCCACGCAATGCAAGATTGGATTCTATATGAGTTTCAAGGGTTAAGACATCAAGGATACCCTCTTTTGTAAAGAAATGTGGATAGAAAGATTAAGCTAGGAATGCATGAAAAGTAGGAAAGATTCGCTTATAAACAGAGATAGGGATATGGGATGAAGCTGCGGACCTGGAATTAGTAGTAAAATGTCGAGACGGTGCTGTTCTGCAAATTTGAGCGAAAGTTGACGGGACGATGGCGCTCGGCGTGCACACGGTCCTCCGAAAAATCCGCGAAACGAAGGTGGATCTGTTCGTCTCTGCACAAGGATTCCAGATCTTCAATTACAGCCGCGTACCTACAACCTACACACAGAAAAGAGAGGACAATTGGGGGGTTAGGGATGAGGGGTTTGCCTTTAGGTCAAACCCTGGTTTTGGAATTAACCAAGAAATGAGAATGCTGTAAATGTAAATGTTTGTAATGTAAACAAGTACTGATACCTTGTTGTAAGAATGTTTGTATTCTTACATGCGAAGGTGTAATGTATGTAGTATGTTGTATGTTGTATGTGATCTCCTCTTCAATGGTTGAATCCTTGTCTTGAATGCAACACTTGGCCTTGAATGGAGACTTAGAATGATCAATTGCTTGAAAGAATGTTTGAATGTTTGAATGCTTGAATGCTTGAATGCTTGAATATCGCTTTCGCGCCTTTGCACACATATCTCCTCCTTTTTTGAGAGAGGAAATGTAGTTTATATACTTGTCAATTAGGGCTGATAGACTGATTTTCCCGACCTTAGGCCGACCAGGAAATGTTATTTTCCAATTTGCAATCATAAAGACCCGAGACCCAAAAGAGACCGGGCCCAAAAATAGGGCCAGGGACCAGGGCGCTGGGTGCCATGGTCCCACCTCCAGGGACAACGGGGTGCAAGGAGGATTAGGCCAGGGTGCTGAGAAATGCAGTTTTTGATGTCATGAACAAGTTTTGGGGTCTCCATTTAGGTTCCGTGTTGCATCGCCATCGTGAAGACCCAAATGCAGTCGAAATTGCAAGTGTCGCAATTTTAGGACGCTACATGCATATACTGCTGGGGGCTTCATCCGACAACTTATGGATATATCCTTTTTCAAATAATATTTACTTTTTTGTACTTTAGCTTGCATATGCACGTAGTGTCATATGACTGCTAAAGTGGGGGCTAAATGCAGTGTCGTAAATTGTACACCCTTGCTAGGGTGGTACAATTCCACGCTTGGTTTAGCACCCGCCTTAGTGCATTTTGCATCTTGCATTTCTAATTCCCTTTAAGAATTTAATTAATTAATTAAATTAAATCTAAATTCATATTTCATCACTTCATACATTATAAAGTTGGGCCCTTTTACTTTAAGTGTGTCCCTTTTATTTTATTTCTCTAATAAATCATTAAATCATAAACCCTAATTATGTCTTATTTTGACCTTTAAGGCTCGATTTTGCATGTCAAAACACCTCAAAATCAATAGTAACTTTGGGATTTGCTCTAATATCATCATATCTAACAGTCCTGAATATTTAGTGAAAAGTTGGTCAGACCGTGCATAAGTTATGCACGGTCCTCGACATTTTTCCTGAAATTTCGGGAGCATAATTCTATGATATTATAATGCTTAACCCCAAGAAATTGGCAGAAAATTCAAATCCTAGGTTAGCCTAAAGATGAAATTAAGATCTAGGGTTTCATACATAAGAGCTCTCTTTCTTCATTTGAAGGCCTAAGAAGTTTTTGGAGCAATCACAAGGAGCCTTCTATGTAGTGAAAGAGTAGATCTTTTGGAGTCTTCAACAACATTCAACGACATCTATCAAGCATTCATCAAGCATTCTTTCATCAATTGGGGGCTTTTAAAGATGTAGGAAAGAAATAGGAGATCATCAACTGAAGATTGGCTTGTACCCCTCCCTTGGGGTTGGGTATGATTTCATGTTGTTTTCATGTCTTTTTATGAGCTTCATTACATCAATTTGTAGATTTACATTTATGATTTAGATCACTTTGCATCATTGATTTAGAGCATTTAATTTGTCAATTAGAAGAATTTAGGGTTTACTCTAGATTGTTTGCATTCATCATTTTGGGGTCTTACACACACAAGATTTCTGCAACCACTATTGTACTATACAAATCAACAATTTGTTGATGTGGAAATCACCAAAACAGGGGCTTGACTGAGGCAAAACCCTATATACCCACCCAAAACCCTATTTTCAGGTGCAGTTGCAGTTGCAGTTTCGATAGAGCAAATAGACATAGTCCTAAGGGTCAGATTTGAGTAGAAACCACTGGGACAAGGGCGTGGTGCCCTGGTCCTCCCAATTTCAGGTGTTTTTTAGCAAGACAATAACTCAAAATCTTCAGATCGCAGTTTGTCAGTTACAACTTCCTATTTGCAGAATTAGGATAAGGGCATGGCACCCCAGTCCTAGATACTTTGGCTCAGATTTATAGCACAGGTGCACCTCTAAATTCACTTCCTAATCTATACTTTTCAGCTACGCATCAGTTAGTTTCAGTTTTGCATTTTTATATTAGGGTTTCTTGTGTAGACTTGCATTCTAGGTTGATCATTCAAATCTGCACTTTGCATCACTTCTCCTCATTTACAACAAAGGAATAGAAGCCCTAAGAGGTAATCCTTGGCTCTCTTTTCCTCACAAGAAGTAGCCAATGTGTTACCTCCATAGGCTCTTTTGTATTCGACAATGTGTACATGAGAGTGGTATTAGGATGTGCTTGCTTAGTCTCACTTTTTCCCCAACACACTAATAAGGAAAAGAGTCACACTTTTAGGACAAGTAAGAACAAAAGACAAGCTCTTTGTGCTACTAAAAGTCATGGTTCAGGGAGATGACTTCTAGATTCAGGAGCTTCTCATCATATGAAATCTTTATAGTCTACCTTCTCTTCATTTAAACCTTGAAACATGCCACCCATTTTGATGTGAAATCATATATATGAATATAATTGGGACATGATCTATTGATATTGGGGATGACACTTTCAATGATGTTTTATGTGAATCTCACTAGACAAACAATCTCCTTTCCATTTATCAAAACAAGGAAGATTATGGAGTTCACTCCTAATTAATTTATCATCAAATAATTGGAGAGTGGAGTGACCATTACTACTGGGTTGGTGGATCATGCATCTTGTTTTACTCCTTTTCAGACTTTATTCTTATTGATGACTATAATTCTGTAGATGATGATCACACTTCTAGTGTGGATTCCAATTTTGAGGAGAATTTTGGCTACTTGAACTTTGTTTCACTTGTGATCCACTTCTTGAGCCCCTCATTCCATCTATTTCTATTGAGATCACCCCTACTATTTCTCTTGATTATTCTTTTGTTACTATAGTTTTGGCTTCTTTTGATTCAGTGCATCAGGATATACATTGTCTTCTAGATATAGTTCCTTGGGATGATTACTTGACAAACATTGTATGTTCATTTGTGGAGTCCTATCTTGTAGATATGGGAGACAACATTGATGATATTCTTCTTCTCTTAGATGGAGATGACTCCTCTTCAATTGTTGTGAGGGAACACTCTGACCCTCTTCCTCATTCTCTACATGATCATTCTTCACATTTTGACACGAGTGTAGATACTTTGTAACGATATTTGGAAGAGGTATCTTTATCTTTGGAGGAGACTCTTGAGGATTTGAATCATGTTCTACATATATCTTCATTAGATCCTAGATTGTTTTTCTTAACACTATGGCCTAGTACACCTAATTTGGAGGGGCAAACGTCAGCATTGACATGAGAGCACTTAAGTAGTTTTCAAAGACTTCATACATATTGATTTTTCTTCCTAAATATTCCTTTTACGATTGGGTAGACTTCATACACACACCTTTGGTTTTATTTATCCTAAGGGGAGGAATGATGTTCAACAATCATGGACGATCTTCTACATCCAATTTGGAGCATCTACCATTAGTGCAAGGGGGGGCTACATGGTCTCTCTTCTTCTCTCTTATGGGGGGACATTTTTCTCATATGGGGTTTTGTTTTGCTTATTGTTCTTTGATATTATTTTATATTTTTATCTCTCTTTTGGGGGGGAGTTTTTTCCCACTAGATTTTCTTCTTTTCTTTATTTGTAGGAGATTGCATTGCATTTGTACATGGGTACCTAACATGGCCTAGTAGTCAGGACCCATCTTGCATTGTTTTCTTTGTGTAAATTATCCCTAAGTTGCACTTAAGGGGGTTTGTTTGTGTGTGTTTTAAGTGTTATATTTGATAAGTTCTTCTGCTAAGTCCTAAATGCACATGTTACTTAAGTTTGCTTAAGGATCACATATGAAAATTCCCACCTTTAGAGGACTTATCATATTATCACTTTTCCACTTTAAGTAGATCTTCCACCTTTAGTGGATATATCACATTATCACTTTTCCACCTTATGTGAGTGATGATTTATCTTTATGTATCATGCCATAAGATTAAGAAACTCATCATAATCTTATGTCTTCCTATGTCTCACCTTGGACTACTTGACCAAGGGGTCTCCTATGTACTATAATTAAATTCACTTCACCATGTAATCCTATTGCACTGAATCACAAGAACCCAAAACTGTTGAAATACAAGTATCATCAAGAGCAATAGTAGATGTGATATCAATAGGAAAAGATGAAATGAAAGGTTCAAGAGCTAGATCACATATGAGAGCACCCAAGTTCAAGTAACCAAAGTTTTCCTCAATATTAGAATCCACACTAGACGTGTGATCATCATATAAAGAATCAAAGTCATCAATAGGAACAAAGTTTGAAAAGGAGTACAACCAAGATGCATGATCCACCACCCCAGTAGCAATGATAGCTCTACTCTTTATGTCTCTAATGATAACTGAATCATGAGTGAACTCCATAGTCTTCCTTATTGCACCATGAGTGATTTGATAGATGGAAAGAAGATTGCTTGTCAAGTGAGGCACACACAACACATCATTATATGTATTATTGTCCATCAAACTTGGTGGCCATTGCAAGGCTCAAATGAAGAGAACATAGATTGTGAAGATTCCATATGATGAGAAGCTCTTGAATCTAGAAGCCATCTCCCTAAATCATGATCTATAGTAGTACAAAGAGATTGCCCTTTACTTGTTCCAAAAGTGTGACTCTTTTCCTTATCAAATTCTTTTTCTTTGGAAGAAGAAGTTAAAGTAGACATTCTAGAAGGCAAACTAATTATATTCTTCTCAAGAAGACGTTTCTTGATTCATCAATATCCTTCTTGCAACAATGGTGTTCATCATGTCCTAATTTATTACAATATGCACATGCAGGCTTCTCCTTATTAGATGATTCCCCTTTAGGAGAGGATGTAGAATCTCTTTGTTGAGGAGAGGAAGATTGTACTCTATCCTTATGTGGCTTTAGCTTTTCTTTCTTATGCTTCTTGTTAGAACCTTTTTCTTGATTCCCTTGATTAGTCACCAAAGCTTTTTTGATTTGTATGCATTGATAATCCACATGATGATAAACTTTGTTTGCTCAAGCATCAAGATTTCTATTATTGAATCAAATGATGGTGTATTACAAGCACTACCCACACTGAACTGATGGGTTTGGAAGCTAGAAACAAAATTTGCATACTCGGAAGGAAGTTTGACCAACAAATTAAAGACCAACTTTGCATCCTTCTTCTCAATACCAAGATATTTGAGTTGTGCTATTAGCTCATTTTCTATAGTGACATAGCCTTGGATTGTATCAAAATACTTGGGATCCAAACTTAGGAGATCACTTTCAAGTGTTTATCCTCTAATATCATCAACTGGACCATACAATTGACCAAGTTTATCCCAAGCATCCTTGATTGTCTTACACTTTTCAATATGAAAGATAAGACTAGGTGATATATATTTTCTCAACACTCCAAGAGCCATAGACATTTCAACGAGCCATTTCATTTTCAGATTAGCATCAACATTAGGATTTGAGGATTCTATAATTGTGTTATCAACATAATGTCTTAAACCTATTTCTATTAGTTTACTCGATGCATTAACTTTTTAAGTTGCATAATTTTGTGGAGTTAAAAATAGGAATTTAGGAGAACCAATATATGAAAACCAAAAGAGAACCAAAGAGAGAGAGAGAGAGAGAGAGAGAGAGAGAGAGAGAGAGAGAGAGAGAGAGAGAGAGAGAGAGAGAGAGAGAGAGAGAGAGGGGCATAAGAACACAACAATTCACTCAATCAAAGAACCCCTCAAAATGATGGTTTTGCACTTTATACTTAGTGCATTTGCAATGGCCACTTTCAAAGCAACACAAAGTGGACCTCTAATTTCAATGTTTACAATTACCTTAATCAAGCTATAATAGAGTAAAATGACTAATGTGAAAGACCAAACTGAGATCCAAGCATTACATATTCGAAAATAGGCCAAAAATGACCATATGCTAAAAGTACAATTTCTACTCACAATTACTACAAATGGATAGTACAAAAGTGAAGTAGACAAAAAATCATGCACTTTCAAAAAAATGACACCTAAAAAGGAGGTTATATGAGCTTGAACAAAGCCTCGAAAATTGTAAAAATAAGGATTGGACAACAACACCTATTCAAAAATCTTTTTTTGAAAGAAAAACTAGGCATCATAATGAAAAAGCCTGCACTGTAGTGCAAAGCACAAGATTCTAGCCAAAATTAAAAAAATTATTCGAAAAAAACCTCAAAATGGTCAAGATAGGAGCCTTTGAAGTTGGAATGCAAATTCAAAAATGCAAATGGAGAGGGGGCAAACTTTTTGAAAAGGGCGCTGATTTGCTTTTTGTTTTTCTGGATTCGACCGTGTAAATTTTGCATTACCAACGTTTCGGATCAAATACCATGATCCATCATCAAGACAAAAGAGAAAGCAAGAGAGCAAGAGAGAAGAATATGAAGATGATGATAGCAGACCTAGAAGATTAAAAAGATGGAAGACCAAACACAAGGATAGAGTCACGGAAACCAAGAGGAGCCAAAAACAAATATAAAATTAACACAAAAAAGTGACAAAAAACAAAGAAGAAACACAAGAAGAAATAAAGCAATAACATAATGATAGAAGCAAAAACCCAAGAGGAGCAAGAAGGAATAAAAGAATAAGACTAAAAAAGAAGAACAAACAAATAAGGGAAAAAAACAATAATATATATATATATATATATATATATATATATATATATATATATAACAACTACAAACAATACACACAAAAAAGGAATTAAATAAACAATATATATTGTTTTTATTTGGTCTTATTGTTTTTTCCCTTATTTGTTTGTTCTTCTTTTTTAGTCCTATTCTTTTATTCCTTCTTGCTCCTCTTGGTTTTTTGCTTCTATCATTACAGTATTGCTTTATTTCTTGTTTGTTTTTTGTCTCTTTTTTGTGTTAATTTTTTATTTATTTTTGGCTCTTTTTGGTTTCCGTGACTCTATCCTTGTGTTTGGTCTTCCATCTTTTTAATCTTCTAGGTCTGCTATCATCATCTTCATATTTTGCTCTCTTGCTCTCTTACTTTCTCTTTTGTCATGATGATGGATCATGGTATTTGATCCAAAAAGTTGGCAATGCAAAATTTACACGGTCGAATCCAGAAAAACAAAAAGCAAATCATTATGAACTGTGGAAGCTTCATGAATTCAAGAACGTTGATGTTAGTACTTTACTAATGTAAATTTGACAGCCAAATGGTCCTCAAAAGAAAAAAAAATCACCCCCTGCATAGATGCATACATGGCCATACATATTGATGACTGTGCATATGACGTTACTATATAGTTGAGTGACTTAACGTTGAGGTGGCGTACGATTGATGCAGATCCACAAGGCATCAATGTGATAGATGCATGTGGTGCAAACCATGGACAGTTGGTGAATAAGGCTAGGTCACGTCGACAGGGTCTTTGTCCACGTGTTTTGCAAAGGGTCAGTCTGCGTCACAACCCATGTGGCGTTGAGTGAGCAGATCAGAGTTGTGCTAACGAACTACACAAAACACCACATGAAATTTTGTAGTGTTGAATGCTAGAAATCTTGTGGAGGTGTGCGGGTTTGGAGCAACCTCGGTGCAATGTGCACCTAGTGTAGAGTGCATGTGTGGGATGAGGTCTAGTGTTACATCCCTCTTTTTCACTAATGTTTTTATTATATTAATGTGTGATGTTTTGTTGAATGGAGGTTTAAAATGCTTATGAGAAATGATTTTGTTTAAAAATCACAAAGTTTTATTGAAGTTATTTAATCATGCTTATACATGTCAGAATTATCATGAGATTTCAGGCTAACTACATTTCTATAACCTAAGGGTTGCAGAAAATTTGTCGTCCTCGAAGAAGGGAGAGAAAGTATCATCATGTATGGGAGGCAAGCAGACGGAAGATAGAAATTCCATCTAAGAACCTAAATCCAGTAAGTATATTAGTTATTCTTTGTTTGTACCTAGGTTGTGGAGTCATGTCTAGATACCTATTCTAGGAAATCCTAGTTTGTCAGTCAGGTGGTTAAGGTATTTCTCTTTTAACAAGAATTTGTAATAATGACTTAAGTCATCATTAAAAATAAGTTCAAATTATGAATCGTTATGAAATCATTTTTGAATTATGATTTTAATTTCAAAGCTATTAAATATATATATGATTATGTATGTATGTAATGTGGAGTACAAATACATGTGTATATATGTTACAATAGCATATATGTATACATATATATACATATACATATACATGTATATATACATATACATATATACATACAGATATACATATACATACAGATATACACATACACATACATATATATATATATATATATATATATATATATATATATATATATATATATATATTCCTCTAAATACATATCTAGTCATACTGATATCATGGTAATACATAATGAATCGTTTGATTCATTCCTTAATATACTCAACATATATTTATTCATATAATGGCCGGTGACAATATAAATATAAGAGTCTTGGAAATTCATGAAGCAGCTAATTAAGCCAACATAGAGGTTTTCGTTCAGCACGTAATTGGAATCAAGAACCATGGCCACTTAATTAGTTTTACTCACTAATGTGAGAGATGGAATCCATGTAAATTAAGGTAAGATGGCACCGAGCAACATCATGGGAGATAAAATCTAATGAAAGGTAATTGAAATTCAGTCATAAACTAAAATGACATTAACCGCTTGATATTAATTCTTAAAAATTAAGAAGTCGACGCTTACTTAAGAAAAGATAAAAAAATGTAATAAGAATTAAAACTCGAATAAAACAGTAGCTAAGAACAATGAAGATGTATCTTTCATTTCTATCTCTGCATTATTGTTTAATACGAAGTTGTCTTGGTAAATGGAAATAAATTGAAACTGAGGTTAGTCGCACTATTATGAGAAGTATATCGATTCTATGCTTAGTCTTTGAGCACAGACCTTTGAATAATTTTCATACCTGCTCATTGAAATGGTAGAAATGATAACCCTCTTGCAAACGTGGCAGGGTTTAAATAGTCAAGCGTATTCTTTTTATCATACAGGTGAACTTATAATTATCCATGTCCACTTCTAGAAAGATAAGAGTTGAAGAGAGACTATTTAAGTCTACAACTTAATGACACTTTGTCATAATGAATCAAGGGGAAATATATTATTAAATAATCAACTTTGTTATAAGTTGGAATAATAACATACTCATAATGAACCAAGGTGAAATATATTATTAAATAATCAACTTTGTTATAAGTTGGAATAATAACATACTCAATAATGAACTAAGGTGAAATATATTATTAAATAATCAACTTTGTTATAAGTTGGAATAATAACATACTCAATACTAAATGGGATCATGTGTAATACTTGAACAGTTCAAACAATCAAATTAAGATTTTCAGTCACAATGACTTATTTAATAGAGACTCTTTTGGTTTAAACCTATCATATAGAATACTCTTGAAAAACATTAATAGTTTTCTGTAGTTGAGAGCTGATATGCCCCATATCCATATGCTGCTGTAATGATGTAAGGACCAAGCCAATTTGGTTCAAACTTGCCCTTCTTTTCTTTGTCTTGCTGATTTTTAGGATTTTTTTTGAGAACTAAGTCACCCACCTCAAATGTGCGAGGCTTTACCTTATGATTGTAGTTGCGTCGTTCCTTGATTGAATGATGTGTAGCTTAAGTGACTGTCTTCCTTGATAAAGGAACTGCGATAGAATTACTAGCGTGTGGACTACACAGGCCCATATGCATGTCACCTAAAGAAGTTTGGGCATCCCTGATAACAAAGTCCTTCAAGGAAGCTCCATTAAAGGTCCATGATGTATCGCCAGTAGGTAAAGGATGTGTGGAACAAGTGAATGATTGATGAAGGCTTATGATTATGAAAAGAAATGAAAGTAGGATAGCATGATGGAGACTTAGGATCAACAAGTATGCTTTTTGATTTAAAATTGTAGAACTTTTGCCCCCAGTTATTTTGATATTAGGGGAGATCAACTCTTGTTCTTTTTCTTTCGTAGAATTTTTATCCTTGACTTTGATTTTTGCAGAGTCCAATAGCTTTTGATTTTGATTTGAACTAAAGGACTTTTCTTTATTTTTGACTTTTAGATTTTTCTTTTCGTAGCTTGATTTTTGATCCCCAGTGAGTAAGGGATTTTGTAATTCTTGTTGATCCAAGTCTGGAAATTGAGTGGAAATGGTTTGAGTGGATGAAATGGTAAGGCTATGTGAGTTCTCAAGAGGGCTGGCAATATGCTCAATAGATTCTTCGTTGGAACCACTCTTAGGACTATTGATATCAAGATATGCTTGCACCACTAGAGGAGATTTGCATTCAGACTTAGTAGCCACAACACTAGGTGGTTCACACCCAATTCCTTTCAAATTGTTTATAGATTGTTCATGTCGATTGAATACCTTAGGAGATAGTGGGAGTTGATCAACATGAAAGATATACTCACCACATCCCAGATCTTTAATCTTGAATTTTTCTTTGATCTCTGTTTGCTTTGATGTAGAAGCTTTCAAGGATTCTGGATCCATGTATGATGAAGATGGAATAGCCTCTTGATTGACTGGTATTGTTATTTCTGATCGAGGTTGCAGATTGTTGCAATATATGAATGGATTTGGATCTGCTTTGACGGTCACTTCAACTCCATTGTGTGGAAACTTGATACATCGATGATATGTAGATGGGACTGCGCTCATCTCATGAATCCATGGGCGTCCCAAGAGTATGTTGTATGTGAGATCTAGATCAAGGACCTGAAAAACCACATCCTTTGTAACGGGCCCAACTCTGAGAGGTAAGGTGACTGTGCCTTTGGATGAACACTCTTCATCATCATATGCCTTGATGGTAATTTTGTTTGTAGAATTCACAACTTTATCAAAATATCCCAGTTGTTTAATGGTGCTCAATGTACAAATGTTTAGACCTGCTCCTCCATCTATCAGGACTCATTTTATTCGATGTTTGTGTATGAAGGCTTCAATGTGTAAAGGTCCATTATGTGGTTGGCTCATGGAGGCGTCGTCAGCTTCTGTGAATGTAAGAGAGTGTGGAATGGAAAGGTATCCCACCATGGCTTGAAACTGGTCCACGTTCAGATTAGTAGGGATGGAAGTATCTCTCAAGATTTTGTCAAGAATAGCTTTATGTGCGGGGGATATGCGCAAGAGATCGAGGATGGAGATAAGCACGAGTGTCTTCCCTAACTGCTCTACAAGGTCATACTCAGGTTTGGTTGATGAGGAAGCAGTGTTTTTAGCTAGAGCACCTTGCAAAGTGAATTTACCTCGATGAGTTGTAACATTACATTCAGAGGTAGGTTCGGAAGAAGATCCAATGCCTTTTAGGACAATCTTGGGTCTTTGGGTAGAATTCTCAGGCGTTTTGTCCTTGATGATAATGGTAGAGACATAATTGTCCATCGAGATGTGATTGATAGTTGAATCATAGTTATAAGATGCTCTAGTATAGTTGGTTTTGTCATCTGTGGCTTTAGACTTTCCCTTGTCATGCTTTGGGAATGGTTCCTTAAACATTTCATGTTCTTGATTGGATGAGTGTCCTTCAATCTCAATGTCACCTATATCAATGAGATCTTGTATGATGTTCCTCATTCGATGACAATTTCCTATTTTATGTCCCTTGCTCTTATGAAATTCACAATATTCATCATCATTCCACCAATATGGTTTAACCTTTGGCTCATATGGAGGAAAATCTGGAACTTTGATTACTTTGTTTGCCACTAGCTTCTTGAAAACTGACTCAAGTGGTTCTCCCAATGGGGTGTACTTCCTTCGTGATCTGGAAGTTGTTTGAGTATTCACTTGATTGTTTGTAGAGCTTGATCCTGAAAAAACAATTTTGGGTTGTACTGTATTGGCATCAACAACACCATCATTGACTATGTTCTTGTTTTTGTTCCAAAATCTTGGCTTATCTTTTCCTTTAAAGTCATCTTTGTTTTCCTTAAATATCTTAATGACTCCTTGTTCAATTAGGACCTTTTTTGTCGCTAAGCCTTTTTCAATGACGTCCTTGAAGGTGGACAAACAAGCTTTCCTTAGGTCATAACCAATGTCTTTGTTAACATATTGGATGAACATTTCTACCATTTGTTTTTGTGGAATTTCACAAGAGCATCTGCTAGCTAGATTCCTCCATCTTTGTAAAAATGATGAAAAAGACTCTCCATCTTTTTGTTTGGTGTTGCACAAAGTAGTGACTGATATGTCTGTCTCTATGTTGTAGGAGAAATGTTGAATAAATGCCTTTGCTAAGTCACCCCATGACTTAATTCCAGGTGGAAGTTGGGAGAACCATTCCATAGCTTGATCACCTAAGCTTTGTGGGAATAATCTCATCAAATATGTCTCTTCTGAAGCTACCTCAATGCAAGCTGTGAAAAACTATCTTATATGTGCCTTAGGATCCCCTTTTCCTCTATACTTATCAAACTTAGGTGTCACAAAGTATGTAGGAAAAGGAGGCATTGGAATGCTCTTGTCAAATGGATAAGGACATATGTCTCTCATTGTGTATGTTGGCTTCGATGTATTTATGTCCTCCATTTTCTTTTGTAAGTCCCTGATTTGTTGCTCCAAATTGTTCTTAGGTGGAGATCGACTTCTTGGACCATACCCTATGCTTGAGGCACCAATTGGAGGAGGAGCATGTTGCATATATGGATGATATTGATCATACACATGTTCATATGGAGGAGGTCTATAGTGATGCTGCATATATGGACCACTTGGTATAGATTCATGTTGAGGAACGAAATATCTATTTTGTCCATGTATACCATACTCTACAGGCATGTCATGTTCTAATGTGTTGCCCCCAAATTTGACACGGGGTTTCCTTGTGTCCAAATTTTGAGCATGCCTTTGAATATCCAATTGCTTTGGTGGTTGATCCTTAGCATTGATATGTGATTGAGCATATTTCTCTACATAAGACTTCCATAATGGTCTGTGAAGGTGAGTATCATATGCTTGACCATGTGTATGTGGGACCTCTGGTTTTTGAAACAAAGATGATGGTGATTCAGGCACAAGATGTGGTCTTCTATTGCCTCCACTAGTAGGCCTCCTTTGATCCATGTTGGAGTGAGGTTGTTGCAAAGGTTGATTTTCCATTATTTGAGACATGTCAAAATCATGAGGTATCTTGGCTCCACTTTGTGCCATCATTTGTAAGAAGTATTGTCTATCCCTCCTCATTATTTCCTCAACCAATCGATTGAAACAGGGATCCATAATGGATTCTTCCACATCTGCTGAATGTACTGAAAAGTTGTCCATATCATCATTGTGTGTATCATTGTTGTTTGTAGTGTCCATGTTCTCAACATTTGGAATGTTTCTATAGGCATCCATGTCAGGTAATGTAGTATGATCAGAATTAAAAAAGATATCATTGTCATACTCATAAGAACTCATGTTTGCGGACTCTTGAGCCTCTTTAGTTTCTCTCCTAGATTTTTGAAGACGGGTTTCAACCATGAACTAGGTATTGACCGAGATGTGTGAGACTAGATGAAAATGGAAAGAGCATGGAAGACCAAGAGTTTGGATGAAATGTAAATGAATCTGAAGTGTACTTGCAATGTCCAAAGTGTAAGACCAAGTATGTATGTAGTAGAGTAGGTGTGACTTCCAAAGAGAGGATAGTTTCTCTTGATGAGGTAAGCTGACCTTGACTCTAAGTAAGACCAAATGAGACCCAAAGGTGATAGACCTTGATGAGGGACCACTTAGCAAAATGTTGTTGTATGTAGTGTGTTGACAAAGTATGATGAGGACAAGCAAGTGACCTTTTGACTCAAGTTTAGACAAATGTAAATTTAATGCAAGATGTAAAACAATGATGGACTTTGTGAGACCCAAAGACAAGTTGAATGCTAGATGAAAACTTGGAGAAACAACCTAGGAGGCTCAATAATTCTGAAACTGATTGCTCTTGTTTGCTGGACTGTAAATTTTTCCAATTTGTGAAGTTGTTATTGTGACCAAATCTGAATGTTTGACTGTTTTTCATGACAAGAGGACACAATGTTGATGAGGACTCAATGTTTGCAAGTGTTTAGACTCAAAATGACTCAAAGAAAAGTGTGTTGTTTGATGTAAAAATATTTTGCATACACTTGAAGACACAAAAGACACAATGTTTTGCTATTTGGTCTTGAATGTTTTGAATGTTTAAAATAAATCAAGCACAATTCTTATGGCTGGCCAATACAATAGTTGTTGATCCCACATGAGGTTTTACCCCCGAGGCTACGCTATTCAAAGCAGATACTTAGATGCTTGACCTCACTGGCTCCACCCTCGACACTCACTTCTCGGGTCAGCCAAGCATCAGTCCCCACGAAAACTCCCCGTGGAGAACTTTGTATCTCTACTAAGAATCGTATGTGTGTGGGCCGCTACCAGAGGTCCGACCTCCTGCCTCAACAATTAGAAGGATTTTGGCTTCTAAAACAAAAAGGTGCTAGTAAGGGCATCCGCTCATGTGGCCATACATGCGACACTTTTAGCTCTGTAAATATAGAAGGCTCCCAGCCAGTAGGGGTTACGCCCTACAATTGATCAAATTTATTTGATCAAACAGGTTTATGGGGAGACATAGTGTCGGTATGAACTAATCAGCACACTTTATCCATAGTTTTCATCATGAATACATTTGTTTATAGTGGTTCGGAAGAGGTGGGTTTTCCTCGCTACCACTTGGGTTGTTCTCTTCTCACTAGTAGTCCTAATGACCACACGGGAAGATAGGCCCTCTAAAGGTTAAACAAAAAGAGCCTATTGCTCAAGACACAAAAGACAATGATTCAATTTTAGTGCACCAATTGAAGTGTTTTCTAGTCTATGAAAACAAGGCACACAATAAAAATCCAAAACCCCTTTCCAAGGACCTGCAACAAAGATTTATTAGTAGTTTGGATTGTTTGAAATAATCACCCCTTCCTGCAAGCACACAAGTTAGGTAAATTTTAGATCCAAAAGACTTTGTGAAATAGGGGCCTTCAACAATGCATTTTGTTGACCAATTCAAAGATCCGATTCATCATAAAAAAAGACCACTTGTAAAATTTCAAGAGATTTCTAGAAATATAAGAAAATCCAAAAAATTTGCTAATTTGCTCCAAAAATTAATTTTTTATGAAAAATCATAAAAAATTCATATAAACTGCAAAATCGATTCAAAAAATCTGAAATTTTTACTTGAGAGTTCTGATAGTCTTCCAAACCTACATAAAAAAATCTCTGCAACAAATCCAAGCAGTTTGTGAGATATGAGTAAAATAATGCAAAACCCTAATTTTCAAAGATCTAATTTTTGAGGAATTATTTTGCATCAAATTTAAAATCACAAAGAATAGATCTTGTGTATAATTCTGAGAGATTTACAAAAATGTAAGAAAATCCAAAAAATTCGCTAATTTGCTCTATATAAGGAGATGCTTCCTTCATTATCAACCCTAATCAATCATTCTAATCAATCTATGCATCCTCACTATGCATTCAGCCCCCGTGGACTACTTGACTACACTACGCTTTTGAACTTTCATATGCGATTCTACTTGCAACCACATTTCCGTTCTTTGTTGAGCTCTTGTGCACACATAAAATTTGAGAGCAAATATATCAAGCAAGATCAATGGAGATAGGAAGAATGGAGATTCAAATCCTATTGGACATGTGATGGTATAATCTTTGTGATTTCATTTGATTTGCATTGTCTTAGGTAATCTTCATATGTTATGGTGGATCTTTGTTGTTGTTAGGCTAGGGTTTTGTGGTTGAATTCATTTAGTTTTTCAACATTGTTGTTATCCATTTTCACCATATACACCTATCATATATAATACTCTTGAAAAACATTAATAGTTGTTCCTTACAAAGTATTACTCATGTTAATTCATTTCCAAAGATTAAAATACATGAGTATATTCAAAGCCGCAGGTTCATACATGTAGTCATGGGTGTGCTAGTGAGCATAGATATGTCTAAATGCATGAAGTTTTAATTGTTGGTTATTGAAATGTCAACCACAAAGTTGGTAAATCAAATAACAGATTTCATATAGAGACTGAATCAAGAATGGGTAAGGGTAAATCATCTCTTGTACAATTCAAACATTTTCTTAATCATCATAAGTATGCAAAATCATATGAGTGTATCTAATATGTTAGTATGACTTAACAGTAAAATGATGCTCTAGCCGAGTAGGGTGGTGAATATTGACTACACGTTAATTCATGTTTGCATTTGTTAAAAACCTTTGGCCAAGGTGATGTTATGCTATGCAAGTGTTTGTTGGTTCATTTGATCCAGATACACTACCTAGTCAAACATCATGCTTAGTTAGGAGGACCTATACTATGTAAACAACTAGAGTAGTGCAGGGTTAGAACACAAGTTTCAGATGACATAGATCTATAAACCTGTTTACATCCTTGCGAAGGGTAGGGCCACTTTTAGTTGAAAGTTGTGTGGGAGATCGCTAGGTCTATGGTTAGGTGGTAAATCGCCCCGATGATACTTTCCCTCTTGTAAGACAATTCACAAGAATGACGAAACCTGATGAACTACCATTTGTAGTTTTATCTAAACTCCTTGATCTTTTACATTATGTTCATAAATTAGAATAAATCTTTTACATTATATGCTCTTTTATTGACTCTAATAACATTGAGTTATTATTACTATCTAGTAATAAAAGTTAAACATTTCTATTTCATATCTAAAATGTTCTTTGATCATTCTTAATTTCTGTTATCTTGATTTTAGTTGCTTGTTAAGTTCAATAGTAGTAGCTTGTTACATCTAGAGCGCGCATGAAGCTAATGTTGCATAAAAGTGTTGTGAGACGGGTGGCTAGGGGAGCCGGGAGAAATGAACATCTGCAAATAATGAAGGTTGCCAGAAATGGAGATGTGTGGAGAGAAGCCAGAGAAAAATCCAACAAAGGTGTGAGAAACCCTACCAACGTCAGGCCAAGGTAAATAAGTACCGAGACAAATCGATAAAATGCAACCTCCAAACAAGACGGGCCACAAATATATAGACGACCTGGTATAAAGGTAAAACTCTTGACCAAAGTCACATAGTTCTTGACTTGCAAGCAATATGAAGAGTTGATGACTGAAGAAAATCAACTAATAATTGTATATGCCCTATGTAGGCAATAACCTAGGTTGTTCAAGGATTGAATTTGCCAATCAAATTAGAATACCAAGGTCAAGAAGCCTGCCAAATATATAAGACAATCTGATAAAAAGATATGTGCTACTAATTCCAAAATGAACATCAAGCCATGAATAAGCTACAACTTAAGCCATGACACCAAACACTATGGAGGTCATCAACCACCAACAAGAAAAGATTGCATCAATCAAAATCACGTGCCTCTACATGAACTTCCGAATGATCAATGATACACAGATTGCAACTAGATCAGCTAAACTAGATCACAACTTTAATCACAATTGTCAACTCCAAATAAGGAAGTCTTGAGCAAAGGATGTAAGTGACTAGGTAAATGAACCTTCAATCTACAATCGATAATAAAAAAATTCCAATTTGGGAAATGAACCCATGAGCAAACACTCTGACAATAGGTAAAATGCTTTAATTACACCAACACTCCATGAAAAATCAAATGGAAAATGACTAATAAAAATATGTTCTTTTAAATCTTGAGTGCATTAAGGATCAAAAGCAAATGATAAAATAAAAGATTTGATACTGCAAGGAGAACCACCATTGCATGCAAGTGAAAACAACAATAATAGACTTATTTACTCTTATGGCAAAGACATTGCCTTGCTTTGAAGAGTAAATATAAAAAAAAATCAACAAAATGATTGTATTATCAAAAATAGAAGTTGCCTCTAATGAAGGTGATAGATACAACAATCAATGCCACCTCTTCTGGAAAGCCCAAATTACCAAGAAAATAAGCTAATAGAACAATAGGTAAATACCAAATAAAATGATTGGGAATGATTGAAAGAATGCAAAGTATTTAAGAAAAGTTTCCCCAAGAGTATGAAGTATAGAGTTTGTATCGAGAAATTATTCAAAATTCCATTGAAAATGGAAAAGCCTTTCATTTTGTTTCCTTGGATGAGATTGAAAGAGATGTTACATTCTTGTTTGGGTGTTACAACATGTGTTGTAAAGAAGCCACATAAAACTAACACTTTTGAATCTCAAGAAGTTTTAGGATGCCAACACATCATGCTTCCATAAAAAAGAATTTTGCTCAAGTTTCACACACGTGCTCGAAATACACTATACACTTCAAATGTGAGGAGAAATATTCTTTACAAAAATATTGAAATATTTATTAGAGCACAAGCGAAGATGAGTTCAAAATATAATGGGAAATTGCACAAGTCTACAATTTTTGTCACTACATTTTGTCCCCACTTTAGCTAGTTGATCACACCAAGTAATAAGCTATGCTAAAATAGATATGAAAATTCAAAAAAGCATGAGAGTTAATATCCAAAAATAATAATGTAGAGGATGTACAGGCTTGTTAGGTGGACTAATGATGCCCCTAGACTCGAATTCTATCAATTCACAATTTTTGGCTCTAAAGTCCTATAGGTTAAACATTAAAAAATTTCACATGTCCTACAAAACCAAATGTGTCAATCTTCAAAATTGGGAGAAAGATGATATGAAGAGAGGAGTATTTTAGAGAATAAATTTTAGAAGAATATATTTAGAGGGGTGAATATATGCCCCCTCATGTTTTTACAAACCAGAGAGGGGTAAAAGTAGGAGGGTAAATTCACCCTTAGGATGGTTTAGAATATATATTTTTGAGAAAATATGTTTATAAATATGAGAAAATTTCAAATTTTCTATTTACTTTCATTATTCACCCTTTCTTTTTCTAACAGTTTCCAGTGATCCTGAAAAGAAAATATTGCAAAAACAAGACTACTAATGACCTAGGATAGACAAGCTCCATGAGGGAGTCGATTAGGGAGCAACCTTTCATGAGGTGAGTAAATATTTTTGTGTTTCATATATTTTAAAATATACTTTTCACTTTGATGGGTCTTGTAATATGCATTAGTGTCCAATAGGTGCATTATCATTTGAATGGTGCACAAATCATCGAGGGGACATGCATGAATCCTACCTAGACACTAGTATATAAGGATGTTCTAGTGTCCAAGGAAATTGATTTTTTTGATGTTTTCTAAAAAAGATTTAAAAATATAAGTTAGATTAATAAGTGATAGAGTGTAAAGATATTCATTATTTTCACCAATGCTCATTACATGAGAGAATGCAAGAGGGGTAGTACCCTCTCTTCTATGGAGTTAAATTTCAGCACCAATAATAAAATACATCTCACTTCTTTGATGAGTGGGGATCTAGTTGATCATGACAATGTTAGAGATGTGTTTCCATTGTTGCATGCTGATGGCACTAATGAAGCATTGGGATGTAAGTATGTTGGCCTTCATGCTTTTGATAGGGGAGATGATGGTGACCTAAGAGAATGTTGATAACATCTTGATATTGCCTATTTGAGGTTGAAATATTTCCATTACGAAGCAAATATTTTTGACCGCTATAAAGGATGGCCATTGATATGCTATTAGCTAGGTGGTAGAAGACAACACTACATGACATATCTATTTAAAATGGATAGAGTAGGGGTTAGTTCTCATGTCCTCAATGAGATGCATTATGATTAAAACCATAGAAATATGTGTGGTGTTGGATGGACAAGGCATACAGCTACATGGGGACCTTGTACATACCATGTAAGCTATCAAGGAGAGTTAGATAGTTTTTGAATAGGGACAAAGCTTGTTCAACCAATTATCTGATGAGCTTGGCCACTTTGTGTATCAAAAGGGCCATAAAGAGTCATGTCATGTAAACTAGTTTAGGTATGGCATTTCAAATAAATTGCATGCATGAGATTGGTTGGTTTCCTTGACCAAATTTCAAATGATATTCCTAGAGCACATGCCTATCTACTATGTTGACATTAGAGATTCGGTATCATTTATTATTTTAGAGATAAAATTTTGGAAAATTATGAAGTGTAGAGATTTTATGGAAACCTAATGTATATATGGGAGTGTGCACAAAGATGGTGGTCAGAAAAGTGGACACCACCCAAAAAAAACTTGGAAAAAAGGCAGCGCGTACGTGGTTTTAAAATTTCAAATTCTCGCATACGCGCTTAGGTTTGTTCTTCCCAAGCCTAGAAAAGGTAGCGCGTACGTGCTAAGCTTAGGAAACTGAGCGTATACGCGCTACGCCTAGGAAAATTAGCGCATACACATTGCTTATAGGAAAATGAGGGCGTACGCGCTAATAATCCTAGTAAAACCGTGTACGTGGTGCCTGATGAAAAAAGTTTAAAAAAAAAATTGGGTCCTCATTTACCCGAAAAGCGCATTTTTTACTCTCTTCTTTTCCCATTTTTTAAGCTAAACCGCGAACGGGGTGCGAAATTTGTCCTTAGGCTATGGATCAAGGTTAGTTTTTTTTTTTTTTTTGTCTTTCTTTCTGGTTTATGCAATTTGTTTTACATTTTGAATTTAATTTCATTAATTTTGATTAGGTTTTTTCATTTTTTGTTTCAAAAACCAGATTCTTCTAATCCAGAACAAGAACAACCAAATGCACCTCCTGAAAACCCACAAGAACAACCAAATGCACCTCCTAAAAACACACAAGAACAACCCCCAATTCCTCCTTTTGACCTCATAGCCGAAACACAGGAAGAATGAATTAATCAGTTAGGGCAAAATACATCCAAAATCAATAGACTGATTGTAAAATTGAAAACTTCTGAATTTGACCATCATCAATCACTTGCCACTAGCCTAGAAACATTAGCTAGTGGTGCCATAGCTGTTTCCACTGAAATTACCAAATGGGGAAGCTTTAGGGATAGGTGTCGTCAATTCTATGCCAATGGGCTATCATACGATGGAGTTAAAAACAAAAATATTTCTAAACAACAAATATGTGCCCTTTTTGTTGACCCCAAAACTAGTTAGTCATTACCTCCTAATGCAAAAAGGTTTCCCATACATTGGTGTACCAATGTGCAGATGAAGAATCTTTTTTGGTAAAGGTGGTGGATGGTCTTTGACGATCCACCTTGTAATAATTATGAGGTGCCATTATATTTTTTGAGAAAAATATATTGTGAGTTTGTGCTCAATGTGCGCCCAAATTATTTTGACATGAGAGAGTTTCATGGTAGAGGTGGTGGCTCTGCCCAAGATAGACCTGGAGCCCATAGGCGATTAGTCGTGGAGAGTCGCCGCCCCCTAGCACCCAAACCCAAGGTGCATCAGGCTATCCCATTAGAGCTGAAAGAGTCGATGGGGCTACAGACTCTTCAGGTGGCCACATCATTGACTGGTGCCATCATCCAGCATGGGACATCATTAGCACACCCTATTGTATTGGATGATGAGCCATTAGAGGGCGACAAAGAGCCCATCGAGCATATGTGTATCAGTTGCTTGGGGATAGATGATGTAGCTAGTGCAGATGGATACTCATATCATCTATGCACGATTTGCTGTTGTAGATGTCAGACTCACTTGGTTGAGGATGTCACGCTGACAGATGAGTTGATGGACATGGTGTTTGCCCATGAGCCATAGACACAGGTGTGTTGGTTTGAATTCATAATATTTTATTTATCAGTCACTTTAAATTTGTAATTACATAAATGAATTTTCATTTATACATCGATTTAAATTGAGACAAATAATATGCATTTCAAGATGCAGTAGCTGTATCCCATACACCTCCCCCAGTTACCACAGCTGCAACTTTGATGCCTGAGGTATAAACTTTGTAACATGTTAAAATAGAATAGTACACTTTGAATTCAAAAAAATACAAGATATACTAACTATCTTTAATGCTTGGTCCAATTTCTGGTTTGTAGGTGTTGACAGGGGACGAAATGTCCCAGATTGATGACATCACGCTGTCGGCGATCGATTTTGGCGTACAAGGCTATACGGTATCATATTTTGTACAACTCTTTTTATGTATTGTTTTGATGGAATATGCAAGTCATTTAATTTTAGATTTTTAAAATTATGTTTAATTTATTATCTGTACTAATATCTCATGTTAATTTTCTATTTTTAGGGCACCCGCTCCGCGTCTAGGGCTCGTTCGAAGAAAAAGAATATCTCGAAGATGCCAAAACATGTGAAGAAGGTAATTGAACACATTTTTAGTTGTACAATTGTTTGAAAATGTTGAAATCAAGTATTAGTTGGGGTTTGTAGATTGATTAGTGTTTTTTGTCTATTTTACATGTACAGTGGCCATTGAGCTTTGTGGATATGTTGAATGCACCTGATTCGCCCGCGAATCAAGAGAGGGCAGAGGTATGTATCTCTACTTTATTTTCTTGATTTCATGATTATATGCACGCGTACATGTGAACTTGTGATATATTATAATCTTATATTTTTTTCATATAGCAAATATCCATACCTATATTGTCAATGGCGAACCCTCCCCCTTGCACTGGAGAAGCATATCAGGATTCGGTACACTTCTGTTTGATATGTAAAATTAATTGTTTTCAACCTTGAATACTTATCATTATATTAATTGTATTTAATCTTTGTACATTTTTTGTATAGGTAATAGCGACCGTTTCTACATCGATGGTGAGCCATCCTTAGTCCATTGGAGAAGCATCTGAGGCACAGGTACGTCATTGTTCTCTATATTATATCTTTTAAGTGTTTTTGATATATTTATGTTAGTACATTGTATTAATTGTACATTTAATCTACAATAGACTCCTTCACGGTACGGCCATAATGTGGATCCATTTAAGTATGTTTTCAAGAAAACTCCTAAGAGTGACAAGGAGAGGAGAGCGAAGACATTAGCTCTTGGATCAGCCGGTGAGGTAATCTACATTTCAATTGCAAAGGAATTAAAGTTAAATGCATAGTTATGATGTCAATTGTGAACTATTTTCTACAAAAGAATTCTAACTTGGCTTTTGAATTGTGGTTTTACAGCCATCTATAAAGCCGCCTACTGCACCGAAGAGGCTTGATTTTGATGATCCACCAGAAGTTTAGGATCATATAGTGTTAGTTTTGGTCATAGAATGACCAATACATGTAGATATATTCTACATTTTTATTGTATATCGATTTGGACATGGCATATGCCACATTTTTGTAATACTTGTATTGACTTGGCAGACATGCCTTTTTATATATATATAAATATCGATATTCGATCCAATAAATGTGTAATGAGTTCATTATTTTGTATTCATTGTATTTTGTGGTTGTCCTTTTATAAATTTAAATGAATATTTGTATATGTAATCAACAATATGAATATAAACAACAAAAATATATGATATAAAGCATTGCAATCGTGGAATATGATTTGATAAAATTTCTAAAATGTTGAATTAATCGTACAAAACTCCTTGTATTCAGTTCATTATTGTGTATTCATTGTATTTGGTGGCTGCCCTTTTATAAATTTAAATGAATATTTGCATATGTAATTAACAATATGAATATAAACAACAAAAATCGACAATATGAATTTAAACAACAATGTGTTTGGTGCGAGAGCACCCTCACGCTTGCAATGGTCAAATTTTATTCCTCGTGTGCACAAAATGACATCGCGAGCACGTCTGGGTGGGCATGTTTACACTAGGCATGCCCCTGTCATGCATCCCAAAGCACTAGAACGTCGAGAGTCATACCCTACCGGTGAGATCTCTCAAGTGCCCTGAGTCCAAAAAATTGTCAAAATTTGACGGACTATTTCTTCCAATCCACAACACATACGGTCGATTTGTTTGATCTCGTGGGGCTCGTCTACAATAGCCTATCTCGATTTTCGATGACTTGAAGCCATTTTCAATTAGTAGCATTTTTTCGCCTGCTCAAAAAATCGTCAGTTGCTTGCAAGGGAAAGTTGCAAGATTGGCTAGAATTTATTCTGTTCCTCGTGTACACAAACCGACGTCACGAGCACGTCCAGGTGGGCATGTTTACGCTAGGCATGCCCCTGTCATGCATCCCAAAGCACCAGAACGTCGAGAGTCATACCCTACCGGTGAGATTTCTCAAGTGCCCTGAGTCCAAAAAATTGTCAAAATTTGACAGACTGTTTCTTCCAATCCATGACTCATACGGTCGATCTGTTTGATCCCATGGGGTCGCGTGAAGCTCCTCTACAATGGAATATCTCGGTTTTCGACGATTCGAAGCCATTTTCAATTAGTAGCATTTTTTCGCCTGCTCAAAAAACCGTCAGTTGCTTGCAAGGAAAAGTTGCAAGATTGGTTAGAATTGATTCTATTCCTCATGTGGACAAACCGACATTGCGAGTGCGTCCAGGTGGGCATGTTTATGCTAGGCATGCCCCTGTTGTGCATCCCAAAGCACCAGAATGTCGAGAGTCATACCCTATCGGTGAGATCTCTCAAGTGCCCTGAGTCCAAAAAATTATCAAAATTTGACGGACTGTTTCTTCCAATCCATGACTCATACGGTCGATCTGTTTGATCCCATGGGGTCGTGTGAGGCTCCTCTACAATGGCCTATCTTGGTTTTTGATGACTCAAAGCCATTTTCAATTAGTAGCATTTTTTCGCCTGCTCAAAAAACCGTCAGTTGCTTGCAAGGAAAAGTTGCAAGATTGGCTAGAATTGATTCTGTTCCTCGTGTGCACAAATTGACATCACGAGCACATCAGGTGGGCATGTTTATGCTAGGCATGCCCCTGTTGTGCATCCCAAAGCACCAGAATGTTGAGAGTCATACCCTACCGGTGAGATCTCTCAAGTGCCATGAGTCCAAAAAATTATCAAAATTTGACGGACTGTTTCTTCCAATCCATGACACATACGGTCAATCTGTTTGATCCCGTGGGGTCGTGTGAGGCTCCTCTACAATGGCCTATCTTAGTTTGCGACGACTCGAAGCCATTTTCAATTAGTAGCATTTTTTCGCCTGCTCAAAAAACCGTCAGTTGCTTGCAAGGAAAAGTTGCAAGATCGGCTAGAATTGATTATGTTCCTTGTGTGCACAAACCGACATCGTGAGCGCATCCAGGTGGGTATGTTTACGCTAGGCATGCCCCTGTCGTGCATCCCAAAGCACCAGAACGTCTAGAGTCATAACCTACCGACGCAATGTAGAAGTTGGTTGACAATTTTTTTGACAACAATGACAATTTTTGCTCAAATTGTATCTAGTCTCAATCTATCACCCCTATGACCCGATAATGACTCAAATAATTATCCATGATTACACAAGAATCAAGAATTCTCATGATTGACCAAGGACACATCACATATACTCAAAACATAGTCACAAAACATTGACACACAAAATAGTCACAAAACATTGTCACATATTATTCAAATCAACTCTTGGCTATTTGATTATGCAAAAAATTGTCTTACAAATAATCTCATGGGCTTGTATACAAAATTTGGCATTACAATATATGCGATTCAGCTCATCGCCATTTTAATATACAAATCATCTCATGGGCTTTTATACAAAATTTGGCATTACAATATGTGCGATTTAGCTCATCGCCATTTTAATATACACAATTTGGCATGTACATATGTACAAATCAACTCATTGCCACTTAAATATACAAAATTATGCCCCTAAACATGTAAAAATCAGCTCATGGGCATTTATATATACAAAAAATGAATATAGAACAATTTGTCGACGATTTATACAAAATTCTCAAAATCATTCTACTCTGAACCGTAGAATCAATCAAGTGAGCCTTCAGGATCAACTCTAACCCGTATTGTGTCAAGTATTGCCTTGTGGTCAGATTCACGAACTTTCCATAAAATCTTGTTATGAGGTCTACCACAATACTTCATCAAATGAATATTTGTTGCAACAACAAGGTTAGAGAAATGAAGAATATGTCTGTGTGTTTCAAAGTCCTTGAACAACCAAACATCAGAATTCTTGATAGGGTATCTCCGAAGCCATGTTCCTGTCACGACAATAGACCCTATTGGGTACTCAATACCCTCTTCGTCAATGATTGTGGTTGTCAATTTTCTTTTAGGCTCAACACAACGACACAAATAGTAATCTGTTCCTTCTTCATTGTTCTCTTCTGCAACAACTGCATACACATGACTTGCATTTTATAAAGTGTTAATTAATACCAAAAATAAAGTATGATGTACAACAAAATGAACCAAAAAGAATACTTGCAAAAAAATTAACTCAAAAAATCACCTGAATCCACTAGGTCGGATACATGGTCAAAATCCACTGATGTCTCCATCTAGCTCAATTGTAGTGCTTTGGGAATTTGATATGAATCAATGGGAACCAACGATCTACAAGACCATTTGTCAACCCACTCTTCTGATTCACATTCTTCCCACAAACAATACATGCATGAAGAGCAAAAACATACCATTTGTCTCGTATAAATTACCAGTGAACTTGAATTTGAAATCATAAATGAGTGCATGTCACTCGATCCTGCAACTGTACAAC